>NC_064243.1:98718750-99355937 GCF_003254725.2 Canis lupus dingo
AGGGGGCCTTGCGCCCACCACCCATGCCACATACAGAAGGACCCCAAGTGCTGGGAAAGGTGCACAGCAGCCCCCCGCCAGCCAGCACCAAACCGCCATCGCCCGGACTCCTGCTTTCCCAGCGACTTGCCTGCCACACAATCATTCCTCCTTCCCCATAAACCTGTGCTCCTCTCTCGGTTGCTCTAACCTACGCCACGGTTTCAAGGTCGCTCGCTTGTCCCGGGTTGCAATTCTCTGCTGTTCTCAAAGGAATCCTTTTTTGCTGGTAAAATAACCGGCAGTTCTATTTTTCAGGTCAACACTGCCTGGTGCTGGAGAAGACGCCCGCCCAGCACAAGGCTGGCAGGCGGGCAGGTAGCGGTGCCCACAGAGCCCGATGACCCCACTTCCTCGCGACCCTTGGGCTCGGGGGCCGTGTCTGCTGGGTCTCCAGCTCACGCTCTCCGCATTCTGAGCTCTCCAGGCTTCACTCCGGATCTGTGTTCAGGCTTCTTTCTGAGACTATCTGTTTGGTCTTTGGTCCCAGTCCCTTTTGGAACCACACTGTTCCCAGCTGGAAATGTGCTGGCTTCGCTTGGATTTCTTTTGGAACAGACTGTTCCTGTTGAAAGTGTGCTGCTTAAGGATTTCTCTCTTTGCTCTAGAGAAGAACCTCTAAGAAATGGGATCCCAGTTGTCAAAATGCTCCGAGGGTGCCTGCCCGCCGCCCCCGCTGCCCCGAGATCCTGGCCAGTCCTACGTGTGAGCACTGCAGCCCCTCCACACATGCATTTCTAACTACACGGACCAAGTGAACCACAAGGTTTCAGAACTTCAGTGGACCTTACAGGGACCACACGCTACCCAAGACTTTCTTCACAGCTGACTGGATCACGGCTCTATGGTTGTTGCAACTAAAGCCACCTCTTTGCAAAATTTTCAGATGGAGGGGGGCCTGGGTGGCTCATTCGGTTGAGCATCTGATTCATTTTGGCTCAGGTCATGATCTTGGGGTCGTGGGATTGAGCCCCGCATCAGGCTCTATGCTCAGCACGGAGTCTGCTTGAGATTCTCTCCCTCTCCCTCCATCCCTGCCCCTGCTTGCTCTCTTTCTCTCTTTCTCTCTCAAATAAATAAGTAAAAAAAAAAAAAAAAAGCATTAATTTGTAGACTGAGGTAGACAGCCTACAAATTAGACTGGGGGTGTGGACAGACCCCACCCCTCTTTTCCGTTCCTGACACGCAACTGCCACTGTGTGCTCTGGAGCTCCTTGCGTGGGGCCCCCACCTCCCCTGCTCCCTCCCTTGCCCATCTGACTCTCTCAACCAGCGTTCCCTTCCTTCTGAGCCTCTCCTACCCTCCTCCCAAATGTACTAAACCGGCCCCTCTAAACTCAAGGCTTCCGAGGATCCAAATAAACCCCAACTTTCTTATGTTCCCTGGACTTAGGCTGAATCGCCAGCCACAGAGAGTTTCCTAAAGTGACAGAGGACCCCACTGGCCTGCTGAAGAATTTAAATAGTTACTCAGATCTACCAACCTGGTTTCTCAGACCCCAGCAGTCAGGCCACGTGTTATCAGCAATTACCAAGCCAAACACTGGAGGAAGCTAACTGGAGGGAAACAGTCTGAAGGGGATTTAGAGACACAGACCCAAACTCTGGGCCAGAGGCCCGAGCGCTCACTGGAACCTCCCGCAAGCATGTAGGGGGGCTTCTCCCAACACCAAATCCTGACACACCTGCTTATCACTATCACAACAGACTCCAAATTGTCATTTTATGTGCTAATATTGCACACTATCCATAACTTGCATTATCAGACAAGAACATGAGTGTTTGAACATCTTATATCATATTCTGTAGGTTCGCTTTGGTGGGTGAAAAGTATTTTATCGTACAGATTAACAACTTCCTTAGCTAATGCTCCATTTCCACCTTGGACTTCCAAGTTGCTTCTATTTTTACTACTGTAAACAATAATACCTGAAGTATCTTGATGTGTAATTTCAAATTTAACTCTTAGATATTAATTTCAATTTACACAACCATAAGCAACACATAAGGCACATTTCTATACTTCCTTACAAGCAATGGGTATTTTTCAAATATGTTTATTTGGGGGAAAAGATTTGTAAAACTATGATAAATTATAGTCAACATTAATGAACACCTTCTGTGGTACATAGCTTATATGTGTATATTATATAATCTCACAAAAATTATAATTAGTTACTAATTTTAATCCTAATTTCACAGATTAGTAAATTGAGGCATAAAGTTAATATATGTTCTACATCAACACAGCCAATCGAGTTGATGCTATGATTAGAGATATTTTTTGTGGCTGTAAAATGTCTTTTATGTTATAAGTCTTTGGTATTTTTTTTCTTTTGTGCATTCTCTGTTCATTTCTTTCTTCTATATTTTCTTTTTTTCTTTGATATTTTCATTGGGATATTTGGCTTTATGTTATTGACTTAAAATAATTTTTAGTATCTAAAAATATTGACAATTTAATTGTAGATAGTTCCATGTTTCATCCCCAGTTTATTTGCTGTTTTTCTATGTTGCTTATGACAGATGGTAGTTTGAAAGAATATTAGTCAAAAATTTTCAATCTTCTTCTTTTTGTTTTATTGCAATAGATTTGACATACATGATCCTGGTTTCAGGTGTACAACGTAGTGATCCAACAAGTCAGTTCATTACATTATGCTCACTGATTCCAAATGGTCTTTAGAGAAAATTCTGGTCTTCCTTTAGGCATGGAATCCAACCTGGTAGCACTGAACTCTACATTTATTAAGGGGTCAATCTGGAAACTTTCTCTTTCAGTTGAAAGGACCAGAATGGAATGGGAAACTATGTCTGCCCCAGATTTAGTCAGTACGGCAAACAAGCTTGTTCGAATCTTAAATAAGTCACATAAAACAAAGTCCACTGAAATTCTCCAATTTTCAACTCTGGCAAATGGAGGCCCCTAATACCAAAAACCTCATGGTGCTTGCTGTTATTGCAAAGGGCCAGGATGTTGGAGAAAAGATCATTACCAACTTAAGTGCTCCAGGCACCTTCTACCCTCTACTCAATGTTTTCCAGTATTCCTGATTCCCAGTGATGGGGCTCCAAGGAACTCTTGGCTTTTCTCAGTCCTCGCTCTTAATCCACCTGGAGAAACCACTCTTCAGACTGGGATGAATCTCTGTATTGACCCTCAGGGCTCAACCTCCCCCCCCCCACCCCAATGAAGCAGCCCCTGTCAACTTGATGGGGGCAATCAAAGTAGCCAACTAGGTAAATCCAATGCCCCTTCAACATCTTTTATTTGCTCCATCTCTGAGCTAACTAGAGCTAATTCCAAAGACATGAATCATCCGTCCCTATTAGATCAGCTGCCATCTTCCTTATGGGCAAAATCCCTGGCGATTATTGGCAGAACCCACAGTGCCTACGTTGCTCGTCTCACCTGCTCAAACCATAATCCAGGGATAACCGTCCTGCTCCCAGACTCTCACTCCAGGTTTGGTGCATGGATCTCATATTGCTTCCCCATCTCAGGGATGTCAATACAGCTTAGTTGTGGTCTGTATGTTCTGTGACTGGACCTACGCTTCCCCTGTAGACAGGCCACTGCTCCTTCTGTGGCTGAAAGTCTGTGAGAAAGGTTGTCCCTATCTGGAGACTCCTCTCAACCTTCACAACGATTGGGGAACCCGCTTCACCTGTCAAGTGTTTCGACAAATCTGTGCCATCTGGCTGGTATCACCACACTTGCCCTGTGCCCACCATCCTCAGTCCTCAGAGCTGGTCACACTCACTGATGGCATCATGATGTCTCAATGGGCAAATCTGTAGAGACCCCTCTGCACATCTTGGCCAAAAGCACTGCCGTGGGTCTTTCTAAATCTCAGATCCATTCTCTGGAACTCCTGGACTCTCATCCTTGGAGATAGTCCCAGGACCTCAGCCCGCTTGGCCTCCGCCTCCTTGGACCCACAGCTGATAAAAGGAGACCCACTGCGATGGTGTCGAGGCCCAGCTGCTTCTATTACAAATAACCATGGTTTGGCAGAGCCATCTTTTCATGGTGTGCTCCTGGGGACGGGGACCCGCATCACACCTTGCAACTGCAGATTTCGGCTATCAGAAAAGATGCCTCCAGGATTCTCTCCAACCTCGCTGGAAAGTGCGCCAAACTCCAGGGAGTAGGCTCTTGGATTCACGTGACATATGCAAAGAATGCACCAGACCCTGACTGGCCCTACACACCATCTGGTGACCCCGAAGTCCAGATTTCCCAGAATGGAAGCAGATGATACCTAACCACACAGCTTTCTCACTATGTCTGGACCAGGCCAGGATATCTTCTTCTCACTGTTGTTTCTTCTCTCTTTTGTAAGGAGACAATGCCCCTTTCTGCTTTATCCAGTCCTTGTGAAAGAGGGAAACCTCTTCTTTATGTCTTTTAAAATAGCCTTATTATGATTCCAGGACAAGTTAATTTTCACTTGCTTTCCTCAAAGGGTTAGAAGGTTCAGAATTCACAAAAGTCTTCTTTCTTCTGAACTATTAACTGACTTTGGATTCTTATCCGAATTCCTGGTCTCTGAATTGGCAGGCTTATAGGCTGTGTTATCAATAGCAGATTTGGTTCCCAACAGTTCTTTTGAGATAACAACACTGTTTTACAACGTCTTTGAAGTTGTGCTGTTTTTACAAATGTTCATCAGCTGTTGCTTCATATTTATATCTGCATGGTATCTTCCCGAATGTACTTGGTTAATTCTTTCCGTGTGCTCCTACAGTTTCCACAAATCAGCTTTTGTAATTGCTTCAGGCAGAAACTTCCAGGAGGTATACATGACCCCATGTTTGCCTTCTTGAGAACCACTCTTCCCTAAGTCGTAATAAATACCAGTAGATATTTCAGTTGGCTACTTTCAGACCTGAAAGTTTCCTGGTTTAGGATCATTGTCCAATTTGGAATTGTTATGTAACTTCTTTTGTCTTGTATAATTATTTTGAGTTTTGTATTTTGTTCCCTGTCAAACCTGTGTAAAAATGATGTACAGTAAGGGGATGATCTCCAGTGCTTAGGATCTTGACAAATGTGGACCACAGAAGGTAGGTACTGGAGTTTCTTCCCCCTGACCTTCCTTGTTACTCCAATTGGCTTCCAGTCTGTACAATTTCCCTCCAAAGTGGGCCATGACACCTGGAAAGCCCCTTTCTGGTGCCGAGGGACAAAGGACACTGAATTCTAAAAACCTGACTCTTGATCAGTGATACTTTTAGGAAAAATAATCTTTTTTTAAAAAGTAGCAGTTAAGTTAGTGCTACTTTAAAATTTTTTATTTATTTATATGAGACAGAGAGAGAGAGAGAGAACACCCGCACACAGGGGGAGTGGGAGAAGCACACTCCCCGCTGAGCAAGGAGTGGACTTAGGCCTCGACCCCAGAACCCCGGGATCATGACCTGAGCAGACGTTCACGGACTGAGTCCCCCAGGCGCCCACAGAAAAACAAATCTTGATCCAAAGGGGGAAATGTGAAAATTAGTAAAAGGAAACCTGGCTGAAGTGGAGCCTAGGGCAGCAGGGGGAGTTCACACAGTCCTCGGCCCCGTGTGTCCCTTTGGGTCCCCCCACAGACCCAGCTCTCAGATGCACCCCTGGCAGCAGTGGGCGCTGTGCCCTGGGTCGCCAGGAGGGTGTCGTGTGTGCTGCATCCCCGGCAGGGGGCGCTGCGCCCCGCATCCCCCACAGAAACCCTACACCACTGCTGCCCGTGGGAAACCTCCTCACCCTGAGCCCCCACGTTGCTCCTGTTGCTCCAAGGGCCTCTGCCTCACAAGCACCCTCCCCGCCCCTCTGACTCACCGGTTTGGCGTTCCCGTTCCCGCCGCGTGTGTGTGGCCAGAAGGTAGGGCCGCAGCTTTTTGCTCCCTCGCTGGGATTCTCCGCTATTCCTGAATAAATCAATTTTCTTCTGGGAAAATCATTGTTTTATTTTTAAAGTCAACAGATATACACATATAACAAATAAAGAGAAAGAACGCCTTAAAGTCAAGGCTAAAAAGATGAACCCCAAATTTAAAATGAGCCAAAGCTCTCTCTCTCCAAAAATTAATTAACTAATAAACAGATGCAATGAGCCAAAGACTTGAGGAGATGCTTCCCGGGAAAAGGCCCACAGGCAGCCCTGAGCACCCCGGGGTGCCCCGAGACCCCCGAAAAAAGGGCAGGGTGCACAAGGGGACCTGGCCCTCGCTGTGAGGACACGGTGGCCCACGTGTGCAGTGTGTGACTCCGTGAACGTGCATCTACCAGAAATCCCACTCTGTTTGCCCAGGAGCAGTGTGAACATGTGTTTACATGAGTCCTCGCACGCGAGCGTGAAGAGCGGCTTCCTCAGAAGGCGCCCTCGGGGTGGGCCTGGCAGCGGCCTGCAGCTCCGGGTAGGAGCAGGGAGCGGGGAGAGGGCCGGCTCCTGACTTCCCGCACCTGACATGCCCGTTCCTGCCATGCCCTCCCCGGATTCTCCACCCGCTGTGTGCGCCAGAGAGGCCGGATGCCTAATTGAGACTCATTTCCTGTGATTCTAGAACGGGCAGCTGAATGTGAACCTGGCAGCCTGTGGAGCAGGGAGAGATGCTTGCCTCACAGGACTTTCTGGGGACAACAGTGTCCCAAGTGTTGACATTCGTGATGGTCCTTGTATGTGATTCTCCAGGCAGGGATGAGTCACAATTCGGCGCTGACCTCTGCAGCCCGTCCACCCTGCCCTGCCCTGCCCCGTCCACACCACCCCATCCCCTCAAGCCCCGTGCAGCCCCGCCACACCCCATCCACCCCACCCTGCCCTGCCCCACCCCGTCCAGACCGGCCCAGGGGACAGTCCTGCTGTGGACGAGGACTCACCAGGGGGCAGGGGGAGCTGGAGATGGTGAGAGGTTTGTCCGAGGAGCAGGCCAGGGAGGTGCCAGGTAGGGGGACCTTCCACTCAGCTGCCCAGAAGCAGCAGGGCTCCGGCCTCCCCGGTGGCCTGTGCCCCCTTGGTGCCCCGGCCAGCGGAGCGGCGCTCAGGCGCTGTAAGCTCCTGGTAGAACCTCCAGGTACTTGACCGGCCACGTCGGATTTAGTCATGAAGAGAGAATCGCTCCCCTAGACGCCAACAGAGGCGTACCTGTAGACCAGTCCGGGCAGCAGAAGAGAGGCTGGCTTCTCCAAGGAGCCCAGGGATCGCCTGGGGTGGTCCTCTGTGGTCGTGAGCTCGAGTCTGGCCCTTCCCCTGGGGCTGAGAGTGCCCCCTGCTCACCCTCCACTCTCCATGGCAGCGGATTTCCTTCCCAATCTCACACTGTAGAGTGGGGAGGGTATTTCTATGGAGAGACCCAGATAAATGTAGGGCTTCTGTCGCTAAAAATCAGGAGGGCGACAGGGGAACTCAGAGGCAGTGTCCACCCGGGCACAGCACAGCCCAGGCAACAGGTGGAAGTAGGGTCCATTCTGCTCCTATTTCCCGACTCTTCTGCAGTGAAGACCAGCCCAGGGCCCCAAAGGGCAGTGTGCTGGGGACATTTGGGGCTTCTGCTTTCAGGAGAAAAGGGAGCAGATATGGGCTAGTGGCTTGTCCCTGCTACTCCCTGGCCTGCACACAGATGCGATGCCTGGAACTGTGGCCACCACCTTGTGACCCCAAGGCAGCAACGGGAGAAGGCCAAGAACGTAGAGCTACCACCCAGACAGCATTGAGCCTCTGACGAGGCAGCGGCTGGCCAGGCCTGATCTAGTGACACGACGGGAGGAATCACGTTTCTGTTACATGAAGCTCCGTCCATCGTTCCTACCGGGTAGGTACATTTAGCTCATAACCTGCTTGACAGCGGCCCCCGAGGACCAGTTCTCAGGACTGGGTGAATGCCTGGGGTCCCCGGCTGCCATCGGGCCACTTGCCAGAGAGGAGGACATCGCTGCTGCCACCACTCGTGATAATGTCTTGCCTGACGCCCGGCTGCAGTGACAGCCGGCATCTCCCCACTCGGAGCATCCAGACACAGGCTTATGTTGCTCCCAGAACCCATCTCCCATGAGTCGGGTGTCCCCTCCATCCCCAACCACGCCCAGCATGGAAGGAAGGGAAAGGTCATCTGCAGCCTTTCTAATCAGAACGTGTGTTTTAGGCAATTTCTGGAAAACAAATGAGTGGCAGAAAAATTAATGCTGCTATTTTCAAATATGGCTGGAAACTTGTACTCTAGTCCTTGGTAGGTGTCTTTTATACCAGGGCAAGGGCAGGCTCACCTCGCAAGGCTGCATCCTGGAGGACCCCCTATGACCCCTGTGAGGCTGGGCCTCAGTCCAGGGCTGACGCCATCACCAGGATGCTGTGCTGATGAGGAGCGGCCACCCCAGGGGGAGCTAGGTACCAGGGCCTCAGCGAGAGGGTGGACCCCGGGTCACGGAGGCCTGTCGCAGGACCACCCACAGGAGTCCCCCATGTCCCTCAGGCCAGAGCCACATTACACACACACCCTAAGCCAGGCCCCCTGCCCGCTCTCTGGAGGAGCCCAGGGCCACCATGTACCCGTGCCCCGACAGACATAGGTGGGCAGCAGCTTCGAAAGCAGCCACACTACACAGGTGAGCGAGGGGGCAATGGGGGTCTTTTGGCCTCCCCCCCACCCATGGCTTTCCCTCCTTCACTCTGTGTCTCCATCTGTCTCTCTGCCTCTCTCTGTATCTCCAACTTGTATCTCCATCCTGTCTCCCTCTCTCTGTGTCTCCATCTCTCTCTGCATCCCCCTCTCTCTCTATCTCTCTGTTGTCTCTCCATCTCTGTGTCCCTCTCCCCACATCTTTCTCTGTGAGGCTTACCAGACCCCCTCCTCTTCTGAATCCTTTCTGTTTCCTGGGAGTCTGTGAGTGAGGACACGGGGTGAGGAGCGAGCTGGTGTCCCCTGATCGCTGGGCTCCACCCCCGGCCTTGACCCCGACGGCAGCACCCCGCAGCCTCTGCCCACGTGTGATGGCGATGGAGGGACCCCTCGGGGGACTTAGCCAGTGCCCACGGCCGTGATTTGGTGTTGCTTGTGGTGGTCAGGCTCCCCGCGACCATCCCCATCTGTCCTCTGGCCACCAGGCCCCACTCCGCTTTCCCACAGGCCACATCCAAGGCCGAGCCCCGGGGGGTGAGGGGACACAGTGGCCTGGGCTCCCACTGATGACCTTCTCACTCCTGCCAGGGAGGCACCTGCTGCGGCCCGCCCCCACCACAGCGACTCCAGCCACCCTGGTGGCCCCCAAGCCTCCTTGAAGTCTGAGCTATGCCGGGGCCCTGACCACCACCTGTGCCCTTGTCCCTGTGGGTGGGACCTGCAGCATGTGGAGCTGGGGACCCCAACCCTACCTGCTACCCTGGGAGAGCACTACGGGGATGTCTGGGCTCTCCAGCCTCCCCCTCTACCCACGGGTTCGACCACTCTGCAGGCCTCAGTTTTCTTGTCTATGAAATGGGATAATAGTACCTATAGCTGGCTTGTTGTGAGGGCCACTTGCTGTTGGCCCGTCCTGCCCAGGACACCCTTCAGCAGGGTCACAGGTTGGTGCTCCTCAGCACCCAGGCTCCACCATGGGATCTCCCCCACAGAGTCAGACCGTGGCCTGAGGCCACATGGCCAGAGGTGAGCTGGTCTGTCAGGCTCCTGTCGTCCCCCCTCAGTCCTCCCCTGATGATTTCCTCATGATCAGGCATCACTCCTCCTGCTCCACAGCCAGGTCACAGCCTTCCCTAAAGGACGCACCACAGACCGTGCACGTGGGGGACTGTGGGCTGGGAGCAGAGGCCACTGCTGGAGGTTCCTACAATCCTCAGGAGGCCAGAGGCATCACAGGGATAGGGGCATCAAGGGGACTGGGGCATCTTGGGGATGCGGGCATCTCGGGGACAGATTGTGGGGGATCACAGGCATCTTGGGGACGCGGGCATCATGGGGCCACAGGAGATCACAGGCATCACGGGGATCACGGTCATCAGGACCCAGAGATGCGGGAGATGTCCTCAGGAGCCCGGGGAGGTGGGGCCAGGGTGCAGGTGCTCCCCAAGGCGTCCCTACTGCTGCCTGGGCCCCCCCACCCCCCGCATCCACTCCTGGGGATGCTCCAGGAGTGCTGGGAAGAGGTCACCGGACAGGGGCCAGCAAGGCCAGTAGAAGCGCGTCGATTAGGGGTTAGGAGCACCAGTGTCACCACAGGAGGGTCTCACATTTGTTGCAGTTACATGGTGAGGCGGCGGCACACACACACCTGCACCGGCACACACATCACCTGCACCTGCACCGGGTATGCCCTGGGGAGCCTGCAAGTACACACAGGTCGGAGGAGGAAGATCCCCCCACCCCCGCCACCCCAATGACACTGTCTGCGTCACTGCAGTGGCGCTGGCATCCAAGGGTCCTGGTGAATGAATCCCTGCGGCAGCCATACAGTGCTGACTTGACACCAACCCAAGCCGGGCCTTGCAGGTCCAGCTGTGGTCACACGACTGACTCCCACTGCCACAAGGGACAAGTGACCTGGCGTCACAGAGGAGTGCGCTGCGGCCCTGGGTGACCAGCAGGGAAACCCCACGTCGTCCTCCCGGTGGGTCCCCAAGATGCTGGAGCTCTTCTGGTACCACAGAGCAGCTCGGCCTTAGGACCAAAGTACAGTTTTCGTTTCTATGGCTGTGAAACAAGTGACCCTAAGATGCGGTAGCCAAAAAACTGATAATCATTCAGTGTGGTAGTTTCTGTGGCCGAGAACCAGAAGTGATTCTGCAGGGTGGCTCTGGCATGGGGTCGCCCGTGAGGCTGTAGTCTCACCTGGAGGCTCCACGGACGGGCACCCGCTTCCAGAAGATTCCCTCCCTCAGTGGTGCCGGCTGCTGGCTGGGGGCATCAGCGCCTGCCCACACGGGGGTCTCCACAGTGCAGACTGTGTGTCCCCAGCATGTGGTGCCCCCAGAGCAGGCAGCCCAGGAGGGAAAAGGCAGAGCCCCGGTGCACCGGACGACCCGGCCTCAAGGGCACTGGCTCGCTCTGCCCAGGTCACTAGTCGCACAGGCCGGGCCAATCCCCTGTGAGGGAGACCACACGTGGCTTGCAGGTGAAAGCAAGCATCGTCAGGGCGTCTGGAGGCCACGGTCTCGCTCACGGAAACACGTTCTTGAAGAGGTCATGGAAGCATGCAGACAGGGTTGTTGCAGTTTTGCTTCGAGAAGAAGGAAAGAGGAACACCTGGGTAGCTCAGCGGTTGGGCACCTGCCTTTGGCCCAGGGTGTGATCCTGGAGTCCTGGAATTGAATCCCACGTCGGGCTCCTTGCACGGAGTCTGCTTCTCCTTCTGCCTGTGTCTCTGCCTCTCTCTCTCTCTCTGTCTCTCTCTCTCTGTTCTCATAAATTAATAAAATCTTTAAAAAAGAGAGAGAGAGAGAGAGAGACAGAGAGAGAGAGAAGCAGAAAAGAGAAGGAAAACATCACGTGCATCACTTGAGTAAGTTATGATTCGACCACAAAAGCATCGTAGGCTGTCCTGTGCCGAGGGAGAATTTTCACAATGTGGAGAGATGTGCTCGTCGCACGTAACTAAGCCACATATGACGTAAGCACAACGATCCTGTTGTGTAAAGGACATGACTTCATATAAAGAAGAGTGGTGTGGAAGGCTATGTGTCCGGGCCAGTTCTGGTCACGATGACATGTGTGCACATGCCTCCCTCACGGGGCGGAGGACACTCCCTACCACGGTGACCTGAGGACAAGCCACCTGCAGCCTCAGTGGCTGTCCCAACCTGAGGCCTTGGGAGGACTCGCATGCCCTGTTGCGAGGCTGGGGAGCCCAGGCCCCCGAAAGAGAGGCTTGGCCCCAAGGAGCAGGTGGTCCCAGGTCGGGGACACGCCGAGCCCCAGCCAACCCCCAGATGCACGAGCAGGGCACTCCCTCACCTTCCCAGCCGCTCTTGTACCAGATGCATGTGAGCAGCCCGCCCCTCCTCCCACAGCATAGACTTAATCTCTCTGTTCTCACCTTCACTTCCTTTTTTTTCCTTTTTAAAAATTTTATTTATTTACTCATGAGAGACACACAGAGAGAGAGAGAGAGAGAGAGAGAGGCAGAGACATAGGCAGAGGGAGAAGCAGGCTCCATGCAAGAAACCTGATGTGGGACTCGATCCCAGGACTCCAGGATCAGACCTGAGTGAAGGCAGATGCTCAATTGCTGAGCCACCCAGGTGCCCCACACCTTCACTTCCTAAATTCTATTCCACATTATGTTGCTTATTAGAGTATTTTATTATGTCTATTAACTGCATATTGTTTATATTATTACAACAGGTTTCAGCGTTTATGTACATCTTTAGTGTTCATGTCTTATCATTTATATAAGTGTTTTAAATTATTTTATGTAAAGAATGTATGTGTGAGAAATAAGCTTTCGCAAAGTTTGAAAAGGGAATCTGGCCGCTGCAGGCGGCCTGCACCTCCAGCCTCAGACACTGGTAACTCATGCTATTTTGACACGACGCCTATCTTGCTGACCAGTCCTTCCTCTGAAGTCACGGCACGAGTGCTGTGCTGAGCTACAGTGTGTCCTCACGCATGACACTGACCATGATGTACAGGCTGCCCCAGGCACGTGCATGCCGTACAGCATGTGCGCGAGTTTCCCACTAGAAATTTATTTCAGGGCAGCCCGGGTGGCTCAGCGGTTTGGCGCCACCTTCAGCCCAGGGCATGATCCTGGAGTCCCAGGATCAAGTCCCACGTCGGGCATCCTGCATGGAGGCTGCTTCTCCCTCTGCCTGTGTCTCTGCCTCTCTCTCTCTCTCTCTCTCTCTCTGTGTGTGTCTCTCATGAACAAATAAAATCTTTAAAAAAAATAAATTTATTTCAGATCATCATGGTCAGTGATTGAGGGTCAATGCATGTGGGGCATGAGGGCGTTGCACCCCCTCGCGGACAGCGTGTAAGGTTTGCCTCTGGAGGGCTCGGCCACTGAGCTGCACGGCCGGCGGACTCAGAGGTGCCAGCCTGCAGCAGGCCACATGGATCGCCTGCCCACGGCCCTCAGGGAATGAGCCCTGGCTTTACTCCAGGGGCAGGTTGCCTCCTGCAGCATTGGCGAGGCGCTGAAATGTAAGTAGAATTTACAGAGTCATCTGCGAAGCTCCTTAAGGAGAGCCAGGCAACCGGAAACCACCCCCACCGGCCGCCCCTATGCCTGCCTCCGGCACCACCGATGGTGGGATCTCCAGCAGCCATCTTGGGCCATGAGGCTACTACTCTGAGGGTGGAAACTCCACAGTATGCAAGGCAGAGAAGAAAAGTCCCCAATAACACCATGGAGAAGTCATGCCAGCCTCAGACTTCCTGATTTCATGCTTGTTTCATGACAGAGAACAATCCTGTATTTGTAAAGTCTTTGAACTTTCCGTTACTAGCAACTGGGCTCCTTAACGTCTTCAAAACGTCGCTAGTCTTGGTTTCAGCACATTAAAGTCTTAGACATTATTGATAGTTGTCACATGGGGCTTAATTGTTGCTTACTGGTGCACTTTTGGAGACACTTCCTAGTCGGAAAGGGTAGCACAAGCAAAGCTGCACACGCTGGGAAAAGTAGCCACTGTCAGGGACACAGGAGTCTTCTTGGAATGAGGCCACCTGCTATCATCTTCCCCGAGGTCAGGTGAGCTGTGGCTGGAAGCACTTGGGCCACAGGAACCACTTCCGGTTTCCATTCTCTCCCCCTCCCCCTCCTCCCCCCTCCCTCCCCGTCCCTGCCCCTCCCCCTCTCCTCTCCTCCCCCCTCCTCCCTCCCTGCCTCTAACAGTTTCCTCAGGAGCAGGGTCGGACTCAGGAGCCAGGAGCGGGAGGCGACATGTGCACCGCGGAGCCCCGCCCTACTGGCGCTCGGTGAAAGGCTATTTCTGTCCTCCCCGTGTTCAGGCAAGACGCAGCCCCGAGTCCAATAAATGCCCCTTTGTACTGGTTGGGTTTCCCCCAACTTGTGAGATGCCCTCAAGGAGAGCGGCTGCACACTGTCCCGGCCTCTGCCCAGCAACGGGCCTACCAGAGCCAGGCCTGCTGCCAGCCTGGACGCCAGCAGAGCAGGGCGGAGACGGGACGCTCGGGGAGCCTCCCCACAGGGTGGGCAACGACTTCGAGTCCGGCCAGGCAGTGGGCCCCGCGGAGAGGCAAGCAGGTCACACGCATGTCCTGGTTCCCAAACTGGCCTCGACGAGGTGACCGGGGCCCTGGCGGTCTGGAGGTTCGGCCCCCGAGCGGCAGTGGCCACAGGAGCAGCCCTGGGGTGGGCCAGCCCCTGCAGACCTGGCCTCCAGGACACGCCTGGCCCCTACCTGCTTTCTGGGCAAGCTTGTCACCCTTAAACCTGTGTGCCCGCTCCTCGGGAAGGAGCCGCTGTGGAATCCAAGCAGAAATTCTCAGCCTGCAGCCTTCTGATCAGCCGTGGCTGACCCCTGGATGGAAGCAGGGACCCGCTGCCAGGCTGGCCCAAGGAGCCTGCGGGGAGAGCTAGGAGCCTGGCGTGTTCAGGCTGAGAAGCCAAGCAGGTGTCCCAGGGTGGGCAGCGGCCAGAGAGCAAAGGGCAGCCTGCGCCCGTGTGGCCCCGTCTGCAGTTGTTCTTAGAGAAACGTCCTCCAGGACCCCTGCTTGTGGACAACAAACCCTTCCCGGGAGAAGGCAGCCTCGCCTTCCCTTGGACCAAGTTTGCTCATCACCCGCGAGACGTGACCAGGGACAGGATGGTCCTCAGGAACGCAGCAGCATGAGGATGGCGCTGGCTGGGTCGGGGACCTGGGAAGACCCTCCGCAGGCCTCCTTCCTTCCTGAGCCGATGCAGACCCATCTCCTAACATGCCACGCTGATGGACGAGCCTGGACTTTCCCGCGGCAGGGGACATGTGCCCCGTGCTGGGAGTGGCAAGTGCCAGTGTCTGTGGGTGGGAGGCTTCCCCTTCGGTGCCCCTCAGTCAGATCCATGGCTTGATTTAAATCCTCACTTTGGGGCTCAGCTGGGGTCCCCAGTCCAGCTGCACAGCCTCCCCGGGAACTGGGGATGTGCCAGAAGGCCGGGCCCCTCAGTGGTTGTGATGCTGATGGGAGCAGAGGCAGGACAAGGACATCCCCCTGGATGGGGCCACAAGGTGTGGTGTCTGGCAGGTTTGGAAGGTGCAGGGCGGGGACAGGGGTGGGATTTGTGCCTCTGGGGTCCAAATACACCCCCCAGCATGGGGTCTGAGGCACCGGAGGAAAGGCCCCAGCAGCTGGGGTGGATAGGGTGAGCTCAGGACACCTGAGGACAAATCTCCCTTCTGGGAGCACAGGTTCTGCTCACTGAGGCCCCAGCGGAGGCCCTGAGCAACTCCTGACAGTTACATCCCGGGGCTCATGGTAGTGGTGTCTCTATGTGGTCAGAACCTGCGGGATCCTGGACCCCAAAGCAGGAAACAACCTGGAAGCCACCAGGAGCTTCCATGTGTGTGCAGAGGGGGTGGGGATGTCCCTGGGAGGGGCAGGGAGAGACCTGGGTGTGCAGGGTGGATCAGGGTATCCGGAGTCTTCCTGGAGGAGGTGGCCCCCAGAGTTGGAGAATGGGGGATCTCTGGCCCTGGGCAGGGGGAGGCAGGGAAGGAGGCTGCAGGCCTGGAGCGTGTGGGCCCTACGGTCCCGCAGCCACTGCGGCCCAGAGGGCCTCCCCTTGGCCTGCAGTCAGGCCTTCCTCCCGGTGGCTCCCTGGACTGGCCAGCGGCCTTTCAGAAGCAGTAGGAGGAACCCAGACTATGCCAGAGCTGCCAGCAGTGTCTCTTTGCCAAACCACACAGGCCACCTGCCCGGGACTCCAGACAGCCGTCCACACGCCCACGATCACTTGCGTGGCTGTGAGTCAGTGAGTGACGTCAGGGCCCGGACCGCAGAGCCCACCACCCGTCATTAGTGGTCTGCGGAGCACCTGCAGGATGAGACGCAGCCAGTGGGGCTGAGGGGTGCCTGGAGGCTGCACAAAGCAGACCGGGCTAGGGCATGCCCCGGCAGCACAGGGCGTAGGCTGAGGGTCAGCAGGGACGGGGTCTTGTGTTTGTGAGGGAGGGGCCCACGAGGACACACGCATATGTAAACACGGTGCTTTCAGGAGCTGCCCAGGGCGTGGGGTGGGGTGAGAGGGGCCCAGGTCCACTGCAGAAGTCTGTGATGGAAGGAGCCACCACGTGGAGGCCTGGGGGCAGGATCTTCAGATGGGGTAAGCTGGGAGTGCAAAGGCCCTGAGGTATAGAGTCCATGGAATGGGAAGGGCAGAGGGGTGGCTGAAGGGAGGGGAGGGTTCAGGGTCTCAGGTGTTCAGGGTCCAGGAGCAAGGATTTTTTTTCAGGAAGACTTCAGAGGGATTTAAACTGGCCAATGACATAATCTGATACACATTTCCAAACTAAGATGGGAGGGAGAAGTGATTCAATCTGTTACATGGTTTATGTTTAAAGAAGAAAATCCATTTATTAATGAAAAACATAACACATTAAAAAATAATAATAATCAAAATCAGCTGTATCATAGACCCCCCAAAATTATGGAATCCTCAAAACAAGATAAGATTTTTTTTTCTTATTTGCACTCAAGACTTCTTGAGCGCAGGGAAGGCCTGGGGCCAGGCACTGAGGATGCCAGCTGCTTCTGTCTTAGGTCTGCTGCGTGAGACTCCCAGGCCCAAGTTCCCCTCATGGGCCAGGGTGGCTGCTGGCGCCCCAGCTATTACATCTGTGTTCCATCCCCCAGACCATGGGGGGAGGGGGAAGTAATAAAAAACCGCACCCCCTCTGTGTTTAGGTCCCCTCCCAGACATTGCACACCCCCTCCCATTGCCAGAATAAAGCCACACGGGCCTCTCATGGCAGGAGAGCCAGGGACACGCAGCTTCTCTTCTGGGAAGCCATGTGCTAAGCTGAAAATGGACAGGGGAGAAGGGAAGAACTCACAGTGGGGTGACCGCTGACCCTGCCACCTTTGCCCTGGCTGCCCCTGCTCCAGGGAGGAAGCCACTTGTCACACTGTCTGGGCCAGCTTTGCGCCATGACTCAGTGTCTCCGCTTCTGGGGCTTGCTGCCTCTCACCGCCTGGGCCTGGCAGGTCACATCTCGCTGGTGCACCGTGGGAGATGGTGCAGACCCGTGCATGGGTGCCCACTTCACACCCCCTGACCCGGGAGCACCCTTGACCCAGCCATGCCCGTGTGACCCAGGCTCACGTCCCCTGTCTCTAAGGTGGAGGGCAGCTCCACACCTGCTCCTAGCCTGGCCTCCTTCCTCTGACCTTAGGGACATGCAGCAGAGTGTGGGGCCTGGCATGCCACCTTCCCATGGTGGCCCCTTCCTCCACCTGTTGGGGTCCACGCCGCACAGACTGAGGGCCAGAGACCCCGACACTTCCTAAGACCCTGTTCAGGAAACACGGCCTATCTGTGCACATGTGGGCCTGGGCCTGAGGTGACACGTCGTGCTCTCCCCGTGGTAACGCGGGTGGGTCGTGTCTGGGTTTATGCCCACCTAGGGCATGGTGCTGATCCCTCCCGGGGGAGTTGCCACCTCCGGGGCCTGCTCCAGGCACGGAGGCCCACAAAGCTCTGCAGCCCTCATGTGCTGGACGCGGGCCTTGTGCTAAATTCCCACAGCGTCCCCACTTGTCAGACAGGAAGGGTGTCCCTGGTCACGCAGCTCTCGGGAGACAGGTGAACTCCGTCATGCCGGTGCAGGTGTGTCTGCACGTGTGAGGCACCAACCTGTGTCTGCATTGGAGCACAGCTAGCCCTTCCCGCCCCCTCTCTGGGGACACTCCCCATCATCACTTGTCCACTGACCCTCACAGCAGCGCTGCATCCTGAACTCACCTTGGATGCCCATGTCCATCTCTGCAGAGGATTTGGAACCAGGTAGGGGCAGGCGGGGGTTGGGGGGGTTTTGGGGGGAGACAGGCAGGAGGCCTCACCCTTCTTGGCTGCACTGGGAAGTCAGGGAACACACACTTCCCGGGCAAATGAGGATGATACAAGGAGCCCAGGAGTCCCTCCCTGAGGACTTGCGGGTGGGGGTGGGGGCAGGCAGACCAGAGGGCAGCCCCTGCTGCAAGGGCTGCCTGTGACCTTGATCCCTGGAAGGTGAAAGGTGAGGGGGGGCAGTGATACTCACAAACCCAAGTGTAAAGGCTGAATCGTTATAGCAGCATCTTTCCTGCCCTCCTCCTGGATGGAGCAAGGAACGTGGGCTTTGAGGCCCAGGGCTCCCCAGCTGTCACGCCGCCGCAGCCCCACTGGCCCCCCAAGGCCTTCTCACCTGCTCTCCTCACCACCTCCCAGCCTCCAGCCTCCCCTGCCCCCTCAGAACCCTCCCTCCAGGAGCCAGCACAACCCTGGGGCAGGAGGGGGAGTGCTCTGCAGGAAAGAAAAATCTGGGTTTCCAGCTGCTCTCGGCAGTCAGGTGTGGGCTCTGAGAGAACAGAGGGGTGCCTGCCGGGCGCCACACCCACACCTGCCCAGACCCAGGGCACTACGGCTCCTGCCCACACTCCCCAGCTCTCGGGCCCCTGAAGCCGGACAGAGGCACTGACCACTTCTCTGAGTTTTTGTGCCCTCAGCCTCCAACTGGGTGGGAGCCCGCTCCAGGGACTGGCACGCCCCGGGACAGCTGCCCTGCAGCGCCGCCCCCCTGCAGTGCCAACCCCCTAGCGGGCCCTGGTGCTCCCCCCCAGAGAGGAGAAAAGAGTCAGCAGGAAGGCCCAGACCCTGTTTAGTGGAAGATCCCTTTTTCTGATAAATCCCCTGGGTGACTTGCATTTTCCAGGCTTTTGGTTTCACTTGTAATGGGGCTCTCCCAGCAGGGGTGAGGCAGGGGAGGGGGGAGTCAGGGGAGGTCTCAGCCTGGAGTGGGGCCAGGACCCTGGGCAGGGCAGGCGCTGGGCTTGTCACGGGGCTCCGGTGCAGGCCCTACAGACCCGGGGAGCATTCAGCCGGGTGCTCGGTTGGCCCTCCTGGGCCTGGCTGTGCTGAGGGGCGGAGGCCCCTTCCCCAGGGCCTCAGGCAGCCTCTCCTCCAGCTGAGGCTGCAGCCGCCCCCCACGCCCTCCACCTCCTCCCCATGTCCAGAACACCACCTGGCACACTGGATCCCATGATGCTCAGGGCCAATGAACAAGCCTCCAGCTCAGTGACCTAACTTGCTGCTTTCTGGCCCCGGGGGTGGGGGCGCCACTTACCTTCTTGGATGTCAGATCAGCCCCCAGGGCCTGAGAGGACCACCGCCCCTCACAGATGGAAGCTGACACAGAGAGGCCTGGCCGCCTGCCCCAGCCCACGCAGCTGCCGGGTCCAGGGTTACCGAGCCACAGCCGGGCCCTACCGGCGGCGGGAGGAGCCTTGGCTGCCCCGGCCGCTAGTGGCTGTGCTCCCTGCACACGAGGGGCGCTTCGGTGTGGAGGTCGGTGCACACGATGCACGCGGTGCGAGAAGCGGGAAGGCCGCGGGCTCAGGGTCAGGACCGGAGGACGCTAGCCCGGGGGTAAGGCCCTGCCCCTCCTGCCCCCGCGGCCCCTCCACAGCCGCCCGGCCCCCGCCCGGGCAAGGGGCGCCATCCGGGCACCGGGCCCCCGGGGGCCCTCTGCCTCCCAAACAGGAGGCCCGGGGACAGGGGGCGCAGGGGCGGGCCGGGCCGGGCGTGGCGGCGCCTCGCCGTCCTGGCGCGCTCAGCAGTTAGCCAAGTGGCCCCGGAAACGCTGGCTCTTGGCCTCTTGTCAGGGCTAAAAGTGTCCACGACGGGGGCAGAGCCGGACGTGCAGCCGCCCGCGCGAGGCCGAGGCCTGGGGGAACCGGGCCGTCCTCGCGGGACAGGAAGGAGCCCTCCCGGCCCCGCGGGCCCGCCAGGCCGGGGACGGAGTCGGGGCGGGACCGGGGGCGGAGTCGGGGCGGGGCGGGGGCGGAGTCGGGGCGGGGTGGGGGCGGGGTGGGGGCGGGGGCGGGGGCGGGCGCGCAGCGGGGTGCCCCCGGCCCAGGCGCGAGCGGCGCTCTGGCCCCGAGCGAGGCGGCTCCGCCGGCCGCACCATGGAGTCGCGCCCCGAGGAATACGAGCTCAACGGCGACCTGCGCCCGGGCTCGCCCGGCTCCCCGGAGGCCTCGGTAAGCGCGCGCCGCTGTGCGATCCGGGCCGGCGCCTGCCCTCTCTGGGCGCCGCGCGCTGCTCCCCGGGCACCGGGGGCGCCGGCCGACCGGGAGCGCGCCGCTTCCGCACTGCGAGGTGCCGGGGTCGCTGCTCCCCGTGCGCCCTGTGCGCCCCGCGCCGCGGGGCCCGACCGGTGGCCCCGGGGCAGCGGCCTCGGGTGCAGGGCCGAGGGGCGGGCCGGGAGGTGCCCACGCCGAGCCGCGCGGCCCAGGGGCGCTGGCGCCGCCTTCCCGCGCCTCCCGCGCGGCCTCTAACTTGGGCCCCCGCGTCTCCTCCCGCTCCTGCCCCGGCGCGCAGGATCCCAGCCTCTGGGCCCCGGGCCAGCCCCGGGCAGACGCTTACGTCACCCGCCGTGTCCACCGCCGCCGCACTATGGGGTGCGTGCCCCCAGGGCCCCCCCTGAAGCCTGTGCACAGACCCTGCTGGCCCAGGAGGGCCGTGGGCCTGAGGCGGGCCCACCCCCACCTTGGAGGGGCCTCGCCCCCTCGCCCCGGGGTCCATCGGGGCTCCCGGTGCCGTCTTCCCTGGGCCCAGCGCGGTAACTTGTTGACTTTGAACATTCTTTCACTTTCTGACCTGGGGATGGGGGCAGGGGTGGCAGTCTCCGGGGCCTGAGCAGGGGCGGGCAGCGCTGCCCTGCGGTGGCTGAGGTCCGTGGGGTGCGCCCAGCCCGGGTCAGGGGCAGGCCCTCCTCCCTGCTGCTGTCCAGCCTTGCCTGTCCCTGGCAGAAGCTTCCTGGGGCTCAGCCTCCCTGTCCACCGTTCAGTAAATCCTGATTACCCTGGGATGGCACAGGACGTTTGTCCTGGGGTTGGTGGTGGGTAAGGAAACCAAAGACGGAGGCGGCCCTGGCGCGGCGCTGCCCTGGCATGTAAGCAGTTTGGCACAGTGGGCTGTGTGTGCTTGGGGAGCCTGCCTCACCTCTCTGGGCCTCCTGCACGTGGTCTGAAAAATGAGTTTTCCGTGCCTTTGGGGAAGTCAGGCAACAAACAGGGCGGGTGGGTTGGAAGGGAGGGACCCTGCACCTTCTGCCCCAAGCTGTTCTGCTCTCCTGGGCCTTGGCAGATAGGACGGACAGCCTTGCCGCCTGCGGGGTCCCTTGCATCTGGAGCCCAGTGAAGTCAGGTAGGCATTGCTCAGGGGTTGGCTCTGGGACCAGTATGGGAAGATGTGACCCCATTATCTCTGAGCGGCTGTCTCAGAGTGGAGACCAGCCCAGATGGAGAAGCCAAGACCTAAGTGCAAAACCCCACCTATGGGCAGGTGGGAGTGGAGCCAGCTCCCTGCACAGTGGGGACAGCGGGTGGTGCTGGGTGCTGCAGGACCTGGGGGGGAGGGGGGGCATGGCCCTCTGTGGTGTGGGGAAGGACATCCCAGCAGAGAGGACAGAGAGCGAAAGGCCCAAGGCTGGCCCACCGAGCGGTCAGGGCTGGGGAGGAGGCAGGTGATGTAAGGCCAGGCCCCTCCGTAGCTCCCGAGAGCCAATGTGAGGGGAGGGGTCTCCGTTCACCGGCAGGGAGGCTTCTGGAAGGGTGGGCAGCCTCAAGGCTGGTGCTCGCCCTGCCTAGGGCCTGCACCCCAGCCCCCCGACACCACTCTCCAGCCTCCTCCTTGCCCTTCCCACCTTTAGGACCTGCCTCGTGTGTTCGTCTGTGACTCTGGGCTTCAGTTTCTCATCTGTGACATGGGAGATTAGCAGGGCCTTTCTCAGAGAGCATGATGAGGACCCAGCGGGCTACTGTGTGCTGGACACTCAGTATTCACATCCTTGCCCACCGCACAGGACCCTCTCCCGGAGGAAACCCTGAGGACAGGCACAGCCCTCCCTTCCAGCGGAACTTGGCTGCTGTTTGAATCTGAGCCCCAGCCCCAGGCATCTGTGTGAGGGTCGGGGCAGGAGGACAGTCTCACTGGGGTGAGGGGCAAGCCGCTGGGTCTTCAGATCCACCAACCAGAGTGGGAACCTTGGATGGCAGGGTGGGTGGGCTCTGTTGGGCCCCTGGCGGTGGGGGGACTGACTGGGAGGCCTGGGCCAAAAGCCCCTGTCTGCCTCAGGAGACCCATGGCAGGCCACAGTGTCCTCTTGTGGGAAGTGGGGTGGGATTGCTCACCTTCCAGAAGAGCCCTACATGTGACCCCTGAGCAGGTGAACCCTGCAGCCCCCCCGCCACACACACACCTGTGCCCTCATGACCTCGCATAGGCCAGGCTGGCCGGGTTCCCTGCGGGAGGAAGCGGGTGTCTCACTTGTGGCTGGAGGCAGGAGGACTAGTAAACATCAATTTTACTGTGGAAACAGCCCTTGGCTGTGTCATGCCCTGGTGCGTCTTGGCTTGGAGACAACTGCCTCGGCCACTGCAGGAGACAGGGGTCACAGTGGGTGGAGGGCACGGCAGGGGGCAGCAGGACCAGGTGGGCTATGGCTCTGGGGGTCACATCTGGGCCATGCAGAGCTCAGCTGCCGAAGGAAGTTTGATCTTTTCCTAACTTCTGCTTTCCTGGCAGATCTTGAGACTGGCAGGGTCTTGGCCAAGTTCTAAAAGGTGACCCTGATGTGGCCTCGGGGTCACTGCCGGCCAGTGTTGAACCCACAGGAAGCAGGCCTGCCCAGCCCCGTGGCCCAGCTGCTGCGGACACCCCCCACCCCCGCCCCAGCAGGACTTCCTGCCGGACGCTGACATGGAATGGGAGACCTCCCAGGGCTGGCCTCTGTGCCATGTCTGAGCAGTGGGCTCGTGCCCACTCTGGGGGGTCAGATGAGAGACACCCCAGGCCCTGCCAGACCCTCCTAGGTTCTCAGGTCCTTCCCCAGAGGGAAGGTCTTTGAGGCCCCCACTCCTGGTGGTACTCACTGCGCACACGCAGAGGTGCCGGGGTGGGTTAGGATCTGGAGCCGCAGGGTCCCTGGGTCTGCTTGGCTCACACGGTCATGTCCTAGGCTTGGCCTTTTTCTTTCTTCTTTCTCTTTCTTTCTTTCTTTCTTTCTTTCTTTCTTTCTTTCTTTCTTTCTTTCTTTCTTCTTCTTCTTCTTCTTCTTCTTTTTCTTCTTCTTCTTCTTCTTCTTCTTCTTCTTCCTTCCTTCCTTCCTTCCTTCCTTCCTTCCTTCCTTCCTTCCTTCTTCTTTCTTTCTTTTCTTTCTTTCTTTCTTTCTTTCTTTCTTTCTTTCTTTCTTTCTTTCTTTCTTCTTTCCTTTTTTTTTTTTTTTTTTTTTTTTAAAGATTCTACTTATTTGAGAGCAAGTCACCCAGGGGCCCCTGAACTTGTCCTTTCTCTTGTTACAGACTTTTTGTTGTTGTGAATCCGTGCAGCTCGATTGGGAGGCTGTGTGCCGGGTGTGCTCCGGCAGACCCAGGGGCCTCTGTGCCTGCATTCAGGCCCATGTGCCCGTTTTGCAGATGAGGGAACTGAGGCACAGACCCTGGTGTGGCATTCAGGGATGCTAGAGAGGCCAGTGGAAGTGCCACCCTAGCTCCTATCAGGGTGGCAGATGGACATCACGGATGTGGTGGGGGACTGGTCTCTCGTTCTGAAAACGGGAAGCTGCCTCTGGGCAGGGGTTCCATTCCATACTTTTATGTGGGGTTTGGGGTCAGTGGCAGGCAGGGCAGGCGGGTGAGAGGGCATCAGGAACCAAAAGCTCTGGGTCCTGCAGGGGAGCAGGGGGCTCTGGTGGGCACCCCATCTCTGCCCACCCACACCTGGCCTGGACTGGAGCATCCATTCAGCTGTGGCCAGAACCAGGTGCGTAGGTGCAGCAGAGCCGGGGCACGTTTGTCCCAACAACGTCCCCACCCAAGCTGAGGACACCCAGCCTTGTGGCCTGAGGCCCTCTGCGTGTGGGCATGGAAGGTGGGCCTCCCTGCTCTCTTCCAGCCCCTGCCCAGGCCCCTTCCTGGCTTTTAGGGGGAAACGCTGAGCTCACTGGCCACCTACCCTGCTCCTGGACCACCACTGGGCCCTGGGAACACATTAACTGGCTGTTGGTTCCCTGCACTACTCGGGTCTGGGGTCGCGGGTGGAGGCGATGTGGGCAGGTCCCAGCCCGGCTCTCCGCAGGCAGGCAATGGCACCAGGCTCCCAGGCCTTCCCCATGGGGCGGCTGCCAGGCTGTGCTGGCCCCTGACAGCTCCCCTGGGCTATGGGTTCCCTCCCCATTAGTGGGGACCCCCGTGGGTGTGGGGCTTCCCGGAGTGTGGCCTGCCACATAGATGGGGCCCCGGAGGCCCGTGGTGGGCAGTGCATTGTCAAGGCCACGTGGCGGGCCTCAGGGCTCCCACTGGTACCCCCCCTCACTGCACAGCTGGAATAGGAAGCAGATGGCCGCGTGGGCAGGAAGTGCCCTGCACCGGGAGGTGCGTGTAGCCAGGGCCCTGGCTGGTCCTTTGGGGCCAAGGCGTCCCCAGAAGCTCCTGGGCTGCTGCTCTGGCCCTGCCGCGCACACCGGGAGACTGAGGCTGGAGGGTGCTGACTCTCCTGGGGGCGCACGGCGGAAGACTGGTGCCTCCCGGCGCATAGTGCCCTCTGCAGGGGGCTCTTGATCCCAGGGCCTGAGTTCACAATACAGCCTGTGCTTGGCTTCAGACCAGGCGCTTCCTGTGCCAGCCTCAGTTTACCCATAGTGGGTGTGTGTGAGGACGCGGCTGGGGTGCACCCAGAGGAGGGCACCCAGCCAAAGGATGAGCAAGAAGGATACTGTGCCTGGGGCACAGGGAATGGGGACCCCCATTCCTGTCCCTGTCCTGTCCTGTATGTGACTGCATGGCTGCCCCACTCCCGCAGTCCAGGAGGACTCAGAAGGGGAGCGCAGTGAGCCTAGGCGTGCGTGCTTGTACTGTGCACGTACGTGTGTGCGTGCACATGCTTGTGTGCGTGCATGTGCTTGTGTGTGTGCTGTGTGTGTGCACATAATTGGGTATGTGCTGTGTGTGCACGTGCACTTGGCACCCCTGCCCCTGGAAGGTGGGAGCTCCTGCTACATGTGCACTCGGCTCTCTGGGACGTGGATGGGGGAAGCACCGTGTGGCCCCCCGGGGAAGGCACTTTGCACTTGTGGTTTGCAGCCCAGCGCCTCCGGGATGCCTGTCCCCGGGAGTGCACGTGACAGGGTGCGGCCAGCCAGGCAGCTCTGGAGAGCGAGCTGGGGCCCAGCCTGGTGCCATGGGGTGCCCGCCCCTAGGCGGTGGGAGCCCACGCCCAGACCCCAGGGCGAGCGCCTGGGCCCTGGCGGGGGTGGCCTAGCTAGCAGGGGGTGCAGCTGGAGGCGCTGCCAAGAGGTGGAGCAGAGACCTAGGGTTTGGCTGTGGGTGGAACATCCCAGAAGCCGTGCCAGGCTGGGGCCGAGGGTCTGGGAGTTTAAACCCAGTGGCTTTGCTACTTGGCCTCAGGCGGTGGGGCAGGCGGGGCGGTCCGCTGGCTGGTTGCCTCCCTCCTGGGCATGTTACTCTGGGTCACAGAGCCAGCCCCCGCCCGCCCCCGCTCCCCCTGCGTTCCGCTCTCCACGTTCCGGGGGAGATTTCCCTCAGTGGCAGGAGAGGAGGAGGCTTCTCACTTGCCGCCCCCCGCCCCCACAGCCACCTCCCTGGCCTGCATCTTTCATGATTTAGAAACATGAGCTACCAAGTGCCCCCAGAGGCCCCAGCGATGGGCTGACAACTCTGGGTCACCTGCGGACAAGGGGACAGGGCTGGGGGCTGAGGGAGGCCTTGTGAGGGAGGAGAGCATCTCCTACTTCCCTGCACTTGCGCCTCAGCAGGGAGGGCTTCCTGAAGGCCGTGACCCCCTGCATAGGGCGTGAAGGGCACAGGAGCAGCCATGCCCCTGCGGCACTGTGGGGCTGCACCTCCTGAGAAACCGGAATACTGACCGAAGCAGGAGGATGGTGTCGCGTCTGCACCTGGGCTCCCGAGGCCCCGAGTTGCTGAGTTAATTGTATAGCCTTTTCTGTGGCGATCACGGCTCCATAAAATGCTTGAAAATTGTTTTTCAAAATAAAAATTAAAGCAGCAGTTAAGCTCAGCTGTAGCCCTGCGATCGCACAGGGCTCCGGTGGCACTTCCTGCCCTGGCCAGCAGCCACTGGCCTGGAGGGGGAGGGCAGGGGGCGGCGGGGGGCGGGCGGCGCTGGCCCAACTGGAGCACGTGCAGGGACCGTGCTCTGTGTCCTCCAGGACCGGGGCTCCCAGGGCCGGTCCTGAGGGGCCACGCGGCCTCGTCAGGGCCTCTCATCTGCCCTTCACCCCGGCCCTCGTGTGCAGCCCCCCACTCCCACCCCTGCCCCCGCCCAGGCTGACTGCTCCGTCCCCACAGCCACCCCGCTGGGGCAGGAACCGGCCCATCAATGTGAACCATTACGCCAACAAGAAGAGCGCGGCCGAGAGCATGCTGGACATCGCGCTGCTGATGGCCAACGCCTCCCAGCTGAAGGCCGTCATAGAGCAGGGCCCAAGCTTCACCTTCTTCGTGCCCCTGGTGGTCCTCATCACCATCTCCCTTGCACTGCAGATTGGTGTGGGCGTGCTGCTCATCTTCCTTGGTGTGAGCCTGGGCTGGGCCTGGTGGGGGGGAGGGCCTGGGATGCTCCCACCCTTGATCTGCTGCTCCTGCTTGCATCCCCCCTGGAACAGGCTGCTCACTACCAACAGGCCCCACTCAGCCTTGCGGTCAGGGCTGGCTCCCCGATGCAGCCCTCTGAGCCCCCCCTGCCGGGTCTCTGTCCTTCCTTCTGCCCAAGCTGAGGGTATAGGAACACGTGACCATCCAGTGGTCTGCAGGGACCAGATGGTCCTGCCCCCGAGGTGAGTGAGGTCAGGGCGCCCCTCATTGCTGGCTGTGTGACCTCGGGCAGGTGCTTGACCTCCCAGGCTGCGGTTCCCTCACCTGTAGAGTGGGCGTAAGGACAGGCCCTTGGGTCAGCATGAGCACCATGGGTGTTCAGGGAGGTGCTGCCTGTGTGCACTTGGTGCTTCATGTCGGCTCTGTCCTGAGATGGCATCTGGGCTCTGGTTTGTGGGGGACACAGGGCTGCTGCTCCGCGGCCACTGCACAGTCCCCACCCTGCACACGGTGGCCCTGGTGCAGTGCCTGTTCCCTGTGCCCGCAGTCAGGTACGACCTCAACAATCCCGCCAAGCACGCCAAGCTGGACTTCCTTAACAATCTGGCCACCGGCCTGATTTTCATCATCGTCGTGGTCAACATCTTCATCACTGCCTTTGGTGTCCAGAAGCCGGTGATGGACGTGGCCCCCCGGCAGTAGGGGCTCAGGTGAGCCAGAAGGGCACACGCCACCTCTGTCCCCTGGCCAGCCCTGTCAGGCCCCTACTCCACCACCAGCAGACCCTTGTGCCCTGTGTCGGTCCTGTCCGGGCCTCACAGGGTGGGCACCCCTGGCCGTGTGCCCCCCCCACACTCACCCCCTGTCCTTGCTCAAAGAGGTGAGCACCCACCAAGGTCACCCCACTCGGAAGCAGGAGCCACAGGGAGACTGGGTGACCCCCATTACATGTTCAACAAAGAAGCCCCTATGCTGTTTGGGGCCCAAGGGGGTGCCAGACACAGGATCCCAGGTGCCTCAAGGGCAAATGTAGAAGGTCAGCAGGCCCAGCGTGTGTCACGTCCTCCATCTGAGGCCCTGGTACAGGCTGCACACCACAGGGGTGTATGGCCTCGGGCCCCCTGGTCACTCCTGGGGCCCCGTGGACACTCCTCGGGCCCCATGGTCACACCTTGAGCCCCCTGGTCACTCCTCGGGCCTGACCCAGGGAGAACATGGGCACTGGTAACAGTCGTCTGACCCCCAATACCCCCCTGGCAGAGTGGACAGGAGCTCCCTGAACACCTGCCTATTGGGAGCGGCCAGCAGACGAGGAGGTGGGACCCCAGGAGGAGGGCCGACACGAGTGCCCGTTCTGTGCCACTCACACCATGGCTGTCGGCCCCACCTGGGGTCCGGCTCTAAGCCTGGCTGGCCCTGGTTTATTCAAGCTGTCCCCAGTGGAACCCCCTGGATGCCAGCCTGCTCCCTTGGTCATGGCCTGGTGACCAAGACATTTATTAATTGCTTGCTGTGTGCCCCGGACACTGTCCTGAGCCTCTCGGAGCATTAGCCCAGCGAGGGTCACATGAGTCAGCCCACAGGCCTCTGCTCTCCCTTCAAACCCTGAGGGGAAACTGAGGCTTACCCAGGTCGGAATTAGGCCCTGATGGCTCTGGAGCTCTCATGGCCCAATGTTCGTGTCTGGAGACCCTCACCCCGTCCTCCCCCTTGTCGGCAGATGCCCCCAGATGGAACCCGGCCACAGCCACCCAGATCCTGGAGCCGCCTCGCCCTGAGGCCCACCCCCCTGTGGGAGTTGGTCCTGGAAACTGCAGGAACCCAGGCGGGCCCCGCCGGGCCGTATCCCAGGACAGGCTGCCCGTGGTGAGGCCACCCAGGCCAACACGGAGCCTGCTCCCCTTGAGATTGGCTCAGGACACACAACTGGGGCAGGGTCGTGGCCACCACGGACACACAGCAGCCCAAGGATGGTGAGGCGCCCAGTCGGCCTTGGTCTCAGGATGTTTCCAGAGGGACAAGGAGACCCCCCACCCTCTGCCAGTGCAAGGACCGTCTGGGCCTCGGGGCCCCACCCTGGTGCCCCAGGACACAGGCCTGCCAGCCCCCTGGCCACGGGCCCTGAACACACCTGCCACCAGCAGTGAGGGGGCAGCGCCCCCACCCTCCTCAGGGGCCCGAGCCCCCGCATATCTAAGCCACCAACAACCAATAAAGCTGACGCACCTCCTGCCTCGGGCCTGGGTGGTCAATGGGTTGAGCAGACGTCCAGCTCTTGATCTTGGTTCAGGTCATGGTCTCGGTCAGGCTCCTTGCGAGGTGCCTCGTTGGCTTGGGATTCTCTCCGCCCCTCCCCCCGATCAGCCACATCGTCCAGGGAAGAATGGGGAAACGGAGGAGAGGAGGTGGAGACGAACTGGGCAGCGGGGAGCTGGGGCCCCGGGCAGCCACCTGCAGAGGCGAGCATCTCTGCATCCTGCATGGAGGGGGGAAAGGTGGTGATCCACGTGTAGGCGAGGCCCGGGGGGGAAGACGAGCAGGTGGGCAGAGGGAGGGCAGGTATTCCCGCCAGTGTGGGGGCAGATAGCCCTGTGTGGGGGCGCCCGGGGCTGGTGGCAGAGGTCACAGACTGGGGAATAGCCCCAGGGTGGGGCTCAGCCTCCCCTTCACTGACGTGGCTCTCACCCTGACCTGTCCCCACAACCTGGGCCTCCTGCCAGCCCACCCGGGGCACCCCATCCTGTCTCCCTTCCCTGCTCCTGTCCTGGGTGGCCTGTTCCCTGGCCCTGTCCTGCCCAGGGCCTGGCACAGGTGGACCGGGGGATCCGCGGGGATCTGTGGCCCATGATGTGGGCTGGGTGGTCATCACCTGGGGCAGCGCCATGGACATGGCCAACAGGTCATCTAGCTCCTCCTTTGGCCAGGACAGGAAGCTTGTTAGCACCTGCCAGAGAGCTGAAGCCCAGGGGCCTGGACCATGCCCCAGTGGCCAGGCCGGCTGCCTCCACGGGCGCTGGGGACACTGGGGACATTGGGGGGCAGTGGGCGGGCCTGCATCCTGGGCCCCACTGCCCCTGCTCTCAGTGTGCCCCCCCAGCTCCCAGGCCTGAGCCTTGGTGGCCACTCTGACCCCTGACCCTCATTCCACATGTTTCCATTGAGGCCTTGATGTGCTCTCAGAGGCCAATGTTTCCATTGAGGCCTTGAGAGCTCTTGGTGGCTCTCAGGCCCCCCTGTGGGTCCTTCCCACGCTCCCAGTCACCATGGGCCATTTGGGTTTGCTTTGCTTCTGGCTCCATGGGCCAGCGTCAGCATCCACAGGGCCACTTGGCCCACGTCTGCTCCTACCTGCTCCTGCCCTGCCTGCCCCAGGACAGGGCTGCCCCCAGACAGAGCCGGTCCTACCTGCCAGTCTCTCTGAGGCCAATGCCACCACCTCTGCCCTGTGTCCGTGGCACCATGTTTGGCATACAGTTGGTGCTCAGTAAATGTCTGCTGCAGACCACATGAACTAGGCCCGGTGGGTACTTCAGAACCGGGGCCCACAGAGCCCTGGGGAACAGTAAGACCCTGCGAAGGAGGGAGGAGGGTGAGGAGCCAGGAGATGTGAGAAGGATGTGAGATAGACATGCCTTAGGGAGACCAGTGGCCTGGGTGCTGTGGGTGGGGGGCCAGGTGGGGGGCTGAGGGGGCCTGGAGGTGGTCGGGGCTGAGGGGGCCTGGGGGTGGTCAGGCCTGAGGGGGCCCAGGAGGGTCAGGCCTGAGGGGGGCTGAAGGGGCCTGGGGGGATCAGGCCTGAGGGGGCCTGGGCAGGGGACTGAGGGAGCCCAGGGGGTGTCAGGCCTGAAGGGGGCTGAAGGGGCCTGCCGCACAAGAGCCCGAGGCCACATGGACCAGGAGCAGATGTGTCCTGAGAGGATGGCGGATGGGCTAGGATGATGACTGGTAGCAGTGGACGGGTCATCGCTGCCTGGGCCTGTCCACACATGAGGAAGTAGCTCTGCGCTGTAGAAGGAAAGCCAACCCTGGCCACCCTCTCTCCCAGGTCTACTTACCACCAGTTCCCACCCCTGGCCTTCCTCCCCACTGTCCTCCCATCCAGGCCTCCATGCCCTGACCTGATAAGAGGAAGGACCCGGACATGTGTGGGGCGTGAGGAACGTGCCCCAGGGCAGCAGTACCCCCGCACCCCACAGCACCCAGCCCACACTCTCAGCAGGGGGATGGGTCCTGGCCTTCCAGATGGGTAAGAACCAGGGTCCCAGCTGCTGCCTGGCTGGTGCTGAGGGGCCCTCATCCCGTCTGTGGGACTGTAGGCCTGGGGCCCGTCCAGCAGGAGGCCACCCAGGGGCCTGGTCAGGCCTGGCGTTGAGCAGAGGTTTGGGGGGCAACAGGGAAAACGGGACTTTCTGAGCCTGCTGAAGAACACTGACCCAGGAAAACCGGAAATAACCACCCTGGATCCAGCAGTGTCAGCACCTTCACCCAGACACTCTGCACCTGCAGTCAACGCCACCCTCTCCCTAGAGGGAGCGCTGTGTTGTGCAAGATGCAGCTGCATTTCCTGCTTCACAAACACCAGGCTGTGTCCTTACCCGGCCCTAACCACATCCGCCCAAGGGAAGCGCATCTAGAGCCCAAACTCCTGCCACAGGAGACCCCTTCTTCACCAACACCCTCCATCACACCCTCCTCATACCTCCTCATATACTCCTCACACCTCCCACCACCTCCTCACACCCTCCTTACACCTCACATGCTGCTCACACCTTCCTTACACTTCCTCACACCCTTTTCAAATCCTCTTCATACCTCCACACACTTCCTCACATCCTCACACCTTCCTCATACACACCACATACCTCCTCACATCCTTTTACACCCTCCTCACACCGCCACACTCTCCTCACACCTCCATAACCTCCTCACCCATCCTCACACCTCATATCATTCTCACACCTCTTCCCACCCTCCTCATACACTCCACACACCTCCATACACCTCCTCACATCCCCCTCATACCCTCCTTACACCCTCCACACACATCCTCACACTTCCTCACACCCCCCTCACATCCTCCTCACACCTCACATCTTCCTCACACCTTCACACCTCCTCAATCTCACTTCTCACCTCCTTATACCCTCCTCACACCCCACACACACCTCCTTATACCTCCATACACCCTTCCCATACCTCCTCACACCTCATTTCACTCTCTCATTAACCCTCCTCACGCCCGTCACATATGTAATCCTGGGAACTGTTCTCTACCCCGGGCAGCCTCTCCCTGCCTCTGCACTCTTCTGAAGGTGGAAAAGGCATCCCAGGACGAGGATGAGGACCTACTCTTGTTACTGTAGTATTTGGAAGGGCTTCCTGGAGGAGGTAACATTTTACCAAAGTCTGAAGGTTAAATCCATGGAGAGAGTGTTCCAGCTGTGGGCACAGCATGTGAAATGTGCTCAGGCAAGGATCGCGGGTGTTCCAGCTATAGACGTGTGGAGGTGAGGATATAGGACAGTGAGGGCCTGAGGCTGATGGGGCAAGGGGGCAGGGGAGTTTGTGACCTATGGTGCCTTTCCTGCCCTGATGCACCACTGAACGTGGGACAGGCAGTGACTACCCCGTTTGGGAAGTAGTGGCCTCATGGGTCTCAGGTGGCAGACAGCAGTAGGACCTTCCCCGCCACAGGCCTGCTGGGCCCACCTGTCTCTGGGATGTTTCTTCAAGGGTGCTGTCTTGGTTTGGGTGCTTAGATGTACACATTTACTTCAAGAGGTTGGAAGTTAGATCAAGGCATCGGCAGATTCGGTGTCTGGTGAGAACCGCTCCTCCTTGCTGGGTCCTCACATGGCAGAGTGAGACACTTGAGAGTCTCTTTTCTGAGCTCACTAATCCCATCCTGGGCTCTACCCTCATGATCCAATTACCCCCCAAAGCCCTCACCCCTACCATCATCCCCTTGGAAGTTAGGTTTCGATATTGTGGGTTTTGGAGCGACACAAACGTTCAGAGCACAGGGTCACCAGCTGAATTTAGAATACGCTGGAAACCTCTCTTCCCCTCCTGGGGGCAGCCGTGTCTGCACCGACACGGAGCGGCCTCATTTTTCTTTCCCGGGGTGTCTTCACCTGGGAGCATCCACCACCATTACCCAGGCGTCTGTCCCCTTCACCAGGGTGTGCCCATCACCTCTTCCCAGCTGTGTCTGAGAGTGGGCCTGACATGGAGAGCACCCCAGGGTGCCTGCCCAGGAGGAAACTGACTCCAGGAATGGGCATCTTGCCCCCTCACGATGGGCGGGGGCTGCAGACCACACACAGCAGCCTGAGCCTCAGGGGTGGGCTGCGCTCGAGGCCAGGGCGAAGCAGGGAACGCCCCACTGGCAGGCAGCCTTGGTGGTGCTGGGAGCAGGGGCACAGCCCGGGGGCCTAGTTCTGGAAGGACGCACGTCCCCAGCCCTGCCTGGCCTGCGGAGGGACTCTGGGGAACCAGCAGGCTCGCAACTCCCCACCCGGCCATGCGGGCTCACCGTGGAGCACAGGCAGCCCTATCTGCGTCCCCGCAGGTGTCCCAGACACCCCGTCCCCCGCTCCCTGCCACCATCGGGCAAGCTCGAAGAGAAGCGGTGGCGAGCATGTGACCAGGCGGCGCTGTCCGGGGAGCTCCCAGGGGCTCCCAGCGCACAAGCGCACAGGCCAGCCAAGGCTGAGCTTGCAGGCACAGCAAGGCCCGTGGCATGGAGGCAGGAGGGGGTGGGGGGTGGGGGAGGTGGGCCCTGAGCTAAGGGTGGGGCACCACGCCCAGAGCAGCTCCCCCTGCTCCAGGCCGTTTGCCTCCACGGGACCTGCCCAAGTCTCCATAAACATCCTGGGGGAACCTGGGCTGACAGATGTGTTTCTGTTTCCCCAGGATGCTGTGGGGGAGGCGCTGATGGGGAAGCATTCGTTAGCGCATGTGATGTGCGGGGAGGGCGGGTGCAAGCCCCACCTTGGCGGCAGTAACAGGTGGTGACAAGACGCCGGAGGGGGTGCAATGCTATGAGGGCGGCTGGCAGGAAGGCACGGCCCAGTGCTGGGGTCTCTGGGGGCTCGCAGGGCCCTCAGGGCTAATGCCCGATGCCAAGGGACTTGCACATTTGCCTTCCCGTGTCCACAAGGGAAGTTTCCATGTTGGGATCCTGAACCTGAGGCTGACAGGTGAGACAGGGATGTAGACACCCTGGTTGAGGGGCCAGGCCTGTGTCCCCACACTGAGGATGAGGTGTCTGGTGCCATCAAACCCCAGGCTGCAGGGGTGTGGGGGTTGTGGGGGTGTTGGGGGTGTGTGTGGGGGGGTGAGGAGCCAGGGGCCAGGACCTCAGATGGCACAATGACGGTTTCATCTCTAAAGGTTCTGTGGACTGTTCTCCTCCAAGACCCTGCCTAGAATCTGGGACAGGATCTAATGCTCATTTCCAGCTTGTGGTCATAGATGGGCCCAGTGGACCCCACAAGGCCAGGTCCTCGCCTCCCGGTGGGGACGGCCTCCCCTCCCAACACAGGGCTGGCAAGGCCAGGTGTGGCCAGGACCTTGATGGGGACACACCACGGAGGGGCAGAGGGCTGCAGGAAAGCCTGGTGCCCTCACAGGCTGGGCCCCCTTCCTGTTTCCTCTTCAGGAGGTGTGGGTGCAGCCCCACCCGCGGGGACACACGAGGACACTGGTGGGGTGGAACGGTGGGAATGGAAAGGATGGGGCACCGTGGCAGCCACGGTGGCAGGGATGGGTGCACACCATGGGGGTGGGGGCTGGAAGTGGGAAGGGCGGCCTGGAGAGGACCTGTGGGGGGACAAGGAACGTGGTGGGCGGGGGGTGCCCAGGCGCCCCCAGGCTCCACCACCCTCGCCGGAGGGGCCACGGGGTCTTGGTGGGAATCATCTAGAAAACATTCCTGAGAGAAGTGACAAGGCTCCAACATTTAATGTCGAGCACCTTTGTCAGGTGAAGATAACTTTCTTTAAAAAGTATAAATAGTGAAAAACAAGCATTTAGAAAAGAAGTGGCGGCCTGCGGGGGCATCTCCCGCGTGGAGGGGGAGTCAGAGCGCCCCCGGGGTGTCCGTGAGGAAGGCCAGCAGGAAGCGGCTGACGTGCCTGTCCACGATGACGGGCGAGAAGCCCAGGACGCGCCGGGCCCCCGGCAGCACCTTGGGGTCTGGGAGGCAAGGCGGCCTCAGAAACCGGCCCAGGCCTCCCCAGGCCCAATAGCCCAGCGACGCGAGGGCCCTGCCTGGTGGCCCCCCACGCTCAGCTGAGAAAGGCCGTGCATGGGGCGGTGAGGTAGGGGCCACAGGCAGGGGTCCTGCTCCAGTCCCCCTGCGCCCGCCTCCTCCGAGGCCCGCCCCTCCCCGCCCACGGCTGCCCCCCCCCGGCCCCGCCCTGTACTGCGCAGGCAAGGAAACTGAGGCACGCAGAGGCCAGGCGGCACCCACCTGCAGGGCAGCAGTAGACGAGGAGCGCCAGCCCCGCAGCCAGGCCGAGGCAGGCCAGGAAGGCCACGGGTCCTGGGGAGACAGGCGGCTTGTGGACCTGGGGGCGCCCAGCAAGCACCCCGGGGCCCATGCAGAGGGAGCGAAGGAGCAGCCCCGAGCCGGAGCAGGAGCGGGAGCTGGGGGGGGAGGGTGAGGGGGTGAGAGAGAACAGGAGGAGGCGGTTACCCCTGTCACTGAGCTCGTGGCCCATGGCGCCTGAGTCTAGGTCTGTGCAATCGGAATGCTCTGGAAACAAGACGATGGGGCAGGTTAGCGGGGCAGGGCAAGCATTCGTCCCGCCCACAGGGGGCCCATCCCCAACCGTGGGTGTGGGGGCGAGACCCGGATGTGAGCACCGGGCAGTGAGTACCCAGCCTTCCGGGCCGGGCTTCAGGGGTAGGCACCGCAGAGGGGACCTTGACTTTCGCGTCTTCTGTCCACTTCCTGAGACCCGGGGGGCCGCGGGCGGGGCCATCGTTCCCGGGGGCAGGCACCTGTCCCCCTGGGACTGCTGTCCACCCCACCCCCCGCCCCCGCCCGGGGCTGGGAGCGCCCTCTCCCCATGGCCCAGGAGGACGCCTGGGTGCGTGACCCACACCCAGCGGTGGGGCCCCTCCGTCCCTCTGGCTGCACATCAGACAACGGCGGACAGCAGCCCCTCCTGCAGGGGACCAGGGGGACCTCAGGACTAAGCCGCCACCTGGGCGCTCCGGCGGGGACAGTCCCTCCAGGCTAGCACCAGCCTGAGGCCCTGGGTGCGCCGCCGGACGGTGCGGAGCGGTGGCGGGACCCACGGAGACACAGGCACGAGGGCGGTGGTGCACGTACGCGGGGCGAGGCGGCTGGGCAGCAGGCCGTGCAGGGGCTGCGCGTGGATGTACAGGGCCCGGTAGAACTCCTGGCAGTCCCGCTCGCCGCTCCGCTGCAGATGGCCCAGGAGGTCGCAGAGCCGCACGCGCACCGACGCCTTGGGGTTCCGGAACTGAGGGCGGGAAGGATGCAGGGGAGGTCAGTGGGGGACAGGGCCTGGGGGGCCTCAGGCAGGGCTGCGGTCACAGCATAGCCAGGGTCCCGCACTCCCTCCCTGTGGAGGCCGGGACACAGCAAGGACAGTGGGGATTTATTCCAACTGTTAGGATCTAATGGCTCGCAGTGTGACTCTGGCAAGTCACTTCACCCCACGATTGTTTCCTCACCTGTAAAAAGGATATAATAAAACCCAAATGGTAGGGTCCTTATGAGGAACCAGTGAGGTGACAGCACAAGGGACGAGTGATCGCATAAGGAAATAACTTGTACAGTCTACAGGAATGTGATCCAAGCTTTTAACACCCAAGGGTTGGGCAGAAAAAACCAAGTTCTTTTGATGTGTTCCATGGAGAAACGTGTGGTTCTAAAGGTCAGCGCACCAGGCACTTGGATCCCCAGAACCTAGAAGCTGTGGCCTGGTGCTGCCACCTGGTGGCAGTGGATCATCCCCCTCGGAACCAGAGTTGAACCAGAAATCCAAGGCCACAGGAAGCACATGGCAGGAGCCATGGAAACTATGAGGAACGGAACAGCGTGGGTGTGTACACGCAAGAGTCTCCCTTTTCTTGTATAAACATCTCAAACTTTTCAATTTTTTTATACAACAAATGTATCTTAGACTTTTAAGTACAATAAAAGGCATACATTTGACCCATACTTTTAACTTACTGCCCCTCTCATAACTGAAGTTCTGAGCCGGCGCAGGGCCCATGGAAATGCTGGCTGTGCTGGGATCAAGCTCGCTGTGCCCAGGAGAGGCCCCAACCCTGCGGACAGCCCCACACACAAACCCCATCACCCTGCACCAGGGCAGGAGCTGCAGCTCCAAGAGCAGGGCTTACTCAGTCCCTCCTCTGCTGGAGGGCCCTGCACCCTAAGGCCCTGGCCCTGTGGGGAATTCAGAGAACGGGTGGCACAGGCAGCGGCACCCAGCCTCCCTCGGTGTCCCCAAAAGTCTGTCCATCCTTGAACCTCTGCAGGAGGCAGGGTGCAGACCCTGCGGCAGTGGGGTAGAGCCTGGCTGGCCCCAGGCCCGCTGGGTGCATTGGCTGCCCCATGGCCTGCAGTGCCCCTGGCATCTCTGGAGGGCCACCCGCAGGTCCCCATGACAGGAGACATAGAGGCTGGCAGAGCTGATGCTCTGGGCCCAAGGCAACCGCGAGAGCCAGGCTTCCACCTCCTGTCTTCTCCCAGCCCAGGGGGGGTGGAATGGGACGTGCCAGCCCCCACCACTACCTTCTGTGCATCCTTGTTGCTGAGGATCTGGGGGTAGTAGCGATTTAGCTGCAGGATGATCCTGTCCACCTGCTGTTCACTGAGGCGTCCCCGGCCCAGGAGGAAAGGCGTGTCCTGGACCAGGCGGTCACAGTAGGTCTGCTCTGAAACTGGCAGAGGGCAGAGGGCATGACCAGCAGGGCTGGGGGGTGGGCAGCAGGCCCCCACACCACACACACTGTGGCCCCCAGAGGCACATCAGCCATAAGCAGCCTGACAACTGCTGACCTCCCGCCCGAGTGCAAGATGCACAGCCCGGAACCCCCGTCCTGCCCTTCCCGCACTAGAGATGGTGGGCGCCAGTGCACTGGAATGACCCCCTGGGCTCAGAGGCAGAGTGGAGGCTCCAGCCGCTCTCGATGCCACAGAGCTCACTGGAGAAGACAGGGCAGCCTGTGTCGGCGTGGCCATGGGACAGCGTTGCTCGCAAGGCCCTGAGAAGCCGCTGCAGCACAGCAGGGTGCCCACCTGGGGGCCGGGGGTGCTCTCCCCACTGTTCTTCTTCCAGGACCATCACTAAAGCATCACAGTGCACTTTCTTCCTTGTTAAGAATGTTCTTCAGAACAACGGGCCTTTAACAACCAGGGGTGGGTTTGTGGTGTTTGTGGCTGGTGGGGACATAGGATCCCCCAGGGGGAGTGTGAATCCACAGCATCAACTACCTTCACCCCCACCCTCACCTCCACCCCGTGGCAGCCTGGCGTACGTGTCCGCGGACAGGGGCCGGGCGCCTGTGTGTGACCGGAATTAACTCGGCATCAAGTCAATTCGATGGTTATATTGTGCGCAATACTCAGGATAACCACAAAGAAAATATCCACGGGATACAGACAAAAGGGAATCAGAATGTGCTACTAGAAAAAGTCGACTAACCACAAAAGACAAAAATGCTACAGACATCAGAAAACAAATAGCAAAAAGGCAGAAACAAGTTATTATCAGTCATTACAGTATGTATTTAGATGTAAACAGATTAAAGACACAGATCGGCAAAATGGATTTGTGATGTTGTGATTTAAAGTAGGGACTACACTCTTGATCTTCATCCCAATTCCTGGTCCAGAGCTCCCACGAGCCTGGGGATGTCCTAAGTGAGGAGATATGAAGGGGAAGGTGGCTTTTTTCTAACAAGCCCCTTTCAGCCTGTGACTTCATGGCAATGGGCGGAGACTCCCGAAGTCCCTGAAGAACCACAGGATAGGAGCTGCTATCTGGTGAAGCTAAGCACATGGTTAGAGGCCTGGAGCTTTTCTGTCCTCTGGACCCGGCCTCCAGGAGGGGAGCGGGGCTGAGACTGAATCAGTCACCAAGGGCAGTGGTTTCATCGATTGTGCCTAAAACAACCCGTGTACCAAGCCACAGGAAGGAGCCTGAAGAGCTTGGTTGCTGAGTGCATGAGGCGCTGGGAAGGTGGTCTGCCTGGCCCTGTGGAAGGAGCATGGAAGCTCTGCGCCCCTCCTATGGCCTGTGCCCTAAGCTCCTCTTCCATGTGGATGTTCACTTGTGTCCTTTGAAATACCCTCTGTCATACTGGCAATAGTATGTGGAGCCAGCTCCCAGGTTCTGTGAGCTGAATAAATGACTGCACCAGAAATGGGGTCATGGGACCCTCAATTTACAGCCACTCAGTCAGAAGCAGCAGCACTGAGCCCTCAACAGGTGGGACTTGATGCATCAGAAGTGAGTTGAACCATGAGACTCACAGTGGGTGTCAGAGAACTAACTACCCTATGGGAGGCAGAACCACATATCTGGTGAGCACAAGCATCAGGGGGCCTCGGGAGGGTGAGTGCTGGGGGCAGGAATAGAGGGAAGTAGAGCTTTTTTCCTCTGGATTAAAATAAGTATGATTCAACTATATGCTGTCCCCAAAAGACTCTAGCCCAAAGATGCCCAGGGGCTGAGAGTGAGAAGAGGGGAACAGGGGCTGGGCAAATAGCAGCCCAAGGAGCAGGGGCGGCTGCACAAATAGGACAAGAGAGACTCTGTCCCAAAGATGAGAGACAGGAAGTACATCACGTGTCAATATAAGGGTCAATTCAAGATCTAAAACAGGCGCCAGCTATCAGAGCCCCCAAATAATAGTAAAAGTTTAGTAATAATGAATAATAACAGCAGAGCCGTCAGTACCCCACTTCCAGGAACAGCCAGAACAGCAAGGGAACTGCGGGTATGGGCTGTGCTGTAAACACTCACACTCACACATGCACACATATACGCACACACATGCACGCAGACGGTCCACCTAACAGCACAAGCACATCCCATCTAACTGGGCTTCGCACACACTGTGTTCCTACAAACTGAAGGTCTGTGCCAACCCTGCGTGGAGCGAGTCCACAGGCGCCACTTTTCCAACGTCACCTGTTTGTCATGTCTTTGTGTCACATTCTGATAATTCTTACAATTCAAACTTTTCATTCTTCAAACCTTACTTCAAACCTTTTCATTATCATTATAAGTGTTAATGGTGATCTGCAATCAGTGATTATGACTCACTGGAAACTCAGATGATTGGTAGCATTTTTTAGCAATAAAATATTTTTAATTAGGGTACGTACATTGTTTGCCAGACATGCTACTGTGCCCTTGAGAGATCACAATATAGTGTAAATGCAACTTTTATACGCACTGGGAAACCAAGAAATTCACTAGACTCGCGTGATTGCAATATTTGCTTTATTATTTACTGTCTGGAACCAAACCCACAAGAACTCCAAGGTGGGCCTAAATGCCCTCTCCTCAAGCACACACAGAACACTCCAGGAAAGACCACAAAACAAGTTTGGCTACAAAAGAAGTCATATTTTAAAAGACTGAAATCATACAAAGGGTGTTTTCTGATCACATGGAATAAAGCCAGAAATCAGTAACAGAAGGAAAACTAGAAAATGCACAATTATGTGAAAATGAAACAATGAATGGATCAAAGAAGAAATCCCAAGGGAAATTAGAAAATACCCTGAGACAAATGAAAATATAAATACAAAACACCAAAACTTACAAGATGCCATGAAAGCAGTTCAGAGGAAGACATTTACGCTGTATACACTTTACAACAGAAGAGAGATCTCAGATCAACAATCTACCTGTTACACCTGAAGGAAGCAGGAAGGGAAGAGCAAACTAGACCCAAAATACCAGAAGGGAAGAAACAATAAAGATTAGAGCAAAGATAAATGCAATGGAAAATAGAAAAACAAAATCAAAAGTTGGTTCTTTGGAAAGATCAACAAACTCACAAACCGTGAGCTAGACTCAAGTTACTAATATAAGAAATAAGAGTATGGACAGGACTACCAATTTTATAGAAATAAAAAGGATTACAATAGAATACTATGAAAATTTGTAACCCAACAAATTTGACAAATGAGATGAAGTGGACAAATTCCTAAAAACACACAATGTACCAAAAGCAAAACACAAATATAGACAAATCTGAATGGACCTCTAACTAGCGAGGAAATTAAATTATTAATCAACATTATCCTAACAAATAAAAGCCCAGCAACAGATGGCTCCACTGGTGAATTCTACCAAACATTTAAATACTAATAGTTAAATTCTTCCGAAAAACAGAAAGAATACTTCCTAACTCATCCCATGAGGACAGCATCACCCTAATACAAGACAAGTATACTACAACCAATATCTCCTATAAACACTGATGTCAAAATCCTCAACAAAACACTAGTAACCTGAATTCAACAGCATACTAAAAGGATCATACCCCAGAATACCAGGATGTTTCAACATGTGATAATCCATTCATATTACGTTAATAGAATGAAGTAAAACACACACACATCACAATCATCTCAAGCTTTGCAGAAAGGGCATCTAGGGATCTCCCTAGATTTACCCTTTCTTGATTAAAGAAAAAACGTTAGGGATGCCTGGGTGGCTCAGCTGAGCGTCTGCCTCCAACTCAGGTCGTGATGCCGGGGTCCTGGGATCGAGTCCCACATCTGGCTCCCCGCATGGAGCCTGCTTCTCCCTCTGCCTGTGTCTCTGCCTCTCTCTCTGTGTCTCTCCTGAATAAATAAACAAAATCTTAAAAAAGAAAAGAAAAGAAAAAAAAAAAAGAAAAGAAAAAAAAAAGAAAAGAAAAAAAAAAGAAAAGAAAAAACCTTTCAGGAAACCTAGGTGGCTCAGCCAGTTAAGCATTTGCCTTCGGCTCAGATCATGATCTTGGGGTCCCGGGGTTGAGCTCCAGGTCGGGCTCCCTGCTAAATGGGAAGTCTGCCTCTCCCTCTGCCTGTGCCCCTCCCCTTGCTTGTGTGTTCTCTGTCAAATAAATAAAAGTCTTTTAAAAAATAAAGAAAATAAAGAAAAAAATTTTTCCAAAAATTAAGACTAGAAGAAAATTTCCTCAACATGAAGAAGGTCATATATGACAAGCCCACAGCAAAGATCATACTCAGTGTGGGAAGACTGAAGGACTTCCCCTATGACCAGGGAATCCTGCCAAGCAAGATGCCCACCCTCGTCATTCCTATTCAAAGTTGCACTGGAAGTTCCAGCCAGCGCAATCAAACAAAAAAGGGAAATAAAATGTATTCAAATGAAAAGTAAGAAGTAATATTATCTCTTTTTGCAGATGACATGATTTTATATATAGAAAATCTTAAAGGTCAAAATCAATCAACAAATTCAGCAAAGCTATAAGATACAAAATCAATACATGAAAATCAGTTCTATCTCTATACGTTGACAATGAACAATCCAAAAAGAAAGGTAAGAAAACAATTCTATTTACAATGGTATCAAAAAGAACACAATACTTAGGAATAAATTTAACCAAGGAGGTTAAAGACTTGTACACTGAAAACTCAAAACATCACTGAAAGAAATTTAAAAAGATACAAAAATAAATGGAAATATACCCTCTGTTCACGGATCTGGAAGATTTAATGGTGTGAAGATGACAATACTCCCAAAGTGATCTACAGAGTCAATGTAATTCCTATCCAAACTCCAATGATGTTTCTTGGTTTTCATCCTAAAAGGAACCTTTATAGCCAAAACCATCCTGAAAAAAAAGAACAAAGTTGGAAGACTCACACTGGTTTTAAAACTTACAACAAAGCTACAACTATCAAAACACTGTGACACTGGCATAAGGACAGACATACAGACCAACAGAATAAAATAGAGTCCAGAAGGAAACCCTATTCTGAGTGGGTAGGCCTGTGTGTGGAGAACGGCAACACACAGGATGGGAGAAAATATTTGCAAAGCATACATCAGATAAGGGCAATACCCAGAATGTAAAAAGAACTCCTATCATTCCATAACAACAAAAACCCATATGTGACACAATTCAAAAATGGGCAAAGGACTTGACAAGGCACTTCTGTGAAGAAGACATACAGGACTCTGGAGAGCATGCCAAGATGCTCACAGCTACTCGTCACGAGGGAAACGCAGAGAAAACTACAATGAGAAAACACTTCACACTCGGGAGCGGATGCTCACATGTAGTCACATACAAACAGGAACGCAGAGAGTGGGACACACATGGGGACAACTTGAACCCTAAGCAAGCGCTGGGGGACTAACGGTGCCATCCCTGCAGAGAACAGGAAAGTCAAACGCGGACTTACCCCTGGACCCAGCAAGCCCCTCCTGGCACACACTCATCGCAGGACTGAGAGCAGGGACTCGCTGACCTGCCTGACATTCAGGGTGGCTTTACTCACAGCAGCCAACAAGCAGAGACAACCCCGGAGTCCTCGTACAGACGGATGCATAAACGCACCCTGTAGAACATTCCACAGGCACAGAGGGAGGAAACTTGGCACAGATGTTACAACATGGTGACCCCTGAAAACGTGCTATGTGAAACAAGGACCCAAAAGGACAAATATTACATGATTTCCACTTATATGAAATATACAGAACGTCAAATTAAAGAGAGAGCCAGAGGCTGGGGGCGGGGGAGGAAGGGAGTTGCTGGGTACAGGGACAGCTTTCCCCAGGTGATGACCAAGTTCTGGAAGCAGACAGTACTGATGGTTTCACAACGCGGTGCATGTATGTCATGCCACTGAAATGGTTAACACGGTAAACTATGTACGTTTTAGCACACACACAGGTAAATGCATAATTGTGCAGTGGCTCTGTTTAATCAGTTTTACAAGGAAATAAAATTCAGAGATAAAAGAAAAGATCTTTGGAGTCACAAAAAGGCAAGGAGGAAACTTTTTTTTTTTTAGGCAGGGAGGAAACTTGAATGCATATTATTAAGGGAAAGAAGCCAGTCTGCAAAGTTAACATACTAACTATACGATATTCCAGAAAATGTGAAACTATGGAGATCGTAGAAAGATCTGCCAGGGCTGAGGCGAGAACAGGTGATGAAGGGGCAGAGCCCAGGGGAATTTTAGGGCAGTGGAACCACTCTGTTTGACACTGTAATGGGGGGGTCTACAGGACACTATGCCCTTTTCAAAAGTCATAGAATGCACAACACAGAAGTGAACTATAATGTAAACTATGGGCTTTAGTTAGTAATAATGTATTGACAGTGGTTCATTGCCTGTAACAGATATATCACATCAATGCAAGATATTATTAATAAAGGAAAGTGGGTTTGGGGAGGAGTATGGGACCCTCTATACCAACTGCTCAATTTTCTGTATACTAAAATAACTCTAAAAATAAAACATATTAATTAAAGAGAAATCCTACTTTGAAAATCCATAGCTAAATTTTAAAGAAAAAAAAAAAAGGAAAGGACAGATAGCAAATGAATCCTTGGGTCCAGTGGCATTGCCTGGGAAGGAGCATGAAGGAACTTTCTGGAGTGATAGAAATGTTTGACTTCATTGGGTCTGGGTTGGTATTTCCATGGATGTATAAATTTGTCAAAAAATTTAAAATTATTAATTTAAAATAAGTGTACCTGTTGTCAGTAAATAATCTCAGTAAAGTTGATTTTTTAAAATAGGGTGACACCGGGGTACCCGGGTGGCTCAATGGTTGAACGCCTGCCTTTGGCTCAAGTTGTGATCCCAGGTCCCGGGATCAAGTCCCACGCTGAGCTCACCGCAAGGGGCCTGCTTCTCTCTGCCTGTGTCTCTGCCTCTCTGTGCGTGTCTCTTTTAAAATAAATAAAATTTAAAAAAATTTTTAAATGGGGTCACATCATGGGGCCGACTCATCTCTCTCTCTCTCCTACTGCCACCTCCTCCTGGCTGGTCTTTCTCCCCCCAAAATATGCATTTCGAACCTCTGAATCTTTCCAGGCCCTGAAAGTCTACCTGGAAGACAGACTCATCAGCAGCCCCACCGTGCTGAGGAAGCTACCCGCAGGGCCACCAGAAGACCCGCATGGCCACATGGGAAGGACCACCCTGGTCATCTGGCTTCACCACTTGCAGCCTCTCTGACTCAAGAGGCAAGAACAGTGGCCACAGTTCATGGCACATGCCCCAGGACCAGCCATTCTGTAGGCTCTATGCGTACAGATCATCTCCATCTTTCCAGTAGCTCTGCAACTCCTGCAAGACCACCTCCCCTGTTTGTGAATGGGGACACTAAAACAGGGCAAAGAGATACAGTACCTGCCTAAGACCTCAGCCAGTGAGGGAGTGAAGATGGATGGAGGCTGGACCCATGCACAGCTTTGTGGCAACCTCTTGACATCCAGACTCCCCACTTGTGTAATTAACATAGTAGTTAACTGTACAGTTAGCTGCATCAAGTCTGCTCCTGGCCTGGCTGCAGGTTCTTCTGCCCAGGGCTGTCTCTGCAGTGTGTGCACACGGCAGGCACACAGCAGGAGCTCACTAAAGAGTGCTGGAATGAATGGCCCAGGGCTATGGGTGGACTAAGGGGTAGATGCTGTGGCGGCTCCTCATGCTGCAGCCCGAGCAAAGAGAAGTCTATTGCGGAAAGTGTGAGTCACCTGACATGGTGGCACAGCCTGGGGCTGAAGCTTTCTGTGGTGGTTAGAAGCTGTGCGTGTGAACCACACCCGGAGGGCCACACCCAGGAACGAAAAAGCACAGGAAAATGAAATGGCTCTGGTCCCAGGCACTGATCAACAGTCCCAGACAGTGTTCAAGGATAGAGGGGAATGCTCTGGCACAAAACCCAGCAGGACTTTGCTAGCTTCTTTGGCCAAGCCCCACCTCCCCTACCTTCTTACCCAGTTGGTGCTAAGACCACAGACCCCAACCCCTTACCCCTGCCTGGCACTCAAGGTCCTGTGGGAGCTGCCTTACCCCAGGCCACTGAGCCATCCTGCAGAGCAGCCCCCATTGGCACCATCCTGCCTGGGACCCTATGCAAGGATGGGAACACCTGTCCTGTGGTTTCTCCCTGCACCATGTCATGCTCAGCTCACTGTCTTCCCCTGCAGAGCCCTTGCTGGGCTCCACTGGCTCCTGTCCCTCTCAGAATCCCCTCCTGTTTCAGGGCTGGACCTGGCCTCAGGTGTGGAGCTGAGAGGGCTCAGTCCCCAGCACCCCACAAGGCAGGGCCTGGTTCCACAGCAACAGGAACAGCTGTAGTGACAGCTGGCTAGCACTGGCCTGGGCAAACTCATCAGGTCCAAATGCTCATCCTGCAACCTGTCATGGAGGCCCCAGGACCGGCACAAGGCAGGTGCCCCGACAGTGCACAGGGTCAGTGAGCCAGGGACTTCATCCCTGCAGCCCCGCAAGCACAGTCCATCTGACTACACTGGGTCTGCACTTTCGGGGCCTCAGTTCCCCATTTCAGAAGCGACAGGCTGTGACAGGAGGGATCTCTAGAGGCTCGGCACTCAGACTTGGCTGTGAGAAAGGGGCAGGAGGGGAGTCCCCCACAGGACCTTGAGGGGCCCTGGGCAGGACACAGGTCTTGTTCTGCCTCTGCCACTGACTACCCCGGCAGCCTGGGGCTTGGCACTCATCTAACCTGAGGTTTTATTTCCTTCTCCACATAGAGGACACCCTATATGTCCCTCTACAGCAACTCTGGATGGGAGGCACTTAGCCACAAATATAAAGGATTAGGGGAGATGACAGGGGAATGGGAAGCAGCTAGGGTCTCTTCTGACCTAGGTGGGACACTGTGGTCCCAAAAAACATCAGGTCCCAGCCCATGACATCCTACTGGAGGGACTCCAGTGAGCAACCCGGGGGAGCAACCACATTCCCTGATCGCGCTGTCCAAGGTCCCTCGCCAACCCATCACCATTACGGGTGTCTCCCCCACTGAAGTTCCCCTGCTCAGCTGGGACCAGGAGGGGGGTGGGCTCTCCAATCCAAACAGGCCTGGGCGGGGTGGGGGGGCGGGGATGGCTGGGCTGGGCACCCGTCCCAGGGAAGGAAGCTGCAGTGGGGGGGCACTCTGCAGTGGGATCAGGCTGTGTGTGTTGGGGGGGGGAATGGCTGGGCCCCGGGAAGGAAGCTGCAAGGGGGGCAGGCTCTCCAGTGGGATCAGGCTCCGGGAGGATGGCTGGGCTGGGCCCCAGTCCCCGGGGAAGGAAGCTGCAGGGGTGAGGGTCCCCGGCGCAGCACAAAGCCTCGGGGGGTTGAGCCTGTATCCTCGGTTCCCCGGGGACGTCCCGGGACACAGCACCGTCCCAGCGGTACGCGCCCCTCTGGGAGCCCTGGGCTGAGGCTGGAGGGGCTGCAGGGGGACCCCGGAGAACCGCCGCCCCCGCCCTCAGGCCGCCGCGCCCGTCCCGGGAGGGCATCCCGGACCCCCGCCCGCCCGCGCTCACCTGTCATGGCGGCGGCACGGCCCGTCCCGCTGTCGCGGTCCGCGGGTCGGGTTGTCAGCCGGCCGGCCGCCCGGCTCCTCTCGGTTCCCCCGCCCCTTCCCGGCAGGCCCCGCCCCCGCCGGCAGGCCCAGTCCCGCGTCGCCGCCGCCGCAGCCCCAACCCGCCCGCACTGAGCCCGCCCTTTCCCGTTACGCTCCGCCCCCAGCGGCGGCGGCGTCAACTCGAGGACCCTAAGCCCCGCCCCCCAGTGGAGCCCCGCCTCCTCCGGCGACAGGTACGCCGCCGTCCGGAGGCCTTGGCCCCGCCCCTCACGGAGCCCCACCCTCGCTAACGTCACAGCTCCGCCCCCGCCCGCTTCGAGGCCTTCCGAAGTCTCGATCCTTGCTCGCCCGGCGTAGGGTACGGAGTACCCCGAAGCCCTTAGCTCCGCCCCTCGCTGAGTCCCGCCCGCCGTTCTTTTCCAAGACCCTAAACCCCGCCCCAACTGTAGCCCCGCCCCTTCCGGCGACGGCGAGGTCGCAGCCACAGCCCTGAGCCCCGCCCCTCATTGGAGTCCGCCCCAACCCCGGCGCACCCTCCGCCTATTGGCCCCGCCCCGCGGTGGCTCCACCCACTCCGCCCTCGCCCCTGCGTCGGCCTCTCGGGAGTAGGCGTTCAGCGCCGGGGGCCCAGTCGGCTGCCCCGCCCCGCCGTGGCTCCGCCCGCTCCGCCCCCACCCAGGCCACGCCCCACGCCGGCCCCGCCCGGGAGTAGGCGTTCAGCGCCGGGGGCACAGTCCGCTGCCGCGCCCCGCCTCGCCTGGCGCCTCGCTGCGCCCCTCGCCCGGAATGAGGAACCTGAGAGAGAGGGACTTACCTCAGGTCACACGGGTCAGGCTGTAGGAGACAGAGAGGAGAAGCCAGACCTAGCTGTGTGGCCTGAGTGGAGCCGGCCTCTCCTGAGCGCCCTGCCGGTAGCGGAGGACGCCAGCCCGGCAGCGACCCCGACGAGGAGCCTTTGCCTTGCCTGAGCCTCAGTTTCCCTCTCTGTGAGCTCGGGCAGCTCTCCCCCGGCTCAGGAAGCCGCAGCCACACAGGTGCGGCTCCCAACTACAAGGTGGAGATGGAGATGGAGTTGGAGAGCCCGCAGCAAGGAGCGAGGGGCCACTCTGGCCACTGCGGACAGGGCTTGGCCTTCCCACGTTTGCGGCCCTAAGGTGCGGCCCCGACCCGGAGTTCACCCCAAGGCCGCACTCCCCCGTGTGTGCGTCAGCTGTCCGGGTAGAGCAGGTCCGGGACTGCCCGGCACTGCTGGGTGCGCGGGGGTCTCCGGGAACAGGTGCACTTGTCTGGAAATCCCAACTCTTGAGGCTGGGCTTGGCGGTCACTGCATGGGAGCTGCCCTCTCCCCAAAAGCGGGGAGTGGATGTGCTCGGCTTCCCTGGGAGACCCAGGCCAAGGGACCGCAGGGGCAGGAGGTCAGGGCGCTGCCTGGGGTTCCTGCTGGCCAGGGCGCCTGCCACCAGCTGCCGCCGGGTGCTCCCTCCACAGGAGCATCCCCATTGCTCCGCGTTCCGCGCACGGTCACCCCCGCCTCTCGGGTGTTTCTCAGTCTAGGAGCGAGGTCAAGCGCTGTGAGGGCGGGGTCTGCATGGGACTGGGGGTTTCCCAAGTGCTCCCCTCCTGCAGCGAGCGCCACCAACATTCCACCTCCACGGCCACTCCCGTGCGTGGTGGGTGGGACACAAGCACAAAGCGTTGGAGTCCCTCACGAGGACAGGCCTCCCAGGGACAGGAGTCTCTCCAAGGGTCCCCACCCAGTGCACACGAACTGCTCCTCTGCGCCCTCCCACTGTGTCCTCTGGGGAGCTGGGGGAACTGTGCGGTGGGGCAGGGGTCTAGTAGCCCGGCCCCCACCCTGGGAGCGGCAGGTGGTCCTCCTCTCCAGCCCTAGAATGGTGTTCTCCCCACCACGGTGGCCCCGCAGGGCAGGGGTCCTGGGATCCCTCACCCCCCTGCTGAGCACTGAGGGTATCACATGGGGAGGGATCGCCCTGTAGGGCTTTGTGGGGACCCCTGAAGTTGCTACCCCTGCCCTGGACCTCCTGACTCACTGGCCCTGACCCTTACACCTCAGACTTCCCGTTCTTTTGAGTTGTCACTATAGCATGATTTATGGGAAAATAAACTATTTTAAAAGGTCATGGAAGCACACCCCAGGTGGTGTCTGCACCTGCACCTGCCCCCCCCCCTCGCCGCCCTGACCCTCCCAGGGTGCCCCTTTCTTATTCAGGCCTCTTCTTGGTCCCTGCCTCAGCCAGGTCCAAAGGTAAGACCCAGGAATGCTGGCAGCTCACCACACAAGGGGCTCATCTCCCTAATAAAGACATCCTGTAGGTCAGAAAGGGGTCAACACCCCTGTATTCAGTGAAGGGGGGGCAGGCTCATGGGCCCTCCATTCTGACCATGATGAGAATCTCATGTTTCATGGATCTGAGATCCTGGTCAAGCCCTGCATGTGCCAGCGGCGGGGAGTGCGCACCACAGGGCACCTCCCAGGCTCTGGGTCCTGCCCCTCAGCACGGCCTGCCATCTCCCCACGAGGACGTTGGCTCCCGAGGACGGGGCCACATCTGCCTTGGTCGCGGTGCAGGCATCCAGCAGGTGCTCCACAAGTGAGCCGAGGAAGGAGGGGCTGCAGGCAGTGGGGCTGTGGGGTGCCACGGGCTGGGGCTGGCCTGTGTGGCCGAGCTGACCGTGCAGAGGGCCAGTGCTGGGTGATGAGGGGCCCGCGTGGGGAGGAGGAGCCAGCATGTCCTCCTCCCACATTCTCACGCTGCCCAGGGCCCACCGTTTGATCCTTTGCTTTTTCATTCCACACATGCTTCCTCGACACCTGTCACGTGCCCAGCTCAGGGTTAATTGTCACAGGGAAAGTAGAGGGGACCCCCATCCCAACAGAGGTTCCCGTGATCCTACCAAGTGACGGGGTGTGGGCGCTGGCGACAGCAAGAGGCTAGAGGCCTGCTGAGGGGCTACCGGCCCCCAAGATGGCCCCACCACCCTCACACCCCTGGTCTCACCCTTTGGCAGTGCCCTCCAATGGCCAATCGGCCTGGCCTGTGCATCTGGTGACCTGGGGCAGAGCAAGCCAGTGCCCTCTGAGGCCAGGTCATCCAGTGCACTGGGGCTCTGCCCTTTCCCTCCCGGGCTGCCTGCTCCGGGGGCACCACGTGCTAGGGTCACTCAGGCCACTCCTGTGACCCCTGGCTGTGGCACCCCCAGCTCTCCTGGGCAATGGCTCTGCCATCCAGGCTGCACCTGCCCCAGTGGGCACCACATCCTCTCCCTCCCTCCTGCTCCCCTGCCCCTGCAGCCCCTCATGGAGCCTGGACTCCTCTCTGTAACCCTAGCTGTTGGGAACCAAGCAGAATGGGGCCACCCTCCATGCCCCTCTCCATCCCGGTCTTCCTGCCCTCACACCAGCAGCCCAGGGTCACATACCTGCCTCCCCTCACGGGTACCCCCAGACCCTGACAGCAGGCTTGCCACCGCCTCATCCTGACAAGGGCTAGGGCATGAAGAGGGCCAGGTGACCCAGGACTTGAGACAGAAGAGCTCAGAGCCTCGGCAGGATGTGCAGAAACCCCATAAGGAGCAGAGCCGCTTCTGACAGCATCCTCATCACCCTGGAGGGGATCAAGGGCACAGGGCAGCCTGTTGGCCCAGCTTGGGCCCCTGCAGCTGAGTCTGCAGCACCATCAGAGGTGTGTATGTGGCCAGGAACCCCCATTGTGTGGACACTGCACTGCTCTGGTTGAGGGCTGGGTAGGACCCTGCCCACCCAATGTCCCCCATGTCCCCCACAGGAGCCTGATGTGGAAACTGCCACGTGTCCAAGCGAGTGCTGCATATACTGTCTGCCCTCAGGACCCCACTCTGAGACCCACCCTATGGAACAGCACCCCAGAACAGGAAGGATGTTGGTACCAAACGTAACAGCTGAAAACCACCCAAGGGTCCCTCAGCAGGTGGCTTCCCACAAGAACCAAGGGACAGACGGCCCCCTCCACATAGCCCACATCAGGATGTATTTGTAAGTGATGGGAAACGACAAACATGGCTTCAGAGGCAGCACGGACTCCTTAGGACCATCTGCGGAACTCCTCATGGCCCTAGCGTGGCTGTAGGAGCTCTAGGTAGGATGCAGGGAAGGTTATAGGACAAACTAGGGACTTTTCCCAATGGCCACACTGGTCCTACCCAAAGTGCAGGAGACTAGAGTTGGATCTTAACTGGCCCAGGACAGACGTAAGCTCCACAGCACTACTGGTGAGGGAGACACAGAGGGCGGGACCAAGGGGTCGCCAGGAGCCCGGCAGAGGCATGGCCAAGCCGTCATGGAGGTCATCTTGGATGGAGCAGACAAGATGCACGCCACAGGTGCACCATCTAGGGCTATGCGTGGTGGGTGTGGACACACTGGGACTGTACGTCCATTACCTCGGGGACAGGGCTGGGGCAAGACATGGAAAGCTGCTCACTACACTGCCAACAAGTTGGGGGCTGCGGGCTGGGGGTCCTGCCCGGTCCTCTGACCCCCAGCGTGGAGTCCAGCTGCCCTCTGCCTCAGGTAGAATGCAGCAGCCACAGCCTGGAATGATGTCCCAGGCCTCCGAAAGGGGAGGCTTGCCCTCAGGACTCTTGTCATGGACTCGGGCCACCAGGGTGCAGGGAGACCCAGGCCACCTGACGTGGCCACTGCCGGCGAGGTCTGTTCCCACAGCTGCAGCGGCCGGATGCCTGAGCCGCTGGCCTCCTCATGGCCCAGCCAGCCACCAGCTGACCCACTGCCCAGTGGAGGTGCCACAAGCCCGGTGCCTGGAGCGGGAACGACAGCAGCTCTTCTGCACCTCGAGTCAACCTGCTCGATGTTTTGTTACAGAGATTGAAAGTTCAGACAGTGAGTCTTACCTTCCCTTTTCCAGGATCAGAACTGTTTATTACACACCCCCGTCCCCTCGTGACTACTTGGCCGAGAGCAGAGGCGGCACCCAGCTGGGTCCCTGTTCACAGGCCAGGCGCCGAGACAAGGTAGCCCACAGAGCTGTGCCAGCACTCCCTGCTCCTGGCGCAAAACACCCCCACTGTCTTCAAAGGAGTCAGGTCTTAGGGCTCACCTGGGGGTACCTCTATGGAAGCTGCCCAGCTGGGCTCCCCTGCACAGGACACCCTGCCGGAGCCCCTAGCTCGGCTCCCTGAGGGCTCCCAAAACCTGGAGGCTGACCAATCTCAAGCTGGACACGCAGGTCGAGGTGGGTGGCTGGGCAGTGGGGTTGGCGGGTCCCCCCGCATGGCAGGCAGGCTCTGGACTCTGCCCCAGTCACCCCGGGACGTAGGCCATGTGCTGTCGGGACGTTCCTGCGGGGGCCCAGGAGGCCGGCGGTGTGCGCCCCAGGTCTGCTGTGTGTACCATCGCCTGGGCCCAGGGGCAGCCGGCAGGACAACCAGAGGTCCAGGGGTCCTTGTCCACGCCATGGGCCGTACCAGCCAGCTCTTGGGTACCCTCACCCAGGTCTCTGCAGGAAGAAGATGGCAAGACTTGGGGGCGGAGCAGGGACCCCATGTAACTGCGGTGCATTCCATGCTGACCTTCAGTGGGCTCAGGGCAGCTCGGACCTGGCACCCCTGCCTGGCCTCCGACCCCTCCCCTGTCCAGGCAGGGGGCCCAAGAAGCAGTGTGGAAGGGGCTCATTCAGGGTGTGCATAAACCCCAGGGGCCAGACTTTCTCATGGCCAGAGGGCCCCAGGCAGAGAAGGGACCAAGGGGTTGCAGGCACATCCAGGGGGACCCTGCTCCTGTCACGCTGTCCTGAGGTCATCTGCATCTTCCGTTCCCTTATGCACTTCACCCTCAACCCACAACACAGGCTCTCCCCCTCTGTGCACCTCAGGTGGCCCCTCCAGAAAGCTCCCCCTAGATCTCTGCTCCCACCCACATCTAATTCTCAGAAGAGCTTTAGGAAATAGTAGGAATTGAGAAGCTATCTGTTAGTTCGGTAAATGAATGAATCAATTACTTAGCGGAGAGAAAAGGCTGCTTAGCAGGCGAGTCTATGGACCTCGGAGCCAGATAGGCTTCACTCAAACCGGCCTCATGCTCAGTAGTTGCGTGTGATGCTGGACATGCCTCTCAAAGGGGGATGAAAAGTGCCCCCACCTCCAGTTAGAACAGTGTCTGGCACAGGGGGCGGGAGCGGGAGCCAGGAAGCACCCGGGAGGCAGAGTCAAGGGCAAGGGCGCACCTCGCCTCCCAGAGACGGGCTGGCTGCTGTGGTGCGGCTGCTGGGTGACTGGGCCCTGCTGAGGAGGGCACGTCCCAGCTAGACACGAGACAGTCTGTCACAGGTCAGTAACGGGGTAGACGCTGCTGGGTGGGGTGACCCCAAACCTCTGCACCTGTCTAGGATCTGCTGTCTGAGGTGGGGCTACATTGGCAAGACCCTGCCCACGGCTGGAGCCGGAGGAAGGTATCTGAGCGGGCCCGTAGGGTCGTGCTCCGTAGGCACGCTGCACCCAGAACTGACCCGTCACTGCCGTGGCTCAGCACACAAACCCACTAAAGCCAGCGATGTGGGCAGCACCGAAGGCGTGGGAGACGCGTGTCCTCAGTGTGCATGGGGGAGGCACCCATGCGTGGGACACTGACACCTGCTGCGTTAGCAAGCAGACAACAACTCACAACCCAAGGTGATTGGGCAGCGGCCGGGGGATGGCCGGACTTGTGCTCCCAGGGACAGAATGGGGAACGAAAACATCCAGACCACTTGGCCCAACGGTCCAGCGCTTGGGGCACACCACCAGGGTGGCGGGAGGCAGGAGGCGGTGGTGGAAAGGGCACAGGGCAGCATCTCTGCCACTGCACCACCACAGATGCTGGTGCCTGTGGGGTCCAGGGAGGGAGATGGGACATGGGTTCCTTTCTGCTGGCCCAGCCTGGGGCACCAGACAGCCACCCCATGTCCACGCGGACGCTACCCCCTGAGCCTCAGGGACAAGAGCAGGATGAGCGGTGATGGTCACACTCACTGATCTGGCCCCGGCCTGACCGAGACCCTGGCTGCTCCAGGGAGGACACAGGGGCGAGCGGCCACCACGTGGCATGGCCATCGGGTTGGGGACAGGTGGAGGGAGGGGGCAGCTGGCCCAATTCTGAGTGCTGCCCTCTCCCCACCTCCTCAAAGGGCAGGGGGCTCCAGGCCATGGCAGGAGGGGCACAGGGTGGCCCAGAGCACCTCGTGGGAGTGGAAGTGGGTGCGGTTCCCACCAGGGAAGGACTGGGGTCGGCAGACAGAGACCGTGAGCCTGGACCCATCACACTGGTCCCTCTGCTTCTGGGTATTCATGACATTTCTCCAAAACAAAGTTTTAGGAAGGAGTTCCGAGTGACGTGCAAACAACACAAACAGAAAAGGAGTAAAATCCGCAGAGCCCACCCTTGCTCCTCATGGGGGGCAGTGACTGACCTGCACGCAGCACAACCTGACATCAGGTTCTGTGACCCACAGGGCATGGCGGGGTGACCCCCAGACCCTGAGGCCTGGGTGGTGGGGCAGCAGAGTGTTCCCTCCCTCACAGGATCCCTTTTTCGTCACCTGACCTGGACCTGCCTCACGGAGACCCTACCCCCACCCCAGTCTGTGACCTACACCCACGTCCCCACAGGCACCTCATGGGGACAGTCTCTGTGGGTCCACAGGCCCAGACCAACAGGCCCTGCTGCCAGATTACAGCACTTGGAGACCCAGCGGCTGCTGCCATTCGTCATCAGGGTCAGAGGGCACATGCTCAAAGCTGGTGACACCAAGCCACGCGCCGCCCGGACCAGACTCCTTGAGTCAGAGGAACATACGAGGACGTCCTTGTAACAGTTTGGGAAGCTTGTGCGTGCGGGAATCATGCGAGGACAGGAGGCAGCGACAGGGAGCGTGCTGTGTCCTGGAGAAGGGAGCTCGCTTCCCCTCGGGTCTGACTTCCCCAGATAAACGCATGCGGTGGCAGTGGCCCGGCGCTCAGCTGCAGGGTCTGGACCCTGGACCCAAGGACCGCCCGCCACCAGCCCAGAGAGTGGGAGTTGAGGCCCAGGTGAGCCTGGGGTGGTGGTGTTCTGACCGATCTGGGCCCCCTGCCCCTGCCCGACACCCCCCATGCCGCGCCCATGCCCACGTGGTAAAACTGTAGTTGTCGTGCGCCTGGCCAGGCCAGCCCCTGGGCTCCCCGCCACTGCCGCTGCCGCCGCCGCTGTTCAGACCCCTGAGGTCGAGGTAGGCAGCGGGCACTGTCTCCAGGTCCCCGGCCCTCAGCTGGAGCCACAGCTGGGTTGCCCTGGGGAGAGACGGGGAAGGACGCTCAGGATGCCAACATGTCTGCGAGGCGGGAAGCTGTAGGATGGGTCGGGTTAGCAGGGCAGCTCGGACACTGTGAATGTTCTGCAGTGAAAACACGCAGGAAAAGCTACGTTTATGGTGAAGACGGTGAAAGCGCAGCACCGCTGGGCAGTCCGGCTCACCCGGCATGGCAGGGCGCAGGCCGAGTCCTGGGCTCCTGAGGGGCCAGGGCAGCCCCCGACCCCATACGCCCGGAGGAGGCCCCAGCTCGGACAGTGGGACCAGCGTACCTGTCAGGCGGTGACTCATTCCTCTTCATGCATCGCAGGAGGCAGCAGGTGAGGAAGGCCATGGACATGAGCAGGATGATGGCGCAGCTGACAATGGAGGCGATCACGGCCACCTTGAAGCCGAAGGTCTCGTAGGGCGGCACGGCTGCAAGGGACACCAGGCCATCTCCTGCGTGGGGTTTGTCTGGGCCCTGGGCGAGCCCGTTCCCTCAGGGAGGGTGGGGAGGGCAACATTCTGTGCTAACTGCTGTGTGGGGGTGCTATCAGGGATCCCTGCCTGTAAGATCAGGGTGCCAGGCAGGGTTCTGGAGGGTATGTAGGAGCTTGCAGCGGCACACTGGGAACGGCTCTAATGGAGAGGGGAGTGCGGTGCTCTGGTCCCCACACTGCAGCCTGGGCTCTGGTGCTGGCACACAGCCCCCGCCAACGCTTCAGGGCCCCGGGCGCTTTCTCAGGTCATTCAACAAGAAAAACACCTGTGTTTGGGGTCAAAGGACCTTTGCCACTTCCTGGGTCCTAAGGGCGTTCTGGGAAGACTAGGCCTAGGTACGCTCGCAACACTGCACACCGTGCCCATGGGGGACACCACTCGCACCCAGCCTGGTCCTGCCTGAACACGGCCACCCAGGCCGGGGGCCTCCCTGGGCTCCCTGCAGCTGCACGTCCATGTTCTGGCCAGAGGAGGGCGTGGACACCTCTGAGGGCTGTCCTTGCCAGGCCTGGCCCAACCAGGTGCCGTCATCCAGGGCCGTGCCCCAGAGCCATCATGGGGGTACCCTACGAGATGCCCTTGCTGAGGGCCATGGGCACGAGAACATGCCATCTCAGTGAACCCCAATATCCTGTCTCCTAGAGCCTGGTCCTAACCGGTACCCTTCTTCTGAGGTTCCCCCGGCCCACGATCACGTTAAAGGCTCTGAGAAGTACCACAGCCTGTCAGCCCAGCATGATCGCGGCTGTGTTGGCTATGGAGCCTCTTCTGGGCACACGTGTCAACACAACACTGACTGCCTGTGGAGGATCTGTACTGCATGTTATCCTCTAATGCCCCATGTGACACACAACTGGAAGCCAGAAAGCCATCTCTTCCCCCCGATGGGGAGCATCCTGGCCCTCAGCAGCCCCAGGTCTAGGATGGGTGGCACATGCTGGGCCCTATCTGGGGCTGCCACGTGCATGCATGAGAGAATGACCAAATGAACAAATGCAGCTGCCTGCTTCGAGGGTGACACAGTGCTAGTCCAGAGGACCCAGGTAACCAAGCTGCAGGTGCTGGGCCTGGGGGGCACATGCACACACGGCAGGAGGCTGTCCAACTGCCAGCACCAGGGTGGGGACCCTGCATGAGGCCCAACGGTCACCACACCCACTGTACCCTCTCCATGGATCAGTCCCCCCCAACCCCACAGGTGCTGAGCCAGGGGTGGTTCGGGGGACCGGACCTCACATTTGCACACGGGGGTCACTGAAGACCACTCGGCGATGCTTCCCTTCCAGGCACAGGTGAGGAGGCCAGACCCGACCATCTGGTGGCCTGAGGGGCAGTGGAACACGATCACAGTCCCCACAGAGGTGCCGTTGCCACGGACGACCTGGAGGGTGCCCCGCGGGGGTGGCTGCATGTGCGTGCATGTTCCTGTGGAAGAAGAGGGCAGAGGTGGCGTGGCATGAGGACCCCACCCCGGAGGCCGGATGGTTGGCAGGGCCCTGCCTAGAATAGGCACCGCTGCCCCAGCAGCCACAGGACTCTGGACAAGTTGCTAGCCCATCAGGCGTGACAGTCATCCAGCCAGGCCCAGGGTGAACATGGAGTGGATGGCCAGTTGAGCCTGGGGGTGAACACAGAGTGGATGCCCCCGTGGGCGTGGGCCCGGGGGTGAACACAGAGGGGATGGTCAGGTAAGCCCGGGGTGAACATGAAGCGGACGGTCCTGTGAGCAAACTCCGCAGTTTCGGAGAACAACAGGAGATTCAGGTGACCCTGAGCAAAATGGGTTTGAACGGCTCAGGTGCGCATACCCTGGACCTTTCACAGGACGACTGCCGGCGTGTTTTCTCTTACTCGCGACGTTCTCAATGACACTTGCTTTCCTCTGGGTCCGCCTGCCCACTGACCGTCCATGTGGTAAAGCCTCAGGGGAGTCTAGGTGACACCTGAATGCCAGCTGCAGAGGTCCACACCCAGTGCCTTTGAGGCTCGAGGGCCCGCTGTACATAACGAGCATCCAAGTATAGCTCCAAAGAAAAAATCGAGGGTAAAAGAAGGGACACGTGAAGCGTGAACTGGAGAACTTCCCTTGTTCTCAGTAACGGAGATGCAATTAGGAAAAGGTGCTTGGAGAACACGGGACGAAGGTTCAGTCCCATCACCTCTCGAGACCCAACACATCATCCTATGGGAAGGAGCCGATGGGGATCCAGCGCTTCGCAGATGAAATGCAACGAGCCGAGAGGCAGGAAAGGACACCTGTCCTGACAGCGTTGGGGGAGCTGGTCCTTAGGCCTCACGCACCAAAAGTAAGAGGAAAGGACCCCGAGTGAAGGTCACGAGGCTGTGAACGCCGCCCGGCAAATCTGCTGGAGGCACGCGTATCCCAACCTCTCCCAGATCACCCGGAAATTTAGGCAAAGGAAATGATTGGGCATCTGAAGTTGGGATTCGTACAGCAGGATGTGCTCCCGAGTGCATGGAAGGGCACAGGCTGGAACTGGCGAGCATGCCCAGCTGTGGAGGTAGGGGCATCAGGCACATCCCGACAACCAAGCTCAGCTGTGCCATCTTGACATGAGGGTGCAAAGAGACAGCCTGAGCAAAGTGGCAATGCATAATGACACGGCTGGCACTCGCATGGAACTTGCTGCGCGCCGGATGCAGAATGCATGTCGTACACGCATTAACCTGCACAGTGCCTGCCTGGGGGCCGCCGTTCTCGCCCCCACAGGTCAGCACCCTGAGGTGCAGGGAGGCCGACCCACATCCCGAAATCATGGAGCAGGGATATGGCCCCAGGCAGGGCGGCCCTGGCCTGCTTCTCAACACATGCGTGTGCACACAGACACACACACGGCCATGTGCCCCCGAGGGCAGCTTCTCTGTTCAGGATAAGGCCCGGGAGCCGCTAGGCATGCGGTTCTGCTGCCCCCATGGCCGACGGGACCCGGCCACGTGCCCCCACGCCCCGCTTGCAGTTCTGGCCTTCCTCGTGGGCGTATGGACATCCATACTAGGCCTCCCTCCGCCACCTGCTCCAGCCCCAAAACTGGAGCTCCCCCAACTTTCTCAACCCACGGCCAATTCACCAGCAAACCCCATGGGCTCTGCTTCTAAAATCTACCCCCAGGCCATATGCACGCACGTGGCACTGGGCTTCCCACATCCGCGCATGGCCAGCCCGGGCTTCCCACATCCCTAGCCTTGCCATGCCCGTGTAGCCGTCAGAGTGAGCTTGTGGAGGGGCCAGGGCCCTGAAGTTGGCCCTGAGGGGCACAGCCAGGCCCGCACCAGGAAGCAGCGGGAGCCGTGGACCTGACACCCACCATGCACAGTGACTGCCTACACCTACCCCATCCCTGGCTCTGCCCCACGAGAGCCCGGATAGGGCCTCACAGGCTGAAATGTGGGGAGAGCGTGAGCCGGGCGCCCTCAGGCTCTGTGCACTTAACTGGGGGCTGACCCTGGGTCACCTCGGGTGATGCTGGGCACCTTCCGGTGCTTTGCTGGGGGACCACCCCCTGAGCAGGTGTCTGCCACTTTCTCACAGGTGGAGACACGAAGGCACAGCAGGGCCAATGCCACACCGCAGGTACCAGTGAGGGTGGACAGTGCTAGGCTTCCCTGTGAGCAGGCATCCATCACCAGTGTCACCACCACCAACAGCACGGCAGCTCCGATAGAAGGTTCTGGTCAAGAAGGACCCTCAGTCCTAGCCTCAGGCCATGCTCACAAGCACCCCAGGGATGGCCCAGAGGAAAGTAAGGTAGTAGACGAGCAGAGGCATCTCCCCTGTAGACGGCACTCACATATTAACAAGATGGTGTCAGAATCACAACAGAAAAGTTACAAGTAAATCAGAAAAAAAAAAAACACAAATATCTCAGAATCCAGGGGCAGGGCAACCAGTTAAGAAAATGAAAAGGTGGGATGCCTGGGTGGCTTAGCGGTTGGGCATCTGTCTTTGGCTCAGGGCGTGATCCCGGGGTTCCAGGATCGAGTCCCACATCGGGCTCCCTGTGAAGAGCCTGCTTCTCCCTCTGCCTGTGTCTCTGCTTCTCTCTCTCTGTCTCCCATGAGTGAATAAATAAAATCTTTATTAAAAAAAAAAAGAAAGAAAGAAAATGAAAAGGTGTTGAAGTCATCAAGGAAGAAGACTTCTCCATCCAATGACCTGAGCTCGGATCTAGAAAATACCCAGGAATTCAGAAAAAACCTGCGGAAACTAATAAGAAGTCCAGCCAGGCCGCCAGAGGCAGGATAGACACACAGAAATCCGTCCTGTTTCAGCAGGGCAGCCGCCAGTACTCCGGAGGCGAAGTGATCACAAACCCCGGCCGGGGGCATCCAGGGGACACTTACAGAGGAGAAATGGAATGAAAGGCCGGGCAAAAGTTAAACCCTGAGAACACTAAGACACTGGCAGCAGAGGTCAAAGTCCTGAATTGAGGCACAGCCGTGGCGCCCCCAGCACCACAGCGCATGTGAAGAAGCCACAGGCCTGGAGCAAAATCCACCAAAGTCCTGGAAGAAAGCAGAGTGGAGGCCTCTTTCACCCTCGGATTAGACAACGGTGTCTCAGATGTGACCCCAGAAGACGCACAAGGAAAGGAAAACATAGGTAAACGGGACTTGGTTAAAACTAAAAACACTTGTGTTTCAAAGGACATGATCAAGAAAGTGAAGAGGCGAGCTACAGGTGTGAGAGAACACCTGCCAGTCACACTGCCGGTCAGGGACTCGGGTTTAAAATGCATGAATTATAGACTGAATTATAGAATTTAAGAATGGGCCAAGGATCCGGAGGGATGTTTCTCTAGAGATAAACCAATGGCTGCCAATAAGCGCATGAAAAGATGCGCAATAAAAAAAAAAAAAAAAAGATGCGCAATATCTGTTGCCTTCAGGAAAACGCTACTCAGATCGTCAGGTTGGTGCAGCTTCCCATCCAGCAGCGCCGGACGTGAGACAGTCAGAAGGTGACAGGTGTCCCGGGCTGGGGTGGGGGTGGGGACCCACAGCCCCATGCTGCCCACGGGAACGCAGCTATGGGACCCGCATCCACAGCCGCGTTATTCACAGCTGCTGAAAAGTAGGAGCCACCATGCTGCCTGCTGATGGAGGGATGGGGACGTGGCCGTGTTCGGAGCCATGCACAGATCTCAGGGGACAGAAGCAGTGGAATGGCCAGCGGTGTGGCTGAGCCTGGTGAGGACCAATGCTCAAGGTCCGGAGCCCATACACAACCTCACGGTGTCTGACTGCATTTGTCTGAAATGCCCAAAGAGGCAAGTCCTCACCCACGGGGGCAAAGGGGCTGCTAAGTGCACGGCTTCTTCTGGGGGTGATGAAAATGTGCGAAGCGGCTGTGGTGGCAGCTGCACGATCCGCATGCGTTAACTGTACTCTTAAAGGCGGTGAATCGTACGGTCTATGAATCACATCTCAATAAAGCTCCTAACACATTTCAGGACAACACTCTGTCAATCAAAGAAATGCAAATTTTAAACATGAGGTGTAGTCTCTGGCTTGTTCCCTTGGTCACGTTAAAAAGACTACCCGCGGCGGGGAGAGGGGGAGGCATGAGGGGAATGGGCGCAGGGTGTTGGCGCGTGCCCCGACCTGGACGCCTCTGCTTGGGCAGCAGGCCTGGCCTTCCCCGTGGACGTGGACACTGACCCCAGGCTCTGGGCGGTAACTAAGCAGGCTCTGCTTCTGCAGGCGCCCAAGGAGTTTAATGTACATGATGGATGGAAGGGTGCCCTGGACAGACCAGAGCTGGGATCAGCGCCCCCACCAGGACCCGTCGGCCCAGACTCGTGCTGTCCTGTCAGCCAGGAGGTAGGCAGGAGACTGGAGCCAGGTAGATGGCCATGGCGGCCACAGGCTGGCCACGCGGCCCTTTCCCAGGGTCACTGGGCAGCCAACACTTCCTGGTCCTGATTTAGAGCTGCTACTTCTGCATTCTGCTGAGGCTAAGCAGCTTCTCTCAGCCCTGCCTGGGACAGGGGGTGGGGAAGGAGAGGGAGGACATGAGGGGAGGGGAGATCGCCCATGGAGAGGCTGAATCCAGGATGAGGTGTGCTCACCACACTCTCCTCAGCCCCACACCAGCCCTGGGCTGGGTCTGCACAAATAGAACCTTCTAGAACCTCCTAGGAGGCTCCAGTGCCCCAGGGATGGAGCAGGTGCTCAGAGGACAGGGAATGGGGCCAAGCTGGGAGGCCAGCGCTCAGTCCCTCTGCTCTGCGGGTTTATCCCAAGGAACTAAAGAGTCAGGGAGCGAGCCCCCTGTAGGCGCCTCGGCTGCATGGAGTGGGGGGTGTACTCTGCCCCCCCCCCCGAGCCCAGCCCAACTCCTGGTGCTCTGCCCACCGGCTCTGCAGCCCCCCCAGCTGGGGGACCATCACCCCATGGCTCTGGGCCTGAGGCCTGCCTGTGGGTGTGGCGGGGGCTGGGTGAGGGTCTACCCCAGATTGTAGCCTCGGGGGAGTTGGGGGGCACACCCCTGCCACGTCAGACAGCACTCCAGCCTGTGCCTTGGGTGGGGAGAGGCCCCGCTGTCAACAGTCACATTCTGTACGGCCACCACTTCTGGTGGCCAGGGCACCCCTCCTGGGTTTCACCACCCTGGGGGGGGAGGGCGTGCTCCTCCCCAAGTGCTCAGAGCCCTACAGTTGTGCAAGTAGGGGGCGGAGACGGGGCTGCGCTGCCCCCAGGCCCTCCTCCACAGTGCATGCACCCCCTTCACAGGACAAGGAAGAGATGTGGAGCTCACCCAGTGGACACATGGGGCGGGGGCTGCAGGGTTCCCAAGAGACTCAGCTGGGGGCAATGCAGCCCTGTAGAGGCACCTGAAGACACAGGCCTGAGGAACAAACCCCTGAAGAGGCTGGGGGCTCAGGCCCCTCCTCCCAGGGCCCATGAACTGACACGGAAGGTCATACTTGCTCTTCGGGGATAGCCCCCCAGGCCCTGCCCACTGGGTCCCCAGACACTGGTACCCCCTTTGCGCAGACTCCACGTCCCCATCTGTGAGGTGTGACTGGCCCCCAGGGTCACAAGAAGGGAGGACCACCCCATGGAGACCTGAGAGCCGTGCTTGCAGCTCAGCAGCAGCCCCTTCTGGCAGCACTTCCCAGCCTCCAGTCCAGGGCCCCCAACCCCTCCACCCGCACCTCCCACTCCGGGGCTGATAGGGTCTCCTGCACCCCTTGCCTGGGCCTGCAGGCCGGCGAACACCTCTCTGGGCTGAGCCCGTTTTCCAGATACATGTCCACCCAAGACCTTTCCACAGGATTTGAGGCACAGCCAGGACCGGGCAGGGAGGCAGTACGGTGCCAAAGGGCTGCTGGGGCAGATTCCTGAGGGGTCACCCCGAGCCCTTCCTCGGGCTGGCCCAACGCACCCCTCAGCCTTGGCTGCATCTTCCTCAGGCCCTTCATGACACCTGTCCTTGTCTCTTTCTTGCCCAAATATACCTTAGAGGAGGAAAAACAACAGGAAAAACGCAGCAAGTGGATTTGACACAAAGACGACACCAACCCCAACCCAACCCTGTGGGCTCCCTGGACGGTGATGGGCAGAGGCACTCTCCAAAGCCCATACCCTGACCCCCCATCCATGCAGGGACCCACCAGGTGCTTGCCCAGCCCAGCCCGCATGGTTCGTGGTGTGAAGATCAGGCCTCACTTGTTAATCTTTTATCTGGAACCTTGGACCACAGGCTGGCCCCTCCCACCCTCCTCCCTGAAGCCCACGCTGACCTCAATCCCTGACCTCAGCCCCAGGACCCAGGTAAATAAGTTATCTTCCCCTTCTGGCAAAGGAATTCGGGAGATGGGGGAGGCAGCCCACCTGAGCCACAGGGGACCCGCTTCTTGCTCAGGGCTTGTTTCCCCTAATGGCAAGGGAAACCAAAGAGAGAATTTAAAAGGGTAACCTGTACATGTGCAGGTGTTCCATGGAGGGTGAGACTCCAAGACCCAGCACGGGGGAGCAGCCACGTGTGGGAGGCCCACAGCCTGGCTGTGTGTCTCTAGGCAAGACACCAGCCCCCTGGCAGTGTCTCCCGTCCCTGTGGAGGGCAGGCCTGGACCTGGGTCACTGGGACGCTGCCCTGGCAGCTGGCAGGTCGGCTCCCCGCCCCCCGCTCCGTGGACCACACGGTGCCATCCAGAGCACAGCCCAGGAGAGCACGCCCCCTCCCAGGGGAGAACACTGAGGCTCTGTCCGCACCTGGCAGTAGGCCCCGCTGGCCTCGGGGGAACACAGCCACGTGGATTCCCACGGCTCGCCTGAGCCTGGTCTCCCTCCACGAAGGGCTGTAGGAGTGATGCCCGGGCCTGCCCTTGCCGGCAGCCCTCCACCCCCTGTGGCAGCCCTCTCCCCAGGCCCCTCCGTCAGGCCATCCAGAACCGCGTGGGGGGGTCACCTCCGGCTGCTGGAACCCTGTGTCCCTCCTGCAGGGCCACGTTCCCACACAATCTGCCCCATCAGGGAGTTGCTGCAGCTGCCCTGGGACGGGGGCCAGAGCCAACGGGGCCCTGTAGGCGGTGGAAGGGGGCCTCCCTGGCTGGCCGGACACCCAGCAGCCACTCAACAAACATTCAAACCCCTGCTCTGAGCCAGCCCCCCGCCCCTGCCCCTCCACCAGCCACACACAGGCAATAAGGGAGCACCGTGGGTCACAGGATGCCGTGTCCTCACAGCTGGACTGTCACACCCACTCTCAGAAGAGCAGAGCAACGTGTCCATTTTACGGCTGCAGGACATTCCCCCTCCTCCCTGCCCCTCCCCCATGTGTGAAGGAGTGCCAGGTGCCTGCACAGGACCCCACACTTCACAGCCCCACAGGGACGAGCAGGCACCCACTTCACGGCTCAAGAGATGGTGCCAGGGGAAGGGTGGAGGCTGGATGACTGTGTGACCCTGGGGCTGAACGCCATGGCAGGGTCACCGCACACGCCCCCCGGGCTCCAGCGCCTGTCCCCAAACCTGGGGGCAGGTATACATAGCCCAGCGCCCAGCATGTGGCGATACTGGGGCCAGAGACAGACACATCCCAGGTCAGGGGGCTTCCAACCCCAAGCGCTGGGGCAGAGCTTGCGGGCTGGGAAAAGGCTGAGCTGTGGCGGATCAGAAGCAGGGGTGTAACCCACGGGACTGGCCTCTGCGGCCCCTCCCCACCCCGAGGTCTCAGCAAAGTCTTGCATACAGGTACTTGAGGGCCTTTCCCCTTCCCATCCCCGGCCCTATGGTGCAAGTCCAGTCGGTCCTCTTGGTCAACACCCAGCTCCCCAGGCAGTGCTGCAACCAAGCCACAGGGTCTTCAAGAACAAAGGCCAAGCACCAAATTCGGGAGGGGTGGGTAAGGGAGGGCTGGGCTGGGGTGGGGTAGGAGGGGGTCAAAGGAAACAAGCCCACCTCACCTGGCCTGCTTCCCGGGGCTGAGTCCTCTGCTGTGCTGACAACTTACTCCTTGCCTCAGTTACTCACGGGAGAAGGAGCTGCCACCAGTAACCCCTGGGGTGGCAGCCTCAGTGAGCCTGAGCCGGGTGTGACCAGGACCAGCTGCTCCTGCAGGCCCAGCCCCCACGGTGCGGGGAGCCAGTCTTGCACCTGTCCTGGGGCACAGGTATGCAGAGACCCTGTGGCTCAGGAGGAGGGGCGGCGCCCCCAAAGGTGAGGCCCTGGAGCACCCGGTTCTACCGCTCCAGGGTTGGACCTCGCCGGCACTCAGGCAGCAAGGCCGGCCTTCAAACCCGGGTGCGGGAGGGGTTTCCTTCACCCTCCCCGCTCCCCCCCCCCCCCCCCCCCGCCCCCAGAACACCACCGCCAGCCCTCAGAACACTCTTGAAATCAATCACCACGTCTGCTAACGCCAGCCCTCCCTCCCTGCGGGGACCTCGGACTTCACCCCGCCCCGCGACCCCGGGACCTGGGCGGTCACTCCGCTACAGGCTCAGTTTCCCCACCTGGGAAGTGGGGGTGGGAGGCCGGCTTCCCGCGGCCGCCGCACCGACCTCCCTGCACCGAGCGGGGCGGCCGGCAGAGCCGGGTGAGGGCGCGCACCTGGGCGGCTGCACGCCGCCGCCTGGTTTCGAGCCGCCTGCAGCCCGGCTTCGGCCTCGCTGGGGCGGTGGAAGGGTCGGGGAGCCTCGTCCTCAGGGGGTGTCGGGCGGTCCCGGACTTGGTCGTGCGCCCCTGCCCCCACGCCGTGCCCTCCCGGGCCACCTCCAGCCGAGCGCCCCCGCTCCCCGCCCGCGCAGGGCCGCCCGCCTCTGAGCCTCCCCGTCCGTGAAATGGGTGCAGAGCCCTGCTGGCGGCCCGCAGCCCCGGCGCTCACCTGTGCGGTTCCCTGGGGCGGGCTCGGCGTCCCCCGAGCGGTCCCCGGGCCTCGCCCTGCGGCGAGGGGTCGCGGCCGCCCCGGGCATCCCGGCGCTGGGCGGCCTCGGCGGGGACTGTGGGGCAGGAGCCCGAGGGGCGGGGCAGGAGCCCGGGGGCGGGGGCGGGGCAGCCCTGGACACGCCCTCCTGCGGCCCCGCCCCGTGGGTCTGGAGGCGGGGCCGGCCCCTCGGGAGCCCCAAGGCCGGGGGCCCAGCTGGCGGCGCGGGAAGTCTCGGTCCAGCGCCCCACACGGGCTGTGCCTCTGGCTCCCGCACCCCGACACCCTGGTTCCCGGGGCAGGTGTCCCCCGTGAGCGGCACAGGGGCGCATCTGTGTCACCTGGGCCCCCCCCAGCTGGGGGCCATGTTGTGCGTCTTCACCGAGGACCCCCGGGAGCTGGGGGCGCACGCAGACCTCTGGGCTCTGGCGGGCCCCCGCCTACGCATCCGGGGGACCTGCCCTCCCCGGCTCGCCCGTGCAGCCCAACTCCCATGGGTCGTGGCACCTGGCTGCGGTGCGCCCCTTCCTCTCGCTCCGACCCCGCTCACCCCGGCGCAGCGCCCTGCCCTGGTAACCGCCCAGGGGCTCTCCTACCATTGACACCAGAGCTGAGCCGGCTCTGGGTGGCTCAGGGCCGCTCCTGAGCAGGGAGAAGCATCCTTAGCAAGAACAGCAGATGCAAAGGTCCTGAGGTTGGACTATTTTTGGAAGGTTGAGGGACTGCCAGAAGTCGGGTGGCTCAGGAAGTCTGGGAAAGGGGCCCAGGTGGACACAACCGGCTCTGCTGCCTGGCAGGGGGCGCAAAGAGGTGAGTGTTCTGGGACCCCCGAGTGCTGTTCCAGCAGAGCAGCCCTCCCCAGTAGAACACGTGGGAGAGAGTTGCTTTCACCCCATGAGCTCTGATCCTCCTCAGCTCCACGGACCACACATGGTGGGTTTCTTGGAGCCACTGGGCCATACAGGTGTCCCCTATCAGCCGCACTGAGAGGGCCGGGTGAACCCACACCCTCCACACCATGCTGGGGGCCTGCGGCCCACTCCCCTGCAGGACTTGCACCCTGAGCTAGGAGGGGAGGGGGACTGAGGCTCAGGCCATGGGGAGCCTGCAGTGCTGGTGGGAGCCTGGCCACCTAGAGGGCCGCTGGAGGCAGGCATGACATCCGAGCATAGGTGTCTGCAGAGCCACCTTCCATTCTGCAGGGAAGGTGCCCGGGCTGTCCAATCGCCCCATTGCAGACTTCTTACCCTGCCTGTTCCCGCACACTGTCTCTGTGCCCACATTTACCCGCTTTACAAGGACACAGGTCTCACTGGGTCAGCATCAGCCTGCTGGACCTCACCATGACTAGGTTACCTCTGAAGGATGCTGTCTCCCAAAATGGTGTGTTCTAGGGGCTCCTGGGGCTCCATCGTGAAGCGTCTGCCTCAGGCTCAGATCATGATCTCAGGGTCCTGGGATCAAGTCCCACATGGAGCTCCCGCTCCTCCCTCTCCCTTTGCTTGTGCTCTCTCTCTCGCTCTCTCTGTCAAATAAATAAATAAAATCTTTACACAACCAACAACCCCCTGTGTGCCGTGAGGTATGGGGTCAGGGTGTCATGGCTTGGATTTGGGGTGGGGGCAGGGTGGGCACGGCCGGCTGGTGATGCCGTGTCAAGGTTGGCAGCATGTGCTCGCGTCTGGCCCGCGAGCTGTGGGTGTTGAGGCGCGGGGCGCTGGCCTGTCGCGACCGGGAGGCAGCAGGGCCGGCCCCAGGTCCCAGCCACATCCCGGGGGAAGCCCTGTCCCTTGTTGTGGCTCCGAAGGCCCACCTGCTGCAAAGCCCAGCCTAGGGCCGCCAGATGGGCTGGGGTCGGTTCTCAGGTGCTTCCACCTCCGCTGGGCTGCCCCGCCTGGAGTCTCTGGGCCAGCCCAGCAGCACTGCCTGGGGCAGGGGCGACACTGAGGCCCCAAGGGGGAGCCACTTGGCCCACCAGAGACCACCAACTGCCTGGACTACCCCTGCCTGACAGCTGGACCCCATCCACGGCAGGAACCATGGCCCTGACAGCCCCTGCCCCCCAGCCCAGGGCCTCAATGTTCTAATCTCTCATAGAGAAGGTTCTGGCAATCCTCCTGACATCACAGAGACTGGGACACCATCAGTGTGGATCTGACCACCGAGGAGGGCCCCACAGTCCCCATAGGCCCCAGCAGCCTGCCCTGGCTCTCCATGTCCTGGCCCAGATTGGAAGTAGTGCCCAGACTATGCCCAGCTGCTGTCTCTCTGCCCTCAGGCCTTAGCCACCTCCTCCAGGAAGCCCTCCTTGTTTACCTGCCCCTACAAAGCTGTGCTCAGCATGTGTGTGTGACCTCACAGCCCATGTGTGTCTGCCACTGAGAGGACTATGCCTCCACTTTGCAAGGGGAAGAGGCCAGGAAGGAGGCCCGGAAGGAAGTCGTGGGAGAGGCAAGGGGAGCCCAGCACGGATGTGTGAGGAACCGACTGAAGCCTTGGCCTCCCTGCATCAGAGGTCTGGCCCCTCACCTGCTCCTCGGCTCAGCCTGAGGCTGGATGCAGGTGGCATGCTGCAACGCCTGGGGGAGGAAGGAACCGGGGAGGGCGGGGGTCCAGGGCCCGAGTCTCAGTGTTCTTCTCTGGAAGATGGGCCAACGTGTCCTGCAGAGATATGGACGGGGGTGAAGGGCCACCTCAGGCGTCCCCTCCTCCCAAAGGGCTGCCCCAGGAAGCCTCCTCAGGCTGGGCAGTGACCAGTGTGTTGTTCTCGGGGGCAGGAGGTCGTGGGGGCTGGAGGGGGCTGTGCCTGGGCTGCAGCAGGAGGGCCTCATGCTGTGTTTCTCTCAGATCCAATAGTAACTGCCCAAGTATAAACTGCTTTTTGTTTTTCTTTAAATATTCCTGACTTTTTTTTTTTTTTTTTTTTTTTGCTTCTACTCAATAGAAACATGAATTTTCATCCTAAAATCCTCTCACAATGAACCAAGCCTGGGAAGTTCCATTGAACATGGTGAGAGTCAGGGAAGCCGTGTGGCCTTATGGGCTTGGCTTCTTCTTCTTTTAATTAAAAGCAATTTTCAGTAAAGTAACCTGAGCTTGTAGCTCCGTGAGCTGAGTGCGTGGGGAGAAAGGAACTGACCCCCCACGATGCTTTCTGCCAGGCCATTCAGTGCCGCCCACGCACTGGCCCCCAGCAACCCCAAGGGACGGTCACACCTGTACCCTTCTGCAGGTGAGCCCGTGCCAGGGCCCAGCTCTGACCCCGTGTTGTCCTCCCGGGCCAGCAGCCTGCACACGCGGGCTTGCCTGGGCTCTCAGGAGGGAGATGGCTGTGTCACCCCAGGTGACATCCGGCTGCCGCCCAAGGTCGCAGAGACAGTGCGAGGACATGGCCCCAGCGTCCCTGTGTCACTGCAGGGCCAGGGCAGGTGGTGGATTCCTGATGGGATCCCGCACAGGAGGGCGGGGGCCTGACCGGCTGCTCCATCCCTGCTTCTGGGTTGCAGGTCCTGGGTTCCTGCCTCCCAACCTCTCTGGGTGCTGTGTGGGGTCACTACGCTAAGCAGGGATCCATTCTCTAATCAGGAAACAGGAAACTAGGACAAGTTTCCAGGGTCGGGCACCTGTAAACCACTACACACGCTCCCAGGCCCGCCGGGATTCCACTGTGAAAAGATGTGTGAAAACCCTGGTTTATAGTGGGGAGACTGAGGCCTGGGAAGGGGCCTGTCCTGGTGCAGGCCACCAACCACATGGGTGCTCCAGGCAGGCACACAGTAACCAGGGCACTGGAGGGTCAAGGGCGATCCCGGGGCTTAGGGCTCCTGAGCCACTTAAGCTTCTTTCAGGCCTGCACCTGCCCGGGGTGTCTGCAGTCATCAGAGAAGTGTGAAAGCCTGTCCCCACCACTCCCCGCCCTGTCACCCAGTGGGTGCCCCCCCAAACCTCACAGCCTGGGGAGGCATTTCTGGGGCCCCTGTAGGGCGGCCCCTCAGGAGGCCTGGGAGCAGGTGGAGGCCATCCCCATGGACACAGCTCCACAGCCCAGGGGCGGGGGCTGACCGGCCTGCTCTCTCTGCCTTCGTTTCCCCACCCATAAGCTGGGTGTCCTTGCTCTCATCCCTCCCTGGCTGGAGGGTAGGCAGGTGCCTAGGGGGTCAGGCCCACAGTCAGGGTGGGACGAGGGGGAGGAGGGGCTCCAGTGGCCTCAGGGAGGCAGGGAAGAGGCTGCTAGAGTGCCTGGGCCGCACACCTGCCTCGTCCCCTCCTGTCCAAGCTGACAGCCGTTTTCCAGGAACCAGCTTGAGCAACGGCACCTCTAGGTTACGGCCGAGAAACTGAGGCTCAGGCCTGGGAGCCGCACAGTTTGCCAAGTGGCTGCCATAGTGGCTACAAGAGGCAGAAACACCACGTCAGCACCCAGGCGACGCTGAGTGCATTCGGGAAGGGCCCAGGGTTCTGGGTCCCAGGACGGGGTCCTGCCATTCCAGCATCGGACGCCACTGCTCACGGACGCTCTGGACCGTGGGCAACCTTGTCCTGGCACCCGAGGTGCTCGGGGGACCTGGGCTCCTGGATCCCGCTGCTCCAACATGGGTGCTGCTCCAGACCACAAAGGCGACAAGGGCCAGGCCTCCCGGGAGCCCTCCTGCCCTGCGCCCCAACCCCTCATCCTGCGCCCCGACCCCTCTCCCCAGTCTGCAGGCTCTCATCCCTCCCAGGTCCGGCAGAGGACAGCCAGCACCCCTGTGAACCTGACCTAAGGGCGTTCAGCCCTTCCTTGTCACCCACGTCCCGCTGCCAGGGCCTCAGTGATCTCTGGATCTGCAGGGTCTGGACGGAAGCTCTCCATGAAACTCCTTTCCTCCCATTCTGCCCAGCGCCGGGGCTCGGCTGGTGCTGCCATGCTCGGCGCGGGGGCTGCCACCTGCAGGCAGGCCTCCCTGCTGACCTGGGTTGGGCTGGGGAGACCAGGAGCTGACCCTGGGGCACACGTCTATCCTGCGCCCTGATCCCTGCACCGGCCGGCATAGGGCGGCCGTCACCCACCCTGTGCAGAGTCCACAGACGGTGGCTGGTCCAGGTCATGTTGGCGACACCTCAGCACCCCCCATTCTGTCCACTCACCCCGGGAGCTCAGGCCTAGGTCATCAGTGACCTTGACCTCAATGCGTGGCACCCCGGGGGTCCTCAGGGGTGTCATCTTCCCCCCATGCCCCCTCAGCCAAGCCCCTCGGCCCAAGACTTCCCCTGAGGCCCCTGAGGTTTGTGCTCCGAGGCAAAATGGTTTCGAGGGGCCACGTGGACCCGGAGGGACCACCCCTCCCCCCCCTCCGCTGCTGGGCGTGCCACTGCCTGAGACGGACACCCCGGGGCTGCCTTCACCTGCAGACCAGCCCATGCCCTCGGGCGCCCAACCTGCCCTAGGCACCCCAGGCCCCAGAACCTAGGGCCTGCTCACTGTGCTCGGCCCCTGCCGGGGGAAGCCACAGGGATGGCTCTCGCAGTCCCTGCTCCCTCTGCCTCCACCAACCCCTCCCACACCCCCAGGGGCCCCTCGGGCTGGATGGCTCCCAGGCAGCGGCCCCTCTGTGGTGGGAGCTGGCCTGCCACAGGGTCGGCCGCATGGTGCAAGCATCATATGGGGTCACCCAAGAAAGGATGGGGGTTCCCCAACCCTGCGTGCGGGGTCCCTGGGCCAGTGGAGAGGATGTTCTCCGTCCTGGGAATGAGTGACCGTGCTTAGTCCCCACCACTGCGCCTTGTCCCCGCCTCGCCGCCCCTGCCCAGAGTCCCCTCCAGCCAGCCCGGCCCCCAGACCCGCAAGCTCCCCCGCCCCCCCGCCCCTGCACATCCCCCGGGACCAGAGGAAGGTCACTCCAGGTGCCTCCAGCCACAAAGTGCGTCAGGTCTCGAGGCCCCGCCGCAAAGAGCCATAGCAGTGAAGAGCCATAGCACAGGGGCCTTGGAGCTGTGGGAGGGTCCTCGTGGCTCCTCCCTGTGAGCCCTGGCGGCAGCTGCCTCTTCTTGCAGGGACACCCGCCTCCCGTTTGGGGACCACCCAGGCGCACTGTGACCTCACCCAAACTAACGACTTTGGCAAAGATCTCGTTTACAAATTATGTCGCATTCTGAGGTTTCAGGTGGACATGGGTTTGGGGGGACACTGTTCGGCCCCACCCCTTCCAACCCACTTGAGTCTCACGTTCAGGGTACGCCCTCCGGTCCCCACAGCTCCCAGAATCCTCACCCAACCCTGAGTGACATGCAGAGAGGACAGAGCGAGGGACTTGCAGGGCCAAAGGTGGCTGCCGCCCACAGGGCCACGGGGACTTGAGGGTGGGTGAGTCACTGTTTGTGGCCGATGCTCTGACCTCCAGGGTTGGCCACCCTGCTCTCGTGGCCCCGGCACCTTGCAGGTTGTCGCCATCAGACCACAGGCCCCACAGCCCTGGCCCAGGACCCATGGGCACCTGGGTGGCTCAGTGTCACCCCGCCCTGGCGCTCTTCCAGCAGGAGCCCTCGTTGTCCCTCGTGCAGCTCTTCCGGGACATGGAGGCCAACTTCCCCTCACGCCCCGAGCTCTCCCAACCTGACTCCACTGCCACCCGCCCAGTGTGGGGTGAACTGCTGTGCAAATTGCCACAACGTCCACAATAGCACACATTACGGTCATTAAACCAGCAGAAACATCTTCTGTCTTGGTTCTGGAGGCTGGGGCCCTGAGGTCCAGTGTGGGGAGGGTGCCTGGCCTCTGCAGACATGGGGACGGTGGTCCCAGGGCCTCCCCGGCACATCCTCTCCTCTCCTGATGGAATGCGTCACTGGAGTTAGGGCCCCTCTGTCCTTGTCTGAACCAGTGACATGTGCAAAGGCCTTGTTGCAAATAATGTCATGTTTTCAGGTTCCAGGTGGACATGAGTTTGAGGGGAAACCATCCAACCCAAGATGTCTGCGTGGGCTTGTTTCCAACTATCTTGTTCTCCACCCACTGTGGCCTCCAAAGGAACTGCTTGCATCCAGCCTACATAACAGGAGCTGCTCCTGAGAGGACCTTACCTGACATGGCCCCCGCCCTGATCCCCGGGGACCCACCCAGCTCCTGGACACCTGCTCTGGGGCCCCTGGGAGACAAGCCCTCCATGCTAGCTGTCGTGTACCCCTCCATGGGTGGGCGAGGATGACAGCCCTTCCCTCCTCGGCTTTGGGAAGACACAGGCTCCAGCTGCCCTGGAGGGGGGCCCTTGGCAAGGACCCCAGTATCCTTCCTGAGGTGGATGGGACACCCAAGTGTTAGTTTCCTGGTGCTCCTTTGAGGACAGATGTAGTGTTTCCAGGTGTAACCTGCTTCTCTGGGTGTGGATAAGGCACAGGGAGGAGAGCCCTCTGCAGGGTGGAGCCACGTGTCATGGCAGTAAAGGGAACCACTTGTTCTTTTTGGGGACACTGCCAGCCGCACCCAGGAGGAAGACAGGGCCAAGGTGGGACCACAGACAGCGGCCATGGGTACAAAGGCAGCGGGGAGAGCAGGAACAGGAGCCCCGCGGCGGGGGGAGGGCTGGTGTGGGGTGCTCCCAGCAGGCCCCCCCAGCAGGCCCTGCACCCACAAGCAGCACCGAGCCCAGGAAGCCCCAGAGCCAGTGGGGTGGAGGCTAGTTTTCCAGGACAGAGTGTGCAGAATGTGGGGAGGGCACCTGGCTCCGCACCCTGGGCCCTCATCTTCCCTCATAAATCGGGAGCAGAGGTGGACCTGAGGCTGTCAGACCAGGGTGGCGGCCCAGGCTCTGATCATGCTGGCTGCTTCGGGGACATGCACAGCCCTGGGGTGACCTGGAGCCCCTGGGACAATCTGGAGCCCTTTGGGGATGCCCTGGAGCCCCTGGGATGACCCACAGCCCCTTGGGGACACCCTGGAGCCCCTTAGGTTCTCTGGGGGACCATGTGGGGTCCCTTGGGATCATGGCTGCATCATCTGGGGAAAGATGGACATGCTGATGGGAGAGGAGGACAGGCCAGGACTGAATGTCCCCCCAGCACCAGGCGCTGCCCACATGCACCTGCACCTGGACACAGACCTTCGCTACACACCCAGTGGGATCCTGGAGGCAAGGCTGGGATCCCATGGGGGGAGGCCTGGGGGTCTGGGTGCAGGTCTGGAAGGCTTCATGGTGCTTTCCTCCATGTCTGATACCTGAGGGGAGCACTGGCTGCCCTGCCCACCAGAAGCCCTGTGAGGGTGGGGGCATCCAGAGGGTTGGGGCTTGGGGGTCCCCAATATGGCCACCCCCAGTTGCCAGCTGGGCCCTGGGATGGATCTGCCATAGGGAGCTCACCTGCAGACACCCGGAGATGCTGTGCAGCTGCAGCTGGAGCTCCCCCAGTCCTGAGCCCTGGGGCCTGACCCTGCCACCCCCGTGTGCCCACTGCCATGTTCTGGGCATGGCAGTCCCTAGGTCTCCGTCCCAGGAGGAACAGGCTCCGTTCCCAAGACCCAGAGACCAGAGGGGCTGGGCCCTAACTGCTAGGCAGCCCCCCATCTCTCTGATCCTCCATTTCCCCTTCTGTAAAACGAAGACTCCCAACCCACAGTGCTCAGGGGTTGCATGCCAACAGCGTCCTCGACGTCGCCAAGGCTGCTGGCAGATACCGAGCTCCTGCTGAGCCAGGTGCTGTGGTGGGTGCTGCGTCCTGCCCTGGGGGAGGCTCAACAATAGAGACCCCCATGCAGGCTGTGGGGGCAAAATGAGGCTGGATGTGTGCAAGGACCAGAGTCCAACCCTTGGCCCCAGCAATCTAAGCGGCGGCACCCCAGAGGCACACCAGCAATGCCCGCTGCACCAATAGGTGAACTGAATGACTGAATGACCCCACTGTGTGACCTGGGGCAAGTGTATGTCCCTCTCTGGACTCATTTCACTACAGCCAGGATGCCTCTGAGCGTCCTCCTTCTCAGCAAGTGGCTGGCTCCTTTCACCTTCCAGTACCCGCTAGGGCCTAGTGAGGACACGTGTTGAGGTGCTGCGGTGTAGCACGGGCCCCAAGCAACATGCAGAACCTCCGTGGAGAGGGCCCTAGGCCGGGGACACCACTCGGTAGACCCCTCGCTCCACACTCGGCCCCTGGGCCTGGCATCAGGCTGGGTAGGTGAGCTCTGTAGACCACCCCCTGCCCCCCATACGGTAAGTTCAGGATGGCAGGGACCTCTTCCTGCTCCCAGGGCAGTAACTACTCATAGGGGGTGTGGGGATGCAGGTGGAGAGGCTGAGAGCCTCCGCCCTCCATGGGTGGGCAGAGGCGTGCCTGCTGGCCCCTAGACATCGCACTCCACGGCAGTGACTTCCCAGGAACACTTGAATTTCCTCTCTTGAACAGCTAGAGGCTGCAGCCCCGAACTGACCATCACGGGGCTCTTCCTGGAGGCCCTCTGGGGCCCCAGGGCCCTATCCCTACATGCACCCACAGACCCCCCTGCAGCCAGCCCACTCCGTGGCCCCCACCTCTTAGACCACTGCCGAGGGAGACCCTGCCCCAGGCCTGGACACTCTTCCTGTGATACCTGCCCTGGGTGTCCTCAGGAAGGCAGTGGCCCTGGGACCCCGTCCAACTGCTTCCCCCTCCCCACAGAAGGGACTTCTTCCCCGCAGCCTCAGGCCAGGTCCACAAGGGCAGGGGGTTGTGCCTCCAGCCCTGCTGCAGCTACACAGCCTGTGGACCCGCGGCTGCCCGACGCTCTCCCAAGGATGGCAGGGGACTCTGCTGGGGGCAGCAGTTCACCATGGAAACCTGTGTGCAGGGACGCCAGGCTGCAGGGCCCAGAGAACTCCTGAGGGCCAGCTGGGAAGATCAAGTGGGCACCTGCTGGAGGGCCTAGTTTCACCCCCTGCTCCACCAGAGCACCACCACACACCAGCCAGTCAGTCCCAGCTGTTCCCTCAGTCTGGAGTTATGGGACCCGAGGGACCTCCTGTGACTCAGTTTCCTTAGCTATCAAGTAGGAACATCCCAGACAGGGTGCCCTGAGAAGAGTCCCCTAGGCCTGCGGAGGCAGTGGGTGCTCAGTGAGCGCAGAAGGAGCAGAGGTCGTCGGAGAAGCAACTGGACCAGGGGGTGGGGGGTCTGGGTGCTTCACAGCCTGCCCACCCTTGGGCAGGGACCTGCTCCCCGCAGGCCTCGCTGTGCCTTCGCCGTCTCCCCCAGACCACCCTAACCCCAACCCCGAGGCTGTGCCCAGCTGCTGGCTGCCAGCATTTATTTCCACAGACAAGCACTGCCTCCCGCCAGCGGGGGGAGACAGACACAGATGTCGGGCCCCACGTGAGGCAGGGGCAGGCCCAAGGGCCTCCCCTGGGCTTCTCAGGTACACCCCACAGGGATGCCCCATGTGACCAATGGCCCCCCCAAATGGGGAGGCGGGTTTCAGGGCCAGGAGTGGGCAGGAGGGAGGTGGAGTCCGGGGTCAGTCAGTCCAGCTCGCACAGTACAGATGGTATGGGGGGGCAGGCATGACCGCAGACCTCTACCTCAAAGGGGGTCCCCAGGCACCCCCAGGATGCTCCTTCTGCCTCTGGAGCTGGGTGCCCCACACCTGACAGGCCATACCCTGGCCAGGCCACACTGCTGGGGCTTGGGGCAGAGCCGGACACATGCTGGGTGGCTGGGCCCATTTCCTCCTCTTCAGAGAGGTCCCTCCAGGGTCAAGTGCCCTGTGGCCTGTCCGCCCCCAGGGGGCCGGGAGCCCCCCACACCTGCACAAAGCCTGTACGTAGTCTTGGACACCACCTCCCAGGTGAGCACAGGCCCTGCTGGGGTGGCTTCAGAATTGGGACACCTGCCGGAGGCTCAGCTCACAGGGCCGCCAGGCCTGGGTCCCCGCGGGCAGCTGCACTCAGGGCCTCCAGCCACCGCTTCTGCAGGTCCACTGACGGGGTGCTCAGGTACAAGGACTGCTGGCCCCGCTGCAGCCGCCACACATGCCTGGAGTCTGGCATCTCCGCGGGGTCCAACACACTCACTGTACAGCCAGAGAGGGGGACGGTGCGTGGTGGCCAGCCATCCTGAAGCAAAGGAGAGCTAGGTGAGCACCCTGGCCTCGGCACTCCTGGCACCACAGAACTCTTCCCCATGGGGGGCAGCAGAGGGGTGACCTTGAGCAACCAGGGAAACTGAGGCCCGACGATCACAGGAGCCTGAGCAGCATTGGTCCCAGGCCCCTCTGGGCACTGTGGACCTGGGGCACTGGGCTACAAGAATCAGGGTGTCCGCCCAGCACCACTGGAGGGCAGGTGGGGGACATACCTGGCTGTCTTCCTGCAGGTGCAGCACCAGCTCCAGGGGGTCTGAGGCTGGGATGGTGGCCCACACCTCGCTCCAGGCTGCACCACTGTCCGACACCTGCAGGTGGCCGCAGAGCAGGCTGGGCTGGGGGTCAACAGCCGCTGGCCCCTGGAGACACAAAGGATGGGGTCATGTACAGCCTCGCAGTAGGTGTCATTCTCATGGGGGCGGAGGCCAGGCCTGGCCTCCTGGGAAACAGGCTGCACCAGGGCCCAGGCCAGCCTGACCCACCCCGGGGTCACCACGAGGCCTCCTGGTACAGTCTGGACCCCAAAGGACTGAGAGCATGGGCAGCACCAAACCAGAAACAGAGATAAAACAGGGCAAGATGGAATCGCAGGAGGCAGGGCATGGCTCACAGGGAAGGGCTGCACACGCGCGCCACACACACACACCATACGCATGTATCACAAACATGTACACCACGTGCACATGAACACATACACTGCACACACGCGCACACGTACACGCACTATCTCTCTTGGCACAGGGGACACCAAAAGCCCTGGGGGCACAGTCCACAGAGGCTGCCAGGGGCAGGGCTCCCATCCAGGACAGTCACAGGACCTGGCCTGCCTACCTCTGTGCTGTGCTTGGGCTCCTCAGGTGCCACCTCGGGGCTGGGGCTCTCAGGTACCGCCCGCTGCGTCAGGAAACACCCTCGGCAGACCCGGCTCTGCCTGCCATTCTCAGCCTTGAACTCAGAGCACTTCCCACAGATGACCTGTAAGGCAGAGGGCACCTGTGACCCCGGCCCCTGGGGACAGGAGGGACAGAGCACGTGCAGGGGAGCCTCATCAGAGGGCAGGGATCCCAATGCTGGCCCTCGCTGGCCATCCGGGACTTGTTTCCTTTCTTGGAGGGTCCCAGCATCTGTGCGCATGGTAGGAGACTGGGAAGGGGCACCAGGTACATGGAAGGATCACTAACCACCAGGGAAACGCAAATCAAAGGGACGAGGAGGAACCAGATATGTCATGCCTGTCAGGATGGCTAGGACCCAAAACAGTGTTGGTGAGGATGCTGGTGAGGGCGTGGAGAAACCTACCCCTTGTGTGTTGTTTGTGGGAATGCAAGATGGCAGAGCTTCTGGGGAAAACAGAGATCCACCTCCAAAAAACTGAACATAGAGTTACCCTATATTAAGCAATTTCCATGAATTCTACTGGATTTGTTTCTATTTCTCTGGATGGTTGGATTAGTGAGTGGATAGACAGATGATGACACATGAATCCATCCATCTTTCCATCTATCCATCCATCCATCCATCCATCCATCCATCCATCCATCCATCCACCTTTCCATCCTTTCACCCATCCACCCATCCATCCATCCATCCCCCCACAACTCACACATCCATCACTCATCTGTCCTTCATGTGAGGATTCATACATTTCTCTCTCCTTTCCCCAGGGTTTCAAGGTTTCACACGAAGGCATGACAATAAATACCATGCCCAGCACAGTCTGCGGGGCCCTGTGGAAAACCAGTTCTAACACAGCTCTGTGCTAAGACCCACTTGCTAACACGTGTGCCATTTTAATAACTTAGCCTGGAAGTACTTGAATCAACAATCCTTTTACCAGGAAAAACCCTCCCTTTCAACACCAAGTTCAGAAGCCCATCCTCAGGAAAAAGGGCTCTGGCCTCTGTGAGGAGAACAGGGGAGATGATCACTGCGGGCGGGGTTGGGGGGGCGGTGCAGTGGGAGGCCACCCAGCTCCAAGCTGTGCTTCCAAATCTGGCACTTTTTCACCCACAAGACTGTCGGTCTGACACCAGAGCTGAACAGGCCGCAGGTGGGGTCTCCCTGTCTGCTGCAGGGTGCTGTCCCTGGTCGTGGCAGAACCGCCGGCCTGGACTCACCACCCCACACAGCTTGCACCGGTGCTTCCTCTTGGTGATGGAGTTGAAGGCCTCGCCGCAGCTCCTGCAGCCCAGCTTCTCTTTGTCGCGCCCGGTCTTAGCAGACCCTCTCCTGGACTCGAGCTACAGGAGGCAAGTGTGCAGGGAAGCCCGGTGAATGTGGGCAGTGCATGTGCGGGGCAAAATGCAGAAGGGAAAGAAGCCAAGGAATCGTGGCCTTAGCCCCTGCCCAGCCCTGCCCCCAGGCTGCCCTGGGGTCACCGTCGCACATCAGGAGGGTCTCAGGGGCCTGGAACTCGGCCTACACAGAGGCCAGTGACAACCTGGTGGGTCTGAAAGGATGGTGCCCAGTATCCACACTGGGGAGGGGGCGCATGTGCCCAGCGTGGCCTGAGGCTCTGGGGATGCACCCCCCCCCCCCCACATCTCCACCAAGCTGTCTGATCCTCCCACCCAGCAGCTGACAGGGGCAACAACAGGAAGTCAGGAAACTCAATGTGGTTTGTGTTCAGAGAGCTTAAAAAAGCCTTAGACAAGTCACGAAAACACCATAACATGCATTTCAACAAGTTGTGCCACGTCTGCAGGGACATCCAACCCCACAGAGGGTGGGGAGGGAAGAGGGGGTCTCACTTCGTTCCACCTCCTCCGTCTCTACAAACAACCCTGTATCTTCTTCATTGTCAAACATGTATTTTTTTAACCCTGTTGTTGTCCAAAAGTAAGGAAGCAGTGCCCTGCCCATGAGGGGGTCCAGGCCACAGAGGGACGCAGATCACAGTTGCCGGCATGGCACGGCTCAGAAGACCACCCCCCCCCCCCACCCAGAGGGGCACACCTAGAGAACCTGGTGCCTACCAGAAGGGGTACTACCGAGTGAGCAAGTGTGGAGGCCTCCGGGGCAGGGGGGCACACCCAGACACTCCCAGGGCCGCATGGGGCCCAGACCTTCCTAGCCTCGTTGACTGTGCCCTCTCAGTTGTTTCCCGGGAACATCCCGTAGAAGAGGAAGAAACACAGTAAACAAGCAGAAAGCAAAGCAGCCCGCATCCAACCAGCCCCTGCCCCCTCGCCGCCCAGGCACGGGGCTCCCCCTGCACTGCGGGCAGCCATGTGGGACGGGACGCAGGGCTCTCACGGCAGCAGGTGCAGCATGAGGCTTTCGTGGGGGCTCTGCGGGGTCGCCTGGCTGAGCCTCAGTTTCTCCATCTGGGTAGGACCTGTACAAGGTGGGGGATGGGCCCCAGTCCCTGCCCTGACCCCCAGTAGCCACAAGACCATGGACAAGTCTCCTCCTCTCTGAGCCTCAGTGTCTCCATCTGTACAGCAGAGTTGGCAACCGATCCTGAAGCCCATCACAGCGCCGGGACCCTGACTGACCACCTGTTTCCCCTCATATTCCCACATCTCCCTACCCCACTTGCAGCTCCTTTCCTGAGACCATCTGGGGACTGCTCAGGGCCAGACACAGGAGGGGTGCTACCTGGGGGCCAGGGCACAGGGCAGGGGAGACAAGGGTCCTCCACCATCCCTCAGGGTGGCTCCAGTGTCCCTGTTTGCCAGGTGAGGACGCCAAGGGCCCGGGAGGCAGGTGTGGTCAGAGGTCAGCTGGACCCAAGGGCATGGCCTTGGGGGCTTCCAGGGCATCCTGAGGGCAAAGGGGCCAGAGGGGAGGGCTAGCCCGAGGGATGGAGGCAGTGAGGGTGCTGGGGCTGGGGGGAGGCCAGAGCCCCGAGGCTGGCGGACAGAAGGCAGTCTGCTGCAAGGCGGCTCTGAGTGTGGGTGGGGGAAGCAACCACAAATGAGGGGCCGTAGCCCAGCCCGCCCACTGTGCCACCTCTGCCACACGGTCTCCCAACACAGGGGACAGGTGCCAACCTGCACGCGGGTCAGGTGCCCACCTGCACAGCCCAGGGCGGGTCTTCCCAGCACCTGGCTGGGTTATTGTTCTCGTGGATGCTGGGGCATTGAAAGGCCTAGGCTGTGTCTTCCATGGGTACAGAACGGCATCTGCTAGTGTCCACCCAAAGCACCCAACATGCCAACATGGGCACAGGAGGTGCCCAGGGCAGAGGGTCTGGTTCACTCGAGCATTTTCGGACCCACAACCCAGAAGTAGGAGGCACACTCAGGTAAGAACTGGGCCCCACAAGAGGCTGGACGATGGGCCTCTGATGCCCTCCTGGTGGTCCCTGGTCTTGCAGGCTGGACACAGGCCCCACCTGGCCCCCTGGCTCCTGGTGAGCAGCTCTGTCCAAAGCTCCGGAGCTGGGCTCGGGGTAGAAGGGCAGCACTAGCTCTGTGAATCCCCAGGTCCCAGCCGGGTGGTGGGGGCGGGGCCTGGCTCTGCCGTGGAGGGGTGCAAACGTCACCCTGGGTCTGAGCCCTGGGGCACTGATCTGTGAAGCACAATGTGACTTCTGCAGGACACAGGGCTGTAGCTACCTTGCGAAACTTCTGGGCTCTGGGCTGAGCTCCTCCTAGGAAGGCGCTTGCCGAACCACGCGTCTGAGGACACCAGCGCTGGGGAATGGGGCCAGCCGCCACGTGGGCTTCACCTTCCTCTCTAAGTGTGTTGGGAAAAGGCCTAAATCTGTGGCAAGGATCACACTTTTGGCGTCAGAATGAAACCTCATTTTTGAGCCCCGTCCATAAACGTACCCTGAACAGGTCCAGGTCAGGCCCTATACGGCCCAACCCTCACCTCCGATGACCTGTCCCACACCCACCAACACCTCTGCTCACAGGACACACCAGTGAGGAAAGCATGGGGACAATTACTCTGTTCATCTGCTGAGGGTCCTGGGCAGGTGCAAAGGCCCTGGGGCAGGGTGGAGTAAGAGCAGGGAGGGCAAGAGGGTGAGGAAGTCCCTCAGGGGGCTCATGGGCTGTGATAAGACCACAATCCCCCACTGCCCATGCCACTTTCATGCTACCTGACTCAGTGATGCTACTTACTTGAGACCTCATTCTGCTCTCCAGCACCCATGGCACCAGGGCCCCACTTGAATAAGGGGCTTCCTCCTGTCATTGGCCCCTACCCCCATATTGTCCCCCAACGCTCCATCCTTCTGTGAGGCCCACACTTCTCAAGGTTCTGGAAGCCCCCAGGAGCCGGAGGGACATGGTGGGGGCCCGAGCTCTGCTCTCATAAGGAATGCGGGCTGCCCCGGGCCCAGCCTCCCAGCATAAGCCAAGATGGGAGACACGTTCTTACCAACATTCAGCTCCTGAGAGGAACCTCACTCCTTGTGGCCACAGAGACCACTGCCGCCCCCAGGATGCTGCGTCCAGCATCCCCTTCCCCTGGCGGGCTCTGTCTACCAGGGCCCCTGCGGTGGGGCTGCCCAGAACAACGCCCACACTGCATAACCAGACTGGACAAGCTCTGGGCCTCCACTGGATTCGGGGGACTCTCCAGCAGCTCTGGGCTGCCCAAGGGGCAGCACCCGTGGAGCCTGGAGGCCTGGAGGGCAGAGCATGGGAGGGGGAGGGAGAGGCTGGCAGGTGGGAGACTAGGGGGCCTCAGACCCAGGGGTCAGGCTGGGGCTTGGGCGGACAGCCTCAGGGTGGGACCCAGCCCTGCTCCGCCTGCCTACCCAGGAGCGCCCTTCAGCAGCCTGCAGGTGCCACACCCCCCTGGTGTCTTGGGGCATGACTGTCACTGGGGTCCATGACCAGTAGGCCAGGGATCAGTAACCATGCTCCCCTGCCCTGGATGCTCACGATGGGCCAGGCACACACCCTCACCCTTCTACCTAATCCCCCAAACCACTGGCAGGGGGTGGTCAGCATGTCCACCAGGGAGGACATGGCACAGGCTGCCCAGCCCCTTCCCCACCTGTGCTGCCCCAGGTGGACAGGTGAGCAGATATGGAGTGGGGTCCTGGGCACCCCTGCCTTCCTGGGCCAGAGGTGCGGGTGGGACATTCCCCCTGAGAAGTCTTCCCTGGGAGTGCCAACCCCTTGCCCAGTGTCCTGCCAAACCCCACAGCCAGGGGCTGACCTTTCCCTGGGGACAGCCAAGCTGCCTAAGGAGGAGGCGCCACTGAGTCACATTTCATCCACATACTTTTCACACATGGTATAGAGCACGGCTGTGTGAGCACCACCCAACTGATGCAACGACGCGTGGGCCCCTCCCTGAGCCTCTCCCAGCAGGGCCAGAGCCTGTCCCAGGGGGACTCAGGACACATGGGGGTGGCTTACCCCTGGACCTCAGTCCGGAGGGCTACCCAACCCTCGTGCCGGAGGGCATCCCTATCCAATTGCACCCCAGAGGGCACCCCGACCCTCACCCCAGAGGGCACCCCCATCCAACAGTGCCCCAGAGGGCACTCCGGCCCAACCTCATCCTCTACCTCCTGCCCCTGCTGAAGCCGGAGTGTCACTCACCCCTGCAACACCCCCTCCACCACTGGCTGCCAGGGCAGGCTCCTCAGGGCTGGCACTCACCACCTGGAAGGAACAGAGACAGCCAGCATGAGCAGGGGTTCCCCAGCCACAGACTGAGACCCAGTGCAGCATGAACCACAGAGAGCACCCCAGCCCTCCCGTTTGACCACAAGGGCCCAGTGTGGGACACTCCCGGAGGCCTGCCCAGACCACCCGGCTATAACACCCCCTCCTCTTCATCCTCAGGCCTGCTAGGCCAGAGGGCAGCTTGGCTCCTCCTGTATCACTTTAACCACAGGGATATTGCTGAATCCACGATGCCTCTATTCAAGGCAGCTGGGGAGGAATGCAAACTTTTCTTCTAAAATATGCCCAGAAAGCAAAAAAAATATAAGAGATTTGACGTGAATATTAAGTGGCCTGACATGCAGCCTGGAAAGGCCGTGGGGAGGGCCAGCTAGGCCTGGTGCTGGGGACTTGGGACAGTTGGGCATCCTTGGTTTCACGACTGCCTCTGGCAGGAGATGGGAGTGAGGGACCTTTCCTCTGAAGGTGGCTGTGCCCTCAGGAGGTGGCTGCGACCCAGAGTGCCCCCAATGAGCAGCTGCAGCTGTCGTCCCCTACCTGGCCCTGGGCGGGTACCCTGCCTCCTGGTCCCCCTTGGCCCCAGGGTGCTCCATATGGGGACAAGCGAGCTGCCCCCACTGATAAGATCACAGCCCCACCTCATGAGGCCTGGCTGCCCCCGTGGGCACTCCGTGAAGGACAGGCGGTGAGCATAGTCAGGGAGAATGCAGGGACCAGCGTCCCTCCGAGATGCCGCCCTTCCACATGGGGCCTCATCCCAACCCTCCCCCAGCCCTGGGGCACTGGTGCTCACAGAGGGATTTGGAGGGAGGGATGGGTCCTCATCCTGGCCGAAGGAGCTACTGAAGGCCTTGAAGGTCTGGCTGTTCTGCTTGTGCCTCTCTATGGTGTCCTCGATGACCTGAGACAGACCCCCAGAGAACAAGGGCCCTCAGTGAGCACATCAAGGAGGGCAAGACCAGCATACCCGTCCCCACAGACAGGTCACCTGTGGCCGACCCAGACCCCACTTCCCATGCACAGGTCCCAGGCCTGCCCTGCATGTGGTCGGGTGCCCTCCCAGCATTCCAGGCTGCTGCGGACACTTCCCGGACATTCTGTGTGGATTTTTGGATATATTTCCATGTCCTATGTCAGTATGTCCCCCTCATTTCTGTTTGAATTTCCTTTTTCTCTTCCCACCTAAATTTCTATGAACTCTGGAAGCCACAAGGCCTTCCCAGTTAGCACTCCACCGGGCTCCCTGCTCAGCCTCTGCTTTGACCTTTGCCTTCAGGGGCTTTGGTCTCTGTCCAGAGTACCCACTGTGGCTGGTCCCAAGGCAAGTGTGCTCTCGCTGCCCCAGGACACTTACCGGTTGCCTCTGGAAGCACAGCGCCCCCCACCCCCCCACCCCGCCCAAGGTCAGCTGCTCGTCCCACTAACCCACTGTTCCTGCAGACTGGCTGTGGGGACCCCTCGGGCCCCCCAGCAGCACAGACTCAGCCCCAGGGTGAGGGCCCCTCCCTGCTTGCCCGCCTCTAGCCCTTCATTTTTGCTTAACTACTGTGGTGCTAAACAAGTGAAAGGGCTGAAAGGCTGGTGGTGTCTGAAGGTACTTAAAGAGAGCACTTTGTCATTTCGAGGAGGATGGACAGGTGGGCAACGTGGGGAGTCAGGGGGCCGCTCCATCACTCGCTCCAACGTGAAATGGCCACACTGCACAAGAATTTGGTCATCTTATTACTTTAAAATTTTAGGAGCTTCACCTGAATCCATTCTTTTTTCTCCTCTTCTGTCCTATAAATACAAACACAGCATCTTATTAACCCTGTCTTAGACGCTGCTAACCCCCATTCCTCTCAGTCTTGTGGCACACCCCCGAGCTGCTCACAGCCTCACAATGCAGCTCAGGGCCTTGGAAGACCGTCCTTGAGTGCCCTGTACACTGTGGGCAAGTGGGGCCAGATGCAACCAGGTAGACAAGGTGTGCCCAGGTGGACTCAGGTGCAATCACGAGACCAGGTGTAATCAAGTGTAGCCAGGTGGGATCAGGTGTAGTCAAGTGTGTCCAGGTGAGGTTAAGTGTGGCCAGGTGGACTCAGGTGCAGTCACACGAGATTTGGTAGGATCAGGTGCAGCCAGGTGGGGCAAGTGGGGTCAGATGCAGAGTCAAGTATGGCCACATATTGTCAGGTATGTTCAGGTATATCCAGGCAGAGTCAGATGCACCTACATAGGGTCAGGTGTGGTCTGCAGACTCCTCTGCACTGGATATATACCAACACATCCCTGGACCAGAACAGGTCATTACAAAGACCTCACATTGCTGGCAGAAACGAGATGGGATCTCCCGCACACGCCCCCAAAGCAGAGCATAAGCCTGCACCAATCCCAGGAGAGTGTGGCAGTAGCCACCACAACTTAAAGCAGATGTGCTACCCTCAGACCAATAGTTCTCCTTCAGGAACCTCTCTGATGGAATGAAGACAAGCATGCACAAATCTAGTGCAAGGATGCTGCTTGCAGCACCTGCCACAGTGAGACCTGGACTGAGCACAGGTGATCATGATGGAAAATTATGCTGCTTCTGGAAACGGGGCTCAGATCTGGGATGGTGCCTGGTAAACTAAATGAACAAAGCAAGAAGCAGAACGGGCCGTATGGTAAACAGCTGTGTGTGATTTGAAAACCTGGGACACCTTCATGCCCAGTTCGGGAAGATCAGCTCAGAGGTGATTAAGAATGTCTGCTGGTGGGGGAAGAGGAAGCCAGGGGCTCAATTCTCATCAACTTCCCTTTAGACCTGTTACATTTTAAGTCACTAGTGAATAAAATGAACGAAAAGAACGGGTTGCAAAGTTATTCCGTTTAGAAAAGGAAGCCGTCTGCTAAAATCTCAGGTCATAGACATTTACAGCAGCAGCTGCTGGGATGGCTACCCGTACCGGGTCTGCAGCTCCAGGGACCGTTTCCTTCCCTTTATGATGAACGTGTGCGCTGCATTTGACTTGACGATATCCTGCACCTGGAGGCACAAGGGTCAAAGGACAAAATAAAACCGCTGATGGCTTAGCAGGCCCCGAGCGACAGCCTCAAGCTGTTCTGCAGGAGGGGCACAGGTGACCTGGCAGATGGGACACCAGGGGAGCTGGTCCATGGAGGAGGCCTAGGGCCTCTCATCCTCTGCACTGACAGCTGTGCCGGCCAAACCCTCCCGCCTGCAGGGCTTCTCAGCAAGTAGGGACCAGCCCCCAGACATGGAAGCTTTCCCACCAACGCACCTGAAGGCACGGCCCCTGAGAGAGGAAGGGAAATCTTCAAAGGGCCAGGAGGCTCTGTCCCCCTGTGCTGGGTCTGTGCTCCACCAGCCCCTGTGATGGGAAGCCACCCCTCATCCCCAATTCCCCACCCCGAAGATACTAGGCTGGATGTAGTCCACTGTCAGCCCAGCTGGGGGGAGATGCGGGCCCACCCAGGAGCTGGGATCGAGTCTCATAGCAGGAATTCCCAGACGCCTCAAAGGTGAGAGTGTCTGCCTTCGCATGTCTAGTTAACCACCCACCACTGATTTCTCACACAGAAACACCTACAAAAATGATTTCTTCTAACGATGAGAAAAAAAATTTTTTCTGTAGCTTTTACTTTTGATGGTGTTTCTTAGACTTGGGTTCAAAGAATTTCAAAGTAAGTATTTTTTCTTGTATCACTAAGGCAAACCTTCATATTTTAAAACGGATTTAGCGCTCAGTATTTTTGGAGAAATTCACAGCCCTCCCAGGTTGGGGAAGGCCCAGCTCCTGTGCCCCCTATGCCAGGAGACATGGAGAGGTGGAGAGGCTCAGGAGACAGGGAAGGCAGACAACATGTTGTCTGGATCCCGGGCCTGCAGAACCTCATGTGGACTCCAAGACAGTGCAGCAGGAGAGAAGCACACACAGGACCAGGGGACCAGGGTTGGGCAGGGAGGGCAGCCCGTCCACATTCACTCAGGCTTTGCCTTTGGGTCTGTAAATGGGGCTCTGAGCACCAAGCCCGCAGGGACAGAGGCTCGCCCAGACTGGTGCTGTCCTTCGTCCTGCAAGCACAGGGCAGCAATCCCTGGAAGGCAGGCCAGTGGAGGGACGGATCCTGCTCACACCACCCACGGTGCCAGGCTGAGTGGGACTCAGAAACACCTAGGCCACATGTGGGCACAGAGCCGAAGCTCGAAAAGTGGGTGGGAGGCCAGGTGCAGCGGTGACCCTCCAGCAGCCGGGGCTCAGTGACCCTCCCTGTCCTGAGCCCTGCCAGGGAAGCAGGGAAGAGGGAAGAGGGAGGGCCTCACCCACCTGGAGGCCCGAAATGTCCATCTTCTCCCGGACACTGAACTTCTGGCCCATGAGACGCAGTTTGGGCACACAGTAAAGGATCATGCTGTTGAACTGCAACAGGGACAGGCACGGGGTGAGAGGTGCCTGCACCTCCACAATGGAAGGGCGACAGAGGAGGGAGGCAGGGCTCTGCAGCTGGGCTGGGCAAGGCGGTGCTCAGGGTGAGGGGGTGTGACAGTCAGGGCAGGGCGGGGCAGGGCCTGACCAGGAAGAGGTGGCGGTCCTGTGCTGAGCCACTCTTGGCCGACAACTTCTGGATGGGGCCCTCCTTGATCAGCTCGTTGGCGGGATTGACGATGTCCTCCTCCCCACCCAGTCGCTCGTACACCTCCAGGAGCTTGTGCATTTTCTCCTGTGAGAGACACAGGGCTCAGGCCCGCTGGGGTGGGGGATGGGCCCAGAGGTGAGAGGAACCCCACCCTGTAAGCCGGGCCAGGAACCAGGTCACCAGGTCAGGGCAGGGAGCCCACACGCAAGGCGCAAGGTGGGTATCAGCTCCTGTAATTCCAGCACTCACCCGGGAGGTATGGGCCATTTTATCCCTAATTTACAGACCAGGAAACTAGGGCATGGACAGATCACATGAGCTGCTGGGGTTGTTCCTGCAAAGAACCGGGTGGGCCCTTCTATGTCAGAGAAGAGATTTAGCCCCCATCACTGCCTGTGACGACCCGGCCTGGTTTCCTGTTCCACACTCAGACCACATGGCCAGGGCCCTCATGACACCAGACCAGTCTGCAGGTCCTTTCCCTCTGGCCTCAAGACTGGCTTGGTGGTCAGTGGCCAACCAGTGTCCCTGGGGTGTGACAGGAAAGGGGCAGCAGCCTGTGACCCCAGCTCTGAGCCCACAGGCTATGGGCCCTCACTTGTCACTGCCAGCACCCAGGGCAGGAGTTGGGACCCAGGAATGAACACAGCTGAAGGCACAGCTGAGCCCACAGTAACATCAGCTCAGTGACACAGAACCTGAGCCTGCCATGTCCCAGAAGCAGGCTGGTTTGGCTAGCCCTTCTGTTTCTGGTCCAGACACAGGCAGTCAATGAGCATGGGGTGGGGGTGGGGGGCAGAAGGGACAGCTGTGGACAGTGAGAATAAGCAGGCAGGGAGACCTCAGGTTGTGTCCATACCCCTCAGAGATGGAAACCCATAGGGGCTCCCTGTGAGCTCACGACCACAGACTCTGAGAAGCACCTCTTCTGCCTCCGTCAGATTTAGTTGTCGGGAGGTAGAAAGGGAAGTTAGAAAGGACCAGAGCAAGATCTAACCTGTTTGGGTTGCAGTGGAACCCCAGGGGGCCTGATCTCAGGCTGGCCTGTCCCAGGGGCTCCAGAACAAACCCACGACAGGCAGTTGCAGAGGACACTGCACCGGACTGCACACAGCAACAGCCATGAGGAAATAAGTGGCTGTCTCTTGTATCTCACATTTGAGAGACGTGGGGTCAAACAAATATTTCGCTTTTCTTCCTCTTAAAAAACAGCAGTGCCCATGTGAAAAGAAACAGGTCTCAAGATTGGGACTGTGGTGACCTGGAGAACTGCCTGTGAGGGCACAGGCTGGGGCGGGGCTTATGGGGCTTCCCAGCAAAGCCAGAAGTTTGGATTCTCCTGTGAACCCCCTCATCTGGAATTCTGGGCAAGGACTTAGAAATTCTGTGCCGGCACTGTGCAGACCAAACAAGGGACAAGGCCACCTGGGTCACAATAGGGTGTGGGCATGGGCTCCAGGAGAGCCTCCGAATCAGACCCCAGGCCTCAGAGGTGTGACATCAACAAGGGGATGCCTTCCCCTCCACCTCTGGACTGTGTCTGGAGGTGGGGCCCTTGGGAGGTGGAAGTATAGGGGAGGTCATAGTCTTGGGGATGGGGGCTCCACGATGGGGTCAAGCCCTGACACGAGACACCAGAGCATGCTCTGCTTTTCCCACACAGACATGGGAGGAGACCACCACCCACCAGCCAGGGACAGGGACAAGGGGGCTGGGACCCAGAGCTTGAGATACTCACTGTGGTGTGAGCCTGTCTGGGATTTTGTCATAGCAGCCGTACTGGCTGAGACTGAGCTATGAGCCAGTAAGGGGCAGGCTTGTCTAGCACAGGAGGCGTGCACGCTGTGGGGCCCTCACGCATCCTCCAGGAGCACCACACTCACCATTTTCCGAATGGCGGCATTGGAGTGGTTGGCAGCGGTAGAGATGAGCTCCAAGGACCCTGTAGCAGGAGGAAGACGCCGAGTCAGGCTGCAGGGTACCCGCGGGCATCACCAGGGGCTGCCCTGCTCCCATCCTTCCCTGTGGGTGTCGGGAGCTGCCCCAAGCCTGGGCCAGGCAGGGGTGGGGCCCTGCAGACATACTGTGTTTGGTGGCGGGGGGGCTCTGCTGGGGCTGGCACCCCACTCCCCAGGAGCTGCCCCCCTGGCCCCACAAGGCTCTTCCTGCGGCCTGAGCTCTGCCAGATGTAGCAGCCCCCTCCCCAGAACCACTGTCTGCCCATCACACAGCAATGGGGGCAGGGCGGTTTTCCTCTGCCCTCAAAGGTTCGCAGTTACTTCCTGAGATGAGCTTGGGGGACACTTGGCCATCTGCCCTGCTCTGTGCTTGTGTCTGTTTCTCTCTCTCTCCTCTGTCTGCGGTTTTCCAGCAGAGCCCCCGGCTCCCACTGCCCAGGAGCCCTGTGGCCTGGCAGCTGGGGGGCTTACTTTCTGCATCCTTCCAGTCAGGGGCGTCTCTCGGGAGCCTCTTCAGATAGTCCTTGAGCAGCAGCTCGTAGCGTGGGACCCTCTGCACGGGCTCCAGCATGTGGTGCTGCAGCGTCAGGTTCCCACACACGTCCTGCTTCTGTGGGGCAGACAGGCAGCACGTGGCACCTGCAGACACCGTGTGGGCCTCCCCTGCCCCTGCCCACTTCTGGCTGCCATTCTGCTGACTGCAGAACACATTTACAGTGAGCTGAACGAGGCTGGGAGAGACTGAACCCAAGGACCCAGACCCCCAGCACTGGTTGTTATGCGCATCCTCGCAGGAGAAAAACAAGTCCTTGCAATGCCACCTTCCCTCAGGGTACCTCCCACCCTATGTTCCCTTGCTTGCTCCCTTGCTCGGGTGCTTGAGGCTGGGCCTCTTCCCTCCCTGGACATGTGTTCTCCCGACAGGGGGACCCGCGGTCCTGCCTAGAGGCTCCAAGAGCTGCTGGGTGCTCTGATATCAATGCAACCCTGAGTGCAGGGGTGGGCGCTCAGGCCTCACATCCTGCCCCATGCTGCTCCCAGCACTGCCACCGTGCCACCTCTGTACTGTCCCACTTGGGCGCCCTGTCCTTGCTGCTGCTCCTCCTGCAGATGCCCTGGCACGTGCTCCTTGGCTGAGAACCTGCCTGCCTCTTCCAGAGTCCCTCTTCCCCCCTGCGCCTGCTCAAGGAGGTGCGCCCTCCTCCTGCTTCTCCTCTGCTTCTTCCCACCTGCCACGGCCCCTCAGTGCCCACAGCAGAGCGGCTTCCAGCTCAAAGGAGCTCCAAGTGCCTTAGACCCTCCAGGGCTAGAGCAGCACAGTCTGCAACTATCACAAAAACAGTCCTTCCTGGGGGAGAACTATCAGGAGTGATGAGGAAGCAGATGGCCACAGAATTTCAAAGTATCTCCCTGCAAGAAACTTCTGCAAGAAACTTCCTGCGACCATGGGGGGAACACATGCTTCCTGGGAGAGGAAACCATGGTGCAACTTGCCCTAGTGGAGTGCACAACCATCACACCTACGCCTGCCTGCACCTCCCGCCTCCCGACGCTCCTGCCAATGGTGCTGGCCCACCACCTGGCCGCAGACCCCGCAGACCGAGCAGTACGAGCTCCCAGTTCCTGTTGGTCACTCAGGGCTGCGGGGATGGCTGCGGGCACAGCCTGGGAGGCTAGAGAGGCCCAGACTAGGGGTGAGGGTGCTCCAGGGAGGAAGGGCTCAGTGTCAGAACTGTCCTCTCTGGGTAGGGATGGGGTGCTGAGGAATGCAGGGGGCATCTAGGACTCTACACTAGGAAGTCACAGTGACCCAATGGCCACAGGATCTGGGGAAAACACAGACAGTCATGGAGGAACATGCGTGAACGTGTGCACAGAGGCACTGTGTGATGTTCACACGCCATGCTCAGGGTAAACAGGATTCCTACCTCATCCCACAACCCACCTGGAGACTGTTCTGGAACACCAATTCTAATCTTTTAACATGAAGCCTTAACATTAAAAAAATGCATTTATAAGCATTATTTTGAAGATTTTTTAAAGCACTATTTTACAAAAAAACTGGCAAATGTTTCTACTTAAAAACCAAAAACTCTGGCCAATATCATAAATAAAATTAAAAAAAATAAAAGACTGATAAGGAAGATAACTCATAAGGTACAGGACAGGTGACAGAAGGCATTCCTAACACACAAGAACCTGGCAAACGGATAAGAAAGAGTGACGCTGAAGGGACGAGAAGGGGCTGTTTGCAGGAAGAGAGAAAGAAGGGGGGTGAGGCCAGCTCGGCCTCCCGGGGTCCCTGGCACTGGAGGGAGGAGAGAGGCAGGGCGTTGGAATCCAGACGCCACCCGACAACAGTGTGGCACAGACCACATACCCTCCTGTGCAACGACCCTGAGGGACTCAGCAGAGCCTCTGGGCACAAGCCACCATGTTGCTAGGACACGACCCAAACGCATCCCGTGCAGCCAGTGGGGCTGCCCTACCTGGATGCTCTGCACAATGTCCTTAAACAGTGGTGAGCGCTGGGTCCAGGTGCTCACCAGCTCCACGGCCCGGTCAAAGTTCTTGACATACTCGCCATACATCTTGAGGAATGGGGCCAGCTTCTGCAGGATGTCCCCGAGCCGGGGGTTTGTGTCCCTTCGGGGGAGGAGAGGACATCAGAGAAATGGCTTGGGCCAGTGGCCTCAAAGTCCGGGCTTTGTGTGGGACAGGGACTTCACCCTGAGTCCGTGGGGCAAGTGCACAAGTCCCAGCGCTGTGTGATGGTGGGCACACTGGTCACCCTCTCTGAGCCTTCCTTTCCTCCCCTCTACTGTGCAGGGTGGGACACTGCATGTGACATGGGGATAAACCAGAAGATCACGTGGCCCTCCAACCACACAGGCATAGGACTGCTGCTCCAGACCAGGGGTGCCAGTGGGGAGGGGATGCTCAAATGACAGGCCACTCATCAGAGAGAGTCCATGAGACCCCATGTGCCCTTAGATGAGCAAATTTCAGGAAGAATGGGACGAGTGGACACTGGCAACGTCATGGGAAAGCAGCTGTGCGGTACCAAAAACAGTGCAGAAAGGAATTTGAAAATAAATGTCAAGAAGCATAAAAATGGTAAACCAATAGTTTCTGACTTTAAGCACAGTTCAAAGGGGAAGTGACCCTAGAGAAATCATCAAAAAGCAAGCAAGTGCACAAAGCTATTGCGCTGGTGGATATCCCTGGAAGATGGGTGGGCATCCCTCCCTGGCTCCTTCCCTGGGGGACGGGAGCAGCCCCACGGGCGTCTGTGCACCAGGAGCCTCTCTTAGGCCTTGAGGACAAAACTCGTTTTCAGCAAGTGTGGACAGTGGTCTGTCTGGCTGTGGCTTTACTCCAACGGCCTTTAGGACACTGGGTAACTGGCTCTGCGGGTGGAGTGTGCTCCTCACTAAGATCCACAACCTGACAGGGATGCCTGTGGAGCCTCGCAAGCCCCTGGCCTCTGTGCTCTACTGGCCTGGCTGCAGCTGGAGACCCCAGTGGGCTGAGTTCCCAATGCTCCCAACACCCCAGCTCAAGCCAGGCTGGAGATGAGAGGTTCCAGCAGAGACCCCGAAGCAAAGCCGCAGCACCAGCAATTACGGGAGAAGTGCATGGGCTGAACAGCAGGGCAAGGGCCATGTCCATGAGGTCTTACTATCCTCAGTCAAGTTGGCCCTCTGCTAAGAATAAATGACCATGGCAGAGGGACAGAAGGACAGCCCCCTGGGGGCAGCCCAAGGAGCCAAGGTGCCCTGAGAAGGGGAGCATCTCATTTTTTAAAGCAAAAGAGGAGAATACACAAGGAGAGAAGAGGAGCCTGCCAGCACAGTTTCCCTGCTGTTTGGAGTTCACAGATCCCATAGAGCCTGAGGGGGTATTGAAGTCACTTTGAAGTGCAGGTGGAAGAAGCGAAGGCACGGGGACGGGAGAAACGGGTCAGGGCTGGCCCAGAACTGCACAGGGAAGGCCGGGGCATGGCGAGACCGGCCTCACACGCCCGCCTGTCTCTCAGGCACACAAAGCCCAGACTTCGAGGCCGCTGGCCCTGAGAATCCCACACGGTTGCTGGGCCAAGGTCACCGGGACCCTCGGCCCGTTCGTTCCTGGGGACCAGGAGCCACACTCACCACTCCTGTGTTATCCGCGTCTGCAGCTCAGGCAGGAGGAAGTGCCCATGGAAGCGATAGATGGAGGAGATGTTGGAGAAGATGCCTGTGGTGACCTCCGATGGAATGCCTGCTTCCACCAGCTGGGCGCAGAAAACCTGGGTATGCAGAGGCCCGCAGAGAGGCGCTAAGACGGGAGCCGCCACAGCTGCCGTCGCTGGGGTGAGGGGCTCGGCAGAGGCTGCTGCGGCCTCCCGTTTTCTTAACGAACCTCTGCTTCATCAAACTGGCTCACAGCTACGGTTTTACAGCGAGCGCACTTATGTCTATACACGCGGTCCTCGCTGACCTGACTGGGACAGCCCAGCTGCCTCCACCCACCGCTCACAGGAACCGGAGGGTCCTGATTTCCTTTCTTCCATTCTGTGAGCTACAGACAGAAGCAACGCCTTGCAGAACTCGGCTCATGAACCCCAGACTGCTAGGGGACAGGGAGACTCTAGCCCAAGACCTTTGCCCCCAGCCCCAGGCTCAGACAGCAAAGGGGGGTGGTTTGGAAGAGACGCATGGCTGCATGACAAGTCATCCATCCTCCAGCTGTAAGGCCCAGGCAGTGCTACACGTGCACAAAGGTGAGAACCCCCATGCGGGCTACCTGGTCCAGCAGGTGCAGCCGCTTCACGTACGTCTCCTCGGTGTGCAGGAGCTCCTGGGCAATGTGGAGCAGCTTCTGGGACTTGGGACACTGCAGAGACAGGAACCACAGGTCCCCGGGGAGGTGGGGTTGGTACCAGGGCGACCAGGGGGCCTGCAGGGCAGAGCAGGCCACACGCCCTGGAGCAGGGACTCAGTTCCCACAGCTCCCACTAATCCCCCCAAAGCCTCTGCATTCCAGAGACAACCCTGCCCTCCTGAGACCTTGACCACAGAGCAGCTGCAGCAGCCACATCAAAAAAAAAAAGTGGTTTGTGGCCTGTCAGCAAGACAGCCACTCAGAAAGCTACAGGCCCTCCTTCCCTAGAGACGTGGCGCTAACAACATATGGACCAGAGCGTCCCAGTGAGAACTCCAGAGACAGCTGAGAAGCCACTGATCCATGTCACTGTAAAATGGGAAAACCAACAGCAACGGGTACGTCTCTGTGTTCCCCCCACCCCGGGCAGCACCGCATGGCACATGCTGAAGTCCTCGCGCGGGAGGTCCCATTCTGGATGGACATGAGGCTGTGAGCCATGCATCCTGCACCCCGGCACATCGAGGGACCGCCCAAGGGGCCATCAGCTTCTATGTGGCCTGTGGCCCAACTGGGAGCACCTGACCTGAGCCCGAGTTTGAAAGCCATGGAAACAGGCCTGCTGCGAGTGAGAGCAGACATTATGCAGGTACAGTTTAGAGTAGGATGCTCCACCTTTAAGGTGTTTTAAGTAATTTCAATGGTAACCATTAGGAAAATATCTATAGGATATACACAACAGGCAACGAGAAGGGAATCAAAATGTAGCTTCACAAAAACAGTGATAACTAAGGGAGACACTAAGAAACAGCCAAAAAAAAAAAAAAACAAACAAACCCACGAGACATGCAGAAAACAATGATCAAAATGGCAATGGTCTCCCCAACAGTCGTTACTTTAAATGTAAATGGATCAAACTCTCTCATCAAGAGGTAAGGACTGGCTGGATGGATTGAAAGAACAGCAGCCAACGGTGTGCTGTCCACAAGACACTCACTTTAGACTTAGGGACACACAGGCTGGAAGTGGGAGGGTGGGAAGACCCACCATGCGAAGGGAGGCCAGGAGAGAGGCACCAGGCAGCACAGACTACCAGAAGCAAGGAGCATCACACAATGATAAAAAGGACCAGCTCTCTGAGAAGGTAGAACAGTTACAAATACAAACACACCAGGGCCGCCTGCTGGCTCTGTCAGAAGAGTGCAGGACTCTTGATCTCAGGGTGGTGAGTTTGAGCCCCATGTTGGGTGTAGAGATGACTTAAATTAATAAAAAGCTTTTTTAAAAGTTTAAACCAATATTCTATGCACCAAAGCTCACAGTTCCTAAATATGTGAAGTGAATTTTGATAGAGTTGAAGGGAGTCCCAGGAGACCTCAGTCCTGTACTTCCAAGCCTGGACAGGTCCTGCAGACAGAATCCTAAGGAAACAGGGTGTAGGTGGCACCATCCACCACACAGACCAACACCCTCTGCCCAACCACAGAATGCACACAGGGGATATTCTCCATGACCCTCTTCATATAAGGCTACAAAACAAACACCAATGAACCTAAGACCGAAATCATATAAAATATCTTTTCCAATCACTGAGAATGGAATTAGAAATTAACAGCCCAAGAAAAAGCAGGAAAGCCACGCAGAGGTAGAAATCAAACAACACGGTCTTAAATAAGTGGCAAAGAAGTCACAAAGGAAAACAGAAAACAGCCTGAAGTGAAAATGAAAACACAAACACCACAACTTGTGGAATACAGCAAAGGCTGGAGGAGGAGGGACATTTGTTTGTTTGTAGCTGTAAATGTGTGTGTGAAAAAGGAAGAGAGATCTCAAACCAACACCCTAATTTTACACATCAAGAGAACACACCAGACCCAAAGCAGGCAGAAGGAAGGAAACAACAGAGATCAGATCACAGATAAATGAAACAGAGAACAGAAAAACAATGGAAAAAATAATCAAAACTAAGGGTCATTTCTCGAAAAGACCAACAAAATTCACAAACCCTTAGCTAAATTAACTAAGAAATAGAAAAGCCTCAAATAAGTAGTGTTAGAAATAAAAAATGAAACATTACAAGCGACACCACAGAAATAAAAAGGGTCATGAGAGACCAACGTGAACAATTACACTCCAACAAATCAGACGGTCCAAACGGATAAATTCCTAGAAAGGCACCAAGATGAAGAAGTGAAGAAACAGGAAATCTGAAGGAGCAAAAATAAGTGGATTGAATAAGCAATAAAAAACTTTCCAACACAGAAAAGCCCAGGACCACGTGGCTTCACGGGAAAATACCAGTCTTTCTCTAATGTTCCAAAGCATCAAGGAGGAGAGACATGTCTGAGCTCGGTGAGGCCAGTGGGCAGATGGCTCACAGGGAAACTGGGGACAGGCGACCCTGACACTCACTGACGTGGATGTCCTGACACGATGGGACCCCACGCCGCAGGGAGGTTTATTCCAGGACTCGACACACAGTAAGAAACCCTCATGACAACCTGAATCTATGCCGAAGCAGCATCTGACAAGACTCAGTGTCCTTCTGCAACAGAAACAGCAGTGGCCGGGACCTCCTCGCATGACGAGGGCTAACTTCCCACAGGAGCACGATCTCACACCACTGGGTGGGGGACGGCAGGCACAGGATCCCCGAGGACGAGGACGGGCCGGCATGTGATGGGGAAGACAGACGAACCCACAAGTGCAGGCATTTCCGTGTCTCAGACGTGGAGACCGGGCCTTCCGCAGAGCCCATGTGGGCAGGATGGGAGGTGGGCCTGGGTGTGCACCGGCCCCCACCACCTGGAGATCAGGGTGGCCCGCGGAGCCCCCAGGGCCACACCTTGAGCGTCACAAGTGGTGTGGCCCATAGAAGCCACATCAACTGGCTTCCGTGTTGCAGGATGTCTGCACATCTTGGGACTTCGCTGACGCTGGAGGGAGGGTGCCCCCAGGGTCGGCTGAGTCCTAGAGATGTAAAGGACCACATACTGTGCCTCTTATGCTACCAGCCCCAAAGAGCATGGCGGGCACCTCCATGGGCTCGCCCAGGTCCCCTGCCTTGGTCACCCAGCCCCAGGCATCACACCTGGGACGGCTCCCTGCAGCTCAAGTCATTCAAGCCGATCCTAAACCTGCTCACCCTGCTTTGCCTGCTCCTTCCCCCAGAAACCATGAGACAGACTCTCGCTAACAATTCCCACCCCCTCTACCCCCTGACCCACTGGTCCTCCCCGTGTGGCCCTGGGTCCAGGCCCACCTCTCTTCCTGCGGGCTGTAAGTCAGAAACTACCCCTTCGCTGGCCTTCATCTCATCTGTTGGTGTTACTGCACCCGGATATAACAAAGCCACGGCTTTAGGACATGGCTCCCACCTGCCCCCCAACGGTGTGTCCTCCAGGCCTGTCTTCTGCCCCGTGCACTTTAGCAAGGACCATCTCATCAGGGCCAGCAGGTCTGGTGTCTCATGTGCCTCTCATGGGAGCTGGTCACTTACCCATGCTCCCTGTGCACAGGGGGTGTCTGGGCCGCAGCCCTCTGCCTCGTTTCCATCCCCACGTGTCCCAGGGCAGAGCCCAGATGCTGCTGGGATGCACACGGGCTCTCCCACAACAGACCTGCCATGCCGTGGATACACCTGCTTCCTGGGCCCTCTGCTCAGGGCTCACCCCTGCCCGGGCTCCCTTCCTGCCCGTCACGCCCCCTAGCGACCCTGTGGATCCGTGTCCCTGACACAGGTGACACTCATGCTGCCTTCCTCACAGGGGCTCTGTGAGGTGGGTGGCCAGCACCGTGGAGCGCGTGGTGGTAGTTCTGTGAGCACTGACCTCTACCCCCACGGCCGCCAGGGCTGGGGCACCGTGGGGACGGTCACCCAGGCTTGGGAGTGAGGTCATTGCCTGAGGGGCCAAGGCCCTGCCCTCTCTGCCACCCAGCTGCCAGGCCTCTCCAGTGTGCTGATGTACACCTGTTACTGAAACCAGGTGCAGCTGATGCAACCACAACATCACAACCCCTGAGAGGAGCCCAGGCCACCCCAGGACAGGAGGGCGGCCTACCTTGACTGGGTCCACAGGGGCCCTCAGGGGGCTGCTCTTGGGGTCGGGCTCCTCACCGTTACCTTCGCCCACATTGCTATCGGCCGCCTCCCGCACGGCCTCGCCTTCTGGGGCTGCCTCCAGGTGGCCCAGGACTGCAGGGCCCCGGCTGGCCTCGCCACCCTCCTCACAGGGGAACTGCTCACTGACCACACTGCACGATGGGCTGTCAATCCCGCTGTCCCGGTTAGGGAGCTTAGCACCACCGTTGGGCCCCCCCGAGGGCCCTAGGTCCAGGGGGCCGTCCCCTGAGGTGGTTGGGGTGCCAGGGCTCCCAAGGTCAGGGTCCTTGCCATGGGCTCTCGGCCCGAGTGGCAGTCCTTGGAGCTTCCCTGGGTCGGCCCTCGGGAGCTCCAGGGATGCACAGCCAGGCCCAGCATCTGGCTCCCCCAGGACAGCACCGGGAGCATGGGTTGTTGAGGACGTCCCTTCTGACTCCATCCTCAGAGCTGAACTCCTAGGGCCCCGTGGGGAGCTGGCAGGGCGGGGGGCAGGCTTCCTGTGGGGAGGAATGAGCAGAGTCAGGGCTGGCCAGGCTGGGACCAGTCCCCCAAAATGTGCCCCCCAGGGAAAGGTGGGAGTGGGAGGGGCTGTGCATGGAGGGAACAGCCCACAGGGCTCCAGGGAGTCCTGCCCAGACAGGCTCTTGGGGAAGGACAATGAAAAGCATCTTATTTGAAAAATAAATTTCTTCCATGTTAAATTAAAAACAAAAAAAAGAAAAAAAGTCAAGAGACAAAAAGAAAGGAACGAGCAAGGGAAGGAATCCCATAATGTGAAGCCACCTGCTGCTCAACACATTTAAACTACATGCACAACAACTGCTGTGAGCACAGTGGGTCAGGTCACTGGGGGCTCCGCACCCCAGGAGGTGGTCCTGAGGGGCCCTCCTCACCATCACTGTGACCTGCCACTGTCCACAGACCTGGACCAGGGAGGCCAGGGCTGTGCCCCAGATTACTACCCCCTCCGAAGAGCCCTGGAGCCCCTCGTTGCTTCCACTGCCCACCCCCTCCCCCGGCCCTGCCCAAGGAGAGGAGAGGGGAGGAGAAGGGAGGGGAGGGGAGAGGAGTCTAGTCAGGAGTCAGGGTGGGGGGAGGGGGCACCCGGCCAGGAGAGATGGACATTCCCTGGAATCTCCCTTTGGCCCCCTCACCTGATGCCCAGATCTCCAGGGAGGGCTCTGCGCCTGGCTCCCCACTGGCTGTGTCCGGGGTGTGGGTTGGCCGCCTCGGGCCGTGAGCGTCAGCCGGGCTGGGAGGTTGGCTGAAAATCTCCTTCCTGCCCAGCAGGTCTGCAACAGGGGTCCTGAAACAACACGGCAGGAGCTCGAAAGCTGCCTCCACCGCAGTGCCAGGCGCCAGGCCAGCTCTCAAGGCGGGGGTGGAAGGCAGCTCCGCGGCCCCGCCCCGCCCGGCCAGCCCCGCGCAGGCCACCGTGAGGGCAGCAGGGCAGCAGGGCAGCGGGGCAGCAGCCATGCCCGAACCTCCGGGCCACCACCGACCGCCCCACCCGAGGCACCCACACTGGGAGGCCAGGTCTCACCAGGGTGCAGAGAGCCAGGGGTCACCACCCAGCCACGCCAAGCACCCACCTGACACCTCCCAACATGGGTGCCCAGGGCTCACATCCACAATCGCCCCGCAGCCAGCAGCCTCGCCACACACACCCCTCCGCCCTCGAGAAACAGGCTAAAGCAGCAGTGATGGGGACACAGCCCCTCACGCCCCCACACAAAACTGTAAAGGTGTCATGGGCAGGACACTCTGGGCCCCTGCTCCGCCCATGACACCTGCCACACCACTCGCATCTCATGTGGCCAAGCTGCTCTGGGCCAACCTGGCAGGGGGATGTTCCCCAGGTGCCACATTTACAAAAGGGACGGGTCCAGGCAGAGCCCAGGTGGCAGGCACACAGCCTGGGGAGGTCTAGCAGCGCGGGTGCCCCCTGGGTATTCCCATCCCGAGCGGGTGCAGCCTGCCCCTGGAGACTGTGCACCATGACCACTGTCCTTCCCAGGACAGCAGAACCTACTCAGCCAGAAGGGAAAGCCCAAGGCCCCACATGAAGACGTCCCCGGGGAGCGGAGTGTGGGGGCAGCAGCAGAGACCACTGCCCTGGCCTGATTCAGGAAGCCACAGGATGCAGCCCGAGGCCTTTTCTCCCCACTGCCCTTCAAAGCCAAGGTCAGCAGCAGGGAAGGCCAGCCCCATTCCTGCTCGCCCTCCACATGGCTCAGAGGAGCAGGGGGCTTCTGGGAGGCAACGCACATATGCACACGCACCCACACATGTGCTTCTATAACACAGGGACGCACGCATGTGCACACATACACCCCACATGCCAGGAGCTGTGCTCAACACACTGTATGCTCGCTTACAGGTACCAAGGTGGGTGATGTGTTTCAGAGAAGTGAGCCAAGGCTGCCCCGAACCGCACGGGCCTGCAGAATGCCAGCACCTGTGAGCCAGATCCGCCAGACACTGCAGGCTCATTCTGACACGTCCAGATCCTGGGGTTGGGAGTGTGTGTGACCATGGAGCCACAGAGCTGCCCTCAGTCACCTCTACTGGCCCTGGCTCCTGCCTTACAAGCGCTGAGTTGCCCCAGATGAGTGAAGCTGGCTCCTGCCACCCCCTGGTGAGTGGCAACCGTGGTACAACCTGGGCCCCTGACACCAAGGCTGCTGCCACCCAGCATCAGCAGCCCCAACACTGAGGCTGGGAGAGTCAAATTCACCCCCGACACAGGGTGCCATGGACCATCTAAGGGGCTCCATGTGCAGCAGCCCCCAGATGGGACAGCAGGAATGCTTGGTCCCCGACCTGGAGCCCAGCCCCGCCTGGTGGCTGCCAAAGACAGAAAGGGATGGTCCTGCAGATGGACCCCGAGGCTGGCCAGCGCCCAACTCCACCTATTGCCAGCTGTGCCCTCCTCAGGAACAACACAGAAACCCCTGCTGGAACCACCACCATCCCCGTCTCTTGCCGCCTGGCGCCCAGCACCCTGTGTGTGGTCCCTGCAGACTGAGGCCACCAGAGGCGTGAGCCTGAGCAAAGACACCTTGGACACCATGACCCTCTGACCGGCAACAGCCCCGGAGAAACCTGCCAGCCCCTGTATTGTGCTAGACGACGACACTCGGCAGGCTTGCTGGTCTGCCCCACTAAGTGCAGTGGCTGATTACGCACAGCCAGCCATCTGAACAAGCCTAAAGACACACAGGGCGACATCAGGGAGCGTCCCAGCTGGGGGCCTAGGCTGCAGCAACCCGGAAGCTGCAGCACTGTGAGAAAGGCCTGCATCCCAGGGCTGCTTGGCCCCAGGGTCAGGCTCCAGAAGCACAGCTCTCACCCTGAGGCCTCAGCCTGGGGTCTCCGTCCTGTCTGCTGAGTTCATGGGAGCACACAGAGATGGCGAGGTGGGGCGCAGGGCTAGCTGAGCACAGGAAAGCTGAGTGTCCGCTTACGGGGACGCCCCATTGGCTCATACCAGCGCCCAAAGTTACGTGCTCTCAAAAGCTGCATGAGTGACATGTCCCTTTCAGAAAGCTTAGAAATTACGGAAAAACAAAAAGGAAAGAAAGCGATCATCACCATGGCATGGGATGCCTATGCGGCAGCAGCCTGCAGGCTGGGTTGCCCCGGGGGCTCCTAGGTGAGCCACAGCTTTCCTTAGAGACGCTGCTTTCATTCCATGACTGAATTCTGACACTTGGTCCTCAAGAACACCTTCTTCCCAGGAGAACTGAAAGCAGAGAGCTGAACAGGTACCTGTGCCCCCGTGGTCCCAGCACCACTATTCACGGCAGCAGGCAGCAGGCAGCAGGCATGGCCCATGGCCATGGCGGGCACATGGACACGGCCCTCAGGAGGATGGACACCCTGACAGCAGCCACAGCATGGTCGGCCTTGAGGACGTGATGCTGCGTGCCTGTTGCAGACACACATGCCACGAGGGGTGCCTGAGTCGTCCAATCACAGAGACAGGAAGTGGATGGGGGGTCGGGGGGTTAGTGCTTCATGAGGATGCAGCCTTAGTTGTGAAGATGGAATATTCTGGACATGGATGGTGAGGATGGCTGCACCATCACGCAAACACACTTCATGCCAACAAACTGGATGCTTCTAAGTGGCTTAGACAACAAATTTTATGTCCTGTGTGTTTTACCACAAAAAAAGCAGCTTAAAAGAATGGGTTTTACAAAATTCTCTTCAGAAGTTGTGTGAATGACACCCAAGACAACAGTGACTCAAAAACGCCCAGAACTCACCTCCTTGGGGACCCTGCCTTTCCCCACACACCCCCAGAAGCGCCTGGGCCCTGCCAGAAACACGCTCTGTGGCTGAGGCTTGGCCCACACCCAGCGCTGCCTGGAAACCTCCAGACCTGCTGCTCTATACATGCCCCCCACCCCGCTGCCTGCCCCTCCAGAAATCTGGCCCTGACACAGACCTGGGGGGTCCTGATGCAGACCTGGAGGAGGGGGGGGTTCTGACACAGACCTGGGGGGTGTAGGGACCTGACACAGACCTGGGGGGGTTCCTGACACAGACCGCAAGAGGACAGATCGCAGCCCACACCCATGTGCCCCGCTTTGTGTCCCCCCCGTGCGCCCTGACACCCCCACCACCTCCAACCCCCAACCCCACCCCACCCCCAGGCAGTGAACGACACCACGGTGGGTCCTCCCGTGCGGATCTGGGGAGGTGGTTGTGCCGCTGGGCTGAGCGGCCAGCACTTACAAGGTGGACCACCACAGGCCAGTTGCACTGGCAGACCCTCAGTTTCCTCCTCTGTAAAATGGACACACCTTCCTGAAGCCCGAGGTGGAGCACAGCCTGCAGACCCGCTGGCCACGTCCTGCGTGTCCCACAGCCCAGCACACAGACACAGCCAGGCTGATGGGCATCGGCCACGGGCGGGCCTCGAGCTCCCAGGCCCCTGTCACCAGCTCCATCGTGAAGGCCTCGGGGAGCCACGCCAGGGCACAGTGGGATGATGTGTGCCCCGAGCTGCCCAGCAGAAACTCCCGGACCACCAGCCCAGAAACGTACCCGCTCCAGCGCGAGGAGTCATGACGGCGGAGCCGGCTCAGGCACACGGGCCGCACGGCGCACAAGTGCACGGCACACAGGGTGCAGTGTATGAAGGCCGCAGAGTACAAAGGCTGCATGGCACCGAGGCCACATGCGCACAGGCCTGGGGGGCCTGCAAAACCGAGCACGTGCACTGCTTCGCCTTTACCGTCTCCCACAGAGGTGTGCTCCCCGCTTCCCCCCCCCAATCTGTTTTATCACCGTAAACTAGCACACTCCTGAGCATCATTGTACCTCACTCTGGGGCAGGAATATACCTACAGGCACCGCAGTCACCAGCACAGTGGCCAACCAAGACAGGGGACCTGATGTCCGGCCCAAGTGCATGGGGGAGGGTTGCTCGGGAGCCAGGGTTCGAGGCTGACCGCTGGCTCCCCAGGGACTCCCCCTGTGCTTACCGTCCACTATAATACCTAGAGAAGCGAGTGGACCAGAGCCCAACAACAGCTCCCAGCGGAGATGCTGCGAGCACAGGTGGCGCTGCCCAGGGTTCTGGGTGTGTAGCCTGGCCCCCACTCCCGGGGTCAGTGCTGCAGCCGTGCAGGGGAGGGGGGTCTGCTCTCACTGCCCCCAGGGGAGGACCCACACACACACGGACCCTGCCCGGGGTCACTCTCACTCTATGCAGCCTCACCTGACTGCACAGTGACCTTCCAGGTTATTGCGGGACAGGAACACCAGGCAGCAGGTTCACCCTCCCAAAGCCACACACTGGCAGGGGGCTAGTGTTCTATGTCCTGGGCAAGCTGGGCTTCATGGAGGCCCATGAGAGCCCCCAGGGACCACCTCTGAGATGACCAATCATTACCACCATACATGGGACCCCAGACAGATGGATGTGTCCCAGTTGGAGGGAACAGTGTCCCAGGAAGAGGGAACAGACAGGGAGCAGGGCCAATGAGAATCAGCCAGGCCATGTGGGAAGCGGCTGTGTGCCCAGGGATGAAGGCGGTAGAACACTGGGGTTGGTGGCAGGGGGTCTCCCAGCCATGGGCAGCTGGGGGACCATGTAGGTGAGTGATGCCTCACTTAGGGCTGGGCTTCACATGTGTCCTAGGGTCTGACCTCCACACTCACCCCCATTTCTCAGGTGCCTAACTCTCCTCATGGGTCACTGGGGGTCATGAGAGCCCACCTAGGACAGGTGTGGAGGATGGGGGGGCACTCCCAGTTGGTGCATTACAGTCACTGTTCTGAGTCCAGGGACATCTCCACCCCTGGGCTCTTGAGGGGCTCAAGGCAGCAAGGGCCCAGGTGTCCTCAAGGCCTCTGTCAGCACCCCCATCTGAGCTGTGGCCACTGAGACCAACTGAGAGTCAGAGCACATGGTCCCATACAGCTTCAGGGGCCCCTGGTCGTTGTGGGGAGACAGACAATAAGCCGGAGGAGCGGAACCAGGGCCTCTGGCCTCCTGCAAACCCCCAGCTGGAAACAAACCACTTCCTCCCTGTGCACCGCCCTGCCCGGCCCCAGTAAGCTGTCAGGCTCTGGAGGTTGGCATTGGGTGCAGTGGGGCAGCTGATAGGTCAAGACCCAGGGCTCCTGGGTCTCGTCTTCTTCAGGCCTGGCCCAGGAGTTGGCCGGGCAACTGCAGGCCCCGAGGGTCCAGGGAACCGGGTGCTCCGGGGCCCAGAACACAGCCCTGCTCTGCACAAGCACAGCGGCATCCGGCTCCCCACACTGCCACCCGTGGCGTCCCCCCATCCCCTGCCCGGAGTCGCGGCACCGGGATCCCACTCCCCAGTAGCACCACCAAATCCCAGCTCTGCCAGTGTCCAAACTGCAGATTTTGGGGGAACCTTCCAGAGCCACATTCTGTGGGAAGGCCTGGCCCCCCAGGAACTGTGCAGACCAGTCACCCTTCCTCCCCAGGACAACACCCAGGGATTCGGTGGCAGGTGCATAGGCTGGGCCTCTCCCAACCTCAATTCACTTTAGCAGGAGTCTCAGGTGCCCTAGACAACACCCAGCGCTGTCCCGGCAGATGGCATGCCTGCCGCTGGATGTGGCCCACCAGGTGCTGGCAGGGGCACCTGAGAGGCAAAGGACAGACCCACTGCCATGCAGCAGCACATGCTTCCCACCATGGAGCAGCCACCCGCAAGCTGCACCTGCTCTGAATGCCCCCCACCCGAGCGGGGACCCTGGCAGGGCCGGCAGAGACCCCGGGGCCAGCTCCACTCACCTGCCCTCTGAGGGCGTGCTTCTGCTCTGTGCGGACTTCAGGCAGCAGCAAAACACAACTTCCTTTTGCTGGTTTTGCAAGACGGGCCACCAAGGACTGTGCCTTCGCATTTCCGCAGCGTCACACGCCCCAGCTCACTGGTTCCCCAAGCTGCCTCCTTTGCGAAAACACAGCCCAGAGCAGCCGGAGAGCCGTCTGGGCCCCGCTGGGCCTCTGCGTCACAGCCTGTGCTGTCGGACCCAGGCAGTGAGCCGTCAGGGGTGTAGGCGATGGAGGCCACGGCCTTCCTGCCTCCCCTTGCCTTGTGGGCTCCTCCACACAGACCTGCAACCCCACGACCCCGGAAACCTCCAGAGGTCCCGCGGGCCTGAGCCCCAGGGGCCACTCACTGCAAGGAGGCCCGTGGGCCATCAGAGGAGCAGGGACAGGGCCAACCCTGGTCACAGGGCAGCTTGTGACCTCCGGAGAAAGTAAGTGCACAGATGAGCAATCTTCCGAGCCCAGGCCCGGTCCCACTGGTGGCTTCTTCCCGCCTTGCATGCTGCTTAGAAACAAAGTGATTTCTCTGAGTCCTAGTGTCCTTGTTGCTGGCAGGGTCACTAGGGAGCCCCCCAAGGCAGCGCCTCATGCACAGGAACTCATGAGTGTGAGGACATCACCCGGGTCCGTGAGCCAAGGCATCCCTGCAGCTCCTGTGGGCCTGCCTTACATGTCTCAAGAGTGCACCTTGGGGGCGCTGGTCCACGCACTTCCACGTGGTGTCCGCACCGTGAACCCACTCCCTGGGGCGGTCAGGCTGCAGGAGGATGCTTGCCCTCCTGGTGGCCCAGGTTTTGAGGGTCTGAGGACCAGCCACAGGACGAGGATGTGATGACCTGGGCGAGCACGCAGGCTGCAGAGGACTCAGAGGTGCCCAGGCTCACGTCCCGGCTTGTGCGCTGAGAGCTCTGAGCCCCAGGCCCCCAGCCGTGGGATGGGGAGGATTCGGAGTGCACAGAGCTTTTAGGAGGACCAGGGTCCCCGGGCGCCTTCCCACAGCACCACCCTTGCCCACTGATGTCCCTGAGGCAGGAGACCCACAGTGAGACCCCCATGGGGCCTGAGGACCCAGGCCCAGAGCCTGCTGCATGCAAATGGCCCAAGGATGTGGGACTGCATGAGGGCAGTTGCCCAGGTGTAACACCCAAGAGGCGATGGACAAAATGCCAAGTGGGGTGTGGCCTGGGAGGTGGCACCGTCTCCTAAGGAACCCCTGCGGCAGCCAGCTCCCTAGATAACCCAGGGCCAGTCACAGCCAGGTGTGTCCTGGGCATGGGGCTGACCCACCAACATGGCCCCTGGGTCACCAGAAACATGGAGGTGACCTCCAAGGTCCCTCCCAGGCCACCTGCTCCGGGGGCGCCATGGAGACCCCCATGTGGGCAGGCATGGACGCCCCCGGCCAACAGCCAGCACCAGTGAGGGAGGGAATCTTCTGGAAGCGGGTGCCCACCCTGCTGAGCCTCCAAGTGAGACCCCGAGCCAGAGCCAAGCTGCACCCAAATTCCTGAACCACCCAAACCAACAGAATCGGTATGTTTATGGTCATTTTAAGCCACCAAGTTTCGGTTATTTGTTAAGCAGTAATAATTGACAAAATGTGCTCATGGGGAACAGGGGCAAGGGGTGACCTGAGATCAGGGGTGCCAGCTATGCTAGAGAGACGTCTGAAGGGAGTTAAGGCACCATTTTCCTCTCTAGTTATTTAATTAATGATCCAACAGACCAAACTGGGTCCTCAGCACCGAAGGGAGAAGTGGGGGAGATCCCATGTGCGCTGCTCAGTCTCGTGACTCTGAGGACTTCCCAGGGCCAAGGCTCCTGGGGGAAGGCCGCAGGCCCCCTCCCATCGTCCCACAGCCGCCCTCCCTGCAGGCTGCCCACGCCTCCCTCGGCAGCTCCCAGGACAGGGCTCTAACTTGCTTTCACACCATCAGCTCAAGTCAAGTGAGGCACATCCTGGACGCCTTAGCCGCATGTCCAGGTTCTGGAAATGTCTGTCGTGTACTCATGACTGGGGCTGTGAGAGGCTCCAACCTCAAACAGTGTCACCATGTCTGGTGTCCTTTTAGCAAATGCTGCTGTGCTTTCTTGAGCCCAGCTCGCCGGGTGCCCACGGACCCCAGGGCCTCAGACAGAGGCAAGAGGTGAAGGCAGGTGTGGACAGGTGCCTTGGAAACACATCAGGACAATGTATGTTATAACCCACAATGATGGTTTGAACACACTCTGCCAAAAACAGGTGTTTGGGGGATGCCTGGGGGGCTCAGCAGTTGAGCGTCTACCTTAGGCTCAGGTCATGGTCCCTGGGTCCTGGGATTGGGCCCCACATTGGGCTCCCTGCATGGAGCCTGCTTCTCCCTCTGCCTGTGTCTCTGCCTCTCTGTGTCTCTCATGAATAAATAAATAAAATCTTTAAAAAAAAAAACGTGTGTTTTTATAGTATAAAATATCAGGCAGCATATCATGGCCTCTTGGGATTTTTGTTTTTGAGATGTTATTTATTTGAGAGACAGAGAAAGAGAGAGCATGAACAGAGGGAGGGGCAGGCTTCCTGCTGAGCAGGGAGCCTGATGGGGCACTGGATCTCAAGACCCTGGGATCATGACCTGAGCCCAAGGCAGAACTCAACCACTGAGCCACCCAGGTGCCCCCCTGGTTGTTTTTCATCTGCATTTCTTTGAATGCAAGAGCGAGAGGCAGTGTTGCTGCTCCCACTTTCTTCTTTCTGGGGAGTGTGGTGACCATGTGGCAGTGGCTGAGGCCACAGGACCCAGCCCAGGACAACGGGAGCCACGTGTCCCCTCCATGCTGAGAATTAAAGTGTTTATTTCTTTATAAAAAAAAAAAGATGGGGCAGCTCCGGTGGCTCAGCGGTTTAGCGCCACCTTCAGCCCCGGGTGTGATCCTGGAGACCCGGGATCGAGTCCCACGTCAGGCTCCCTGCATGGAGCCTGCTTCTCCCTCTGCCTGTGTCTCTGCCTCTCTCTCCTTCTGTATCCTTCACGAAGAAATAAATAAATAAAATTAAAAAAAAATGTATCCAGATAACGAAATTCTCTCTCCTGTCTTTAACAGAATCCTGGGCACAAACGACATTAACATTTGGTGTTTACCGAGCCCCATGGTTTCCGATTGGGCAAGGGGTGCAGTGAGTGGGGGTCTGGCAGGTGTGGGGATGTGGAGGAACCGGCTGTACTGTCTCCACGACGTGTCTGCTTGGCCAGGGTTATCCCAGGGTCAACGGCTTCTCAGTTCCACGTCTCATGCCCCCGAGGCTGGAGCCGTCGTGCAGGGACCACAGGCCCCAGAGCTGCGCACAGAATCTCATTTCTTCTAGCATTCACATCCTCCAAGCTCCCTGGCTCCTTGTCACCCAGTGAGGTGGCACAAGGGCAGAGGACGGCGGTCACCAGACGCAAAACAGTTGGTCTGATGTTTACATGTATGGAGCTGCCTCCACTTAGCCCACAGTTGGTTTTGTTGCAAAACGGCCCAGTTTTGTGTTTTTACGATTCAGACGTTGGCCCCCATCGGGTGAGTCATCTCCATCATTGAGTCTGGGCGAGGGGGCTGTGGAATGATCCGGAAATGGGCCAAGGTCAGGAGCTGGTAGCTCACGCAGATGTGCTGAGGCTGCCACAGCCAACGCCCGGTGGAGCACCCACCGGATCAGGACAGACCCCGCCACAGGATGGGGGATGGAGGGGCCTTTGCCCTTGGAGCCAGCGCCCACCCGCCAAAGCCATGCAAGGCATACCTGCACAGGTGCCCAGGCCAGTCAGTGCAGGGCCGGAAACAACCAAGGCCCTGCTCGAGGGCACCAGCCAGTTGGCTGTTTGGCGGCTGCTCAGAAACACCTGCCTGACAGGAGGAGCGGCAACACCTCTGGGGGCAGACCCCGGCACCAGATATCCTGGTTGGGAGCTCTGCAAACTCTTAAATATGGTTCTGGGGAAACACGCCCACCTCTGCATGTGGGCGACACAAACGATGAAACACTCGTGCTTGATATGTGAATTCCTGCATCTTTTAGGCAAGTTTGAAAAACTTAAAAACTGCTCAAACTGTTTAAAAAGTATCCAATGCCTGTCTTATGAATGGAGCCAGGTGAGAGTGAAAGCTCTCTGGGGTCTTTTTATAATTACATAACCATGTTGTCTATTTCTCAATTTAATAATTTTTATACAAGGATGAGAACAAACACAAATTTTTTAATTCTCCTTCTTCTCGTGCCTCTTCCTCATGGCAGAGCACTGGATGATGCTGCACAAGCACAACACAGGGGTGGCACGCGGGGTTTGGGGCAGTGGGGCACGGGATCCCCCCACAGGGGACCGGGGGGAGGGTGAGGAGAGGACGGAGCAGGAGGGAGCCCAGGAGCCTAAGGTGGAGCACTGCCACTCCAGAGGAGAAGGGAGGCCTGAAAAGGAGCCAACAGTGCTTGAGAAGCATGTTCTCCCGCACCTGACAGGAGGCTGTCTGGAGTCGAGGTAACAGAGAAACCCTCCAGCTCACAGCCCTGCCCCCGCCACAGCCTCTCACACTGCAATCCTTCATCCCACAGATGAGCAAGGACATGCAATACAGCGTATTTGTAATGAGGAGAACTGGAGGTGTGAGTGTCCGACTACGGGGAGCTGCTCCAGTACATTAGCCCGGGACAGGGGCCCAGGGGTTCTGATGGGGAAGTGTCTGCCTTCGGCTCAGGGTGTGATCCTGGGGTCCTGGGATCGAGTCCTGCATCGGGCTCTCTGGAGGGAGCCTGCTTCTCCCTCTGCCTGTTTCTCTGCCTCTCTCTGTGTCTCTCATGAATAAATAAACAAAATCTTAAAAAAACAAATCCATAGAAGCAACAGAGGAAATGCATTCTGTCCTGTCCCGGAGGTGGGAAGTCTGAGGTCCCGGTGTGGGCAGGGCTGGTTCCCCCGAGACCTGTCCTGGACTGGGAGATGGCCACTTCCTCCCCGTGTCCTCACGCGGCCGTGCTTCTGTGTCTGTCTGTGTCCTCACCTCCGCTTCTTACACGGACACCAGTCACACTGGATGAGGGCCACACGTATGACCTCCTTGAGGGCTTGGTCCCTAAATGAGGTTGTGTCCTGAGGCACCTGGGTTTTCAGCATATGAACTCTGGGGACATGGTTGGTCCCATGACATTGGTTAAGGGTGGGGCCACGCAAGGGCATCCCCGTTCTTGCTCAGAGTGGCCAGTGTTCCAGCCACGCAGGGAGGCGAGGCCAAGGATGAAAACACATGCAGAAGAGGCGGAAGGAATAACAGTGTCCCTGTGTGAGAGGACATGAAATCCTGAGAATCCACACACACACTGCTAGAGCGACCAGGTGAGTTTAGAGGGTCACAGATGCAAGATCAATCCACAGATTCACTTGAATGTCTGCGCTGGTGGCGAACAACACACAGACACCAAAACCTGAAAAGTGCGATGCCATTCACACTAAAAGAAGAAAACACCTCAAATGCAAATACCACAAAACATTTACTGAGCCTGCATGCTGAAAACTATAGCATGCTGATGAAAGAAAGGAAAGTCTAGAAAAAAGAGGCATGTTGTGTTCATGGACCGACGACGTGGCATAGAAAGATGTTGTTTCTCCATGGATAGCATGCAAGTTTCATTCAGTTTCTTTAAAGTCCCAGAAAGGTTTTTTGTGGGTCTGAGATAAGCTCATTCTGGAACCTCCATGGATGGGCCTCCTGGCAACCATGACCAGGAGGGACCCTCTCCCGACAGTAAGGTCCCTCTGTCCCCACAGCAAAGGGAATGAGGTGGTGCCAGGGGGACAGACACAGGACACAGGGATCCACAGGACACACAGGGTGACCCCACAGGAGCCCCACAAGGGTGCGGGTCACTGCCCAAGGCACAAAGCGAGGACAGACAGCCTTCCCACGAGCACCACTGCAGGAACGGGAGGTCTTCAGCAAACCAGGAGCCTTGACCCAAACTGCATGCCCACTAAGATCTCCAGCTCAAGATGGATCGTAGATCCAAACATAAAATGGAAACTACGAAACTTCAAGAAAAAAAAATATAGGAAACAACTTTTGGGACATGGGGCCAGGTGGAGTTTCTAGAATGGACACGAAGAGCATGAGCCCCTGGTGGTGGGGACGTAGCCCTCACACCTTCCCTCTTGGCCCAGGAAAGGCAGGACTGCGCCACCGGTGCAGTCAGGGCCGGGCCAGTCGTCCACGCCCGCAGACGGTAGGGCCACCTGGGAACAGCTGGGCAGGATCGCAGGAGGACCTGCCGGGACACCCCGGACACTGCTAGGGCCCCGGCGTCCCATAGAAGTGCCCCCTGTGCTCCCAAGGGATCTCACCCGTGGGCCCCACGCCACCCAACATGGCCACACCCGGCGTGGAGCAGCCACAGCTCCCGACAATCCGGGTGAGCCTCCGACATGAGCACCACCTGAAAAGTCCCAGATTCCACTTCAGAGCCTTTCCCAAACGCCAGCCATGTGCTGCTGGCACAGGTGAGCAGGATGGGGCAGGGGATCGTGGGGATGTGCGGGGTGTCACCGCAGGGAGGGGCAGGGCTCCTCGGCCTCCATACAGCTGCATGCAACCCCCAGCACTCACAGCAACAGTAAAAGCTCAATGTTTAACAAAGGGCCGATGGGGTCCCTAGACTCTGAAGAGCAATGAGTCATCCAGGGAAACGCAGCAGTTCCAGGGACCCTCGGCATAACCAGGAGGGCAGGTGGGGGCCCCAGGCCTTGAGGCTCCTGCCCAAGGCCTGGCACAGGTCGCTGGAGGCAGCAGAGGCTGAAGGAGCCCTGTCCCAACGCCACCCCAGGGTTCAACCGACTCAGTTGATCGAGGCCTTGCTGGGGGCAGCTCCCAGGAGGGGAGACCCTGGGCTGCCCGTCCTCCTCCCTGCCCGGGGCTCCTTCCCCTCACGGGTCTCCCAGGGCTCCCGTGCACAGGGGTGGTGGGGTGGGGGGCAGGACCCCACGGGCTTCAGATGGGGCCCCCGACACCCTGCCACAGACCAGACCCCAGACTCAGGAAAGGGGTGCCCCCCAACACCCACCCCCAGGCTGCTGACCTTCCAGCTCTGGGCACGGAACCTCTGGGGCCTTGCAGTTTTCTCTCCACGCTTCTCAGTAATACATTTTTGCAAAGAACATTGATTACATTTGCAACTGGGAGAAAATGTAAGACGGTCACATCTCCTCTGCTGCTCATTTGAGACTCCAAACCTCCAGCATCTGCCCTCAGAGCCAGCTGTCTCCGTGTCTGTTTATATGTGGAAAACTTAATTTCTACTTAGCTGTCCTAAATTTCTCTGAGGAAAAATGTGGTTAAGAAACCCAAAAGGAAGGGAGGCAGAGTCTAATCTTGCTTTCTGAAAACACTTTTTTTGCAAAAAGTTCTCTGGTTCCTTTAAACCAACACTGCATTTTGTTCAAAGACAGAAAATGCTCTGTCAGTTGGGTCAGGCAGCTCCAAGGACAGCCAGGTGGGCCGGGTGACCCAGGGGACGGCCCGCGGACAGCCATCCATGCCACACCTGGCTCGGGGAGCCTCGGAGGCCAGCATGAGAGCAGTGAGGGTCTGACTGGGGAGCGCTCACTTTACCTCCTTATTTAAACAAAAGAGAAGGAGAATTGCTCTAAAAATACCTGACGGGGGCAGCCCCGGTGGCGCAGCAGTTTGGCGCCGCCTGTGGCCCAGGGCGCGATCCTGGACCCTGGATGAGTCCCATGTCAGGCTCTCTGCATGGAGCCTGCTTCTCCCTCTGCCTGTGTCTCTGCCTCTCATTCTCTCTCTGTGTCTCTATGAATGAATGGATAAAATCTTAAAATAAATAAATAAATAAATAAATAAATAAATAAATAAATAAATAAATAATAAATAAAATAAAAAATAAAAATACCTGACGGTGTAGACATCTCAGCCCAAAGGAGCCTTTGTGGTTGCTTTGGAGGAGCACTGCAGGCCTCTAGCCCTCAGACGGGGTAGTGTTTGAGGGCTTTGCACACCACACAGGACAGGAAGTGGCTCCTGACCTGTAACAAGGTGCCAAAGGGGGTGCTGTGTCTGCAGTGCTTTTTTTTTTAAATCCTGTAAGAAAAAAAAAATCACTGTGTATATACACTCCGCACCCCCTGTTTTACTCAACTCTGCAGACGCTGCATTTTTTTTTTTTTTACACAAATTGAAGGTTTATGGCAACCCTGCTTGGAATCAGTCTACTGGCACCATTTTTCCAACAGCATTTGCTCACGTCATGCCTCTGTGTCACACTTTGAGAACTCTCAAAATATTTCAACCTTGTCCATTATTATTATATTTGTTATGGTGATCTGTGATCTTTGATGTCAACACCGTAATGTTGGGGTACCATGAGCCGTGCCCATAGAAGACAGGCAACGTGACTGATAAATGTTGTGTGTGTTCTGACTGCTCCAGGGACCGGCCAGCCCCCCCCCATCTCTCTCCTCCTCTTGGAGCCCCTCTAGGCCCTGAGACATGACCCTATTGACATTAAGACAATGGATAACCCTACTGTGGCCTCCAAGCATTCAAGTGAAAGGGAGAGTTGCACATCTCTCACTTTCCATCAAAAGCTAGAAACGATGAAGCTTCCCCAGGAACACCTGTTGAAACCCAAGACAGGCCAGAACCAAGGCCTCTTGTGCAAAATGAGGAGCCCAGGTCTGAAGGCAAAGGAAATGTTCTTGAAGGACATTCCAAGGGCTACTCCCTTGAACTCCCTTGAATGATGAGAAAGTGAAACAGCCTCACTGCTGACATGGAGAGTCTGGTCTGGATGGAAGCTCAAACCAGTAACAACATTCCCTTCCGCCAAAGCCTCACCCAGAGCCAGGCCCTGACTCTTCAGTTGTGCACAGGCTGAGCAGCTGTGAGGAAGCTGCAGAAGGAAAGCTGGAAGCTGGCAGAAGGTGACGGGGGTAAGGACAGAAGCTGTCTCCATCATGTAAACGTGCAAGGTGAAGCAGCGAGTGCTGAGAAAAGCTGCAGCCAGTGATCCCGAAGATCCAGTGAAGAGAGTGCACGGAGGTGCTCACACTCAACTACAGATTTTCCATACAGATGAAACAGTCTTCTGTGGGAAGATGCCATCTAGGACTTTCACAGCTAGAAAGAAGGCAATGTCTGCTGCAAAGCTTCAAAGGACAGGTAGACTTTGTTAGGGGCTAATGCAGCCAGTGACTTTAAGTGGAAGCCAATGCTCATTGACCCTTCTGAAAAGCAGCCCTTGGCAATCATGCCAAATCTCCTCCACTGACGTGCTTTACATGGAACAACAAAGCCGGGGACAGCACATCTGTTTAAACATGGTTGATGGAATATTTTAAGCCCATGGTGGAGATTTACTGCTCAGGAAAAAACGTTTCTTGCAAAACATTACTGCTGGATGGCACTGTACCTGGTTACCCATGAGCTCTGAGGCAGATGGAGAAGATTCACATCACTTTTGTGCCTGCTAACGCAACGTCTATCCTAGCCCATGGAGCAACAGGAAATTTTTTTTTAAGATTTTATTTATTTATTCATGAGAGACACAGAGAGAGGCAGAGACACAGGCAGAGGGAGAAGCAGGCTCCCTGTGGGGAGCCTGATGTGGGACTCGATCCCAGGATCCTAGGATCATGACCTGAGCTGAAGGCAGATGCTCAACCACTGAGCCACCCAGATGCTCCTAAATCTGACTTTCAACTCTCATGATTGAAGAAAGACTTTTAGTAAAACAACAGCTGCCATAGATACTGATTTCCTCTGATGGATCTGGGCAGAGTCCATCAAAAACATCCTGGAGGGCAGCCCCAGTGGCGCAGCGGTTCAGTGCCGCCTGTGAACCTGGAGACCCGGGATCAAGTCCCACATCAGGCTCCCTGCATGGAGCCTGCTTCTCCCTCTGCCTGTGTCTCTGCCTTCCACCCCCTCCCTCTGTCGCTCATGAATAAATAAAATCTTAAAAAAAAAGAAAACATCCCGGAAAGGATCCACCATCCTAAATAGCATTAAGAACATTCATCAGTTATAGGAAAAGGTCAAACTATCATACGAGCAGGAGTTTGGAAGAAGTTGATTCCAGCTCATGGATGGCTTTGAGAGGTTCAGGACTTCAGTGGAGGAAGTCACTGCAGATGTGGGAACAGCAAAAGAACCAGAATCACAAGGATGGTTTGAAGATGGGACTGAACTTCCCCTATCTTGTGATAAAACTTGAACAGACAAGGAGTTGCTTCTTATGGCTGAGCAAACAAAGTGAGTTCTTGGGATGGGACCTACTCCTGGTGAAGATGCCGTGAAGACTGTTGAAATGACAATGAAGGATTTAGAATATCACATGAACTGAACTGTAAAGCAGTGGCAGGGTTTGCTAGGAGGGACTCCAGTTTTAAATGAAGTTCTATTGTGGGTAAAATGCTCTCAAACAGCAGCCCAGGCTATGGAGAGGGTGTTTTGAAAGAAGTGTCAATCCATACAGCAAACGTCAGGTTGTCTTATTTTCAGAAATGGCCAGTCACCCAGCCTTCAGCACCAGCACCCTCAGGGGTCAGCAGATGAACATCAGGCAAGACCCTCCACCAGCAAAAAGATCAAGGTTCGCTGAAAGCTCAGATGAGGGTTGGCATTTTACAACAATATTTTTAATGAAGGCATGAGCCACTTCACAGACTATGGGACCCTGTAAACACAACTTTATGTGCACCTGGAAACCAAAAATTTCGCTTGACTCACTTGATTGCAATGTTGGCTTTATTGCCCTGGTCTGGAAGCAAACCCACAATATCTCCAAGGTCTGCCTGTAGAGACAAGAAGTAGGGCACTAAGGGGTGGCCACCCCGCACTCAGACTCAGATCCCTAGCACAGGGTCCACCATCATCGGAGCCACGGTCATGGGACCCACCGTCTCCCATTAGGGCCCTTAGTGTCAGCTCCTGATTAACCAAAGGTCAGACTTCACAGCTCTGATTCTCTCAGGCTAGGGAGGGTGGGAATCCGCTCACAGCAGCCCTAGCACGGGTGGGGGGCGGGGAAGAGGAGGGAGGAGGAAGAGATGGGGGATGGGAGGGCGAGGGGTGGGGAAGGCGAGGGAGGGAGGGGAGGAGAAGGGGGGGTGCAGGAGTGGGGGGGAGGGGCTCACTGGAAATTAATTACTGGCAAACAAAAGGCCGTCATTCATCCTTGGAGCCCTGTCTTGCATAAACTCATTCTAAAAGCCCCAGCTGCAGCTCTAGAAAGCCAGTAGGGATTCCGTCCAGCTCCGGCCTACCAGGCAGGCAGGGGGCGCCAGCCCTCGCCCATGCTGGGCCCTGTCCCTTGTTCCTGCAGAGACCCAAGGGACAGAGGGATGGGGAGGATGGACCCACAGGGCTGGGGGCCCTAGTAGGGCAGGAGCCAGGCGGGCCCTTCCTGTGTAACAAGGCAGAGTAGCTCTGTCCTCGGGTCCACAGGTCACTGAGGGGCTCCCGACCACAGCTCTGCCCAAGGAGGGGGCTCTGGGCCTGCGGGACCCAGAGGAGGCCCTGCGTCTAAAGCCAGGGGGGCTCCAGCTGCCCACCGCCCCACGGCCAGGCCAGCAGGGAACCCAGCCCCAGATGTGCTTAGCTGTCTGTCCAGGCCTGGGCCGTCTTACCATAGTTCAAGATGCGATCAGAGTGCGTGTGCACACTCATTCTCTTCACTCCACACCCCCCGCCCCCCAGGAAGTCGCCCTAGCACCTGGTGCCCTGATCCATGCCACTAAAGGGCCGGGGACACCCTGGTGTCTTTTTTTTTTTTTTTTTTTTAAGATTTTGTTTATTTATTTATGAGAGAGAGAGAGAGAGGCACAGGCAGAGGGAGAAGCAGGCTCCATGCAAGGAGCCTGACATGGGACTCAATCCCGGGTCTCCAGGATCACACCCAGGGCTGAAGGTGGCACTAAACCGCTGGTGCACCAGGGCTGCCCCAGCTTGGCGTCTTAAAGAAAAGTTCCCCCCGCCCACATTGGGCGGTTTTCCTAATGAAAGAAAGTGAGTAAGAAAGAGGGAAACGTGGGGAAATCTAATGGATATGACTAAGGTGACACCCTGCATGGTCCCCCGCTATGTGATACCCTGGAGAAAGCCCGTGGTCAGTGGCTGCCGGGGGCACAGAGGCTCCTGGCCTAGTAAGTACAGCCACATGTCACGACACACCTGTCCCAAGGCCCCCAGGAGTGACCCTGACGGAGTGTGGGCTCTGGGCGATGGGTGAGCATGGGTGGGTCACCTGTGCCAGGCTTCCCCTCCCTTGAGGGAGCTGCCAGTTGGGGAGGCGGCGGTGGGGGGCACATGGGAAAGTTCTGCACTTCCCTCCATTTTCCTGTGAACCTAAAATTGCTCTCAAAAATCGTTTTTGTTTTTAAACAACCCAGCATCTGAACCAGGGTCCCCATTCCCGCGGCAACCTGAGGCAGTGGCATTGTAAGGCACACACCCCCTCCCTCTATCTGTGTAAAGGCCATGAGAAGAGCCGGCTGGGGAGGCCCAGGGATGACAGGTCTCGCGCAGCACCAACCCGCGCACGTGTCCTGGATGATGGTGTGCAAGGCCAGGACACCCCGGAACTCCCTGGCCCCCGCCTGGATGAGGGAAACCTCGTCCCCGAGTCACACATCATGCAGAGGCGCTCAGTCTGCCCCGCCATCCTGGAACCTGCGGTCCCCCAGGATTCTGGGACATGAGCCCCCAGGATCTCCCCTCGGACAGCAGCCTACTCACCTCCTTCCCTGGGGAGGAAGAGATGAAGCAGCAAACAGGCAGCGCCAGGATTCCCTTTACTGGAGACACCCCCAAGCCTGCAGCCCTGGGTGGGCGAGGCCTCCTCAGGCGCCACCGCAGGCGGTCCCCCTGCCTCGCCCCCCCTGCCTGGCCCCGGGCCAGCCCCACAAAGCCCCAGGCTCCCCAGCCAGCAGGAGGCGGAGCAGCAGGGATGCCCGCCATCACCATGGCAACAAGAGGGGGCCGGGCAGGGTGCCCTGGGACCACAGCCGGGCCTGTGGTCCACAAAGACTGGGAAACATCCTACTATTGTCCCCGACCCTCTGCTGCCCACCCTCACTCTACAGACTTTCTAGAAGGTCCTGATGAAGCTGGGAGTTTCAAACACTCTATCCACAGTGAGCCCTTCTGTGGGGTGTGGGCACTGAGCAGAGGCCTCAGGGTATTGAGGTGCCCATTGGGTGCCAGGGGCTTTGTGTGGAGGCTTGTGCCTGTGATGGTGTGTGTGTGATGGTGTGAGAGTGATGCTGTGTATGTGATGGTGCATGTGTGATGCTGTGTGTAATGTGAGTATGATGGTGTGAGTGATACTGTGTGTGTGATGGTGTGTGTGTGATGGTGTGTGTGGTGTGAGTGTGATAGCGTGTGATGGTGCGTGTGTGATGTGTGAGTGTGATGGCGTGGGTGTGATGGTGTGAGTGTGATGCTGTGTGGGCCAGAGCCAGGGCCCAACAAGACATGGGCAGCCATGCTGGGCCACCGCAGGCCGACTCTGGTCTGGTCAGTGGGGACACACACACACATGCCCACATGAGAGCGACACCTTGCCGAGTCAGGGACAGGAGCCACAGTTGGGGTGAGGCTCTTGGTGCCTGGGAACCCGGGGTCGTCCCGTCCTCGGGGACAGCTCCCCACAGCTGCACACTTCTCCCTGGGCTGGGCCTGGCAGGCGGTGCAGGCGCTCCCCAGCCGCTGCAGCCTCGGGCACAACTCGCCTACTGTCCTGCAGCCCTGGGTGCGCCCGTGTCCTCACGCTGACTTGAGCCTGGGGCGCCTGGGGTAGACTGAAACTGGCGCCAAGGAGCCGGGATGGGGGGGACTGGGGCTGCAGCGCCCATACTGCGGGTCCGGATGACCTGTGGCAAGAGAGCAGAGAGCTCGAACCTACGACCAAAAGGAGGGCCACTGGAATGAGCGGGGAAGACCCCCAGAACCCTGGGGTGCAGTCCTGATGCAGCTGCTCTTCGCCCCAGGATCTAGTCCATGCTGTTTGGAACCTGTACGTGTCAGCTGATGTGATGTGGTCACCAGAGAAAATGAGTACAGGCTTTTTCTCAGAAGTAGAGAAACTGATTCAAAAATTCATCTAAAACACTAAAAGTCCAAGAACTCAGATCAAAAAACAACAACAACAAAGTCCAAGATGGGTGCAGCAGGTAGAACTGGCCCCAGCGAGGAATGGCCCAGGGCCCAACTTGAACCCATGAATGGGACGCACTTGGAGAAAGCGTCCTTGCAGGTGTGATTGAGTGAAGGACCTGGACTGAGCTCCTCCTGGCTGAATGCTGACGCGGGTCGTCTCCGGAGAAAGGGGAGCGGTGCCCAGACCTCCACGGGGAAGCCTCATGTGGGCAGACAAACCCCAGGATGGCAGGGAGATGCAGGGAGCGGCCCTGGCCCAGACCTCTGGCTCCCGGCCTCTGAGAATAGTTTGATTTCCATCTGTGTCCCCAGGTTTGGGGGGGGTTCACCGCTGGCGGCCACAGGAACACACATGGTAGACAATAGCCTCTGTGTGAGTCCAGGTGAAGATAAGCGGGAATGAGGTTCTGGCAGAGACGTGGACAGGTGACAAGCAGAACGGGGGGTGGTGTGGATGAAAGCAGGCTGCAGTGACCTGGCAGTGGGAGTGGAGCCCACCCCGGGGCAGCGGCAGGTCTTCTGGGTGCAGGGGTGGGGCAGGAGCTGGCACTTGCTCATGGGGCCGCTGGGCAGGAAGGTTCACTGAAGTGCTGCTTTTCATTGTCGCAGTCACACATCCATGATTTGGAGATGACATGAAGGCGCTGCGGTATTTTAACTCAATGGAAAGCAGCACAACAGCAGGAAATGACCAAGTACCAAATCTACACTTGTCATCGCAGATGAATTAACAAAGGTAAGCTGGGGGCAAAGCAGCTTGCAGGGGCTTGAGCAGAATGAACACATGAGCCTAGTGTTTAAAAGGCATGCAAGAGGCGGCCTGGGTAGCTCAGCGGTTTAGCGCTGCCTTCAGCCCAGGGCGTGATCCTGGAGACCCGGGATCAAATCCCACATTGGGCTCCCTGCATGGAGCCTGCTTCTCTGCCTCTCTGTCTCATGAATAAATAAACAAAATCTTTTTAAAGAATTAAAAAAATAAAAGGCATGTAAGAGAAGAAGGCCATACAGAGCTTTGTCCTTTCTGCCACAGCCGACTCTTGACTTGTCATAATATCTTATATTTATTATTTAATTTCATTCAAAATAAAGAAAATTTAAATTTTAAATTATTAGCATGACTTCCACTTAATCTTTAGAGTGTGTGATGCCGGCTTCAAATGCAAATATGAGAGCATTTAGCTAACTCCAGGTACGCAAAGTCATGCAGCCTGTATGTTGAAGCTCATTCCTGGCAGAGTCCTGCAAGCCAAGCCCAGGATGGCCGCAAGGGGGAGGAAAGGGCCCCCTGCTTGGAACCAGCTGCAAAAATGTCCCCAGACAGCAGAACACTCAGCCAGGTGCATGTGCAGGTGCAGACGGGTGCAGAGGCCTGACGACTGTGAAGGATGAGTGGGCAGTGCAGAGGGTCTGTGGCCCCCGGTGTGCGTGGAGCAGAGCAGGTAAGGGCAACCACACAGGTATACAGCAGTGGGCAGAGCCGTGCAGCAGGGGCAGGGGCGCTATGCCAGCCTGGCGAGGCAGCTCCTGAGTCTTGATGATGAGCGGTCATTAGCCAGAGGACTGGGGGACAAGCATTCTCAGGTGGGAACAGAATGTGCAAAGACAGAAGCCAAGTGAACAGTCTTGGGCCAGATGGTGAGTGGGCATCCCTGTGAGGACAACCGTGACTACTACTGGCTGCCTGGGGGCTGCAAGAGGGGCCCCCGTGGGGCCGAGGAGCCATGTCCAACAGCTTGTACAGTGATGAGCCAATAGTCAGAGCAGAGGTCGGCGCCAGGGAGCAGCAGGATGCACATCTGGAGACAGGCAGGTAACGGGGGTATTGAGACCACCCACCCTTCAGAGATCCCCTGGCTGGGCCCTGACCTGCCCAATGCCTGCCAGCCTCCTCCCAGAGCTGGACTCATCCAGTGAACCCTGCACAGGGGGTAGCTGAGCACCCGTGCTTCTCACCTGTAACCTGTGTGAGGGAGTGACGCACACACCACGGGAACCTATGTGGGTTCCCGGGACCCAGCGTGGCTCTAGGCTGCTGGCCTAGTGCCAATGCCCAGGGTCAGTTGCACCCCAGGCCCCAGCCCCTGCCCCGGTCAGCGTGGTCAGCACAGGGTCTCCTGCTCCCCAGCAGGCCGCACAGAGCCCAGCCAAGGAGATGGGGTGGGGCACACTTCCTTCCCCCCAACATGGTGTCCAGAAGCCAAAAGGTGTCAGGCCAGACTGTGGCTGTGTCCATCCCCAGTGAAGACACTTGGTGTCCTCAGGAGGTGAGAGTGAACGGTAGGGCTCCATTGCACCTGCGCGGGCTTCTGCGGCATCTGCCCTGCACTGGGTACTGTGACACAGGAGCTCTAGGCCCTTCCCCAGAGCCAAGAGGCCCTGCACCAGGACCACAGAGGCTCAGAGACGTGAGCAGAGCACCCCAGGTCACACAGCCAGGAAGCAGCGTAGCGGCCACCTCCCCGCTCTACCTTAGCCACTGTGTGCTGCGGTCTGGAAGGGAGAAGGCAAACACCATCCCTTCCGAGGGGGAACATCCCATGTCCCATGGCGACGTTGTAGGTGGGATGGGACTGGTCACCACCCAGTGGGACCCCACGGACACCTGCAAGGTAGGTCCCATTGTCCACCACACACAGATGGGGACGCTGAGGCCTGCAGAGCTGCAAGGAGCCCCTGGGCCGGCTGCTGGGGGATTGTGTGTGTGTTCCATGTGGCATCCAGGAGAATTTATTAATTTGTGATTACAATAGCTCATCAAACTACTTGGCAAAATACAAGTCTGGTAAGAAAAAATACTGTGAATTTTTTGTGAGTTACATAAAACTGAAGTTTGACATAAAACAATAATTTATATAACAGTAGTTCATGCGGATCATTTATATCAGCCACAGTTTTAAAAATCAATTATATAGGGATGCCTGGGTGGCTCACTGGTTGAGCGTTTGCCTTCAGCTCAGGTTGAGACCCCAGGGTCCTGGGATCAAGTCCCACATTGGGCTCCCCTCAGAGAGCCTGCTTCTCCCTCTGCCTGTGTCTCTGCCTCTCTGTGTGTGTGTCTCTCATGAATAAATAAAATATTTTTAAAAAATACAAATAAAATAAAAATCAATTATATTGAGGATCTCTTCTAGATCAAAAACCCAAGTGAAAAAAATTGTAGAATAAAAAAGAAAATCGGTAGTTCAGACACATGGATAAGAAATTATGCATTCTCAAAAATCACAAAAGCTTTCTAGAATATGTAGAAGAAATCAGCATAGTTACTGATGCTCCCTGAAATATTATAATTTCCAACCAGTGAAAAACTTAAGCATTCAAAGTTAAGTGGAAATGAAACAGACTTGCGTAAACTGTTTTGTCACTAAGTTACTTGGTCATTTCTCCCAGATAAATAAGCTTTGACTTGTGGTACAGTATTCTTTTGAGCTGCACACCAGAATTTACTGAACAGATACTTATTAAAACTAGATTTATTTGTAGGTGGAGTTTGCAAAAATTAATTGGCTATTTGATATGCTTCAAATATTAATTGTTTTAATTTTTTAAAAGGTCTACTGTGGAAAAATTCCCCCTGGCCTTTTCACTTATAATTTTTCTCATATTTTACTAAAAATAAGTGTATTAGCTAGATTTATTTTTTGTACTCCATTTACAAATAACTTCAGTTTTAACATCTCCCTGTGTCCCTCTGTTCACCTAGCTCCTATCCCTCCATCAGGAAACACTGTTATTACTCTATTTTTCCAGCGATTGTCTCAGGGTAGGTATACACAACTTGATATGATTTAATCATTTCCCCCTTCCCTTTTTCACACAGATATTCATGTACCCTACACAGCACTGTGCTTTGCTTTTATCACTGGGCAGATATCTTGGGGACCTTTCAGTACCAGTAATCATGGAGCTTCTTTAATCTTTTTTGTTGCAGGCAAACCCATTTATGGATGGGTTAATTAATCCAGTCACCTCTTTTTTTTTTTAAAAGATTTATTTATTTATTCATGAGAGACACAGAAAAAGAGGCAGAGACACAGGCAGAGGGAGAAGTAGGTTCCACGCAGTGAGACTGATGCAGGACTCAATCCTGGAACCCCAGGATCACGCCTGAGCCCAAGGCAGATGCTCAACCACTAAGCCACCCAGGTGACCCCCAGTCACCTCTTGATGGATGACATTTAGGTTTTCAATCTACTGCTTTTACAAAGAAACAAAAAAATACTGCGGTGAATTCTCATAGTGTGTTCTCACAGATACATTTATTAGCTCTTGCCACGGTATCACTGATTAACATACCATCCCCAGACTCCTGGGGTCACAGCAAGTGAGTCTTTCTTGCTTGTAGGTCTGGAGATCAACTGTCTACTATGGTGGACACAGCCTGGGCTCAGCTGAGTAGCTGCTTCAGGCTGCAAATCACCTACGACTAACACTAGTCTGCAGAATGGTTTCAAGTTGGCCTCAAAACTCTCTCACCCTCCTTGGACCAGGGCCGGCCCAAAGCACAGCATACGGCAGAGGTGCAAGCCAACCAAACCACTCAGGCACTAAGAATAGTCATGTCTTTTGTCCAGTTTTCCATTGGGTATTAGTCTCCATGGATTTATAGGAACTCTTGCTTATTAAAGATATAGCCCTTTAAGTATAAAATAAGTTGTACATTTTCCAAGTTTGTCGTGTCTTTCAATTTTATGGGATGTTTGCCAAGTAGTATCTCACTTTGATGTAGCCAAAGGTATCGAGCCTTTCTGTTCAGAGCTTCCAGGCTCTGTGACATCATTAGAAAAGCTGTGTCCATACCAGGTCATAGCGCAGTGAGCTTTATGATTTTTTTCATTTAAATCTTAGATTCATGTGTAGTGTATCCTCTGTATATGGCATGATATATGAATTCACTTTTTTTCTTGAAAATGTAATTTCTCTAGCAGCATATGGATTTGAAATGCAACCTTTATTGTATTCTAAATTCTGTGTGTATCTGGGACTATTTTCTGACCGTTCTGTGCCATTGGCTGTCTATTCCACATTGTCTTAGGTACTAAGCACCATGCTGTGTTTTGATGTCTGAGGTCCCCAGTTGCTGTTCTTTTTCAAAAATGTCCTGGCTGCTCGTTTTTCCTCTCCCACCCCCAATTTAGATTTTAAAATCATCTTTGTAGGCTTAAAATAACAAACAACAATTCCTAATAGCGTTTGTTTTTTTAAAATCAGAGCTGAGTTAATCTAGGAAATAACTCAGAGGGGCTTGGCATTTTTATTCCTTTGAGTCTTCCTGTCCAAGAACTTGGTAGTTTCCTCTTTGTTCACATGTTGTTGTTGTTTTTATGTCGCTTAAAAAAAATGTATAGGTCTTTGTGTTGGGGGGGTTCCCATGATACGTTCAGGTTCAAGGATTCAAGAGGAAACACTGTTATGCACATGGTTAGTATATATTACAGAAAGACGATGTGGATCAGCATCAGCCAAGGGGCAATAATAAGTCTTAGTAAGTTTTTAAGGGTTAAAATCATAGAAAGTATCTTTTTCATTCTAAATGGGATGAAACTCAATCAATAAAGTAAACTAATTTTCACAACCATCTGGAAATTAAACTCACTTTTAAACAACCAATAACTCAAAGATAAATCACAAGGGAAATCAGTATCTTGAGACAGATGAAAACAAACATGGTGTTCAGAGACCACTGGGCATGGCACCAATGCCATGATGGAGATGTACAGCTGGACATCCACACATCAAAGAACAAGAGTCTCAAAAAAACAACAAACTGCATGTCTTAAGGAACTGGAGAAAGAAGAACAAACTGAACTCAAAGCTCATAGAAGGAAGGAAACATTAAAGACAAGAATGGAGAGAAACAAAACAGAGAATGAAAGAATGGGAAAGAAAATGAGTGAAACCCAAAGTTGGTTCTTCAAGTTGTTTTTAATGATTTTGTTTTTAAGAAATCTCTAAGCCCAGCATGGGGCTGGAACTCACCACCCTGAGACCAAGAGTCTCATCAACTGAGCCAGCCAAGTGCCCCCAAAGGTGGTTCTTTAAAAGATCAACACATCTGACAAACTCTCAGCTAAGAGGACTAGGATAAAAAGAGAGAAGACTCAAGCCACTAGCACCATAAATGGAAGTGGTGTCATTACTACCCGTTCTACAGAAACAAGAAGGACGAAGGCTCCATAGAAGGTGCCTGTGGGAGGTTGTCGAGTGCAGCAAGGCTGCAAGACACAAAGTTGGGGGCCTCTGAAGTGTGCAGGATTTGGGTGTCCCGACCCCACTGGAGTAGCCCTTTCCTGGCCAACCCCCACACCCCGCCCCCTGCCTGAAGTCCTCATTGCCCATCACCAAGGTATCCTGAGGAGGCTTTCAGTCAATTTTCCTATATGTTTGATCACCAGCACCTGTGTTACTTACCTACACGGGGCAGTTGATTCACCAACGAGGCGGACCACATCACACGATGCCCGTGGTTCTTTGTTAATGAACAAATCTAGTAAGAATCACAGAGGACGTTCTCAACAGAAGACAAGTGGTGGCCATGTCGAGGTTCAATTTAGTCTGTCTAGGCCACAAGGCCTCCTGCTGCCTGCCTTATTCAGGGCGGGTGGCCCCCCAAGGGCATCGGCACCCCCCACATGATCCCCATTGCTTCCCCCTGGGTCCCTATTCTGTCCTTCAGCTGTCCACCCCAGGAAACGGTGACTGTGTGCACGTGTCATATCAGCTATGACTCTGCTGCCTGTGTCCATGATTACCAGGGACCTCTCTGTCCCATCACCACCATTTGAGGTTGAGTGGCAGTCGTCTGCTGGGAGTTGGAGGGCTGCACAGTGGCCCAGCAGGCAGCGGCTCCCACACTTTCAGGAAATGTAGCCCAACAGTCACACCACTGGGGTTCCACTGGGACAGAGGGCAGTCCCGGTCACATCACATGGTGTGACCACAGTGAGGTCACCAGGTTGCAGGCTGCGGCTGGACTTCGTCAGGTTTCTGGAGCAGACGCATGAGTCTACCCTCGCAAGTGAGCTCACCAGAGTGTCCACGTGCCCCTTCTGATAACCATCCAATCCTGGGAATGGATCTTCATACGGGCATTGAGGTGTCCTACTTTTGTGTGATTTCATAGGGCCGTGTTTACACGGACCTCTCTTTAACAGTCCAGTTTTCCATGGCCCACCTGCCTGACCATGTGGCTGAAACATTGGCCACAGCCTCTCAGTCAGTAAAAACCCACACGGAGTGACATTTATTGGTTAATGTTCAGTTCTTCCACCAAGGTGAGCACCATGCAATTCAGCAGAGTTGATGCATGCAACACCAGAGGGTCTCCAGCACTCAACTGTAGTGCACTGACCTTCCAACCAGGACGTTAATGGGAAGCCGGACCCTGAGCTGCCCTCTGTAAACCAGACAGCTGTTTGTTGGTGAATAGAGACCTGCAGGCCCAGCCGCTCCTGAGGCGGTTCTGAAGTTGGCCCACCTGCAAATGAATATGAGCACCTCCTTGCACCTGCAGCAGCGTGCTCCTGTGTAAACCATTCCATGTTGTGTGGAGCACTTCCGGGTACTGCCTGCCTTATTGAAGGGTGTCTCTGACATCCATCCAACAGATTATGGGTATTTCAGGTTTCAGGATTATTTTACACCTTCAGTCATTGGGGCGGTTTCAATTAATGCCCAATGGCAAGCTAGTAGCCTTATCTCAAACAGCGTAGATCTTGTCTCTGAATCTGGAAATGTTCTGGTCCAAAATCCCTGTGGCTGCCACTGGGTGGCACTCATGTCCTTTTGCCATAGTTCCCGTCTAGGCTCATCTAGAGCCATCCTCCTTCTCCATGGACCACACAGCGCTGTTGTGCAGAGAACTTGTGCCATTACTCCAGCTTCTACTACGTCATTAGTTAAAGTGGGAATTAACAAGTTCTATGGGCTCAAGCAATTCCATGGGTTCCATTAACATGTCCAGTTGTCTTGTTTTTCAGTATTGGGGATAGAAAAAATAACTCCTAATCAGACATAACATCTATCAATTAGCACATTTAGGTAAAGGAAATGCAACCACTTCACATAAAGTCTATACACATATTCCAATTTTCCTCCAAACTGACACCATAACCCCATCAACCTGTCAATCACTGCATCTTCATAGCCTTCCCATCTAACTGTAGCCCCATCAGGACCTCACCACCAGGATTGGGAATCACAATGCATTGGGGTCTCCCATCAAAGTGTCCTAGAAAAATTCGTTCTCCAATATCCAGTTATCTTACCCACACAGATGCAGATGGCCTTGGGCCCCTAGCTGGAGATTGGGTCAAAAGACCCTGACTCTTTCAATAACCCTGATCTCAAATAATTTGCTGGACTGTTACCCTTAGTGATTCCAGCCCATATTTCTCATGGTCATCTGCCTTCTGGCTTTTCCAATTCCTCCAAACTAGAGTAAATAGAGAGGACTCTTTTAGGGATTTTCACTGTGGGGGGACTGCATAGGGTCCCATCGGTACACCCAACCTCCATTAGTGCTGCATGAAGATATTTGTTTCAATCCCACTGAAGTCTGCTTTATTAATAACAGTTCAAAGATTTCCATGCTGCTGTGGAAAGTCCCTTGACTATCCTCTTTGTCATTCCCCAACTCTCATTATTCTAATTATCTTTTTGGTAAGACCAAAAAGGGAAAGGTGATGACCCTAATCCACACGATGGGACAATTCCATCACATTATACTCCTCAGTTTCAATAATTTCTTAATTTTGTCCCCCAGCCACCTGGACTACCTTCTTGGTGGCCAAGAAGTCTTAGAAGTGCTTGTTATCTGTTGTTCCAACATAGTCTCCCTCTTTGGTAGCATTCCAGAAGCTAGCAGCTGTAGCTCGGATCAGCAGAAATCCAAGTTTGGCGTGAGGTTCCCCATTAAACACTCTCCTTCACATCCTTTCCTCTTCTCCTTACCCTCCTCCTCCCTCTCCTCCTCCTCCTCCTTCTTTAGAAAAGTCTGTGTCTTTATTGGCCAAATAGGATACTTGAGAGGGGTGAACCTCGAGGAGTGAGTGGCCTGATGCCAGGCCTGCCGTACTTCACAGGATTGCAGGTGTTGGAGAACTCACCCTGGTAGTGCCCAATCATCTCAGGCTTGATTTCCACCTGGTTGAAGATCTTGCTGTAATAGACACCAACCATGCTGGCCCCCATCTTGGGCAGCATGATCATGTCCCACAGGTGTGTCTTAACCACCTCAGGCTTTCCCATGAGAGGAGCTTCCTTCTTGGCCTTGGACAGGTGCTTCAGCAGTGAGGGCTGCTTCCTCTGTAAACCCCAGTTCAGTATCCACCACTGCTGGGCACTGTACAGTTGGATCAGCTGCTCAGGAAATATGTCCAACAGCTGGCCAAGGTCCATGCCACAGTAAGTGAACTTGTGAAAGATGCACTTCTTCTTCTGCTCCACTTCCGCCATCTTTGTCAGGCTTCAGAAAGGACCACCCGCACTCTGTGCAGACAACAACAACCAAAGAGTTATATATATAGCTTGTTTCTTCTTGTTTTGCGTTCTCTTATATCTCTAGTGAGGCCGCTTCTTGGGAGTTGGGTCTATCAGTCCTAAATTCCATTGGTAACTTTTATGTCTAGTAATTGATCTCAGCACAGCTACTGTTTCATACCCTGAATGACTCAGTAGCTACCAAGGGCTAAAGTCACCCTTCCTTTTCCCAAAGAACACTTTCACTGTGTTTCAGTAAGCTAGGATTAGTACAGCAAACCCCACTTAAGGCACCAACTGTGTCACGGGTCCCCAAGGCCTCTCTCAGTTTTGATGATTTGCTAAATGGACTTATAGGACCCAGGAAAACTGTTATGTCACAGTTATGAGTTATTATAGGTAACAAACACAGATTGAAATCAGCAAAGAAAAATAAAAAGGGGAAATCCAGGAAAACCAGACACAGGCTTCCAGTTGTTCTCTCCCAGGACAGCACTTAATTCTCCATAATGATAAGTGACAACATGTGCAAAGTGTTGCCAACCAGGGAAGCTAACCCTAGAGGCTTGGTGCCCAGGAATTTGACTGGAGTTCTGTCATGTAGGCATGCGGCACCCTAACTACTTGGCTCCAGCTGCTCCAGAGACCAGATTGACAGCAAGGTGCAGAGCCCCAAGCAAACAGAAACAGGCAGGCCCCATAAATCATGTTGTTAGCATCAAGGATCTAGCACTGCCCAAGACTCCAGGGAAGTAAAGACATTCTTATGAGACCAGATATTCCAAAGGCTCAGAGGTTATCTGCCAAGAGCCAGTCAAGGGCCATTGTTTTGAGCACCCCACACCCACTGAGTCAATCCTTTACTATGTGGTCTTGCACATTTTTGTTAAGTTTCCAATTAGGTATTTTTTAAGTCACTCTTGTAAATGGGATGTTTAATGTATTAAACCTGTTATTCATATTATAAAACTATCAGTGCCCATCTGTTAATGTTGCACCATATAACCTTCCTGAATTCACCTGCTTATTATTAGGTTTGGTTCTCATGGGCTTTCCAGATACACATTCTCGTCACCTACAAATAATCATAGCTTTCTGATTGCTGCTATAATGATCCAACTAAACAGTTCAGCAGGTATAGTTCCTGATTTTTATTCCTGATAGTCATTATTATTATACAAGTTTATAGGATACCAACTAGTACTTTCATCCATTAGAAACTTGGGCTTTATGACCAGCATGGTTTATGAGCATTTGCTACCATTAGCTCCTGTTTGAACAGCCCTTTTCCTCCTTTTAAGATCAGCCAAAGTCTGTGTATTTAACCTAAGGTGGATGAAAATAAACCCTTAGGAAGGTTACCTTGGAAATAACAAGCTCTAGGAGCACCTGGGGGGCTCAGCGGTTAAGCGTCTGCCTTTGGCTCAGGTTGTGATCCTGGGATCCCGGGATTAAGTCCTACTCAGCCTCCCTGCATGGAGCCTACTTCTCTCTCTGCCTATGTCTCTGCGTCTCTCTCTGTGTCTCTCATGAATAAATAAAATAAAATAATAAAATAAAATAAAATAAAATAACAAGCTCTAAGTCCACAGAAGTACGTCTTAAATACACAAACTACTTGAATATGCCATCTGCATCATGGTCTCCCTCCCCAGAGTCCAGGCTCACCCTGTTCCAGGCAACCAGACTGCTGTCTGATTAACCCCCCAACCTTTAGGCTGTACCCTACATGTACAGCCAGAGTTTTTCTTGAGGACAGGACCCAGAGCCCCACAGTGGGTGCTGAGGGCTGTAAGGCAGGGAGCCCCCCCATCTGAATTCTGTTTGACGGATGTGGGCAGCTCCTGGTGAGGCATAGAGGGGCAGAGCGACAGCCCCTGCCAGCAGCCTGGTTGGGGAGGGAGCTGTAAGAAAGGGGGTGTGGGGGAGGCCCATGCCAGCCCACGTGGGCTCCACAAATATGTGGAGAGTGATGCGAGAAGGTCAGAGCTGTCCACTATTTCTCTCTGGGGATACTTCCTTTCCCAGGTGGACAGATCGTTTATACATAGGTGTCCCCATGTTTTATTTTTATTTTTTTAAGATTTTATTGATTTATTCATGAGAGACACAGAGAGAGAGGCAGAGACATAGGCAGAGGGAGCAGGCTTCATGAGGGGAGCCCAATGTGGGACTCGATCCCAGGTCTCCAGGATCATGCCCAGAGCTGAAGGCATATGCTTAACCACTGAACCACCCAGGTATCCCAAGTCCCCACGTTTAAATAGTTTACAGTAGGCCACTCTGCTTTTACCAAAGACCTACATCAGTACCTTCTTTCACTGATGAAAAGAAACCTGAAAAGAACTGTCACTTTTAGGAAAAAAAATCAAGATCAAAAATAGCTTTCCATGTTTGTATTGCAGCGACCACCGAGGGTGGCCCTGCCAGCTCCTGGGGAACCACGCTCAGCACATCAGCATCTGGCCGCCGGAGCTTTGAACTGTGTCTCCATATGCTTTATGCATCTGTTAGCAAGATGTGTCCCTAAAGCATCAAAAAGGGCTTAGAGGGGTTATTTTTTGAGTCTGGGAAATTTTCAGGAGTTTTGGGGTAGCCCTCTCCTTTTGGATAGCGGGACACCCGTGCTCCTGCTCTGTGTCTCCTCTGTGGCTCCTTCCTCCAGAGCACAGCTGGCCTGCCTCCTGTTTTGCTGCCACGTCCCCTACTAAAGCGGCTCTTACATTTAGAAATGGTTGAAAAAAATTAAAAGAAGAAGGTTCCATGGCACACATAAATTATATGAAATTCAGATTTCAGTGTTTATGAATACTTATTGGAACACGGCCACACCCATCCATGAGTGTCTACACCGCTTGGCAGTAAAGGGACAACTTGAGTACTTGCAACAGAGACTGTGTGGCCCTCGATGCCCAAACATCTACTACCTGGTCCTTTGTGGAGACTTTGTCAACGCTGCTCTAAACACTCAGAGAAGGCAAAGCTTCTCCTCACTTGATGGTGGCCACCAGCAAACAGGCAGTCAGGGCGGGCTGGTGCAGAGGACAGCGTGAGCTGAGTACTGTTGAGGTGTCCCCTGTGCTGCCCCCACCCGCCGCCCGCCGTCACCACCAGGACTTAGTACCCACCCTGATTGCAGTGGCATCCTCCTCAGGAGTGTTGGTGTGGGACTCCCCAGCCAGGCCATGAGGTCCTGCACCTAAGAAGACCCTTTTGTCCCCCGAAAGGAAGTGGCCTTGCCTGAAATGATCTGTGTGACTCTGTCCTGCCTTTAGAAGTCTTTCCTGTTTGTAGCCCCCTTGCTGCTCCTTCCCAGTTGCTAGACGGGATGCTTCCCGATTCGCCAATTGTTGAGTAGAGTCAATCAGATCCTCAGATTTCCTCAGTTGGCTTTTGTTTCTTCAGGGGCCTGAGGATGGCAGTCAGGGCAGGCCTGCTCCCACGAGAAGCCCGCGGGCGAGGGGCCGTGTCATGGGGCAAGGCCTGAGAAACTGAGGCCACGGTGCCATCTGTTTGGGCTCTGGAGGTGTCAGAAGGTGGCAGTGTCCCTCCAGGATGACGGGAGGTCCTGGGGACAGAGGGGAGCTGCTCCCAAAGTGGAAGCAGTTAGGGACCCAGACCCCAGCTGACGGCCAAGGTGAAAGAGTAGGGTGAACTGACTGCTTCCCACCAGCTTCTGCTGGGGGCTAGGCCCAGACACTTCACGGGAGGAGACAGGAGCCCACACGGAATTCCGGGGACACTCGCTCAGAAAGGGTCACTGCTCCTGGGGGCCAGGACCTGGGGCACAGCGCACGCTCTATGGGGGGCCAGACGGGGGAAGCCGTGGAGGGAGGACCTGGACAGGGTCACAGCACAGCGGAGTGGGGTGGCCCAGGGGAGCCGGGGTTAGACGGGCCAGGGGAGCACAGGAGGCTGAGCGCCCCTCACTAACCTGAAGGTCAGACTTCTAGTCAGCCTCCCCCTCGGAGGAGAGAAACAGGGCAGAGCTCAGGGTTTGACTCTTGTTACTAAAGTCAATAAAGTCAGAGGATAACAAACCGTAGACTTTCGTGAGAAAACACGGGGCCGAGATGAGCTCAGAGTGAAGGCTGCACAATTGGGAAACCACTTTACCAGACCCGAAGCGACTTAGCCAGATACACGCCGCCTTCACTGCCTGGCCCTTCAGCTTCCAACGGGCTGGGTGTTACAGGGTCGCGGGGGCCACATCTCCCGGAGCTGAAGAGCCATCCCGTGACACCCAAGGGTGAGTGAGCATTTATTAAATGCAGGTGAGAAGAGGGAAGAGAGACAAAGGCTGTAGGGTGAGCGCAGGGAACGGAGCTCAGAGGTTGGTCACCATCATCTTTACGAGGTCTCACCAGGAGCGTGTGGCCTCCAATTCTGGTGCCGTGTTGGTTTGTCCCCTGTCTCTTCCTCCCTCGGTCTCCGCATCTCCACTGCCGGGAGCAGTTTGGGAGCGGGGGGGCGGGGGGTGCCTTAGGGGCTCCTATGTCCCAGCCTGTCCCCCACCTCCTCAGAGGACAGGACCCTGGCCGGACCGACTGACATGCCTCCTAATGACGAGCGGGGCTGCGGGAGAGTGTGCGTCTCCGAGGAACCTGGAAGGAGGCTCGAAGGCGCTGAGGCAGCCGCGCACCCCTCAGGTCTCAGGGATCTTCCCAGGGTTGCAAGCTGCGCGAGACCTTCACTGACGCCTGCTTACCCTTGCCTGTTTTCTGTATCGATAGTCCAAGCTGAAGAGTTTAGGCTCAAAAGTTGAAGAAGAAAGTAGGAGGTGATGAGGGGTGACCGGGGTCACAGATGCGGGGGACGGAGTGACGAGAGGGATTCCTCACTCTCAATGGTTGGTCAGGTTTGCTGAAGCCCGCGGGGCGCCCCACGCTCATGACTGCTGTGGACTGCTTGCGGCAGAGGAAGTGAACAAGTTGTTTCTCTCCCTTCACTGGATTTACTGCCTAACGTGCCACGTTTATTTTTTTTTAATTTTTTAATTTTTTAATTTTTTATTTTATTTATTATTTGTGATAGTCACACACACAGAGAGAGAGAGAGAGGCAGAGACATAGGCAGAGGGAGAAGCAGGCTCCATGCACCCGGAGCCCGATGTGGGATTCGATCCCGGGTCTCCAGGATCGCGCCCTGGGCCAAAGGCAGGCGCCAAACCGCTGCGCCACCCAGGGATCCCTATTTTTTTTTTAAAGATTTTATTTATTTATTTATTCATGAGAGACACACACAGAGAGAGGCAGAGACACAGGCAGAGGGAGAAGCAGGCTCCATGCAGGAAGCCTGATGTAGGATTTGATCCCGGGACTCCAGGATCACACCCTGGGCCAAAGACAGGCGCCAAACCACTGAGCAACCCAGGGATCCCCCACGTGCTGCATTTATAACATAGGACCCGTCTTCTCAGTGACTCTGAGAAGGAACTTAATACACAGATTTAGTTTATAACCATGCTACCTAGCTTTTATTGATCCCATAAGACCAAGGGACTAAGGAGGAAAACAACCAGGCCCAGCATAAAACTTGAATTCCAAATGACTCTAGTCTTAGCAAAGTCTGAGAGGAACCAGGTTTCCCTGTGGATCAGGGAAAGGCTAACCTCCTCAGGTTCTACGTCTGAATCTGGAGAGGAGCAGCCCCGATGGGGAGGGTCCTCTGGGTCTCACTTACAACACCCGGCCGTTCGGACAGTACTCACAGGACTAGTCAAGCTACCAACATAGAGATTGTGTTTCCAGTAAGTTCTGCTAACGGCTCTTACTGAGCAAAATATCCACCATCCAAACCGAATTTTGTTTGGGCCCAGGGGGTTTGTTACCATTGTTATCAACACCTTGGAGTGCCACCCTGATTAAAAGTTTCATACTTCTCTCTGCTTCCCAAAATCTAGACAGACATGATAACAGGGAAAATGTACAAACTAGTAATTGGGGGACGGAGAGAGCTCGCTCGCACACCACCTACCACCCTAAGATGGTTAGGCAGTGACTGCTCCTTTGATTTATTTTTGTTTCCTTATTGTCTGTAGTCTTCAAAAATGAATCATATTCCAGCTGCACATATTAAAACCCTTACAAAAACACTGCATCTTATTTTAGCTTAAAAGGAAATGTGTAGTTTGGAGCTTTAAAGTAATAGGGACCCGAGTCTTTGTGTTGTGCTTCAAAGCCGAATGTGCCTCTTCTGCACCAAGTGAGGCCAGCCATCAGCCCGTTGGGTACAGTAAGTGCAGCTCCAGATGCCGCTAGGAAGGAAGGCAGCTAGCTGCGTGTGTCTCAGAAAGAAGGTGCACGTTACTGCAGAATTCATCTAGAATTCTTACATGGAAGTTGGACATTGAACATGGGGTATATTAACCTGCAGAGAGATAACTGTTTAACCTACAAATACTCACAATTTATTTCCTATACTAAAGTCTGCCAAAACCTGATCAGACACTCCCCTTGCTAATTTTAGGCATTTAAGCAAAAATACTAAAGCTGTCAGATTTTTGAAAACCATGCACACTTTTAAAATTGTGCTTAGAAGCTACATAGTTCTATATAAATATATTTAAAGGTGGAAATAGGAAACAGTTTTAAAAAGTCATGTAGAAATTAAAGTTAAATTAAAATTAGTGTTTTTATTTATTCATGAGAGACACACAGAGAGAGGCAGGGACACAGGCAGAGGCAGAAGCAGGCTCCCTATGGGGAGCCCCATGTGGGACTCGATCCCAGGACCCCGAGGTCACACCCTGAGCCAAAGGCAGATGCTCAACCAACCACTGAGCCACCCAGGTGACCCAAAAGTAAGTATTTAAAGAATGATTTCTGCTTCCAAAGCAGAGTAAACATAAGAACAGATGAAGTCTAGGAAACAATTGCTTTCTGACACTGGCTCGCAGGTGAAGGGCAGTGACCACAGCTTACTGAGGAGACAGCCAGGGTGCCCCCTGGAAGGCAGGTGGTCCACCTGAGTCAGAGGCAGGTGCTTGGGGTTTGCAGGGTAGAAGGCAGGGAGAGGAGTGAGTTCTGAGGGGTGGAGGGTCACCTGGAGTGCTGAACTCTGAGTCGTATGTGAGCAGAGGGAGCCACCAGCAAGGGGCCGGTATGTCACCAAGGTCTGTGGGGCCGGGAGCCATCTCTGCTCCACCAGGCAGAGGAGAAGACATGCTTCCCCCCACAGGGCAGGGTGCTGGGAGGGGCATTCCTTGGGGGTGTGGCAGGATCAGCCCTAAAATAAAAGTGCTCTGGCCCCAGAAAACATTGCTTAAGAGCCAGCCTTGAAAATTCAGACCACTCCAAGGGACTCAGATGCATTCCCAAGGAAGACCCACTAATGTTCACAGAAACCCAAAAATAGCTCCTGCCCAACAAGGTGAGCCTCACTGTGTATGGTACTGCAAGGAAAAAAAGTCAGCTAATAAAAAATGTAAAAATTAAAAATAGTAATGACAGATATAAGGATTAGCAGATAAGAATATTGAATAAATGATCATAAGCATATTACTCATGGAGCAAACATGTTAGGAGAGAGAGGGGAAATATGAAAAAAACCAAATCGAGCTATTCAAGATGAAAATACACTGGATGGGATTCATACAAGATTGGATAACACGGAAGAAAAGATGGATGAACTTGAAGAAACAGAAATGGAAACTATCCAAAGTGAAACATGAAGTGAAAAGACTGACATCAGGGCTGCATCAATGAGCCAGGGGCGGCCCCGGTCACTGGAGCACAACCGTTTGGCATCCCCCAGAAGAGCAGAGGAAGAGAGCATTACAGAAAAAGTAACACAGCAAAATTTCCAAATCTGATAAAAACTCTAAGCCAGTAATTCCAGCTGGGGGTGATGTTATCCTTGAGGACATTTTTCAGTGTCTGGAGGCAGCTAGGAAGTAGCCCTGGCACCCAGGGGGCAGGGGGCAGGGAGGCTGCTACACATTCTGCAAGCTGTAGACGCCCCCAGGCCCCTTGGTGTCCACACTGGACCCAGAGGTCTGAGAAGCTCAGTCAGCCCCAGCAGGAAGAGAAAGGGGGGGTTGGAAGAAGAGCGCAAGACAAGTCATAAACAGATTGCTCAAATCAGTGATATTGGGAAATCTCAAAAACAGTCGGAAGTAAAACGTGTTACATACACAAGGACTCAGAAAAAATGACTGCGTACTTCTTCCAGAAACAAGTGGGAGGCAGAACCACACATCCTTGAAGCCTTGAGGGCAACGGCGGGGCTGACACCCCATGTTTTTAACCCAGCAAAAGTAATTTGAAGACTAAGTCAAACCAAACACTGTTTTAGATACAGTAAAACTGAAAGAATTCATCCCCAGAAGACCTGCAGCACAGGCTGTGTTGTTTTATGTTGTTCAGGCAGAAGGAAGTCAGGCCAGATTGAAACCCTCGAGGAGAAAGGATGAATCATGACAGTGATCAGGAGTTTCACAGAAGGCTTGAGCTCTCTGACCAACCACTCACCCACTGGATGTTTATAAGCACTTCCTCCAGCAACAGCAGAACCGCGTTCTTCTCCAGTGCACAAGGAACTTAAACCAGAAGACACCATGTTCTGGGCTATAAAACAGGTGTCAATAAGTGGAAAATAACTTAAATCACACAAAGCATGTTCTCTGATCACAATAGAGTTACATTAGAGATAAATGTTAGAAGGATATCTGGAAAATCACCAAAATACTTGGAAACTAAATAATGCACTTCTAAAAACAGCCTGTTGGTAGGAAGATGTAAAAAAGAAAAGCATAAAATATTTTGGCTTGAGTGAAAAAAAAAAACCCTGCAGTATACCTAAATTTTAGGAATACAGTTTTCAGCAATCCTCAGAAAGGAATTTACAGTACAAAAACTCTTATTAAGAGAAAAATAGAAGGGACTCAAGTCAATGACCCACTCAGCTTTGACCTTACAAAAATGGAAATAAAAGAAGATCAAATTCAGCATTAAATAAGCAGAAGAGAGGAAATAATAAAAAACAGAAACTGTTAAGACATAAACAAGAGAAAATATAAGTGAAACCAAAAACTGGTTCTCTGAGAATAAAATTGAAAAACTTCTGGACACACTGATTTGGTGGGGGAGAAGGAAACAATAAATTACCAATATCAAGAATGAGAGAGGTGATATTCTTACAGATGCAACAAATGTTTTAAAATAAGAGAATAATATAAAACATTTCATGTCAATGTGTTTGACAACTTACATGAAATAAAGCTACCAAAGATTACTCAGGAAGAAAGTGTTCATTAGGGTAACCCTGTAGGTATCTGAACTTGTAGTTAAAAACATTCTCACACCAACTGCAAGGCCAAACAGCTTCACTGGGGAATCCAGCCCAATTTTCTTTTTCTTGAGAGAAAGGGAGGGGGGCGGTTTGCACATGTGCGTGAGCAGGGGTGGGGGAGAGGGAGACGGAGAATCTCAAGCAGACTCTGAGCTGAGCACAAAGCCCAATGCAGGGCTTGATCCCACAGCCCTGAGATCACAACCTGAGCTGTAACAAAAAGTCAGATGCTTAGCTTACTAAGCCACCCAGGCACCTCTGGGGAATCCAACCAAATCTTTAACGAAAAAATAGCACCAATTCTACATAAGCTCTCTCAAACATGTGAACTAATGCAGTCCACAAGGCCAGTGTTATTCTGACCCCAAAACCATACTAAAACACAAGATATGAAAACTACAGATCAACGTGTGAAAATCTGTAGCAAAATTTTAGAGAATCAAATAATATATAAAAAGACAACACATCACAACCAAGTAGGATCCTCCAAGAATGCACAGTTGGTTAAATGTTCAAAAATCGTTCAATATAATTTACCCCATTAACAGACTAGGAAATAAAAACTGTTCGATCATCTCAATAGATGCAGAAAGAGCATTTGGCAAAATCCAACTGTGAAAATTAAAAATCCTTGGCAAAGTAAGAATGAGAGGGAACTTCTTCAACATGGGAAAGGGCACAGGCAGTAAACAACCAACATATTTCATAGTGAAAGACTGAATGCTTTCTGCCTGCAATCAGAAACAACATGAGAATGTCTGCTCTCACCACTTGTGTTCCTGTAAAAGACATCCATACTGGAAAGGAAGATGTAAAACTACCTTTACTTGGAGTCATCATGACTGACTATATAGAAAATCCTACATAATCTATAAATCCTACATAATCTACAAAAAAAGGAACTAAATGAGTTTACTACAGTGGTGAGATACAAGATAAATATACACAGATCAATTATTTATATAACAGCAACAAAAAATGGGAAATTTTAGATTTTAAAATGCTATTTACAATAGCATCAAAAATAGGAACTACGTAGGGATACATTTAGCAAAACATATGCATGACTTATACACTGAAAACTATAAAACAGTGCTCAGAAAAAAAAGTCAAAGACTAAATAATAAATATACTTTGTTTATGGATCTTAAAGCTCAATTCTTCCCAAAACTGTTGTATAGTTCAACCCAATCCCCATCAAAACCCCGAAAGGAGTTTTTGTAGAAATTAACAAGATAATTCTAAGTTTGAAAAAAATACAAAGGACCTAGATTAATCAAAACAACTTTAAAAACAATAACAGAAAGGGAAGACTTAACCTGATTTTGAGATTTATTATATAGTTATAATAATCAGGGTAGTGTGATATTGCTGCCTTGGGACAGAATCAAGAATTGACATAGGACAGCCTGGGTGGCTCAGCAGTTAACACTGCCTTCGGCCCGGGTGTGATCCTGGAGACCCAGGATTGAGTCCCACGTTGAGCTCCCTGTGTGGAGCCTGCTTCTCCCTCTGCCTGTGTCTCTGCCTCTCTCTTTCTCTGTGTGTCTCTCATGAATGCATGCATGCATGAATGAATGAATGAATAGATAAATAAATAAAATCTTAAAAAAAAAAAAGAATAGACATAGATCCAGATATAGTCAAATGGTTTTCCACAAAGATGCCAAGGGAGTTCATGGGGGAAAGATAGTCTTTTCAGCAAATGGTTCTCTGAAATAAATGTCAGAAAATGTGATTATGGATTTCTATAATAAGTGTATATTTAGAGTTTGGGGGGTTTGGTGTTTTTAAGAAACTGCTTAACTAATTTTCAGAGTGGTTGTGCAACTTAAAATTCCTTCTACTAATGGACCAGGGATTCAAGTTCTCTGAAACTTGTCAGTGGTGAAGTAGGTTTTCTTCCCTTGTTCCCATGTCAGGAGGGGAGCATTCAGTCTTTCATTTTCCTTCTACTCCTGCATCATTGGAACTTTTTATTGTGAATGTGTGCTGGATTTCCCAAATGTTTTATTTTCTGCATGAATTGAGATGAATATATGATATTTTATTGTATCACATTAATTGATTTTCAGATGTTAGAATTATCTTAGAACAAACCTCACATGGTCATGGTGTATAATCCTTTTCATGTATTGCTGAATTTAGCTTGGGAATATTTTGTTAAGAAATATTGTGACTAGGGGATGGCCCCGTTGGTTGAGTGTCCAGCTCTTGACATAGTTAAAAACTATGTAATCCCAGCTCAAGTCATAATCTTGGGGTCTTGAGATGGAGCCCAACATGGGCTATGCACTCAGCAAGGAATCTGCCTGAGATTCTCTCTCCCTCTAGCCCTCCTTCCATCCACTTGCATGTGTGCACACTCTCTCTTTAAAATAAAAAAATTAATAAATCTTTAGGAATTTTGTGAATATGATCAGACTGGATATCATTCTAAAAAGTTTTTTCTTGTGATGTCTTTGTCTGGCTTTGGTATCAGGGTCACAATGGCCTCATTGAAGAGGTGGGAAGGCTCCTTTCTCACTTTTCTAGAATAATTTTTGATGTTTTAATATTCCTTCTTTAAATGTTTGACAAAATTGGCCAGTAATGTCATTGGGGTTATGATTTTTTTTTTGCAAAAAGTTTTAAACTAAATTAAATTAATTTGAATTAATTAGTTTTCTTGTTACAGGTTTATTCAGATATTCTACTTCTTCTTGAGTCAATTTTGGTAATTTGTGTTTTTCTAAGAATTAATCTGCTTTAATAAGTTGTCTAATTTATTCCATTTTTAAAAAGATTTTATTTATTTATTCATGAGAGACAGAGAGAGAGAGAGAGAGAGGCAGAGACACAGGCAGAGAAAGAAGCAGGCTCCAGAAGGGAGTCTGACGTGGGACTCAATCCCAGGTCTCCAGGATCAGGCCCTGGGTCTGGGCTGAAGGCAGCACTAAACCGCTGAGCCAACCTGGGCTGCCCCATGTCTAATTTATTCCTATAAGTAGTTCAGGATATTCTCTCACAGCCATGTTGATTTCTGTAAGGTCAGGTTTCTTTTTTTTTTTTTTCTTTCTTTCTTTTTCTTTTTCTTTTTTTTATTGACAGAGAGAGGGAGGGCAAGAGAGCACAAGCAGGGGGAGTGGCAGAGGGAGAGGGAGAAGCAGACTCCCCACTGAGCAGAGAGCCCGACATGGGACTCAATCCCAGGACCCTGGGATCATGACCTGAGCTGAAGGCAGACGCTTAAACGACTCAGCCCCCCAGGTGCCCTGTAAGGTCAGCTTTGAAGTCCATTTTTCCCTTTCTGGTTTTGGTAATTTGTGTCTTATTTTTTATTTCTCAGTTAATATATAGCTAAGGGTTTGTCAATTTTGTGGTCTTTTCCTGGAATCAACTTTAGGTTTCATTGATTATTGATTTGTTTTCCTATTGATTTTTGCTTTTAATCTTTATTATTTCTTTCCTTCTATTTGCTTTACAATTGATTTGTTCTTCCTTTTTCAGTTTCTTATGGTGGATGCTTGAGTTGTCAATGCTCCTGTCTCCCTGGTCTTTGGCCCCACAGCTTACTCAGCCTGGGACTGAGTGTTTCTATCTCAGGCATGCGACCCTTCTTTCGAGTCTCCAAACCCTTCAGATCCCTGTAGTGTGCACCTGTGCTGCCCCTGCCTGGGGGGCGAGGAGCAGGGAGGGGGCGGCTGGCTGCAGTTCTGCGCTTGCGGGGCCACAGCTCGGACAGCGTTTGTCGGACCGCCTGGAGGTCCTAGGCTTGTGGCCACATGGAGCTGAAAGCCCACTCCTGGGCTGATTGCAGCTGGTTCCCCTGCTCTGACACCCAGGCACCCCTGTTCTTTCTGTGACCCTAGGGATCCCGGACCACGCTGTCCCACCTCGAATTCCACCCTTGTTTACCACCTGAGCGCCTTGCAGGCAGGGATGTACTTGCTCCAGCAGATTTCGCAGAGTCCTGACTCTGTGCCCCATGACTCTATCACTTCTGGGTGCCGGCTAACGGAGGCTCCCGGTCCTGCAGTTTATCTTCCCATATACCACCTCAGATTCACTTCTCCGCACCTCCTATCTTGCAGAAAGTGGTCACATTTCCACTTGGAGAGTTGCAGCAATTCTTAGATCCCTGGCTGAGTTTGCAGGTGTTCCAAATGCTCTGATAGCTGTCTAGCTGAATTCCTGTGACCAGATGACATTAAGATCTCCTACTTCCCCACCTTGGACTCCTATTATTCCTGTTGCTGTGGCCTGACTTGTTTCCATCTAAAATTCTTACGTCCAAACCCTAACCCCTGGTGTGATGGCAGAGATAGGGCCTAGAGGAGGTGATAAAGGTTAAATGAGGTGACTAGGGTGGGGCCTCAATCCTAAAGGGTTAGTGCCTTTAGGAGAAGAAGGGGCACCAGAGCTCACTCTCTCTGCTGCAAGAGAACACAGGGAAAGGCTGGAGAGGCCTCACCAGATCCCAACCATGCTGGCACCCTGATCTTGGACAGCCTCTTGGATGGTGAGAAATAAAGGTCGGTTGTGTAAGCCGCCCAGTTTGAGGTGTTTGTATTGAATGGCCCCAGCTGGTGTGGACATGCAATGCTCCCGAAGGAAGATTTCTCCTCCTTCCACCCTGTTCTCCCTCCTGCACCCCTCTTCTCCTTCCCCTGGGAACCCTCTATCCCCAGCCTCCTAGGTCCACGGGTCCACAGCTGTGTGGAGCTAGCAGAGGGCACTGGCAGCCAGAGTCCCCAAAGTTGGCTTCCAAGTCCACCTGCATTCAGGAGTTCTGGGGGTCAGACCTCATCATTTGAAAGACTTTCTCCCTTCTGTTCTTAACAGTGTCCTCTGGAGCACAGATTTTAAGTTTGATGAAGTCCACTTTATTTATTTATTTTTTCTTTTTGCTTGTACTTGTGGTGTTGCATCTAAGAAACCAAAGTCACAAAGATTTATACCTATGTTCTCTTCTAACAGCATCGTAGCTTTACTCTTCTATTTAGGTATTTGATCCATTTAATTTCACATCTGGTGTAAGACAGGGTTCCGACTCCATTCTTTTGTGTGTGGATTTCCTATTATCCCTAAAGGATTTGCTGAAAATCAATGCACCATAAAAGTGTAGGTTAATTTCTGTACTCTCGATTTTATTCTATTGATTAATTTCTGAAGAAAAAAAAAGCCAGCTGGAATTTTTAAAAACATTTTTAAAATATTTTATTTATTCATTCATGAGACATACACACACACACAGAGAGAGAGAGAGAGAGGCAGAGACACAGGCAGAGGGAGAAGCAGGCTCCATGCAGGGAGCCTGATGTGGGACTCGATCCTGGGACTCCAGGATCACACCCTGGATCGAAGGCAGGCGCTAAACCGCTGAGCTACCCAGAGATCCCCACCAGCTGGAATTTTGATAGGGATTGTGTGAAATCTAAGATTAATTTGAGGAGTATGTCAGAGCTTCAAAAGGCAAAGGGGCTCTTTGCAGGAGTGGAGGTTCTTGCAGACGATCTCAACTGTTGGATGATAATCCCGATGCGATGGCCCCTGCCAGAGCCGTCCTGGTTCAAGCGAGAGAACCCCCACCACTGGCCATCTGAGAGAGAGGTGAGGTCCCAGCAGGAAAGCTCAAGGGACAGAGGGGTCCCAGGCAGAAAGCCAACTGGGAAAGGCGCCCAAAGCAGCTCCCTCTCAGCAGCTATATCACTGCAGTCGTGACAATATTAACTCAGCAACTTTACCAACTGTACTGTCCTCCTTCCAATACAAGAGAGTCGTGTCAGCCCTATAGGTGGTGGATGAGCACACTACTGCTACACCGGTGTATTTGTAAAAGACCAGAAACAACCTACGTGTCCTTCGGTGGAGTGGACAGATGGCTCACGTAAACCACGGAGAAGTATGCAGCCACGAAAGTGTTTGCTGAGAGGAACCGGTGAGCATCACACATTATCACTTTTTTTAAATGAGAAGAAATATATGCTTGTATATCATCTCTTTGAGGGGGGCTTACTTTTCTCCATGTATTTTTTTCATGTACAAATAGGCGTAATTTTCATATCATTCGTTTCTTTTATCTCTGACAAAAATGAGAACTTTGAATTAAGACCTTGCTCATCAGATAAAAGCCATAGTGTACTTTCTGTTTATATTTCTCAGTTATGTTTCTTGTAACGCTAGTACAATATCACCACCAGGAGGCTGGGATGGATACAAGCCACCCATCTAATTCAGATCTCACTATGTGTACTTTTATGTGTACTCACTGAGTGTGTGTTCTGTGCAATTTTATCACTGGTATTTGTGTTACACATCAGAGCAAGAAACAGAACATGTCCATGACCACATCCCCCATGTTGCCTTTTATATCCTCACACATCATCCCCAACCCCAACTTCTGGCAACATGTTCTCCATTTCCTTAATTTTGTCACTTCAAGACCATCATATGAATGGAATCACACATTGTGAAAACTTTGGGAGTGGTTTTTTTCACTCAGCGTAATTCTCTGAATATTTACCCAGGTTGCTGTGTGTTGCATAGCTCATTCCTTTTATTACTCAGTAGTATTTCATGATACAGATGTACCACAGTGTTTTGTTTTGTTTTTTAACCATTAACCTAATGGAAGATATTTTGGATGGTTTCCGGTTTGGGATTTTTACAAATAAGGCTGCTGTGAACATTTGTGTGCACAATTTTATATGAATACAAATTCTCATTTAAGTGTCCAGGAATGAAATTACTGGGTCCTGTGGCAAGAGCACATTCAGTTGTATAGGAAAAGGACAAATAGCTCTCTGGAAGGCAATGTATGAGTGATCATTTCTCTGCATCTTTGCCAGCATTTGTTGCTGCCACTGCTTTTTTTTATATTAGCCATTCTGATAGGTGTATAGTTTATGTTTTTTATTTATTTTTTTAGAATTTATTTATTCATGAGAGACACAGAGAGAGTCAGAGATGCAGGCAGAGGGAGAAGCAGGCTCCATTCAAGGAACCCGATGTGGGACTCCATCCTGGGTCTCCAGGATCACGCCCTGGACTGAAGGTGGCGCCAAACCGCTGAGCCACCGGGGCTGCCCATGTTCTTTTATTTTTTAACATTTTTTTGGATTAAAAAAATTTTAAGCAATCTCTACACCTAACATGGGACTCGAACTCACAAACCTGAGATCAAGTCACATGTTCTATCAACTGAGCCAGCCATGTGCCCCTATTTCTAAAAATATGCATATTACCTAAAACCATAACAGCATTTTCAAAATGCTTATGTAGGCAGGCACATGAGAGCAACTGATAAATGGGATACCAATAGATTAACTTAAAATAAGAAGTAGGTCAAAGCATGAGGTCAGATCGTGTTTGCTGGTCATGCATCTATCCCTGGCATGGGCAGCTTCCTAGAAGTCAAGGGATACTCATATGGCAGCCTGGCACATTAGAGCAGACAGAGGGAAATGATTCTTTTTTTTTTTTAAATGAAGATAATATCATTCCAACATGGAAACATATGAACATTTTTATTAGAATTTCAAAATAGATACAAAAGTCTAGAGCACAACAATAGTGTGTGCACTCACTCCACTCCAACTGCCACCAACAAGTGCTTCTTTCATCAACCTCATTGCCCCTTTTTCTGGAATAAACTCAAAGCATCCTGTGCTCCACCCATAAGCACTTTGGGTGCATTTATATCCCAAAGGGCATTTTCTTATGTATTAATCACACCTAAAATTAACAATAATTCCTTTTAAAGAATGTTAGAGGAAAAATGACTCCCCATACTCCCACCCTCATTCAAACCGTGGTGATTCCACGGCTCCTCCGGTTGTGTGGGCAGCATGCAAGGATCCAGCAAGGCTGGCTCCAGAGATGAGTGCACAGGGACCCTCTCTTCTGTTTCTGCCACCGCTTAACATTGTATGACATCCAGTTCCACTTAGCTCCATCTTCTTAACCAGGAGAGTTGGATAATTTTCATACGTCTTTAAGAATACCTTCTTTACGAGTCTTTTTTTTTTCATTTATTTCTTTTGAATGCTAATATAAAAATCCTCAACAAAACACTAACCAACCAAATTCTGCTGCTTATTGAAAGAATTATACAGTCCAACCAAATGGGATTTATTCCCATAATGCAAGGATGGTTCAACATAAGAACATCAACCAACGTAGGGGGCGCACCGGGGTGGCTCCGCGGGTGAAGCGTCTGCCGTCAGCTCGGGTCATGATCCCGGGGTCCTGGAAAGGAGCCCCACGTTGGGGGGAGGTCCCTGCTTAGCGGGGAGTCCGCTTTCTCCCTCTCCCTCTGCCCGTCCCCTTGCTCCTGCTCTTTCTCTCACATGAATAGAATCTTAAGAAAAAAAAGAAAGAAAATCAAGCAATGTAAGACACCACATTACAGAATAAAGGGGGAAATTCACATGATCATCTCAATGGATGCGGAAGACCATGTAGTCAAGTCTAGCACCTTTAGGATAAACAGGCTAGGAGAAGGGAGCTTCCTCCACACGCGGGAGGAGCCCAGGGAAGCCCGCTGTCTCGGTGTACAACTGAGCGCTCCTTCCGGAGGTCAGACAAGGACGCCCGCAGTCCCCACGTCTGTCCACCGAGTACAAGTTCCGGCCACAGCAGTCAGCCAAGGTGTCCACACCCGACAGCGAAAGTAAGATCTTACAGAGAGAAAGCCCGGACACGCTGTCAGCGCTCACGAAGGAGTCCAGCACCGTGAGAGGACGACAAACCAACACACGCAGGAACCCCGCGCATTTGCACACACAGCCCTGCACGAGCTCGTCGGAAACGAACAAAACAGCGCCACGGACAACAGCATAAACACGACTGACGGAGTAAACCAAGGACGCAGGGGCTTGTAGACTGAAAACTACGACACTGCTGGAAGAAGCAAAAGAAGATACTCTGTGCCGGCCAGCCTCCCCGGCAGCGGCGCACCACTCTCTGCTGGCAGGACAGTCACCCACTGCGGCCTGCGGCGGTACTACAGCCCCCACAATACCTCGGGGGGCGGCGGCGGAAGCCACAGCGTTGGTCAGTCACGGCCGGCGGTGGCGTGGAGCACGACGGGTCTTGTAGTGGGCGCGGGGCGGTGACTGAGGCAAAAGCGTTAGAAGGGGCCCGCGCGAGCGCAAGCCGCAGGCCAATCACGGCCGAGCCCGGCGGCGCGGGGCACGACGGGCCTTGTAGTCGGGGCGGGCGGGACTACGGCCCCCACAGTGCCCCACGCGGCGCGGCGCGCACTACGGCTGCGCGGCGGCGGCCCGGGCGCCGTCGGGCTGGGCGGCGGCGGCGGCGGCGGCAGCAGCGGCGGCAGGGGTCGAGAACCCGGCCTGAGCTTCGCCGGCAGCAGCGCTAGCCGGCCGCTGGCCACCATGTCGGCGCCGTCGGAGGAGGAGGAGTACGCTCGGCTGGTGATGGAGGCGCAGCCCGAGTGGCTGCGTGCCGAAGTGAAGCGGCTGTCGCACGAGCTGGCCGAGACCACGCGCGAAAAGATCCAGGCGGCCGAGTACGGGCTGGCGGTGCTGGAGGAGAAGCACCAGCTCAAGCTGCAGTTCGAGGAGCTCGAGGTGGACTACGAGGCTATCCGCGGCGAGATGGAGCAGCTCAAGGAGGTGAGGCGGCCGGGCCGGGACCCCCCCCCCTTCCCCGCCGAGCGGAGCCCCAACCCCGGGCCGGGCCGACCCCGGCCAGCCCTGCAGCCCCCCGGGGCATGGTGGACGGGCCTCGGCGGGCAGGGGCTGCGGGCGGGGCCGTGTGTGCTGCGGCTACAGGCCTCGGCACGGGGGGTGGGAGTGTGGGGGCGTGGGCTGCAGGCAGGGCCGCGGCGGGGGGAGGCCAGGGCTGGACCCGGTGGCCTGGGGGCAGGGCCGCGGCAGGCTGGCCTCCGGTGTGGTCGTCCACGACGGCCGGGATCCCCCGGTCCCCCCTGGGCGCAGCTCCGCCACGGCCCCCCGGTTACCTCTCCCGCCTACTTCCTGCCTCGGCTGCCTTGGCTGCCGTCCCAGGGCCGGCGACAGCTCGGTGGGTATTTATCCGCGGAGGAGCCTGTGTCTCCGCTGTCATTTCGGCCCCGGGCTGAGGCGGGACCCCAGGCTGTCCGTGAGCCCCTGGGGAGAGCTGGGCCAGCCTTCATGAAGTCGTTCTGGTGACTTGAACGGCGGGGCTCTCCGGGGTCTCCCCGCTTTGCAGCCCTCTGGAGCGGGGAGAAGTTGCTTTGTGGGCGGAGCATCCAGGTTTGGATCCAGGCCCAGCTCCTTGCTGGTGTTGATTGTGAGCTGGAGCCTTGGCTTCTCCTGCTACAGCATTGCACCCCCCCCCCCCCCCCCAGCATCCAGAGTTGGTCTGAGGATTGTATGGTTGAAAAGGCGGGGCCCCTTCCCCACCTGACACTTCCCTTTTCCATGTGGCCCTTGGTCCTCGGTCTTGGGGTCCAGCACTCTTGCTGCCTCGCTGATGCCCACCTCCTGCCATGTCTGCTCCCAGGGGCCTCAGGTAGGCGCCTGTCCTATCCAGAGCCTCCCTGGTTCACTGAGGACACTGGTAGGATCCCCTTCTGAGAGTGAGGAGGAGAGCGTGTTTGCACAGGTGCTTGGATCTGTGCAAGGCAGAGCAGGTGTTGGGTTATTAGTATCAGGAAGCTGACTGACAGTGGGGCAGGGGACCCATGGCCCGTCACCTGTCAGCAGGTCTTGGTGCCTCCTCCGAGCCAGGTTTGGCTGACACTTTGTCTGCCAGAGGGGTGGCACCGGCCCTCCCACAAAGGCTCCATGGTAGTGGGGTGAGGGGACGCACCTGCAGTGGAGGGGGGCAGAGGGCTGTGAGAAGGTGGAGCAGGAGCACCTTGGGCCCTCCCCTCCCCCAGCCTGCTGAGCACCTCCCCACCCCCGCCCAGCCCCAAGCACAGTCCCTGTCTGTGTTCACAAGTTCACATTCATGTCCACTCAAAGAATGGACGGGGACGGACTGCAGCAGAGAACCAGTCCCCACGTGGGGGCCCTTCCGTCGTCAGCTCCTTGCTGTGACAGACACAAGTGTTTGACCAGCGCAGGAATGTTGGCTCTGTTTCGTGGGGTGTGTCTGGAGGGTGGGTCCCGGGGGAGGGGGGGTGTGGGAGGATGGTGTGCCAGTCTCCACATGCGCTCGTCCAGCACCTGCCTGCTTCCCTGGACGTCCCCTCCTAGCTGCTGCACGAGTGGGGCCCTGGGTCTCGGACACATGGCTCTACTGGCCTGCCCCTGTTCCCTCCCTCATCCCCCTGCTGTAGGTGAGGGGCACACCGAGCAGCCTAAATCCTGGCAGAAGCCCAGGAAGGCGCATCAGAGTGAGGCATGATGCGGGAAACTCAGCCGGGTCCCTCTCAGCTGTGCCAGCGCAGCCTCTCCTCAGTCAGTTTCATTGTAGTCGGGTCTGGCCTGGATTAACTCTTATTTTAAAAATTAAGATTTAAGGAGACAAATTTTGTTGAGTCTTTTTTTTTTTTATCTTGTAGAGAGGTGAGCTTTTTTTGTTCTTTTAAAACAATTTCTGGAACTAAAGTTGTTTCAGTCACTGACAAATTGTATTTCAAACAGAGGTGTTTGTGCTCTTGCAGGTGGTCCCGTCTGGGGGGAGGGGAGCAGGCTGGTTGCTCACAGGTGAGTGACTTTGTGCTGGGGCTCAGGACAGGGAGGGGGCCATGTGGTGGCCGTGCAGCCTCTGTAACCTGGCAAGTGTGTGTCCTGACACCATGGTGTGTACGTGTGTATGTGTAGTGGGCCGGTACCTGCTGGCCCTTTGGGCCTAAGCATTTTGCTCGTGATTGAATGTGTCCTGATAAGGCCCAGGCCACCCTGAGTCCAACTGTCCCCTCCCTACTCTAGGGAGAGAGAACCAGTGGCCTGTGGTCAGCCGTGTGGTCAGCCATGTGTTTCCTGTCCTGAGTGGCCGTGTCCTCACCTCACTCTATCTGCCCTGCTTTGGACAAGGGGGCTGTTGTGCTGGGCTCAGGCAGGTACCCCAGGGGTGTGGGGGCTGGAGAGTGGGCCTCAGGCCAGGGCCCCAGGTGAATGTAGTCTCAGGGCAGGAGGGTGGGGTGTGGATACCCTCGCTGCCTTGGGGGCCACCCTGGGATCTCGTGTGTGCCATGTACTTGGGGCCCAGGATGCAGCAGGTGGAATTGGTGAGCTGTGGTTTGTCACGGGCTGGGCACGGTGCCCAGCATACAGTAAGTGCTTACTTAGTGCTTGCCATGCAGCATTGTCAGCTCCTTCCCTCCACTTCCCTTGGGCCTGCTGTCCCCATGGTCCCGTGTCCTGGGCGGCAGAGCCTGCTGCTGCCTGTGGCCCAGGGCCTGGCTTAGCCTGCCCTCAACCTCCACAGCCCTCCGCCTCCCACCCTGGAGGCCTGGGTGCTTCCCTCTGGACTCGCCTGAGCCTGCCTCCCCGAGTCGCTCTGGTCCTGCTGAGCTGAAGGGCCAGGGTGGAGCTGGTGGGGGCAGCTGCTGTCTCCAGCACTCAACTCCTTCCTTCTCTGTCTGCTCTCAGCGGATGGTGACAGTGAAGTGACGCCTAGGATGGGGTCCTCGGCACAGGGTTGCATTGGGCTCTTTGCTGGGAAGCTATGGATGTGGGTTGGATTCATCCGACGGAGGAGGATGCTGGGAACGCCTCCCTGTGCCCTACAGGCGGCTACAGCCCCCACACCAGCCCTTGGGGCCACCACCTCGTCATGTCCATCCTACAGCTGGGGAAACCAAGGCACAGAGTTGAGTTTTGCTCAGGGCTGTGAGCCTGTGTGACTGGTCCCTATTCCTGCTGAGGACGGGGTGGTTAGAGGCCTCGTTGGGTGTTTGCATGGGGATCAGAGGAGCCCTGACTTGGCTGAAGCCTGTGGGGATGTTCTAGAGGGTGGAGCAGAGGCCTTGGGCTGGAGTCTTCTGGGGGACCCATGCCCTCCAGTGCTGGCTGCCTGGGGGTATGCGGGGTCCCTGGGGGTGCTGGCTGCCCTGCCCACGGGAGGCACTGGGTGTCCGAGGACAGGGACCACTCGGCCCTTGTGGCTGCGCTGCTAGATGTACCCACCTTGCTGCTTATGGAGCTGTGTCGAGCAGGAATTGGAGAGCAAACTGAAGGGCCCTCCCGTTGCCCTAAGTGCCAGGGTCCTGCGTGGCCCTCATGGCCCCTCCTGTCCCATCTGGTGGCTTGTGTGACAGAGCCACTTCCCAAGAGGAGGGGTGGGCAGGAGCCTCAGGGCTATGGCCCCAGCAGCGGGAGGTGCTGAAGTGACGTGGGCCCAGCGTCTGCCTGGCTTCAGGAGGGGTGGACCGGAGAGCCGGGTGCCCCTCACCCACGTCTCTGCCTGCCAGGCGGGGCAGGTTCCTGTGGTCCGGGCAGGGAGCCGGCACCCCTGGAGGGCACGGGTAGGTGCACATGGGCTTGCTGGGCATCCTGGCCCTTCCTGTGAGGCAGGAGGACCTTCTGTCCTATTCGTGAATCGCTTCTCCACATTGGTGCACCAGGTGACGTGCTGCTGCACGCATTGGGGTGCAGAGAGACTGGCTTCTCCTTAGTACTGTGGAGTGCCTGGTGGGCAGGGGCCACCAGGGGCTTGCAGGCTCTGCCCTGAGGGGGACCAGCGCCGCGTTGCTCAGGCAGGTGGCGGCAGGGAGGTCTGGGGCCCGGCCTCCTTTGTAGACCATAAATCACTGTGAGCCAAGCGGGCGCAGGATAGGCAGTGTGTGCTGGGGCGTGGGGTGGCAGTCGTGGGAGGAGAGAAGCTGGGCCCATCACGGCTGTGGAGGCCCCGCAGTGTCACGCTTGGGCTGTGGGCAAGCAGGCTTCGCTGTCGTGCAGAGCCCTGGTTTCCGCCAGTTCGGAGGACGCTGTGCACTTCCACTCCTGGCGCTGTGTCCATGGACTCGGTCGTGGTGAAGGCAGTTGTCTGCCTCGTGCCCCTGCTGCAGAGGACATCCCGGGCAGAGCCCGGGCAGAGGGATGCATGCGGCTCGCCCTCGGGGTCTCTTGCCTGCGGCTCCGGCTCCAGCAGCCTCTTCCTGGGCCTAGCTTCTCTGGAAGGAGGAACTCTTTTTTAATAAAATGTAAGTTAAATGTTTGATAGCCCTCAGGTAAATCTTCACACCTGGCAACATTAACAGCCCCTTAGCATCATCACAATCCCCTCAGGTGCAGTCAGTGGTGGGACTTCCTGTATGGCCCTGAGATGTTGTGGTGCCGGCGCCCTGCTGGTGTCAGGAGCCAAGCAGGGTCCTCTGGATGCCCGTCCTGGGGCCCCCAACTGCCTCCCATCTCCCTGGAGCCCCACGCTTGTCTTTCTGTTCCTTTTTCTTCTTTACAAAGTTGGCAGGACTGTGCCCTCAGCCAGCGCTGGCCTGGCTCGCTGGGCAGTTGTGGCCTGTCCGGCACGTTCGTCAGACTGGCCTTGTGCACCCCACCTGCCCGCCAGTGCTCATGAGCACCCAGGGTGTGCCCTGACTGATGCACAGAGATGCCAGCTCCCTGTAACCCAGCACAGTGGGGCCATGCTTGTCCCCATTCCACGGGTGTGGGCCTGTGGTGGGGGAGCCCACAGCCCAGCTGTATGTCAGCCAAGCTTGATGTGACCCCCCACGGTCCCCTCCCTAGGCCTCAGTCTCCTTGTTTGAGGTCAGCGCATCCCTGAAGTCCTGGCAGTCATGGCGTGGGGAGGGCCCTGGGACCTGTCGTGTGCTGCCTGGGGTTCCCTGGGCCCTCCTCTCTCCTTCCCCCTCGCACCCCAGCCCATATGTCCTACTGGAGTCCTGCTTGTTCAGCCGCCTGGGGGTCCCCCAAAGGTCCTAGTACTGTGACCCGGGGTGCTCAGAGGGAATGTCGGCCCTGGACGGAGCAGGGCTGAGCCAGGCAGGCTGTGTGCTGTCCCCCTGGCACTTGCTGCAGAGACTTACCCAGATTAGGGAGGGCAGCCCCCCAGAAGTCCCCAAGCCAGTTCTCATCAACACCCATGTCCCTTTACCATCGTGGCCAGCGTGGTGACACAGTCCGTTCTGCGACAACAACCTGCTTTGAAAATGCGAATTTGTTCCAGAAATGGGTGATGTTTGAGGAACAGTAGGGGCTGGTGGGAGTTCAGCCTTCGCTCATGTGCAGTCTTGTCCCCGGAAAACAGCAGCTGTCCTTTTCCTGCTGCAGGACCCAATGTGGGGTCCCACGGGACAGACCTCACTTATCCTCAGACTCTTCCTGGTTGGGTAGTTCCTCAGGCTTCCTTTGTTTGTGGTGACCTTGACAGCTTTGAGGGATGCCAGGCAGGTGTTTTGCTGGATGTCCCTCAGCTGGGATTTCTCATGGTTGGGATGGGGTGATGGGTTTCTGGGAGGAGGGCTGCAGGAGTGAGGTGCTCTTCTCACCCCATGCCTGGCTGGGGGTGTCAAGTCTCCACAGCCAGGGCGCCCCCCCCCCCTTCCAGAGCCCTCCTGGCCGGAAGCTTCTACATATCTGAGTGGGAGACCCGTCTCTTCCCATTCATTTAGGGACCCGTTTCCTGGTTTATATTGCTGTTGGCCCACAGGTACTTTGTGATGTTTGTGTTATGATCCAGTAGCTGCTCTACTTTGTTTTTTTTTTTTTGTTTTTTTTTTTTTTTTTTTTTTTATGATAGTCACACAGAGAGAGAGAGAGAGGCAGAGACACAGGCAGAGAGAGAAGCAGGCTCCATGCACCGGGAGCCCGATGTGGGATTCAATCCCGGGTCTTCAGGATCGCGCCTTGGGCCAAAGGCAGGCGTTAAACCGCTGTGCCACCCAGGGATCCCTGCTCTACTTTGTTGTCCACTTGTTCAGCTTCGGCCCCTGGCACTCTCCCGTCTGTCCTGCACCCGGTGGACGTACTCATGGTCGTGATTGTTCCGTTGCTCCGTCCCTCCCTCCTTCTCTCTGGTTCTGCAAGGTGCTCCAGTCCTGGGTGCTGGTGCTGGGTGCTGCTGACCTGGAGCACAATGCCTCTATGCCTTTGGTCCTCTACACTCTGCTTATTGCCAAGTCAGTTGCTTGAGCCAGCACCGTGTCCCCTGTCCCCTTCGGTGAGATGGCTTCATCCATCTGAAGTACAGGTAGATTGTTTAAGCACGTTCTGCATTCCTTCCCAGAGTCCCCCAACCTTCTAAATGATATTTTAAAGTTTGCACACATTTTTTCCATGGATGTAACCACAGTTTGTTTATCCATTGAAGCCGGGCATCTTGGTCACTTCCAGTTTTGCACGATTACTGGCTGGCAAAGCTGCTGTAATCATCCGTGTGCAGGTGTTTGGGTCAACACCTGGGCATGTAGTTGCTGTGTGGAATATGCTCAGTTGTGCAGGAGACCACCAGTCTCCTCGGAATGGCTGTGCCAGCCAGTGTCCCACAGCCTGACTGCACGTGCCTGCTGTTCTGCATCCTCACCAGCGCTGGGCATCGTCAGTGCTCCAGGGTTTAGCCACTCCAGTAAGCGCGAGTTGCATCTTACTGCCACTTCCCTGATGACACCAGATGCGCAGCAGCGTGTCGCAGGCTTGTTGGCCATCTGTGTGTCCCTGGTAAGGTATAGCTCTCATTTTTTGCTATTTTGAAAACTGAGTTGTTTCTTACTGTTTAAGGACACAAGTCCTCGTTTGCAGGTCATTTCTCCCAGTCTGCAGCTGGTCTTTTTTTCTCTCAAAACCACGTCTGGAGTGGTTTTAATTTTTGTGTCCTTTTGCTTTTGTGGGTTGTGCTCTCAGTGCTAAGATTTGCATCACTAAACCCAAGATCACACCGACTCCTCTGCTGCATTTTTCTCTGGAAGCTCTGAGGTTTGCCTTTTATGTTTAGGTCAGGCCCAGACTTGCTTTTTTGCGTGGGGTCTCTGATTATTGAAGAGACTAGACTGATTTTTGCTCTGTTGTGTTTCCTGTGCTCCTCTGCAAGGTCCAATCGCCATGGATGGGCCTATTCAGTTGCTCCGTTGTGTCCATCGATCTGTGCAGTTATCTCACTGTCTTGATTGTGTGTTACTGGTTTTATCAGGTGTCCATCCTTTAGAGTGTCCCCTGAGCCGTGGGGATGTGTGTGTGCCTCTGCATGCCCCGGTCTTCAGCTCATGAGGTTGCTCATGGTCTCTTGTCAGTTTAGGGTAATCCTTTATTAGATCTTGACAGAAAGCAAGAGAATGCACGTGGTTATAAAGCAAAATAACCAGCACCTCTCTGTGTCCTTGTGCCCTTGTCTTTGAAGGCTGCCACAGGACAGCGTCTTCATGGGATTTTCCTTCCCTTTGGGTCCCACTCAGTGAGAGTTGACTTTACTCCTGATAAACCAGCCCAGTGATCAGCTTACTAGCCTGTGCACTTGACCCAGGCAGTAGTTGGGAAGAGTGTGGAGTAGCCAGTGGCTGGACCTGACACCTGTTCCTCCAGGTGTCCCACGGGCTACTTGCCCCACGGGCTGCTCGCTCTCTCCAGAAGGGTGACATACACACACCTGTTGGGGTTTGGTGCCACCGCTGTCATTCATGTGGCCACCACCCCCTGGAAACCTCTTTCCAGCCCATTAGGCCCCTAGGTCTGGCCCCTCCTTGGGTGCCGGTGCCGGGCTCCACCCTGAGCCTGCTCCTCATCTTCACTGGCCTTGAGACAGGTCTTCAGGAACGCCCTGCATTTATGGTTAGCCCAGGCGGGGCTCGCACATGCTCTGGCTGCCCAGCACACATCTTTCCCTGTGCTCTGTGGAGTGCCTCACTTCCACACTCACGGTTGTGATTATTCCGTTGCTCCGTCCCTCCTTCCTTCTCTCTGGTGCTACAGGGTGCTCCAGTCCTGGGTGCTGGTGCTGGGTGCTGCTGACCTGGAGCACAATGCCTCTATGCTTTTGGTCCTCTACACTCTGCTTATTGCCAAGTCAGTTGCTTGAGCCAGCACCGTGTCCCCTGTCCCCTTCGGTGAGGTGGCTTCATCCATCTGAAGTACAGGTAGATTGTTTAAGCACGTTCTGCATTCCTTCCAAGGGTCCCCCAACCTTCTAAATGATATTTTAAAGTTTGCACACATTTTTCCATGGATGTAGCCACAGTTTGTTCATCCATTGAAGCCGGGCATCTTGGTCACTTCTAGTTTTGCACGATTACTGGCTGGCAAAGCTGCTGTAATCGTCTGTGTGCAGGTGTTTGGGTCAAGCACCTGTGCTTGCACCAGCTCAGGTCTGGAATGCCTCCCTATTTTTAGGACCTAGTTGTGGCCATGGATCTTGGAGAAGCCAGAGGAGCAGGGCAGTGGGCTGAAGTTGGGGTGGCTGCTGCATGTGAGCCATGCTGGTGCTGTTGTCACAGGCTGTACAATGGTCCCCAGCATCTTGGAGGGTGAGGGTGGCTCGTGTGCATGTATGTGTGTCACAGCACAGGAGGGCCCTGCCAGCCTTACCCCTCTGCCCAGTCCCAAGGTGTGTGGCATGGAGGGTGAGGCTGTGTCCCCATGTGGAGCAGTGTCCTCTCTCCTTAGGCGTGGGAGCCCCTCGTGGCCAGTGATCCTGCATTGGTTCCTTGGGGGCACCTGGGGCCAACCCTGCCGGTGACCATGACAGAGAGCCAGGTGTGGGGGGTACTCACCCCTGAGGCCTACTGTGTCCCTCTGGCCAAAGCCGTAGACCATCTGTCCCAAGGTTGCAGAACCCTGGGTCCCGAGGTGGAAGCTCTGCCCACTGGCTGACCCTGTGGCTTGCTGGGTGTCCCTTGTACATGGGGCTCATCATGGAGATGCTCAGATTCCCAGTGCAGACTGCTCTCCTGGTATTTCTAGGCCAAGCCGTCCTGGGGGCTTGGGGCAGATGGCCACTGGACCACTGCCCTTCCTGCCATGGCTGCAAGCTGTTGAATGAGGTTTGTGTTGGGCGCCCAGCTGCTGCAGGAACACAGGGGCTTGTCCCCTGGCGCTAGGACTGGCCTCTAGGTCCCCGGGTGGTAGAGCCAGGGTCCCAGGGGACCGTCGCCAGCCCTGGGGCTCAGCTGGCCAGGAGCCTGCCTGCTGACACTGAGGCAATTAGGGTGTAATCTTCTCTAAATGCACCCGATTCTGGCTAAATCCCTCCCGCCCAGGAGTGGATTCCCAGTGTTCTAAAAGCAGCTTAATGTTTGGACGCTGCCCAGGGCAGCTGGGGTGCGTGGTTGGCGATGGGACAAATGTGGGCGGGTGGGGGGTGACATCCATCCGAGGCAGCCACGTTCTGTTCCCATGTGGGTGTCTGTCCTCAGTCTGGTTTGTCTGACCCCCACAACCAGTGTATGGGTGCTCCAAGGGAGAACTGAGGCCAGAAGCGACCCAGTGGGAGGATGGGTTGATGGGGGCAGATGTCACACATGGACTGCCTGGGATGGGAGGGGTCCCTGGTCAGCCAGGCAGAGTTTGTGTGAGTGTGCATACAGCCCCCCCCCCCCCCCCCCGCCCTCCAGCTGCCCTGGAACCCACAGTAGACTGTAACAGGCCCCTCACCAGCCATCCCAGCTGACCTGCTAGCACCTGTCTATTCACTGGCCTGTAGTCCCCACCCACCCACCCACTTCTGGTATGGGCCCCCCACCCCGCAGTGTCCCCATGTCTAACCTGTTCTTCATCCGTAGGCATTTACTGAGCATCTGCCACTTGCCAGGCACGGGCGCCCTGACCCCACCGAGGAGGTACTGCCGGGCACAGGTGCCCTGACCTCACCGGGGGGCGGTGCCCACCAGCCGCTGGGCATGGGCGCCCTGATCCCACCGAGGGGGTGCCCACCAGCTGCCGGGCACGGGCACCCTGACCCCACTGAGGTGGTGCCCACTAGCCACTGGGCACGGGTGCCCTGGGCCCACTGGTGTTTGTGTTCCCGTAGGCCAGGTCTCCCTCCCTCCTACCCAGCCCACACGGTGTATGTGGGGGTTTGGGTGCCCCCTCCCCAGCTATGTCCTCTGTGACCTGGAATGTTAAGAGTGCTGGCCTTAGGCTGCTGTTGGACTGGAAGGTCCCAGGGTGGGGCTCACTGCACTTGAGCCCTGCCCTCACCCCAGCCGCCACATAGACCCTGCTGATACCCTGGCTCTGAGAGGTGGCTAGTGGGGACCCTGCAAGGGTGTCACAGGCCTCTGGGTTCTGTCCTTGTATGGGAGCTTGGCCCCCCCTTCTGTTGTTTCTCTCTCTGGGGCTCCCGGAAGCTGCTCAGGCTGGCTGTCTGGTCTCCCACTTGTTGGGATTCACTAAATGCTTCTTCCAGTGGTGGACTGCATTAGTCAGGGTCTGATCTCCCTCTGATCTCATAGGATGGAAGAGTCCAGAGCGACTCTAGCTGCTGTCCACAAGATTGTGTCCTGTAAGCCATCTTGTTTCTGACATTGGTGTGTAGCTCACCTGTGAGGAGACAGAGTAGTTTGTGTTCCCATGGCTGCCCCGGCAGGAGGGTCACCAGCGGGGGCCATCCACCCTGCCTGGCCCCAGCAGCCCTGCTGGCCCTTGGCAGGGTTAGCTTGTCTGTCCACTGTGGGCTTTCTGCCTGAGCAAGGTGCCAGGTAGTTATCAGGGCCACCAGCACCTGCCCCTGGGGGTGTCGGAGTCACTGGTGTGCCAGGTTCTCTGCACCTGTGCTCTTACCTCTTCCAATAGACTACACAGATAGCCCCACCTGGTCCCCTGGGACCAGGCCCTCCTCAGGCTCTGCTGCTTCCATGACCCAGCGCCTGGGTGCAGGGCTGTGTGCTAGGAGGAGATAATCTCCTCCTGAGAAGTGGGGCTGAGGACCAGTGTGACCAGCCCCAGCCAGATCTGGGGATTAATGGTCGCTGCCCTGGAGAACTGCAGCATTCCAGGCCCAAGCCCCTGAGATGGGAAGGGCCACCTAGCAGGTGAGCCTGCACCTGTGAATGCATGTTTCTGGCTCCCCAAGTGATTTGAGTCAAGGCTATCATCGGGGCCAGGTGATGGTTGTGCCTTCCCAGGCAGTGCCACCTGGGACATGACAGGGAGTCAGTTGCTCTGAGTCTGCTCCCCCCCCCCCCCCCCCCCCCCGTGCAAGGAGGTGTTTCCCATGAGATAGAAGCTGATGGGCCCCCGTTGGCACAGACTGTGAGGTGCTCAGGCTCCCAGGCCTCTCCATCTGTGGCAGCTCCTTCCTAGACAGAAGCTGGAAGGGAGCAGAGCCACTGTGCTGAGCGGGGCTGGGGGCAGGGCTTTGGAGCCACCCTGTTCCAGGTGCTACGTGAGCACCATGTCCTTGGGCCTCCCTCGGGGATGTCTGTCCTGGACGCTTACTGGCTGCAGTACTTTTCTTGGCCCCTGCCCCAAGCCTTTGTCGCCTGGCCATTCGGAGGCAGTCCTTTGTGAAGAGCCTGTTGGGGACCCTCACCAAGGTTTCTGTAACGTGTCTGCCTTTCTCTTACTGATGCATTGGAGTTTGTAGTGGTCTGGGTACAGGTCCTCCTGTCATCGGGCCGTGAGTGGTTCTGATGCTGGCACAGAGGGAGGAGCGGCCAAGGGTTGAGGTGGCCCAGTGGTCCCCTGCCGTGGACAGCTGAGGCCTCCTCCCCTGGGGCCTTACTTTCTTCCTCCAAAAAGACATGAGGTGGAATCCTCCTGAGGACTTTGAGACTGGTGTTAAGGGAGATGATATGGCAAAGGCATGTTAGTGAGGACTGGTGGCCAGTGTTGTCAGTGTTTGGGTCTTTAACAGGAGGGGCCCTCACGCCCATGGGACAGTGCATCAAAGACCGAGGCAAGTGTTGATGATGATGTGGGGACATCAGAACCTACCCTTGGCTGGTGGAAAGTGGTATGGTGAGACAGCCTTGGCAGACAGTGTGGCGGTTCCCTGGGGCGTTAAACACAGAGTTAGCGTTGCTCCTATGTGTGTACCCATGAACACAGACGCCGCGTGAGTGTTAACAGCCACATCATCCCAGGCAGCCCCGAGGTGAAGCGCTGGTACCCGCCCCTCGTGCACCATCCTTGGAACGTGATGCCCCGTGAGAGGCAGGGTACAGGGGTCGTGTCGGGTAAAGTTTGCCCTCCGTGAGAGGTCCTGAATGGGCAAACCTGCGGACACAGAAAGGACACTGGTGGTTTTGGAGTTGGGGCAGGGGAGCTAGGGGGTGACCGCTAGTGGGTGAGGAGAGCGTGGAAGTCATGTTGGTGGTGGCTGCACCCCTCGGGGAATATACTGAAATACCCGGAATCATACCCATTGACAGAGTAAGTATGATGGTACATGGATCATACCTTTCAGTCGTCTTAGGAGGCACAGGGGAGTCCTGCTTGCTAACGGTCAGCGTAAAGTTCACCATGCTCTACAGTGACCCCGGATGGTCGGGGCAGCTTCCTCCAGTCTCATGGAGGTGCTGCCTGTGGCGTGGTGCATGCTCCCCATGACCCTGTGGCACTCACACCTCTCATCAGAGTTGTCCTTTCCTACGACTAAGTCTTGTGTTTCTAGGTGAAGTAGCATCCAAGGGTTAAGGTTTTCTGCTGTTGGAATTATACATCAATTGTCCCTGTTAGGTGCTCCTCAGCAGTTTACCTGGGGAGGGTTGGGGATTTCCTGGGGCTGCTCCTCCGTGCGCTTCCAAAGTAAAGCCATCCACTTGCATCCTTGCCTCTCTGACCCAGGACAGATTCCCTGGCCTTGTCCTTTTTAGGGCCAGGACCCCAGGGCCTGTCCACTATCTTTACATCTTCCCCGGGTGGACTTACCTCGGCTCAGGTGCTCGTGTTAGGATGTAAAGACAGTGACCACGTGCATTCTTGCAGAGGTTTGCTGGAGACGCCACCAATCGTACTGAGTGTGCCTTCGTGCGGCTGCTCTCTAATTTCCCTTTCGCACGTCAGTTTGGCTGTGGCAGGAATGTCTGTAGCTCACCTTGCATTGCACTGCATGGCCGACTTCTAGCAGGCTTGCTGAAGCTGACCCTTCAGGTAGCCCATCTGTGTCTTTGTAACTGAATGGTGTTGATGCCGCTGGATTGGCGCTCCCAGGGCAGGTCGATGTGTCCTTGGGCCCCCAGTGGGGGAGGGTGGGAGCTCCTGTAGGAGTTCTGGCGTGCTCACCGAGCTCTGGGTGACCGCCCCCTGTCCCCCTCATGCTGGTAGTGGCTGTGGCCGTGGACACAAGGCTCGGGATGCAGCCCTGGCCCTGCCCTGGTGAGCATACCCTCCTGAGGTGCACAGGGCAGGCGGGGGCACTGGCCTCTGGTTGCCTGATTCAGAGGCAGGTGCCCCACGTAGGCCACCACCCTGGGTAAGACCGTCTCCAGGTGGACAAAATACACCAGCCCACTTGCTTTTGCTTTTTTATTGTGCTTTGAGCCTTTGTTGTGACACCTCCCTTGAGATGGGTCTGTTTACCTTATTGAGTCTGTGTTTGTGTTTATCCTTACAGAGTATTTTTAGTGTATCCCCCTCCCACAGCACAGTGCTGCTCGGGTGGCGATCCCCATGTGCTGAGAGGATACATTTCCTGCTATTTGTCCTATAGGCCCTCTTGGGTATGAATATTATTGAAGAGATCAGTTTTTAAGTGTTTGGGTTCTGTCTCCTCACACAGACCTGTTTCTGGGCCCCACGTACATATGTGAGAAACCAGGGGCCGGCCTCCATGGGCCAGGGTGGTGGCCAGCTCATGGTCGCTCCCTTTGGGGGACAGACTGCGTGGCTACTGCAGAGCAGAATGCCCTCCAGGGCCCCGGGGACTGGCTGACCACACGCGTGGGGCGGTCCCTTGTGGGGCTGCTCTTCTAGCTTCACGAGGCCTCTTGCACTGGCATGGTTCCCAGCTGCCCCAGCGCTGGGTCAGACATGTCGCACGGGCCCAGGGTGCAGCGAGCACCCCCTGTACTGATCCCCACTCCCCTGTCGGCCAGGTGCTGGGGTTGGCCATGGCTGAGGGGGAGCTTCTTGTCCAGGGCTCCTCCCAGTTAGCTGAGTCCTGCCTCTGGGCTTATTCCTAACGCATCCCTGACCCTAGAGCCCTCCCGCTCCAAACCTGACCGATGCACAGCCTTGCCCAGGCTGGACTTGGGGACAGACCTTCTACGTACGCTTCTAAGTCTTGTATAACAAGCCACACAAGTGGCTGCGGGTGATGAGCTGCTGGCTTAGACCAGGGGTCAGCAGACTACATCTTGAGGCCACATCATGCCGTTCAGCCTGGACTGGCAAGAGAGTTTACAGCTCTGTGCCATTTGTGGCTGCTGTTGCCCCACAGGATGGAGTTGGGAGCCGTTGCCGCAGCCCCCGGGCCTGTGTGGTGGTGATTTCATGTGTCCCTTTGGCTGAGGGACATCCAGCTGCTGGGAAACATCAATTTTGGGTGTGTCTCTGGAAGGGATGAGCTTGGATTCAGTGTGGGCGGCAGCGGAACAGGAATGGGCGGGGTGGTCCGGTTTCTGCCCTCCGGCCTCCTAGGCCTTCAGCCTGCAGACAGCACTGGGACAGACAGACCCTACCTGCAGTAGGTCCCTGCTCTGGAGCTACAGGTGTTCCCTGGGGGCCTGGCAAGCACAGATCTGGTGCCCAGAGTGCAAAGCAGCTTGGGGTCTCTTCCTGCTTGCCCCCACATCCCCACCCTCCCATCCTTGTCCCCTACACCCTGCGGGCAGCCAACTCTCCACGCCCATCGGGGTCGCTGACCGTGTGTGGACCTGGGGCTCAGAGACCCTCCAAGCCCTCCCTCTAGTGCCCGTGGACCCAGGGCAGTGACCCCAGCTTCCGTTTTGGTGCAGCTTTGCCTACAGAACCAGGCTTGGGCAGGGGTGGCTGGCAGGGCTGCAGCAACCCCCCCTCCCTCCCAGGGCCAGGCTGCTTGTCCCCTGCTCAGGAGAAGCGCTTGGCCCTTGTTGTCTGTGCATCTCAGCCACACTAGGGTGTGGGGGCCCAGTGGGGGCCAAGGGTCTGGAGCCTCCTGTGTGCCAGCGGGGACCGATGGAGGATCACACGCCCCTCGTGGTCACTGCCCGCCCAGCCTGTGAAGAGGCTGTGGCATGCTGGGCCTGCGGTGGTTGCGTACCAGGCAGGTGAGGACGGTGTGGGGAGGGCCTGCCCCTTGCTATCCCACATCCCCTGGGCCCTGGTCCTCCCACAACCCTGCGCCACCGTCCAGCCCCCTGGGGAAGGTACTCCCCGCTGCTAAAGTCTCATGGCCCCTGGGGATTGCCCTGCCCGACATGTGCTCCTGCTGCCGCCCCCCCCCCCCCACTGCCCCTGCCCCAGGAACCCCTCCTTGCCTGGCAAGCCCAGCCTCCCCTGCCACATGTGGCCCTGAGTACAGGTGTGTGTGCTGTGTCCACATGGCAAGGATGAACGTGTGTACAGCTGCCCGTGACCTCACGCCTGGGCGTGCCCGGCCACGCTGGAGCTCGCCTGGCCCGGGCACTTCAGGACTGTGGGCAGGGTGTGCCCCTCTGGGAACATCACCCCAGCACGGCTTTGGGTACCTCCAAGCCCAGACGTGCATCCTGCGGTCCAGGAAGGCATCAGCTTTCTTCCTCATAGCAGCCAGGGAAGTTTGGGGCGTTCAGTGAACACTGGCCTGAGAGGAGCAAGGCAGGGCAGGACGAGCACGCCCACAGCCTCACATGCCGTCAGGGTGCACACTGCTGCTCCGAGCACTTCCTGGGGGGGAAGCAGGTTTCCAGGTGGTGCTGGGTGTTGGGGCATGCTTTGATCAGCAGAGATTCAGGTGGTGGGAGCGGGACAGGGGCATGGCCTTCACCTCAGATTCCCGGCCTCTGGCCTGTGAGCTGAGCAGTGAGCACAGGGATGGGGCCTCCTAGCTGGGGTAGGACACCTGGGGTAAACAGCTGGAGGGGTGTCGCTGACGGAGAGGGGCCGGCATGGATCCGACGCCCTCCCCATGCTGCTTCAGGAGGATTGGCAGGTATCACAGGCCTTCCTGCGGGACGCTCAGTCTGCACACCGTTGTCGCTGCTCTTGGATGATGACCTGGGGTGGACGGCTGTGCCTCATATCAGGTGTCTGCATACCCCTTGAAGAAGCTGCCAGGTTTCCTGCCTGTCCATACCCTGGCAGCAGGGTGGCATGTGCCGGCCTCAGTGGGGGGCAGGTGTCTTCATCCCCAAGTTCCTGGAGTATGAGAGGCATCTCCCCAGTCACTGTCCTCTGAGCATCTCGTGCCCTCCTTTCCCACACATGTGTCTTTCTACAGGAAACATCTGTTCAGTTCTTTTGCTCGTATTTTATGGGGTAGTTTCTCTTACTCAGTTTTGAGAGCTCTTATATTTTGGAAAGAAGTCCTTTATCAGATTGTGATTTGTGTAGATTTTCTTTCAGTCTGTGTCTTGTCTTTGCATTGTCCTTTTAAAAAAAAATGAAGAGTTCTGGAGACATATTGTACAGCAGTGTGAATGTCATCAACACTACTGGACTGTACACTTAAAAATGGTGAGGATGGTAAATAAAGAACTTAAGGAAAACTCAATACAGTTAGCTTTTTTTTTTTTTTTTTTTTTTTTAAGCTTTTTTAAAATTGCTTTTTGTAGGGGGATCCCTGGGTGGCTTAGCGGGTTAGCGCCTGCCTTTGGCCCAGGGCGTGATCCTGGAGTCCCGGGATCCAGTCCCGCGTTGGGCTCCTGGCATGGAGCCTGCTTCTCCCTCCTCATGTGTCTCTGCCTCTCTCTCTTTCTCTCTCTATGTCTATCATCAATCAATCAATCAATCAATCTTTTTAAAAAATTGCTTTCTTTTGTTTTTTAACCTCTGCCTATTTCAAAGCTCTTTGCCTTTGGTAACCACTAATCCATTCTCTGTATCTATGAGCATGGCTCTTGGTTTTTTTCAGATGCCACATAGAGGAGAGATCATGTAGTATTTCTGTCTGATTTACTTCACTTCACCTAATGCCCTCTAGATTATCTGTTTCTTCTTGAGCAGACTCAGTGGTTTGTCTTTTAAAGAATTTGTCCATTTCAACTAAGTCGTCAAAGTTATTAGTGTAAAGGTGTTAATAATATTCCCCTATTAGTTTTAGTGTTTGTAGTGCTGTCACCATTCATTCTTGGTATCCATCATCTGCCCCCAACCCTCATTAGGCTGGGTAGTTTATCAATTTGACTGACCTTTTCAATGAACTTGCTTTTGATTTCATTGATTTTCTTTATCTTTTTTTCTATATCACTGATTTCTACTCTGGTCTTTTTTTTTTTAATATTTAATTTATTTATTCATGAGAGACACAGAGAGAGGCAGAGATAAGGCAGAGGGAGAAGCAGGCTCCCTGCGGGGAGCCTGATGAGGGACTCGATCCCAGGACCCCGGGGTCATGCCCTGAGCCAAAGGCAGATGCTCTACCGCTGAGCCACCTGAGTGTCCCCTACTTTGGCCTTTTTTTCTTCGAATTACATTTGCTCTTCTTCTAGAGTTTTATTTTTATTTTTACTTTTAATTGGGAGGAAATAGAGCACAAGTCATAAGTGTGAAATTTCATAAGCTGAACATAGCACATCAAGAATTGGAACCCTCCAGCCTTACAAGCCTTCCTCGAGGGCCCATCCCAACCAGAGGCCACCCCTGTCCAGACTTCTAGCAGCATAGATTCATCTTACTTATCCTTAAAGCTGTGTGTATCAATGGAGTCACACAGTATTTGCTCTATTTATTGTGTCTGGCTCCTTCCAACATGATGTGAGATTCATCTGTTGTCTGTGTAACAGTGACCTACTAATTTTAATTTCTGTGTAGTATTCCATCATGTGACTGGATCACATACTTTCTATCGACAGACTGCTGGGAGCTGTCTGGTCTGAGGCTTTTGTAAATCATATTCCTATAAACATATCTTTTCAGGGATCCCTGGGTGGTGCAGCGGTTTGGCGCCTGCTTTTGGCCCAGGGCGCGATCCTGGAGACCCGGGATCGAATCCCACGTCGGGCTCCCGGTGCATGGAGCCTGCTTCTCCCTCTGCCTATGTCTCTGCCTCTCTCTCTTTCTCTGTGTGTGTGACTATCATAAATAAATAAAAATTAAAAAAAAAACATATCTTTTCATACACACATGTAGGTATTTCTCTTCCAAGTGGGAATTGAGGGTCATAGAACAGGTATGTATGTGCTTGCTTTGGCAGAACATATACATAGTACAGGTATGTGCTTAGCATTAGCACCTGCTGTTTTCCTGAGTAGTTGGATGTATGACTCACACACACCCCCACCAGAGGGTGAGTGCTCGAGAGGATTTTAGGCAGTGTGTGCTCATCTCTTTCTCTGTCCCCCGCCCATGCTGTCCAGTGTTGGTTGAGTGTCTGAGTTAATACACAGGCACCTGGCTGAGAAGGGAGACCGTGTGACTGGCTAAACTCTTGTCACACAGCACATGGGCCCAAAGACCCACCATAAATGAGAAACCGTCCTCCCTGAGGAGCACACAGCCTGTGGAGAGGGTGCAATCCATGCTCCAGTAGGGTTGTTAGTTCTGTGTTCAATACAAGGGAACCTGATACCTAGGATGAGGAGATAAGAGGGTGGCAGCCATCAGGCAGGTCTTGAAAACCTTTATCCCTTGGCCTGGGAGGCCCTGGGACCATTTGGGCAAAACTCTGGAGAGAAGCAGGTTTGGGGAGCTGGAGTGAACACTGGACGCTACTCCTCAGCACTGCAAGGCTGTTAGCTCTGCCTTCAAGCCCCATACACAGTACCTGGTCTAGTTTGTAATGTGAAAGCTAAGGTTTTGGATTGTTTTTTTCTAAATAGTCATGTAGTGCTATAAATATCCTAAATACTTGCTTTAGTGGCATCCTACAAATTCTCATATTCATTTCATTTTTATTCTGTTAAAAATACTTAGAAAGGGGATGCCTGGGTGGCTCAGTGGTTGGGTGTCTGCCTTCAGCTCAGGTTGTGATTCTGGGATCCGGGATCGAGTCCCGCATCAGGCTCCCTGCATGGGAGCCTGCTTCTCCCTCTGTGTCTCTGCCTCTGTCTGTCTGTCTCTCTCTCTGTTTGTCTCTCATGATTAAATAAATAAATCTTTAAGAAAAAATACTTAAAAAGTATTTCATCTTTAATCCATGCATTATTTAGAAGTATGTTGTTTAATTGCCAAATATGTAGAGATTTTCTTTTTTTTTTTAATATTTTATTCATTCATTCATTCATTCATGTGAGAGAGAGAGAGAGGCAGAGACACAGGCAGAGGGAGAAGCAGACTCCATGCAGGGAGCCTGACGTAGGACTCCATCCTGAGTCTCCAGGATCATGCCCCAGGCTGAAGGCGCTGCTAAACCGCTAAGCCACCAGGGCTGCCCTGTGTAGGGATTTTCTGAACAGATCTTTCTGTTACTGATTTTTCATTTAATTTTCTGTGGGTAGAGCACCTACTTTGTATGGCCTGAATCCTTTTAATTTTGAGATGTGTTTAATGTCCCAGAATACGGCCCGTCTGGGTCAATGTTCCATGTGTCCCTGAAAAGAATGTGTGAGCTCTTGCCGTTGGTTGGGGTTCCTTACATGTCCCTTGGGCCAGTTTAGTCAATAGTGTTGTTTGTATTGTTTATGTCCTACTACTGATACTTTTGTCTTCTCAGTCTGAGTAACTGAGAGATGACTTTGGAGGCTTCCAACTAAAATTTTGGATCTATTTATTCTTGGAGATCTATTAGTTTTTGCTTCATGTATTTTGAAGCTCTGTTATTAGGTGCATACACATTTAGAATTATATTTTTTGTAATTAGCCTCATTCTCATGAAATAACCCTCTATTTGTGGTAATATTCTTTGCAGTGAAATCTACTTTATCTAATATCAATAGAAGCATTCTAGGTTTCTTTTGATGGGTATTAGCATAGTTTATCTTTTTCTATCCTTTAATATTTGTAAACAACTTTATTTTTAACAGCTTTATTTATTTATATAATTAACATACCATGCAGTTAACTCATTTGAAATATACAACTCAAAAAAATAAAATAAAATAAAATGTACAACTAAGGGCAGCCCGGGTAGCTCAGCGGTTTAGCGCCGCCTTCAGCCCAGGGGCCTGATCCTGGAGACCCAGGATCGAATCCCACATCAGGCTCCCTGCATGGAGCCTGCTTCTTCCTCTGCCTGTGTCTCTGCTGCATTCTCTCTCTCTCTCTCTCTCTCATTAAAAAAATTTTTTTAAATTAAAAAAAAAAAAGTACAACTCAGGGATATCTGGCTGGCCCCATCAGTGGAGTGTGTGACTCTTGATCTCGGGGTTGTGGGTTCAAGCCCCATGTTGGGTGCAGAGATTACTTAAAAATAAAATCTTTTTAAAAAACGTACAATCCAAAGAAATGTACAATTTATTGGCTTCTAGTGTATTCATAGAGTTGTGCATTGATACCATGACCAATTTTAGAATATTTTCATTAGTCGAAAGATACCCTGAGCTGGGGCACCTGGGTGGCTCCGTCAGTTAAGCCTCTGCCTTGGGCTCAGGTCATGTTCTCAGGGCCCTGGGATTGAGCCCTGAGTCAGGCTCTCTGCTCAGTGGGGAGTCTGCTTCTCTGTCTCCCTTTGCCCCTCTCCCCTTGCTAGTGCTCGCAATCTCTCTCTTTCTCTCTCAAAAAATAAATATCTTAAAAAAAAAAAGATATTCTGAGCCTTAGCTGTCACCCCTTCCAGCCTTCCAGCTCCATCTCCAGCCTTGAGCAACCACCAATCTGTGTACACTCTCTATAGATTTGCCCAGTTTGGATATTTCACATAAATGGAATCATACAATATGTAGTCCTTTGTGACTTTTTTTTTTTTCATATAACAGAATATTTTCAGAGTCCATGTATGTTGTACTGTGTATCAGTAATTCATTCTGACTTATTACTGATATTTTGTTGTATAGATAGGCCACATTTTTTTAAAAATTTATTTATGATAGTCACACAGAGAGAGAGAGAGAGGCAGAGACACAGGCAGAGGGAGAAGCAGGCTCCATGCACCGGGAGCCTGACGTGGGATTCGATCCCAGGTCTCCAGGATCGCGCCCTGGGCCAAAGGCAGGCGCCAAACCGCTGCGCCACCAAGGGATCCCGATAGGCCACATTTTGTTTATCCATTTATCAGTTAGTAGATTTTTGCGTTGTCTTTACTTTTTGGCTATTATGAAAATTAGCATTCAAGTTTTCATATGGATGTATATTTTAATTTCTTTTGGGTTTATGCCCAGGAGTGAATTGTAGGACCATATGATACTCTGTTTAACTTTTCGAGGGTCTGCCAGGCTGGTTTTCACAGCAGCTGCATCATTTTCCATTCCCACCAGCAATACATGAGGGTTCTGGTTCTTCCATATTTTTGCTAGCACTTGTTATTTTCCTTATTTTATCCTCCATTACAGTTATCTCATTATGCTTTTGACTTGCCTTCCATTTCCCTATTGTCTGCTTACATTGAGTGTCTTCTCTTGAGCTTATTTGTCTTTTATTTATTTTTTTAAGATTATTTTTTTATTTATTCTTGAGAGAGAGAGGCAGAGACACAGGCAGAGCGTGGAGTAGGCTCCATGCAGGGAGCCTGATGTGGGACTCAATCCCGGGTCTTCATGATCATGCCCTGGGCTGAAGGCAGGTGCTAAACCGCTGAACCACCCAGGCTGCCCCCTCGTTTATTTATATTTTGGAGAAATGTCTATTCAAATTCTTTGTCCATTTTTAAATTAGGCTGTGTTTTTATTGTTGAGTTACAGGCATTCTTTATATATTCTAGACAGTAGAACCTTATCAGATAGAAGATTTAAAAGTATGTTCTCCTGAGCCCCTGGGTGGCTCAGTGAATTAGGTGTCTGACACTTGATTTCAGCTCAGGTCATGATCTCAGGGTTGTGAGACTGAGCCCCATGTCGAGCGCTGCTCGGAGAGGAGTCTGCTTGAGACTCTCTTTCTCTCTCTCCCTCCCCCCCAATCCTCTCTCTCATAAATAAATTAATGGTTTTCTTTTAAAGTATTTTCTCCTATTGTGTAGCTTGTCTTTCCACTTGATGATGTTCTTTGGTGCCATATTTAATAAACGTTTAATACCAAATGTTTTAATTTTTATGAAGTCAGTTTATTTTTGTTGTTTTTGCTCATGCTTATGGTGTCACATGTTAAAAACCCATTGCCAATAAGTTCATGAAGATTAATCCCTGTTTTTTTTTTTCTGAGAGTTTTTTTTTTTAAGATTTTTTAAATTTATTTGTGAGAGACTGAGAGAGAGAGGCAGAGACACAGGTAGAGGGAGAAGCAGGCTCCATGCAGGGAGCCCGATGTGGGACTCGATCCTGGGACTCTAGGATCACAACCTGAGCCGAAGGCAGATGCTCCATCACTGAGCCACGCAGATGTATGCCCCTTTTCAGAAAGTTTTAGTTGTAGTTCTTGCATTTAGGTTTCTGATCCATTTTGGGTTGATTTGTATATATGATGTGAGGTAGGGATTCACCTTCATTGTTTTGCATGTGGATGTCCATTTTTTGAAAACTATTCTTTCATCACTGAATTATCTTTTTACTGTTGTCAAAAATAATTGGCCGCATATGCAACAGTTTATTTCTGGACTCTTGTGTTGCATTGGTCTGGATTGTCTTATGCCAGTACCACACGGTCATTGTCACAGTAGCATTATATAAAGTTTTTGAAATAGAGAATTTGAATCTTCCTGTTTTGTTTTCAATATTGTTTTAGCTGTTCTGGACCCCTTGCAATCCTATATGAATTTCCATTTCTGCAAAAAAAGCCATTGGCAGTTTGATTCAGATGGCACTGAGTCCCTGGTTAATTATCTTTTAAAGGAATTTAATAATTTAAAAAAAAAAGGAATTTAATAAGAACAGTAAGTCTCTTATATTTATTCCGTAATTATCAATTCTGGTGCTTTTCACTCCTCTTCCTAAATCTAGATTTCCATCTGGTATTGTTTTTCTTCTGCCTGAAGGATTTTATTGAATGTCTTGGTCATTCAGGTCTGCAGGTGCTCAGTCCTTTCAAGCCCTTGTCTTCATCTCATGGCTGTTTGTGGAGGTTCATGGGCAGAGCGCTCTCGGTAATGGGTTTGCTTTGTTTTTTCTCAGGGTGATTCTGCTGTGTCCCATAGCCGGAGAAATCTGATATCATCTTGTACTGCTTATCCCTCTGGGTGGTTTTAGTGTTTCTTCTGCTATGCCGGCTTTAGGGAGTTTCGTGTGGTTTCTCTCATGTTACTTGTGCTCAGGGCTGGACGCGCCACTACGTGTAATTCTGGATGTCTTAGACCATTCTGGGTTCTAGTGCGTATTCTGTCCTCACCCTCCTCTTCCCTGGGGCTCCGCCTACCCTGGGTAACCCACAGTTGTGTCTTCAGCCTGCCAGTCTATTCTGCATCGTGGACGGCTGCTAATCCCTGCAGTGAGTGCTCCCCTCGCATCACTCTGTGATTCCATCTTGCATACCTTCCATGGCCTCAGGGTCGCCGCCCCGTGTGTGCCGGCTTCGGCCTGCATCCTGAGCCCCCAGCTACCATGGCGCCAGTCTGAGCCATGCTCACTGCTGTGGCCTGCTGGTTTCCCTGAGTGCGAGATGGTGCTGTTGTTATTCCTGTGCGTTGTTCGGGGATGTGGTCTGAAGCCTTCAGCTGTGTAGGTCACAACCTGCTCCACCTCCTTGCCCCCGCCGCTGGTGACTCCATGTGGTCCACCTGGGTGGTGCCCTCACAGGTTCGCACTGACTGTCCCCTCTGTCCGCAGGTCTGCTGCCTTTGCTGCCTTGTCCACCGTCTTGCAGCACTGCCTCCTCCCTGAAGGCCTCCTGGCCTGCTCCCCACCATCTCCTCCAGCACCATGGCCACGGGCCCTTTGAGGCAGATGAGGGCTGTCCTGGAGCTTGCTTGTGCCCTGTGCCTCACTACTTGGTTGTCCTATGACTTGAAAATTGACACAAAGTTCCCAGTTAATGATCACTTTTGCATGAGGAGCCACTCCCAGTCCCTGTGACTGTCCTCTTAGCTCAGCAGGAGGTACCAGTCTCTGGGCCGTGGCTGGCAGGCCTGGATGGCTGGCAGGCCTGGACGTGCATGTGCACACGCTTGCATGCATCACCGCGTTGAGCTGTCTGGCCTTGGGACAGCCTCTAATGGTTGACCCCACACCCAGTGGGATGTCCACACTCCAATTTGAGGCTGTGCGTGTAATTGGCCCTGGCCACCTGGTTGGGCTTGTCTGCAGGCTCAGGGGGAAGCCCTCAGCTGGCCGGGGCTCTCCAGCACACCTGCCCTGTGGGTCAGGTCCTTGCTCTGCTTCCAGAAGTTAGGTAGGTTTTGCTTACCCCAGGCTGCTGTGCAGCTAGGGGTCAGGGCCACTGCCCAGGCTGGGCAAGTCCTGTGTAGACTTTTTATCTACTGAGACAGAAGAGGACAGCACCCGGAGTCTCAGAGCAGAGCTGACTTGGTTTGAAAAGAAATGGGCGTTTTCACAGAATGCTGACCCCAACCAGACTGTGCTTCCTTTAGCCAGGCCCCACCAGCTTTCTACGGTTTGGTTCTTTATGTCAGAAGGTGGTCCTGTGCAGTAACAGCCTTCCCCTTATGCCTGTTTTCCCAGTTTTCTTGGACAGAATTCCTAGGTTTCATCTCAGATAGTGAAATAAGTGAAAATGCCCGTTTCTTTCAAGAAATAAAGACATCAACTCTTCCTTCTTCAAGAGCCCTCCCAGTGAGCAGGGAGGCTGTAAGGAGTCTGCATGGGGTAGCCAGTGAGGGGGGAGGCCCATGGGGGTTGTCCTGGTGACTGGTCTTGGGCCTAGGCTGAGACTGGTCGGCTACACCATGCCAGGTGTACCCGCCTCCTCCCTGGGAGCCCTCCCTTGGCCTGGGGTGGGGGTGGGGATGGGGATGGGGTGGGGATGGGGGCATCTTCTCCCCTCTGGGCCTGGTGGGGTTAGGGCGTCCTCTCAGCTCTCCTCCAGACACTGGGCAGGTGGGCGGGGTCTCCCGCTGGGGCACACACGCTGGTCTGTCGACTGGTTCACCTTCCCATCTCCTCTCTTGGCCCACACCTGGGCTCACACCCTCCCAGGCCGCCCTGGCCTGTTTCTCCATCTGAAGTGGGGCAGAGGGGTGCTATGTGGGCCTCAGATCTGCCCTGGTCCTAGGACAGGACTTCTCTGCCCCACTCCTGGGTCAGCAGCCTGACTCCCGAAAGGGTCCATGCTGCTGGGGGTCCCAGGGCCACCTCATCGTCTGGGTCATTCCTTGCCTGGCCCCACTTGGCCATCAGCCCCACCTCACTCCTCCCTGGCTCTGTTCCCACCTGACCACTAGCCCTGCTGCCCTGTGTAGCCCTCAGGTGTCCTGCACTCCCTCGTCCATGGCCCACCCCCTGTATCCCCCCCAACCCTAGTGTCCCCACCGGGGTGTCCTCCTCAGGGCTTGCAGGCGGCGGCCTCTGTCTTACGAGAATCTGGTCTCTGCGCAGGCGTTTGGACAGGCGCACACGAACCACAAGAAGGTGGCCGCGGATGGTGAGAGCCGGGAGGAGAGTCTGATCCAGGAGTCGGCCTCCAAGGAACAGTACTACGTGCGAAAGGTGCTGGAGCTGCAGACGGAGCTGAAGCAGCTGCGGAACGTGCTCACCAACACACAGTCGGAGAATGAGCGCCTGGCATCCGTGGCGCAGGAGCTGAAGGAGGTACCGGCGAGCCCAGGGGAGGGCAGGGCAGGTGTGTCGTGCCTTCCGCATGTGGCCATCCTCAAGGGGGGTGAGCGAGCTCGGGGCAGTGGGTGTGGCCTGGAGTCTGTGGGGGCTGTTCTGGCCGTGGCCTAAGGCCCCTGGCTTCTCATCAGCAAGAGCGAGGGGCCTCGTTCTGGGCCACGGGGACCTGCTCTCTGCCCTGTGTACTTTGGGGGCAGGGACAGCCAACCAGATGGACGGGTGGTTCTGAGGTCCACGCTTCGACATCAGGGCCACCCGAGGCTGGCAGGGGGCTCCTGTGGTGTGAGACGCAGCCCAGGGGCTGGCAGCAGTGGAGAACGGTCACCTACCCTGGCTTGGGGTCACAGTTCATGCAGGTCTGCAGGCCTGGGAAGAACTGGGCTTGGATCCAGGGGGTGGGCAGGCCTCAGATGTGTGGAGCCAGAGTTCGTGAGTTCATTTCTTCCCGTGGGATTACCGGGATTACCACGGTGGGGGTGAGGGGAGGGCCTCTGGGAATGCAGGGTGACCTCACCAAGGTGGTTGCAGCCTCGCCCCACCAGGTGGCCTCACCTGGCCAGGGCTGTTTGGCTCCTCATGTCTGAGCCATGGGGAGAGCCCCGGTAAGCTGCTGACTCCTGGCTTTGGGTGTCAGGACATGAGCTCAACTGGTCCTGTAGGAAGCAGGTTTGTGGGGCTGGGATTCCTGTCATTCCTGTTGGTGCTTCAGGAGGAAGCCGGCCACTCCCCACCCCATGCACGCTCAGCCACCTTTTTCTCTCAGGGCCCTGCCTCCCGCCCCACAGGCCCAGCCCCATCCGCACCCTGTTCCTATCGCTCTTATGCTGGTCCTGGGCATGTGGCTGCCCTGAGCTGCTGTGCCAGGCTCCCTCCTGGCCTCTGAAGTGGCCGTCCCCTCTCCCCATGAGGCTGGCACCCACGGCCAGGCCTGGTGGAGGAGCCAGGACTACATGCATGTAATGACATGCACTGCCCCCAGGAGGCCACTCTCCACCTGCCTTGGTGTGACGTGCAAGCTGTGCGGGGTCTCCCCCTGGGGCATCCCCTCTTTGAGGGTAGCTGTAGTTCCCAGTGCCCGGTCCAGCTGCCATGCCCATTTCATGCTATGCCAGCTGTACCATGCCCTCTGACCAAACCCCAACAGCTTAATGCCGGCTTTCCGGGAGGACCTCGTGGCCTCTGTAGTGCAATTTGTGTGAGGTGTGCTCAGCACATGGGATGGTTCCAGCTGCTCCAGAACTTGTCCTTTCGGTGACCCTGTGGGGGTGGGGGGAACTAAGGAGCAGGTGGTTTGTCCGCATGCCTAGGGTTGGGCTGGTAGCCCTAGGTCCTGACCTCTGACCTCTTCACTTGTGTGGATGGGCCCAGCTAGCATCTGTCCTGGGACAAGGCCTTGAGACCCATTTTGGAGATGGAGAAGCAGAATCTGGGGTGGCTGGGGAGCAGTTGGTTGGAGGCAGTCAGGTCTGGTGCACAGACTGAGGCCTTCCAGGGATTCGCTGGGGGAGGGGAAGGGGGTCCTTGTTTGGCAAGGGGGGGCTGCCCTTGAGAGGCTGGGCTGGAGGCAGTCCACCTCACCTGCCCAGTGGGGCCCTCCCAGGTGACCTTTCTGCCCAGGGGCCCTGTCCTTGCTGCCCCAGGTGGACTGCACGTGCCTTGAGCCCTGGAGTAAATGACAGACATCCCAGTGGAATTCTGTGCCCTGGAACCCAGGGCAGGAGCCAGGGAGGCTTGGTTGCTGCCTGGTGGTGCCTGGAGCTGGCTGGAAGGGCGGGTAGGGGTCAGGAGCAGCCTTGCCAGGCTCCAGGTGGGGGTTGTGGTGTGTAGGTGAGGCAGCAGGGGTGGAGTCCCACACAGAGGAGGAAGAGGGTGGGTCTCCTGGGAACCGACCCCACCAGGAGGTGCACAGCCCCCAGGGGGTTGGGGGTCTAGGCCGCGTGTCTACAGGTGGACCCCCTGCCTGGACGGCTGGCTCAGGTGAACTCAGGCCAGCCTTGGTCTCTGCAGCTGCACACGGGACACACCTGCCAGGTGCTTGGGGGTCTCTGGACCAGGAGAAGGTCCCTGGCTGCCCCCTCCTGTCCCCGCCAAGGGCCGGCCCTCCTTCTGGCCACAGCAGCTGTGGCAGCATCCATGTCCCTGCAGATGCCACATTGCTTGACCAGACCAGCTGCGGTGTCTGCCTGGAGACAGCAGGTCCCGCCTGGGCTGTTGCTGCTAACCTGCCTAGAACCTGCTGGGGTGGGAGGGGAGACACCCCCCCCCCAAGCCCCAAGACCCCTCCATGTCCTTTGGCTGGCTTGTGCAGTTGTCACAGGCCCCTCGTGAGGGCTGGGCCCTGTATTCCCTGTCCTGCTACTCTTTCCCCATACCCAGAGTCCAGTGGCCATGCTCCAGGTGGCAGGACCCATGGCCTAGGGCATCAGCACTGCTTTGGAACCTTCCAGGCAGGGAGTCTCCTTGGCATGACCTCACTGCTCACCCCCCATACACCCACTTGGGGGCCTCAGTCCTTCTTGGGGTGGACAGGGCTGGTGAGTAGAGGCCTGGCTTGGCCCGTGTGAGGACAGCATTTTGCCCAGAGTGCGTGGGTGTGTGTTTGTCTTTGCACAGTTCCATGTGTCCGTGCGTTCGCCTCTGCATGGTTTCCTCATGGAAGGGGAGGGTCTACTCCCACTCAGGGCGCCTGGGGGCTGAGGCATGAGTGTGCTAGGTGCCGGGTTGGAGGCTTCGAGGGCACGGAGAGGGAGCCTGCCAGGCCCCCGAGTTCTGGTCCTCCCGCGCCCACCTTCTCTGGCCTGTCAGGACAGGACGTCCCCTGCTTTCTGCCTGTGCCTGTCCTCAGGGCTGCAGTTGACAGGCCACCTGGAAGAAGATGCTTCTTTGGGGGAACCAAACCACCCAGTGGCCAGTTGGAACTGGTTTGAGTGCTCAGAGTTGGGCGTGTGCTTGGCAGAGTTGCCGTGTCCAATTTGGGCCCAAAATGCAGGCATCTGGGTCTCACGTCAGTGGATGGTGCTCCCTCGCCTGCCCTGCCACGTGGTGTTTGGGGCCAGCTTGTGAGCTGGGGACTCCCTTCACTGCCCACAGGACTCACGTGCCCTCTGTCAGCCCCAGGGCTTATGCTTGGAGGCTGTGCTGTCCCTGGAGGAGGGTGGGGTGACTTCTGGGGACCCCATAGACCTCATGGGCATGTCACACTGCATGGGGAAGGCTGGATCTGCCCAGGCCACAGGGGGAGCTGCTCATGGGTCTCACCACGGCCTGTGGGTCGTGATGTGCAAACCTGTGGCCTGGGTGGGTTTTAGGCCTTGGCTCCCACCCCTCCAGGGGCCACGTCAGGCCTTGTCCCACGAGTGTGGGCGAAGGCAAGGGGGATGGGCCAGCACGTACTCCATGTGCACGGGAAGTGAGGTAACTCACTCTGGGCCTGCTGAAGCCACAGCGCGCCATTGGCAGATGCTCTGCAGCATGCAGGTTACATTTCGGTCAAGGGCAAAGCCAGTGTGCAGCTTCCCATGTACAGCCTGGCGCTCGGTTCTGGGGTGCAGAGGGTCCAGGAGGTCAGGGTGGGCTGTCAGCATGGCCATTTGTTTCGGCACAGAAGGGAGCTGGCCCAGTGGACAGGGCTCGGGGAGCCACTCACTGCCCTGCGACACAACAGGACAGCCCAGAATGTCCCAGGATGGAGGCCAGGGGACCCAGCCAGGCCCTGGTCAGGGTGCTTGTGGCAGCAGGCTAGGAATCCCTGAGTCCTGGTTGCCACACTTGCCTCACGTCTGTGTTGACCCTGAATCCTCAAGCCCCTTCCCTGAGATAATCCACATCCCTGACTACTCACTTAACCTGTGCACACGTCAGGTACCATCCCAGGTGCACTCTGGATGCTCCGTCACTGCCCCCGGTGCCCGCCCCTTCTCATCCTCCTCTGCCTGCAGGTCGGTCTGTTCTGAACACCTGGAGTCACACAACCATAACCATGCATCTGGTCTCCTTCTCTTGTGGTGGGGGTCCCAGGTTCCTGCACGTCACAGCTGTGGCATCACCTTCTTCTTATGGCTACATGACACCCCATTGTGTGGACCGACCACGTGTTGTTTCCCTGTTTGTCAGGCGGGCTTCTGGGGAGTTTGCATACTTGGTACCGTGTGGACCTGCATTTTCGTTTCTCGGATACAAGCAGTGGGGCACGGTGCTGAGTCCGAGGGCACACCTGGGGCACACTTCCCGGCTCCCCAGGGCCCTAAGTCACTTTCGTGGCCACTGCCCACACAGATCAACCAGAATGTGGAGACCCAGCGTGGCCGCCTGCGGGATGACATTAAGGAGTACAAGTTCCGCGAGGCTCGCCTGCTGCAGGACTACTCGGAGCTGGAGGAGGAGAACATCAGCCTGCAGAAGCAGGTGTCTGTGCTTAGGCAGAACCAGGCAAGTATCTGGCTACGGCCTCCGTGCTCCATGGCACGCCCCTGCCTTCCCCACAGCCCAGCTTAGGGCCGCGTGGCGTGGATGCGGGGTGGGGGGTGGCCATGGGGTCCCCAGTCAGCCCCTGAGGAAACAAATACCAGAGGTGAAGCAGAGGGGACACCGGAGCCCAGGGGCAGGCTGTCCAGCTCCATCTGTCCACAGCAGTAGCAGGATGCACCCATGACCCCTGGAGCCCTGGACCCGTCCCTCCCACTGTCCGTGGTCTGCCAGCCCCTTGTCTGAGGTCCTGGCCAGGAGGTGCCGATGGGCAGTGAGGACCAGCAGGGACGTGTCAGGGCTCGGACACCCCGGCAATAGGTGGGATGAGAGAAGGCTTCTTTGACAGCGGGGTAAGGAAGGTCACTGCCACTGCTGATGGGACATCCAGGTGGTATCCCAGGGCCACACCTGCCACCTATGTCCCCAGGATCCCCTAACCTCCCTGGACGTTTCCATCTGTGTGGGGGGCATGGCCCGGGTGTTTATGTCGGCAGCATGACACCAGGCACAGAGCGCCTGCTTCGGGCCACACAACAGACTTGCCGTGATGCTGGACTAGGCCCTGGTGGCAGGTGGTGGAGGCTGGCCCCTCCCCGGGCCTCCCCCTGCCCCAAGTTGTGAGTCCCTAAGGTCCTCTCGGGCCCACATATAAGTGGTCTGTTCCTTATTTCTTGCACCAATATGACAGAATAAGAAATGTTTTTGTTTTTTTGGAATAAGAAATGTTTTTTTTAAATTTCCCATAGACTCCCAAGTCCCCACTGCAGGCACTGGTGTCTGTCCGCACTTACCCCCTCATCCACCTCCAGATACATGCAGCTCTGGATTCTTTCCCCACCTCCGCTTCCCCTGGGGAGCCTCCGGGTCGGGGTCCCTCTGGATTCCGGAATACAAGTGATGGTCGTGGTACATGTTTTATATTTGTTAAAATATTCAATTAACAATTAATGTTCACTAAGTAACTTTGTGGAATCTACAGTCAGGACGCAGTTAGTAACATTGTAAGTAGCCTGACATCTGCAGCATTTGCAGCAGAGACATGCGTTCTGGTTTCCGTGGCATCTGTGGCTCTGAGGAGCATCCTGGCTCTGCTGACAGTGGCGCTCTGAGCCCTGTTGTTGCCTCCCCTTTGTGCAGGCACAAGACGCTGTCGCTCTTTCCCCAGGTGGAGTTTGAGGGCCTCAAGCACGAGATCAAGCGTCTGGAGGAGGAGACTGAGTACCTCAACAGCCAGCTGGAGGATGCCATCAGGCTCAAGGAGATCTCGGAGCGGCAGCTGGAGGAGGCGCTGGAGACCCTAAAGACGGAGCGGGAGCAGAAGCTCAGCCTCCGCAAGGAGCTGTCACACTACATGAGCATCAACGACTCTCTCTACACCAGCCACCTGCATGTCTCCCTGGATGGCCTCAAGCTCGGTGACGACACAGAGGCCCTGGCCAACGGCTTCGAACATGCCAGCCTGGCCAAGCTGCCGCTGGACAACCGGACCTCCACGCCCTCCAAGGACGGTCTCGCCCCGCCCTCCCCCAGCCTGGTGTCTGACCTCCTCAGCGAGCTCAACATCTCTGAGATCCAGAAGCTGAAGCAGCAGCTGATGCAGGTGCGGGTGGCCAGGGTCGTCCCAGCCACAGGGCCTTGAGGCGGCTGTGCACATTCCCTGCTCCAGCTCTGCTCTCATGGTGCCCCATTCCCCTCTTGCTAGTATTTATTATGGAGTCTACACTGCTAGCATCAGTGGAGCTGCAGAGCTGAGGGGAGGTACAGCCTGGGTTTCTGCAGGTTCCCTCCTGCTGCCTCATAGGGCTCACAGGCGATCTCCTGCAGCTGCGTCCTCTGGACATGTCATGTCAGAGTTTCCCGCCCTGTATAGAACAGAGTTCTGGGATCTGTAGCATGGCCCACCCCCATTTACCACACATCTCCAAGGAGGGGCCCATCGAGGCCCCACACATGGCACCCTCATTACACACAGCACAGACCTGCAGGGGGATAGCTGTGGTGCCGGCGGGGTCACCACTGGGTCTTTCTGGGCTCCGGTGGGCTGATGATGGGGCTCTTGTGCTCTTGCAGATGGAGCGGGAGAAGGTGGGCCTGCTGGCATCACTGCAGGACACACAGAAGCAGCTGGAGCAGGCGCGGGGGGCCCTTTCGGAGCAGCGCGAGGAAGTGAGCCGCCTCACAGAGAACCTTACCGCCCTGCGGCGCTTGCAGGCCAGCAAGGAGCGGCGGACAGCCCTGGACAGCGAGAAGGAGCGTGACAGCCATGAGGACGGGGACTACTATGAGGTGGACATCAATGGGCCTGAGATTTTGGCTTGCAAGTATCGTGTGGCCCTGGCAGAGGCAGGTGAGCTCCGCGAGCAGCTGAAAGCCCTGCGTGGTGAGCATGAGGCCGGTGAGGCCCGGCATGCTGAGGAGAAGGGCCGCCACGAGGCTGAGAGCCAGGCGCTCACTGAGAAGGTCTCCCTGCTAGAGAAGGCCAGCCGCCAGGATCGCGAGCTGCTGGCCCGGCTGCAGGCAGAGCTGAAGAAGGTGAGTGACGTTGCGGGTGAGACACAGGGCAGCCTGAGCGTGGCCCAGGACGAGCTGGTGACCTTCAGTGAAGAGCTGGCCAACCTGTACCACCATGTGTGCATGTGCAACAACGAGACTCCCACTCGCGTCGTGCTGGACTACTACCGAGAGGGCCCGGCTGGCGCTGGCCACTGCAGCCCTGAAGCCCGTGGGCGCCGCTCACCCGTCCTACCCAAAGGGCCGCCAGCCACGGAAGGTGGGGCGGGGGACAGCAGCCCCTCGCCCAGCCCCTCTCTGCCCTCCCCTCTCAGTGACCCACGCCGGGAGCCCATGAACATCTATAACCTGATCGCCATCATCCGCGACCAGATCAGGCATCTGCAGGCGGCCGTGGACCGCACCACGGAGCTGTCGCGGCAGCGCCTGGCCTCCCAGGAGCTGGGCCCTGCTGCAGACAAGGACCGGGAGGCACTCATGGAGGAGATCCTCAAGCTGAAGTCACTGCTGAGCACCAAGCGGGAGCAGATCACCACGCTGCGCACGGTGCTCAAGGCGAACAAGCAGGTGTGCAGCTGGGCGGGCCGGTCTTGTCCCTCCCTGGGCCTCGGACAGCAGCTCGAGGAGACGGAGGGCCCCTCCCCATGTGTCTCAACCCCCTGCCCTTTGTGTGTCTGACCCCCAGACAGCGGAGGTGGCTCTGGCCAATCTGAAGAGCAAGTACGAGAACGAGAAGGCCATGGTGACCGAGACCATGATGAAACTGCGTAACGAGCTGAAGGCCCTGAAGGAAGATGCGGCCACCTTCTCCTCCCTGCGAGCCATGTTTGCCACCAGGTAATGCCCACGGCTCTGGCCCCAGGTGGAAGCCCCCAGGGTTGTTGTCTGCAGTGTCGCCTGCACTTTGCATGCAACAGGAGGAGGCTGAGAGCCCACGGCCCAAGGTGGGCTGGCAGCGTGAGGGCGGAGTCCACCCTCAGAACCCGGCAGAAGTCTACAGATTCCCCAGGAAGGTTCCCTGCCTGACAGCAGTGGACCCTGGGGTGTGAGCTGCCAGCTGGGATTGAGCTGGGGAGGGCAGCCAGCTGTGGACGCGGCAGCCCAGGTGCCTGTGCCAGGAAGTCAGGGCAGGCCTGCCCGGGGGCCTGGGTTCAGGTGTTTGCGCTGAGGGGCACGATGCCCCCCTGCTGGCTGGTGTCGGGCAGGCACGGGCCCTCGTGGTCCAGAAGGGCCCTTGAGGCTGTGGGTGAGGTGGGGCTGGAATCTGGTCAGAGGCTGCTGTTCCTCAAGTTGTAGGATATTCCTGGCTTCCCCGGAGGCTCCCTGTCCTGGGGGCAGAGCTTGAAGGGGCCTCACGGTCAGTGCCTCACCCCGGGTGGCCTGGCCACCCTCGCTTCCGCGCCATTTCATTTAAGAACTTGGCTTCTCACACACAGCTGAGGTCAGTCACAGACTCAGGGAGGAAGGACAGGTGGAGGTGAGGGACGGACCTGGAGGGGGCGTTTGTCTCCCAGCCCCGTAGGGCGAGAGGACATGCGCACCTGCCTGTACTCTGCTTATCCGTCGGGTCACTTGCTAAGTACCTACTGTGCACCCATGGTTCCAGAAACAAGCTGGATCCTGCCTGGGCTCACCTGTGAGGGCCAGGCACCCCTCGGCCACCTGGGGCCTGAAGGGCAGGCACCACCTCCCAGTTCCCATGGTGGAAACCAGCTGGGGCGCACTTCCCAGAGAGCTGGGGGGCAGCCGCTTCCCTCCAGCCCAGTGAGTAGGACGCTTCGGAGCCCCCTCCCCCTGCCCAGGCCTCCCTCCGGTCCTCAGCCTTGCGCTGCTTCAGCCACGCCCTCGCCCCTGGTGCCCCCACAGGTGTGACGAGTACATCACACAGCTGGATGAGATGCAGCGGCAGCTGGCGGCCGCAGAGGACGAGAAGAAGACACTCAACTCCCTGCTGCGCATGGCCATCCAGCAGAAGCTGGCACTCACCCAGCGGCTGGAACTGCTCGAGCTGGATCATGAGCAGACCCGGCGGGGTCGCGCCAAGGCCACCTCCAAGGCCAAGCCAGGCACCCCGAGCGTAAGTCACACCTGCGCCTGTGCCAGCGACAGGGCCGAGGGTGCCGGGCTCACCACCCAGGTGCTCTGTGGCGAGAAGTATAACATTTACTGCGATTAGGGTTACGGGGGCCGCAGCTGCAGCTACCCTGCCGCACGTCACCCTCTGCTTCACCTCCACTAACCCAGCAGCAGTGGGACCGCGGTGCTAGGCTGGTCTTAACCGTGACTAATGCACAGAGGGAAGGACTTGGCCGAGGCGGTGCGCTCTTCCACCTGGACCCTGTGATTTCTGTGTCTGTCCTCAGCCCTTGGGACCCCTCCTGGCAGCCACTCTCCTGGTGGGGAGAGGGGTCACAGGGGTCAGAGCCGCGTGGCTTCCCGGGGCCCGTGCGCCGTTGGCTCCCGTGGGGTGTGGGGGGTGGACGGAGCCTGAGAGGAAACTTGCATGTTCCCTGCATGTGTGTAATGCAGCCCTGGTGCCAGAAGCAGTGTTAGGGGCCCCAGCCAGAGAGTCGGGCACAGTTTACAGAGAGGATTCCTTTGCAGTTTGTGTGGCATCTCACTGCACATTGTGTTTGGGACACAAGTCCACAGTCCTCCCCACACCCCGAGCCCCGCATCCTCCCGCCCAGGCACACATGCACACAGCACTACTCCTGCTCGCGTGGTGCACAGGTGCCTAGGCACCCGGGTCCCGAACTCAGCAGGTGCAGCCTCCCTGAGATCGCACACCCGTCAGGTGGCCTGCGGGGTGATGCACTGGCAGGACCAAGGCGTAGGGTTTTCTCATGAGAAAACCTTTGTAAGTGCCTGGCCAGACCCTATCCTCACAGGAAGCCCGTCCCTTCATAGGTAGGGTGTCCCTGGCCATCGGGGGGGGAGGGGCTCTTCACCCTCTGCCTACCATCAGACCCCCTGAAACAGGGCTCTGGACACCCCCAGTGAGGGGCTAAAATGAGGGACTCCCACATCTGTAGCCAGAGCCTCGCCCAGGACAGGAAGGGATCCTTAACAGCTACACAGACCTGGAGGTGGGGACAGGCAGCAACAGCGGCTGGACACCCCATCCCCAGAGGCTGCATCAGACGGAAGCAGGACTTCTCAGTATTTCTCTCCCTGTGGCCCTGTGGGGGTTAGAGGAATAAAGCTGCAGTCATTTCCCTGAAGAGCCCTGTGGCCAGAGGGCATCACGCAGCCCCTCACCCCACTCCCCCCTTGGGCCCCACCAGCTTCCAGGTGCAGTTCCAACCGCTTTGGCTTCGGCTGACCAGCAGTCAAGAGATGCGGGCCAGGTCGCGCCTGTCCCCAGCTCTGTACTGCTTTGCTGATGGGATGTCAGGTCTCAGATGCCCCCACCCCCTGGAGGGGTAGGCTGACCCCTCTGCAAGCAGGTCTTCCGGGGGCATGGCTGCCCGCTGGCCCTGCACGCCGCTTCTGCCCTCTGCCCAGCCTGGCCGCAGCTTCTCTCCATACCTGCAGGCGTCTTCCAGAGGCATCCGGGGCTGGCGGCCCCTCCTAACACATGCGGGTCTTCTCTGCCGCCAACTAACGCACCACATCCTGCCCAGCCAGAGCTTCGGTTGTCTGACTGGTGCCAGTTCTAACGCTGTCTTGTTTTCTCCCGTTTTCAGCTGTAGAGTAGCTGCCGGGAGGACTCGGCCGCGGCCCTGTCACGCTGCAGCCCCTCCCCCTCCCGTGGGCCCACGCAGAGGAAGGAAGGGCAGCCCAAAAGTCCACTTAGAAACGTGTTTGGATATGCCACTGCAGTTCTTTCCAAATTAGCATTCCCTGAGTGTTTAATGGCAGAGGAAAAAAAGCTTTAATTGAGAATGCCGCCAGCTGCTGCCTGGAAGGCCTTTGTGCCGCGCTGAAGAACCTGCTTGGACAGCGGCCATCAGGCTCGCTTAGAAACCCGCTAGAAACGCTCAACACTGGGGTCTCCCTGTTACAGATGCCCTTTTTTATCTGATCAACCTGTGCACTTTTGATATTTTGATATTATATTTGCTTCCTTAATCCCCCCATAGAGACGGTCTCAGATGCCGTGGTCTGTCTCGTGGTCCTGTAGCGCTCCACTTAGCTCCCGCCGTGTTGATCTGACATCAGCACGGGGCCCGGATGTGTTTTCCTAGCATGTAGCTCTAGGTTTAGGTGAAGGCCTCGACCCGGCAAAGAGCTCGGCGAAATGTATCCACGCTGTGGTTCAGCAGCCTTTTAGGTCAAACGGCATTATGGTTCACGTTTGAAATTACAGATCTTAAATGCCATGTTCATTAAGAAATCCAGGGTATTCCGATTCTGGGGTTTTTCATATTGTATTATTATTATTCTTAGGAATAGTTCAATGTAACAAGAAGAAAACTTGACCTTTGCTCTGGTTAAACAGTAATAGGCACTTGAAAACAAAAAATAAATTATTGAGTGAGTAGTATTACCTACAAATTCCAGAATCTTCTGGGTTTTAGGACATTGGGAAGCATGACTGATTAACAGAATTTTATACAACTGTACCAGTGAAATTCCAAATTGGAATTGTTTTGTTACTCTGGTTTTTGTGCCAGATTGTGGTACACTTAGAAAATCCTACAGCCGTCAATTTTCAGGGTGTTCTGTTTCAACGCCTTTTTGTTAGTAATTAATCATTGCCAGCAGTGCCTTCATCAGTGAAGGGAGGTGTCCCAGCACAGGGTGAGCTCTAAATGGACAGTGCAGAGCTAGACGGGGATGTTGAAGGCCAATGTGGAGCAGCAGGTGTGAACAGGCGCACGCCTTCACGCCGGAACCTGGGCATCTTCATCGAGGGAAAGAAAACAGCAATTGTGCAAAATTCTGTTAGTCAGTGATTCTTTACCGTGTGGATCCTTGCAAATTCAGGAGCTGAGAAAAGGAAAGTGAACACACGCCCGTCGTGTGTGCTTTGGGAACCAAATGGACCTGCGGGACAAGCTGAGCAAGTGGTGCGAACAGCATACCACGTTTGTGAAGAGCGGGGGGCGGGGCGCCGGCAGGGGCTGCCGCAGCGTTCTTTGCAGATGTGAGGGAGAGACGTTCTATATTCTCTTGCTTGGTGTAACTAATCACTGTTAGTTTCAGGAAACAGAACTCAATAAAGCCCCCGGGCAATCCCGGGCTGTATCCCGTGGGGTTTGCTGAGTGAGGCGGTGCCTCGGTAAAATTGGTACTCAGGGAGGAAGAGCGCATCCTCCCTCCTCCAAAATAAAGGACAAATTATAATAATATAAAAGTAGCAAGAATAAAAGAATTCTGTTTCCTGGAATAAACATTTCTTATTCCTAGTTCTAGGGACCCCTGTTCTCACCTCTGTTACAGTGTTGATTCATAAGAAATAATGTTACATTTACGATAACTTCATCTGTATGGGGTATTTATTTGCAATGACGTCTGAGTACTGTATTTTTTTCTGTGCATTATCTTAGTGTCAGAATGTTGTCTTTATTTTAAGATCATATGCATGTTCTCCTGCCAAGGAACCTTTACACAGACACAAACAAACATCCTTCAGATTCTGAGAAAGTGAGGCAGAGCATGGAAAGGAGTAGGAAGGAGCATTTGGTCTCGACTTGGGACATGGCCGTGCGGCACGGATGTCTGAAAAGCCAGTGCACATAGGAACTGTGGGCCTGGTAAGGGTCACGTTGGTAGGACCAATAAATAAAGAATAATACAAAAGCACAAGACTTGTTCTCTGTGGCTGCTCTGACCCCTACTTCTGGTGATGGGGGGTCCAGCCAGGCAATGTGATTCCAGGGCCTGAAACACAACCAGTGTGTCAGTAACCCTGGGGTAGGAAGTGGAAGCAGCCTGGGGCCCATTTCAGGAGGTGTGGGCAGAGGGGAGGCATGGGTCTTGGGTGTCATGAGTACCCAGCAGTGTGGCACTAAGGACACTCCACCTTTGCTGTCCCTCCCAAGGAGCAGAGATTTGGATGAGGTGGGGTCCTTTGCTGTCCAGATTTGTGCTGTGTGACCCCGGGGGTCAGTAGAGTCAGGCAAGAATTCCTGGTTGTTGCAAAGCTATGTTCACCTGCAGGAATGTTTGTGAGGCTTGCTGAGCCTGTCCTGGCGTGAGCTGATGGGCAGATCCTGGCTGAGGGAACGGGGTCCTGGGGGCGCTCTGGCACCGGTCCTTCTGCCCTCATCAGTCAGGCCTGAGGGACGGCCTCTTTCCAGGACGCCTCTTTCTACTCAAGGTCTCCACTTGACTGGTGCTCGCTGCAGGGCTCCTCCCTCAGGATCCCCGTCTGGCTTGGGTAGTGGCTGCCTGAACCCGTGTTCAGCTTGAAACCTTTTGAAAGAGACTCATTTTTCTAACTCAGCAGCTAGAAGGAATCTTGCTCCCCTGCTGCCCATGCCGCCCACCAGGCCCCTGGAACCGGTGGAAGACAGCCCATGACAGATCTGGAGGAGGAGGGGATATTGGCTGTGGGCTGGGCCGGGCAGGTACCATCTTGTGCACGGCGCATGTGACTGGCCCAGTCCCATCATTTGCTTATTTGACCCACAAGCACAGATGATGAGGCCTTCTCTATCCCTCAGCATGCTCTGGTTCTTCATTTCAGGGGTGGAGTGGCAGCCTCTTGCAGGGGATGGGGGGAGAGCAGTTGGCCTTGGCCTTCCTTTCAAGAAGGAATGTCTCCATTCCCACTGCCTCCTCCATCTCCCTGCAGTGGTTTTCACCCCAGTCCCTAGCCGGTTCCCAGAGCTAGAAACAACAGCTCCAGCTTAAAGACAGACCTTTGGTTGAATTGCCCTCTTTCAGTGCTCACATACCAGGCTGACTTTTTTCTGAGCCTGTTTCCCTTCTGTAGGTTAGGGATGATGGTTCTTGGCTCAGAGGTTACTGTGAAATTTCATCAAGCCCTGGGTAACTGGCATGTGGAAGGTGCTCAGGTGACAATGATGTGGTTCTTGCTGTGACTGTCGTCTTCCCCAGGGTCTGGGGTGCCAGGCCATGGAGCTGGGCCTTTGTCCTATGGGAGTATGAACTTAAGTCCGCTTTTTAACCAAACCGTTGTTGGCATTTAGGAAACGGCACCCGGGATCCCTGGGTGGCGCAGCGGTTTAGCGCCTGCCTTTGGCCCGGGGCGCGATCCTGGAGATCTGGGATCGAGTCCCACGTCGGGCTTCTGGTGCATGGGGCCTGCTTCTCCCTCTACCTGTCTCTGCCCCTCTCTCTCTCTCTCTCTCTCTCTCTCTCTCTCTCTCTGTGACTATCATAAATAAATAAATAAAAATTAAAAAAAAAGAAAAAGAAACAGCACCCATCCTAAAGTACAGCCCACATTTGCACACAGTGAACACAGATTGTATGACCAGTAGCTACAAATTTCCCTGGCCCCCCCCACATCGTATTATCAATAGGATGCCTCCATCCGCCAGCCCCAGTGAGGCTCTAGGCTGCATCCTGCCCTTAGGAGCCTCCTGCGACAACAGATGTGCCTACATTCTGGTGTCACCTGGAGGGGGATCATGGCAGGAGTGGGCTACTCTCAGATTTTCCTCTGCACATGCTCACCCTTCAGCTGTGTGTGAACAGTGGGGCTGGAAGGGCTGTGTGTTACCATTTTGTCAGATTTCTTATAGGCAAGCACCCTGGCTCTTATGAGTTCACCTCAGTCATCTGTTAACCTTGCTTTTGTAAACCCGGGTCCCTGAGGTGGGAAAATTACCCCCCCACACACACACACACACAGAGAGCTGCTTCTAAGCAGGAAAAGGCAATGCTATAGTACCTCACCCAAAGAAAAGGTCTCCCTGCATTGATGCCATGAGCACACCCCCACCTGGGTCTCCTAGAAGGAGACAACAATAGAATCCATCACATACTCGCATGTCAGGATCCCTTTTGTTCATCTTACTCTCAAGTAGGGAATTAAGATTTATTTACCCAAGGGTGTTAAGGGTAACACACAATATAGAAGAGTGCAAAGAAGTGTCCACGGCTGGAGTTCTGTAAACTGCACACTCTACACCCACTCTTCTCCTAGGGGTAACTCTGAGTATCGGCACTATGTATTCTACATTATGAAGTGGAAACATACAACAGAGACCAGAGCTGGGATAGATTTACTTGCCATGTTGCAGTGATTTCTCACACTGATTGAGCTGTGCATTCCTAAGTGACTTGCTTTAGATTTAAAAATACATACCAGTTGAATGTAAAAGAATGGAAAAAGATATTTCCTGCAAACAGTAGCCACATAGTAATATCAGACAAAACAGACTAGAAGACAAAAATTATGAGAGATGAAGGTATATAATAATAAAAGAGTTAATTCACCAATAAGTTATAACAATTATAAATGCACCAAACAACAGAGCCCAAAAACCTACTAAGCAAAAACTGCCAGAATTGAAGGGGGAAAGTTCAACAAGAGTTGGAGACTTCAGTATCTCACTTTCAATAATAGAACAAGATGCAATATCAACAAAAAAAAGAGAAAAAATACCAACTCTATAAGCCTGCTGGACCTAATACACCTAGAGAACACACCAACCCACGACAGAATACACATTCTTATTAAGTGCGTATGGAACTTTCTCCAGGATATCAATCACATGTTAAACCACAAAACAGTAAAGATTGAAATCATACACATTAAATTGTCCAATGTTAATAGAATAAAATAAGGAATAACAATGAAATTGTGAAATCCACAGAGAGGTGTAAACGAAACTGTACTTGATATTTAGTCAGGGACGCCTGGGTGGCTCAGCGGTTGAGCATATGCCTTCGGCTCAGGTCGTGATCCCGGGGTCCCAGGATGGAGTCCCAGATCGGGCTCCCTGCAATGGAGCCTGCTTCTCCCTCTGCATGTGTCTGCCTCTCTCTGTGTCTCTCATGAATAAATAAATAAAATCTTAAAAAAAAAATGAGCCAAAGAAGATATGAAGAAGAAAAGAAGACCTCGAATCAATTACCTAATCTCTTAAGGAAATTGAAGAAGAGAACAAACTAAGCCCAAAGCATCCAGAGGAAAGGAAATGGTAAGGATAGAGTGGACATAATGAAATAAGCAGTGGGGGGAAATGGTGAAAATCAACAAAACCAAAAGCTGTTTCTTTGAAAAGATCAGCAAAATGATGGACCTTTACACCATGAAAAAAAGACTACTAAAAGTCAGAAATGAAAATGGGAAAATTACTTGTGATTTTACAGAAATATAAAGGATTATCAAAAAGTTTTATGAACATTTATACACTAAAAACATAGATAACCTAAACCAGAATGCAGCAGAAAGAAGGAAATAATAGAGCAGAGATGAATGAAATAGAAAAGTCAATAGGAAAAATATCAATGAAAACAAAGTTATTTCCTATAAAAGATGGACAAATTGACAAACTTTTAGCTAGACTAGAAAACAGAGATGACTCAAATTACTGACCTCAGTGATGAGAGTGGGGATATTACGGCCTGGTGCGAATAAAGCAGATTATAACAGTGCTAACAAATTAGATAACCTTGATGAATTGAAAAGTCACTTGAATCACACCAAATACAAAAACTGACTCCAGAGGAAATAATCTTATGTAAAAAGAGAAATTGAGTCAGTACTCAAAAAATCTTCCAAGAATCGGGAGATCCCTGGGTGGCTCAGTGGTTTACTGCCTGCCTTCGGCCCGGGGTGTGATCCTGAGGTCCCGGGATCGAGTCCCACATCAGGCTCCCTGAGTGGAGCCTGCTTCTCCCTCTGCCTGTGTCTCTGCCTCTCTCTGTGTCTCTCATGAATAAAGAAATAAAATCTTAAAAAAAAAAATCTTCCAAGAGAACCTCTAGTTTCTGGTCCAACTTGTATGGAGTTTAGTCATCACTTTCCTAACAAGTGAAAAGCTGAACAAACAACCACCCTTCTTGGATCTATCAGAGGAGTGAGGTCACAGGACACGCCACTCCCCAAAATTACAGATACAGAGAATTACAACTTACCAGACCAGTTATAACCTGGGCAGGAAAACCTGAACTGTAATTGGCAGATTGCTGAAAGCTCAGTGCAGTGCAAAGTCCAGGAGGGCCCCAGCATAGGGGACCCTCACACTTAGGTTGAGTTTTACCTCCAGCAGTGCTCTGCAGGATTCTCACTGTGGGTGTCACGGATGAGTCCCCTCAGGCTTCTCTCCTGCAGCAGAAGGGGAAAAGGAGACATTTTGAAATATCCTAGAGCATGCTGCTCTTAACCAGCCCTCCTCTCAGGACAAATTATTTTACCATGGCCTAGGTGACCTGCAGGAAGGGAAATCCCCATCTCCGGTCCCCTCTGGCCATCTTTACTACCTGAAGGAATGAAAAACAAAAAAACAACTGTGAAGCCCTTGTGGAGTTCAGAGCCCAGGGACACAGGTGGTCGAATCACAGACCTGGTTGTAAGCCTGTGGAATGCTTCCTCTTGCCGCCACCTTGCCAGTATATTACTAATGCCTATTTACTGTAGTTCCCTTTCCCCAGCGCATCGGTCTGGCTTTCAACAGACTTAAGCATAATAAAATTAAAAGGAAAAAAATAAAACCTCAAACACTCTGAAAAGACCGAGTAAGTATCAGAATCAGACTCCAATATAGCAGAAATGTTGGACGTATCAGACCAGGATTTTTAAAGTGATGTTGACTAATGTTGAGAGCAGTAATGGAAAAAGTTAGACACCATGTAGTAACAGATGGGTAATAGAAGCAGAGAGATGGAATGATCTAAGAAAGACTTTAAAAACGCTGAAAGAGGGACACCTGGGTGGCTCAGTGGTTGAGCATCTGCTTTCAGTTCAGGGCATGGTCCTGGGGTCCTGGGATGGAGTCCCACATGGGGCTCCCCACAGGGAGCGTGCTTCTCCCTCTGCCTATGTCTCTGCCTCTCTCTCTCTCTCTCTTAGAATCTTTTTTTAAAAAAGATCTAAAATCAATAATTAAGTTGTAAAACCTCAAGTTATAAAATTTGTAGAAGAAACCATAAGGAGAAAGCTCCTTGGAATGCCTGAGTGGCTCAGCGGTTAAAGTGCCTGCCTTCAGCTCAGGGCATGACCCTGGAGTCGCGGGATTTCACAAATGAGAAGGTGCTCAGAATCACTAATCATCAGAGAAGTGCAGATTAAAACCACTATGAAATTTCACCACACACATTAGAATGGCTATTGTTGAAAATACAAAGGATAACAGGCGTTGGCAAGGATGTGGAGAAAAAGGAAAGTTTGTCACTTGTCTTTGGGAGTGTGGACTGGCACAGCCACTGTGGACAACAGTATGACAGTTCCTTTACAAAATAAAAAATATGGACAACTGGGTGGCTCAGCGGTTGTGCATCTGCCTTTGGCTCAGGGCGTGATCCCAGGATCCAGGATTGAAACCCACATCAGGCTCCCTGCGTGGAGCCTGTTTCTCCCTCTGCCTCTGTCTCTGCTTCTCTCTCTGTGTCTCTCATGAATAAATAAACAAAATCTTAAAAAATAATAAAAGAAAAATTAAAAATAGAACTACAATGTAATCCAGCAATTTCACTTCTCAGTGTATATCCAGAGGTAATAAAATCTGTATCTCAAAAATGATACTTGTATTACTATATTCATTGCAGCATTGTTCACAATAGCCACGTGGAAACAATCTGAGTGCCCATAGATTGATGGAGGGATAACAAAATCTGGTATATATACAGTGGAATATTTGCTCAGCCATAAAAAGAATGAAATATTGCGGTTTGCAACAACATGGATCTAGAGGGTATAATGCTAAGTGAAATAAAGTCAGGGAAAGACATACCATATGATTTCACTCATGTGGAATTTGAGAAACAAATGAACAAAAAAAGACAAAAACCAGACTTAGATATAGAGAACAAACGTGGTTAACAGAGAGGAGGTGGGGGAGTGAGTGGGGAGGAATGGGTGAAATAAGTGAAGAGGATTAAGAAAACACTTAAGTACTGAGTAATGTATAAAACTGTTGAACCATATTATACACCTGAAACTACCACTGTATGCTAATTATGCTGGAATTAAAATTTTTAAATGCAGCATATATATGTGTGTATGTATATATGTATATATACATATATGATGGAATATTATTCCTTAACTAAAAAAAGGAAATCCTGCCATTTCCTTTTGACAATATTGGTGGCCCTTGATGCTCAGTGAAATAAAGCAGAGCAAGACAAATACTGTATGATCTCACTTATATGTGCAATCTTAAAAATCCAAACTCCTAGATAAAAGTAGATTGATGGTTGCGAGGGGCAAAGGTGAGCGAGTAGGGAAAAATGGGTAAAAGTGGTCAAAGGGTACAAACCTCTGGTTATAAATGTACAGCATGGTAACTACAGTTAACAGTATTGTACACTTGGTTGCTAAGAGAGGAATTCTTAACATTTAAAGTAAGCAGAAGAAAAATAAAAATTGGAGCAGCAATCAATGAAATTGAAATAGGAATCAGCAGAGAAAAGTTAATGAAACCAAAAGCTGCTTATTTGAAAAAATTACTAAAATACCTAAGTGTCTAATCAGGCTAAGAAGAAGAGAAAACGGATTGTTCATATCAGAAATGAACAGAAAGGGCATCACTACAGCTGGATAAAAGAACAGTAAAGGAATACTATGAACAACTCTATTTGATAACCTAAATGAGATGGACCCATTTTTTACTCATTATCTATTTGATACCCTAGGTTAAGAAGAGTAGTTCCTTGTAAGATGCAATCTGCCCAAACTCACACAAGAAACTAACCATTTAAATTGGCCTGTATTTATTAAAGATATTGAATCAATAATAACTCTCCACGATGGCACAAGACCAAGATGGTTTCACGTAAATTCTACCAAAAATTGGGCAGCCTGGGTGGCTCAGCGGTTTAGCACTGCCTTCGGTCCAGGGCATGATCCTGGAGTCCTGGGATCGAGTCCCGCATCGGGCTCCCTGCATGGAGCCTGCTTCTCCCCCTGCCTGTGTCTCTGTCTCTCTGTGTCTCTCATGAGTAAATAAATAAAAGTAAACAAAAATAAATTCTACAAAAAATTTAAGAAAAAAACTTACATCGGTTCTCTATAGTCTCTTCTAGAAGATAAAAGAAGAGGGAATACCCAATTTCTGCACTTACTATAAAGCTACAGTAATCAAGATTGTGTGACATGTATTGGCAAACAGATCAGTGAAGCTGAATACAGAGCCTCAAAGTAGACCAACAAAAATATAGGGAGCTGATCATTTACAAAGGAAGAAAGGTGATTCAGTGGAGAAAACAGTCTTTTCAACATATGTTGAGAAACAGGACAACATTTAAAAAAATGAATGTAGGCAGTTAATTTACAAAAATTAACTCAAAATGGATCATAGACTTAAATGTAAAACACAAAACCATAAAACTCCTACAAGGTAACATAAAATCTATGACTTCGGACATGTCATTGACTTTAGATACAATATCAAAATCACAGTCCATAAAATAAATAGTTGATAAGCTGAATTTCATTAAAATTAAAAACTTCTGCTATGCTAAGGACATGGTTAAAAGAATTACAAGATAACCCCCAGCCTTGGAGAAAATATCATAAATGGCTATTATCCAAAGTATACAAAGAATTAAAACTCAATGATAAGAAAACGTATGATACTAAATAATAAGTGGGTCAATGAGGAAACCAAATTGAAAATAAAAAACACATTCAGACAAATGAAAATGAAAACACAGTGGTCCAAAATCTTTGGGATATAGCGAAAGCAATTCTAAGTGTGAAATTTGTTGTAATACAGGCCCGCCTCAAGGAATAAGAAAAATCTCAAACAATCTAATCTTGTACTTAAAAGAACTAGAAGAACAAACAAAACCTAATGTTAGCAGAAGAAATAATAAAGAGCAGAAAAAATGAAATAGAGACCAAAACAAAAAACAAAAACCCCAAACCAAAAACATAGAAAAGATCAATGAAACCAAGAGCTGGTTCTTTGGAAAGAGAAACAATCTTGATGAACCTTTAGCAAGACTCATCAAGAAAAAGGACCCAAATAAATTATATTGAAAGGAAGAGAAGTAACAACCAATATCACAGAAATATAATGGATTATATAAAACCAGTATGGAAAATTATGTGCCAACAAATTGGACAATAGGAAGAAATACAAATATGAACAGACTAATTGCTGGCAATGAAATTGAGTTAGCTATTAAAAAACTCCGAATGAACAAAAGTCGAGGACCAGCTGGATTCACGGGTGAATTCTACCAAATGCTTAAAGAAGAGTTAAACTATTCCAAAAAATAGGGGAGGAACAAATGCCTCCAAATGCACTTTACAATCTAAAGAGAGAGAGAGGAGGACATCTGGGTGGCTCTGGTTGAGCGTCTCTCTTCAGCTCAGGTCATGACCCTGGGGTCCCAGGATTGAGTCTCTCATCAGGCTCCCTGCATGGAGCCAGTTTCTCCCTCTGCCTGTGTCTCTGCCTCTCTCTCTGTGTCTCTCATGAATAAATAAATAGAATCTAAAAAAAAATCTTTTTTTTACAAGGCAAGCACTGCTATGAAACCAAAATCCGTCAAAGATACTGCAGAAAAGAAAACTATAGGCCAATATCACTGATACACATGGATGCAAAAATCCTCACCAAGTATTCACAAACTGCATTCAACACTACATTAAAAGGATCATACACCATGATCAAGTGGGATTTATTCTGGGGATGCAAGGGTGGTTTAATGTTTGGAAATCAGTCAATGTGATGCATGAGGTTAAAAAAACATGATCACCTCAATAGTTGCAGAAAAAGCATTTGACCAAATTCAACATCGATTCATGATCAAAACTCTTAACAACATGGGTTTAGAATATACCTCAAGATAATAAAGGCCATATAAGAAAAACCCACTGCTAGCATCATACTCAGTGGTGAAAATATAAAAGCTTTTCTTTTAAGATTAAGGACAAGACAAGGATGCCTGCTCTCACCATTTTTATTCAACATAGTACTGTTAGTCCTACCACAGTGATCAGAAAAGGAAAATAAAAGACATCCAAATTGGTAAGAAAGAAGTAAAACTTTTGCTATTTGCAGATGACATGATATATATACAGAAAACCCTGGGGTGGGTGCCTGGAAGGCTCAGTCGGTAGATCATGATCCCAAGGTCATGAGTTTAAGCCCCATGTTGGGCATGGAGCATACTTACAGGAAAAACAAACCAAAAACAAACAAAAAAACCAAAAAACCCCTAGACTCCACTATTAGAATAAGTGAATTCATATGGTTGCAGAGTACAAACAATACACAGAAATTAGTTGCATCTTTATACACTAATAAAGTAGCAGAAAGAGAAATTAAGACAACAGTTTCATTTACAATTGCACCAAAGAAATCAAATACCTAGGATTAAACTTAACCAAGGAGGTGAAAGACTTGTAGTCTGAAAACTATAAAACATTTATGAAAAAAAATTGAACAGAGCACCTGAGTGGCTCAGTGGTTGAGCATCTGCCTTTGGCTCAGGTCATGATCTCAGGGTCCTGGGATCCAGTCATACATCAGGCTCACCACAGGGAGCCTGCTTCTCCTCTCCCCCTGCCCCTCCCCGAGCTCGTGCACACATTCTCTCTCTCTCTCTCCCCCCCCCCCCCGCCTAAATAAATAAATAAATAAATAAATAAATAAATAAATAAATTCTTTAAAAATCTGATGACACAAACTAATGGAAAGGTAGTCCATGCTCATGAATTTGAAAGAATATTGTTAAAAGCCCATACTACCCAGTAGTATCTACAGGTTCAATGCAGTCCCTATCCAAATGCCGACAGTACTTTTCACAGAACTAGAACAAATAATCCTAAAATTTGTGTGGATCCACAGAAGACCCTGAATAGCCAAAGCAATCTTGAGAGGAAAAAAAAACAAAGCTAGAGGTATCACAATCCCAGACTTTGAGAGATACGACAAAGCTATAGTAATTAAAGCAGATTTTACTGGCACAAAATGACAAATGAATCCATGAGACAAGATAGAGACTCCAGAAATATAACCACATGTATATGGTCAATCTACAACAAAGGAGACAATATATGACAGAGAAAAGCCAGACTCTTCAACAAACGGTGTTGGCAAAACTGGACAGCCACATGCAGAAGAATGAAACCGGACCACTTTCTTAAACCATCCATAAAAGTAAACTCAGAAATGGATTTAAGACTTAAATATCGGGCCTAAAGCCATGGAACTCCTATAAGAAACAGTAATTTCTCTTACATTGGCCTTAACATTTGTCTCGCCATGTCTCCTCAGGCAAGGGAAGCAAAAGCAAAATTAAACAATTGATACTACACAACAATAGAAAGCTTTTGCACAGCAAAGAAAGACATCAACCAAACAGAAAGGCAACTACTGAGTAAAAGCAGGTATTTGCAAATGATATGACCAATAAGGAGTTAATATATAAAATATATAAATAACTTATGGGCAGCTGGGTGGCTCATTTGGTTAAGTGACTGACTCTGGATTTCAGATTTCACCTCAGGTCATGATCTCAGGGTCCTGGGACCAAGCCCTGTGTTAGGCTCTGCATTCAGCATGCTCTGCATTCAGCAATGCTATATCCACTTGAGAATTCTCTCCCTCCCCCTCTCCCTCTGCCCCTGCCCTTGCTCTTTTTCTCAAATAAACAAATCTTTTAAAAATAAATAGGAACTTACACAACCCCACACCAAAACAACCTCCCAAGTAATCCTATTAAAAATGGACAGAGGACCTGAAGAGACATTTCCAAAGAAAACATGCAGATGGCCAACAAACACACATAAAAAGATGCTCAACATCACTAATTATCAGGGAAATGCAAATCAGAACCTCAATGAGATACCACCTCACCTCTAGTCAGGATGGCTAGAATAAAAAATACAAGAAATAACAAGTGTTGACGAAGATGTGGAGAAAAAGGAGCCCTTGTGCACTGTAGGTGGGGATATGAATTGGTGCAACCTCTATGGAAAACAGTATGGAGATTCCTCAAAAAATTAAAGAGAAATACCATATGATCCAGTAATTCCTTTGCTGGGTATTTACCCAAAGAAAATAAAAACACTAATTCTAAAAGATAAGTGCACCATTATGTTTACTGAAGCACTGTTCACATATTTTTATGGAAGCAACCCAAGTGTCCATGGATAGATGAATGGATAAAAAAGGTGTTGTGTAGGGACACCTGGTTGGCTCTGTCAGAAGAGCATGCAAGGGTTGACCTCAGAGTTGCAAGTTCAAGCACTGTGTTGGGCATAAAGCTTAGTTTTATTTATTTTTTATTTTTTTTTAATATTTTATTTATTTACTCATTTGAGACAGAGAGACAGAAAGAGACAGAGGCAGAGACACAGGCAGAGACACAGGCAGAGGGAGAAGCAGGCTCCATGCAGGGACCCTGACGTGGGACTCGATCCCAGGACTCCAGGATCACGCCCTGGGCCGAAGGTGGCACTAAACCACTGAGACACCCAGGCTGCCTTGTCTCTATGAATTTGATTATTCTATATATTTCACACAAATAGAATCATATTATAAATAGCCTTTTCTTTGCCTGTATTATTTTCACTCACAATGTATTCAAGGTTTATCTATGTGGTAGCATATGTCCTAATTTCATTCCTTTATACCATATTTTGTTCATCTATTCACCTGTTGGTAGACAACTGATTGTTTCCACCTTTTTTGTTACTGTGATTAATGCTATTAACATTGATACACAAATGTCTGTTCTAGTCCCTGCTTCAGTTTCCTTAGATATACACCCTAAAGTGGTATTGCTGGTCATATGGTAATTTTTAATTTTTTGAGGAAGGAACCCCTATACTATTTTCAAAAGCAGCTATACCATTTTGCATTCCTGCTGTCCTATGAGCAGTGCACAGGTATTCCAATTTCCCCACGTACTTGCCAACACTTGTTTTCTGTTTTTTTAAAAAAAATAATGGGCATCCCGGGTAGCTCAGCAGTTTAGCACTGCCTTCAGCCCAGGGTGTGATTCTGGAGACCCGGGATCGAGTCCTGCATCGGGCTCCCTGCATGGAGCCTGCTTCTCCCTCTGCCTGTATCTGTGCCTCAGTCTCTCTGTGTCTCTCATGAATAAATAAATAAAATCTTTAAAAAATAAAAAATAAAAAAAATAATGACCATCCTAGTAGGTGTGAAGTGGTGTCTCATTGTGGTTTTGGTTTGTTTTTTCCTAACATTAGTGATGCTGATCCTTTTCTCATGTACTTATTGGTGATTTTATATATTTTTTTGAGGACATCTCTTTGCCCATTTTTAAATTGGGTTGTTTATTTGTTGTTGGAGTTTTTGTATACTCTAGATATTGATCTCTCATCAAATATTTTTTCCCATTCTGTGAGCTGTGTTTTCACTCTCATAATTGTGTCTTTGGACACAAAAGTTTTAAATTTTGATGAAGTCCAACTTATCTTCTTTTTTCTTCTGTTGCCTGTGGTTTTTTTTCCTAAAGATTTTATTTATTTATTTTAGAGACAGAGTGTGTGCATATGCATGATGGGGGAGGGGTAGAAGGAGAGAGAGAGAGAGATTGACAGAGTCTCAGGAAGACTCCATCCTGAGCATGAACCCAAATCAGGGCTCCATCTCATGACTGTGATATCATGACCTGACCTGAAACCAGGAGTTGGACTCTCAACCGACTGAGCTCCCCAGGTGTCCCATTGTTGCCTGTGCTTTTATGTCACATCCAAGAATCATCGCTAAATCCAGTGTTACAAAGCTTTTGCCCTTTGTAGTCTTTTGAGTTTTATAGTGTTAGCTCTTAGTTTTATTTTATTTTATTTTTAAAAAATTTTCATGTAAATTCCAGGTAGTTAGCATACAGTGTCCTATTAGTTTCAGGCGTACAATTTAGTGATTCAACACTTCCATACATCACCTAGTGCTCATCACAAGTGCCCTCCTTAATCTTCATCACCTGATGGAGGGAGGCGGGTGGGGGATGGGCTAAATGGGCGAAGAGTATTAAGGAGGGCACTTGTCAGGAGCCCTGGGTGTTGTATTAAGTGATGGATCACTAAATTCTACTCCAGAAATGAATATTGCACTATATATTAACTACAAAATTTATATATTTTTAAAAGATTTTATTTATTTATTTATTTATTTATTTATTTATTTATTTATTTATTTATTTATGTGAGATAGAGAGCGAGAGACAACATAAAACACAAGCAAGGGGGAAGGGCAGAGGGAGAGGGAGAAGCAGGCTCCCGGTTGAGCAGGGAGCCTGAGGTGGGGCTCAATCCCAGGACCCTGAAATCATGACCCAAGCCAAAGGCAGATGCTTAGCCAACAGAGCCACCCAGCTGCCCCCAAAATTTAAATTACAAAAAAAGTGAGGAAGTGGGCAAAAAACAATAATCCCCATGAGCTGTTCTATCCATCACCCACTCACCTCTGGTCTGGTAACTATTAGTTTGTTCTCTATAGTTAGGTGTCTGCTTCTTGGTTTCCTCCCTTTCTTTTTTTCCCCCTATTATATTATTCAGCCATAAAAAAAAGAATGAAATCTTGCCTTTGCAATGACATGGATGGAACTAGAGGGTATTATGCTAAGGGAAATAAGTCAGAGAAAGGCAAATACCATTAGATTTCACTCATATGTGGAACTTAAGGAACAAAAGCTCTTACTTTTAGTTCTTTAACCCACTTTGAGTTAATTTTTGTATATGGGGTAAGATAAAGGATGAAATTCATTCTTTTGCATATAGAACTACAGTTTTCTAGCACCATTTGTTGAAAAAACTGTTCTTTCCTCATGGCACTATTGTCAAAAATCATTTGATCATACACTCAAGGGTTTATTTTTATGCCACTACTGTACTGTTCTGATTATTATAAATTTGTAGTAAATTTCAAAATATTCCTATTAATATTTTTGAAATTGTCTTAATTTCATTTTCATATTTGTTACTAATCTAGTTAATGGAAATGAAACTGATTTTTGTATGTATTTTTTCCTACTACTTTGTTGAACTCATGTACTAACTAATATTGTGTGTGTGTATTCCTTGGAGTTTTATATATATATATATATATATATATATATATATATATATATATAAAATAATGTCCTCTGGGAATATAGTTTTACTTCTTGCTTTCCAATCAGCATGCCTTTTATTTCATTTTCTTGCCTAAATTCCCGAGTGGGATTTCCAGAACAATGTTGAATAGAAACGGTGAGAGAGGACATCATTGACTTGTTTCTGATGTTTAGGGAGGAAGCTTTCAATCTTTGACTATTGAGCATGACGTTAGCTGTGAGTTTTCATAGATGACCTTTATCAGCCTGAAGAATTCCCTTTTATTCCTAAGTGGTTGGGTATTTTCTTTTGTGAAAGGATGTTGGGGTTTTTCAAGTGAACTCTGCATCTATTGAGATGGTCATGCGTTTTTTTTCTCTTTCATTCTATCAGTGACATTATTACATGACTTTAATATGCTGAACCACTCTTAGATTCCTGGAATAAGATCCCGGTTGGTCACAGTGTATAATCACTGTAATGTGCTGCTGGATTTGGTGTGCTAGTCTGTTGTTAACTTTGCATTTATATTCATGAGGGACATTTATCTCTAGTTTTCCTTTTTTTTTTTTTAAGATTTTATTTATTTACTCATGAGAGACACACACAGAGAGGCAGAGACACAGGCAGAGGAAGAAGCAGGCTCCCTGTGGGGAGCCCAATGTGGGACTTGATCCCAGGACCTCGGGAACACGCCCTGAACCAAAGGCAGTCGCTCAATCACTGAGCCACCCAGGCATCCCTGTCTCTAGTTTTCCTTTCTTGCTGCGTCTTTGTTGGGCTTTTGTATCAGCATAAAACTGGCCTCTGAAAATGAGTTGGGAAGTGTTCCTTGTCCACCTATTTCTTGGAAGTGTTTGAGAAGGACTGGGGTTAACCTCTCTTAATGTTCTGTAGAATTCCTCAGTGAAGCCATCCTGTTCTCAGCTTTCCTTTGTGGGAAGGCTAAAAATAGACTATTTCATTGTCCCATTAAACCCATGGTTTACATTCAGGTTCACTCTTGGTCCTGTATATTCTGTGGATTGTGACTCGTATCTACCCTTCATCATCATATCAAAAAGAATGATTTCGGGGATCCCTGAGTGGCTCAGCAGTTTGGCGCCTGCCTTTGGCCCAAGGCGCGATCCTGGAGTCCCGGGATCAAGTTCCGCGTCGGGCTTCTGGCATGGAGCCTGCTTCTCTCTCTGCCTGTGTCTCTGCCTCTCTCTCTCTCTCTCTTTCTGTGTGTCTATCATAAATAAATAACTAAATCTCTTAAAAAAAAAAAAAGGAATGATTTCATTGCTCTGAAAATCCTCTGTGCTCTGCTGGTTCATCACTCCCTCCCTCCAAACCCTGGACAACCACCAATTTTTTTTTTTTTTTTTTTTTTTTTTTTTTAGTTTCCATTGTTTTGTTTTTGTAGAATCTAATAGAATCTAATAAAATGGGAACCAAACAGTATTGAGCCTTTTTATATTGGCTTTTTTCACTTAGTAAAATGCATTTAAGTTTCCTACAGACATTTCATGGTTTGATACCTCATTTCTGTTTCAGTGCTAAGTAATATTCAAATGTTTGGACATACCACAGTGTATTTACTCACCTACTGAAGGACATCCTGGTTACTTCCACATTTTGTAATTTTGAACAAAGCTACAGGTTTTTGTGTATATATATATATGTAGATTTTCAACTCACTTGGATAAATAACAATGAGCACAATAGTTGAATTATATGGTAAGGTTTAGTTTTCTGTGAAATTATTTTTCCAAAGTGGCTGTGCCATTTTGCTTTCCCACCTGCCATGATTAGAGCTCCTGTTGCTCGCTCCACATTTTCATCAGCATTTGTTGCTGTCAGTGTTTTTCAATTTTTGCCCTTTTAACAGGTATGCAGTAGTCTCTTGTTTTAATTTTCATTTTTCTGGTGACATATATGGAGCATCTTTTCCTGTGTTTGCCATCTCTATATCTCCTCTGGTGAGGTGACTGCTCAGATCTTTGCTTATTTTTTAAATAGTTTTTAGCTTTCTTATCGAGTTTTAAGAATTCTTTGTCTATTTTGGATAAGTCTTTCTACCAGACATATTTTTACAAATATTTTCTCCCAGTTTTACTGTCTTCTCATTCTCTTGGCAGTGTCTTTTGTAGGGCAGAGGTTTTTTTTTTTTAAGATTTTATTTATTTAGGGAATCCTGGGTGGCGCAGCAGTTTAGCGCCTGCCTTTGGCCCAGGGCGCGATCCTGGAGACCCAGGATCGAATCCCACGTCGTGCTCCCGGTGCATGGAGCCTTCTTCTCCCTCTGCCTATGTCTCTGCCTCTCTCTCTTTCTCTCTCTGTGACTATCATAAATTAAAAAAAAAAATTAAAAAAATTTTATTTATTTATTCATGAGAGACAGAGACAGAGAGAGAGAGAGCATGAGAGACAGAGGCAGAGACACAGGCAGAGGGAGAAGTAGGCTCCACTCAGGGAGCCCGACGTGGGACTCAATCTGGGGTCTCCGGGATCATGCCCCGGGCCGAAGGCTGTGCTAAACCGCCGAGCCACCCGGGCTGCCCAATCCCCACAGTTTCTGAGGAGGAGTCCAACATCATTTTTACCTTCCCTCCTCTTTAGGCAGGCTATTTTTCCTGCAGTTTAAATGTCCTCTGCTAAGGTGTCACTTCATTTTGGCATTTATCCTGTTTGGGGTCCTCTGAGCATCCTGGATCTGTGGTTTGGTGTCTGACATTAATTTGGAGCAAAAGTCTCTGTCATTATTGCTTCAGCTATAGTTTCTGTTCCTTTCTCTCATTTTCCTTGTTTGAGTGGTTGCCCTATGCACATGTTACATCCTTTGTAGCTGTGTTGGATATTCAGTGGCATTGTCACAGTCTTTTCTGCTCTTTGCTCTTTACTTTGGGAGACTGTTGGCACATGCTCGTGCCCAGAGGCTTCGTCATCTGCTGAGTCCCGTCTACTGATGAGGCAGTCACAGGCATTCTCTGGCTTACTTTTGGTGGTCTCTAGCATTTCCAGAATTTTTTCTTAGATTTTCCATCTGTTTACATGACCCATCTGTTCTTACATGTTGTCAGCTCTTCCAGCTGTGACTTTAGCATATTAATCCTACTTATTTAAAATCCCCCATTCTGATTCTTTTTTATTTAAATTCAATTTGCCAACATGTAGTAACCTAGTGCTCACCCCATCAAGTGCCCCCCTTAGTGCCCGTCACCCAGTTACCCCTCCACCCCCCTTTCCACAACCCTTTTTTTGTTTTCCAGAGTCCAGAGTCTTTCATGGTTTGTCTCCCTCTCTAATTTTACCCACTCAGTTCCCCTCCTTTCCCTTATAATCTCTTTCACTATTTCTTATATTCCCCGTATGAGTGAAATCATATGATTGTCCTTCTCCGATTGACTTACTTACTCCGATTGACTGACTTACTCCGATTGACTCAGCATCATACTCTCCAGTTGCATCCATGTCGAAGCAAATGGTGGGTATTCGTCCTTTCTGATGGCTGAGGAATATCCTATTGTTTGTAGACCACATCTTCCCCGTTCTGATTCTTCCAACATTCCTGCCATTTGTGAGTCTGGTGCTGATACTTGCTCTGTCACTTTAGACCATGTTTTGTCTTTGTGTTATACCTTGTAGGTTTTCCCTGAGACCCAGGCATGATGTATTGGGCAAAAGGAACTCCAGTCAATACCTTCAGTGGTATAGTGTCGAGTATGGGAGCAGGGCAAGGGATCTATAGGGTATGATTAGATCTCAGTCTTTTGTGGGCCTGGCGACTGAGCTCTGACCTGCACACATCCCTCAGGGTTTTCCCCACCATGTGTGGGACAGGATGGCTGGAGGAGGCTGGAGCTGGGTATTTCCGTCTCCCCATGGAAGGGTAAAGGGGTGGAGCATGGGTATGTGCCTTCTCCCAGGTTGCTTAGACTGATAAAACCCCAATAGGTGAGGCCTCGTAAAATAGTTTCTTCTGAAGGTGGATCTTTTTAGGAAGAGCAGGATGCTCTGCATATTTCAAAATGGTTACTTTACCCCTGCCTGCCATGAGCACAAGGGGATCCTTTTCTTCAGAGTTGACAGTAAGACCCTGATGGCCTTTTGGAGGTACCCTCATAAAAGTGCAGAGGTCCCAATGGCTGGGTCCCCGGGAGTTTTTATTCTTCAGTGTTGTCCACATGGAGCCTCCAGCAATGAGATCATTATAGTTCAGGTTTTCAGGCCCAGCACTGACTTCTGCAGGTATTTGAGCATTTCTATCCTGGTATTTGTGCTTCCCTGTGTCTGCTGGTTTGTCTTGTTTCTCCGGCGGCAGCTTGTCCTGTGACCTCACTTCTCTGACAGAGACTTGTCGATTTTTAGTTCAGTTGTTTGCCTTTTGGAAGGACAGAGAAACAACTTCCCAGCATTCTAATGCAAGACTGGAAACTAGAATTCCTCTATATTTTTAATGGGTAACATCCATATATTCAAAATTCAGGAAGGAAAACAAGGATATGCAGAGTAAAGATTTTATTTTCACCACATTTTATTTATAATATGTAACTGTTACTAGTTTGTGTATTATCTCAGAGATAGTGTATACTCATGGGAATATTTGACTGATTATGTGTTTATCTATTATCTATCTATCTATCTATCTATCTATCTATCTATCTATCATCTATATTTAATAGGCTCCATGCCCAATGTGGGGCTTGAACTCATGACGCCAAGATAAAAAATTTTGTGCTTTCTGACAAGACGGCCAGGAGGTCATATTACATATTTCTTATACCAGTGGCATCATGGTATACCCAGTATCTTATAGTTTACTTTTTTTCACTCAACAATGTGTCGTGGAGATTGTTCTTTGTAATGGCTGCATAGTATTCCTTTGATGGATAATTTAGATGTTTCCAATAGTATTTTTTGGTCAGCTACGTGCATTGCCATTTTCTGAACTATTGTGCAGAGATTTTAATTTATTTTTATTGTGGTAAAATATTTGTAACTTAAAATTTACCATTTTAATCATTTTTAAATTCAGTGGCATTAAGTACATTCATGTTGTACAACATTCATACCACCCATCTTCAGAACTTTTGCATCTTCCCAAACTGGACCCCTGTCTCCATTAAACACTAATTGTTCATCCTCCCTCAGCCCCTGGCACCCACCTTCTACTTTGTCTCTGAATTTGACTACTCTGGATACCTTTAATTTTTAACGTAGATAAAGTTATCGATCTTGTCCTTGATGGCTAGTGCTTTTCTGTGTTCAGAGATGACAACGATGCCCTCATTAGGAGGGTTAGATGACCTCCTTGGTCATGCTGTGGCACAATCACCTCCTTGCCTGGATTTCCCTGGAAGGTAAAAGTTGGAGAGGGAGGTGAGCAGGTGGACAGAGAACAGACGCTCTGGACAGCAGATCCTGGGAATGTGACCAGTGCAGGAACAGCATGTTCAGCATCACTCATATCTTTGCATGAGAAGGGGCTGTGTGCCAGGAAGGCGCCCCGACTCAGTATCAGTTTAGGGCATGTTGGAGTTGATGGGATTGGTCAGGATAGCAGGATTGTGCCCATGATGAGTTCAGGTGACCGGAGTATCTCGAGGTTCATGCTCCAGAACAGGTGCCCCATTTCTGGTACTTGAGCGCCTCAAGGCCACTGCGAGCAGGATGCCCCTCTCCTCCTAATTACAAAGGTCACACTCATGTCTTTAATGCCAAATTCAAATGTTACAGAAAAATGCAGTGCTCCTCATCATGGTCTGATCCCCAAAGAAAACCTCAGTCTAAGTAAGGCACATATATTTTTATTTACTTTCCTATTCAGACACATTCATTCTTGTACTTTACATACATGGCCATCTTTCACATGCACACAGTGATGGATCTACCTCAGTTAAAAATAAATTAAGTATAGAGAATGTATTCATTTAAATTTTATTGTAGAAGTGCTTCATGAATACATTCTCCGAATCAACAATATATGAGGAAAGTGGCATTGCTTTCTTGCTTCTCCCTCTTACTTCCTCCCAGACAGAATAATTTCCATCCCCTCTTCTTTGTATTTACACACACACATTTGCTTCACAACTGCAGACTTGGAGCAGCACTCACGCCAGCGCATTTGTGACTCATTTTCTCACTGGCTGTGATGCTCGAGTACACCATGATTCAGTGCTTGAGAGCCACCTGGGGAACCTGTTAGAACAGGCCTGCAGAGCCTTGTCTCCTGCAGCAGTGGTCAGCGCAGCCTGGGCCTGTTGAGGTGCCCACGTTGGGAACCATGTCCTGTCCAGGTGCTTGTACAAACACTCTGTGTATTTGAGGGTTTTGTAGGGTGGTTTTTAGGCATGGAAATGGTGAGTCAGAGGATTAGCTGTGACTGCTTTTACTGATGTGGCCAAATTGAGCCCCAGCAAGCCAGATCCCGCTCCCCCAACAGCGCATGTCCGGTCTGTCCCTTCCCCATCACCTGGGGCAAACGTTGTAAAATTGCTTTTATTTTGCCAGTCTGATATATCTTAAAATACATAATTAAGTAATTACAAACGCTGAAAAATGAATTCCTTTTTTGTAAGTAAACTTTTTATTTTGGATTTATACAGATGCTGCAAGACACTGAGTCCCCAGCATGTTGTACCTAATTATGGTTTGTTTCCCAGAATGAAGAAATTAACATTGATCCAACTAAACTATTTGGAGTTTACCATTTTTCCTACCAGCATCCTTTTCAGATCCCACATTGCGTTTAGAGGTAACGCAATGTCTCCTTAGGCTCCCGTGGTCTATGTCTCCCATCTTCCAGAAACTTTGAGAAATCCTGGTGATATTCTGTGGAACATCCCTCAATTTGGGTCTGTTTGGTGTTTTTCTTATGATTAAACGGGGTTACAGGTTTTGGAGGGAAACACCAGAGGTGACTTGCCCTCTCAGCAGCTTACGTCACATCAAGGGATACATGTGGCTGTACCCATGCTTCAGACCTAACTGTGAAGGCTCCAGACTCACACAACAGCAGCAACAGGAGGTACTCATCACTGGCCCCTACTTCCCAGTGTTTTTGCCATCTTGTTTCTGGATGGCTCCTGGCTTCTTAGTCACCCAGCTGAGGGTGACTCTCCCCATGGTCGCTTCAACACAAGCCAAAGGGGTGAGCTTCACTGGGTGAATCTGCATCATCTTTGCACCCCCTGAACCAATCCCTGGGTTGATGTAATTCCTTGAAAATACAGCTCTTGACTACACACAGGCTGAGGTTATAAGCCAGCCTTGAGACTAGGAATAAGGATAACTTAAGTCAGACCACATGGGCTGAATAGAGGACGAGGTACTTCTCCTAATGCTTTTCTAGCCTTTCCTCCTTGTCCTCCAGCCTGTGCAGGTGGATCCACTTTCATCCATGTTGTTACTGTGCTGCTTTCAAAGCACTGTCTCTGCCTGTCATCAGCAATATATATACCAAGCTGGGGACTAGGTGGTGTGGGGTGGGCATGGTCTACCAGGTGCATCTGTGGAGAATTTAAAAACAATTGTGAAACCAACATGTAATCTTTAAGATTTTATTTATTTATTCATGAGAGGCCCAGAGAGAGAGGCAGAGACACACACGGGAGAAGCAGGCTCCCTGTGGGGAGCCCGATGTGGGACTTGATCCCAGGACACTTGATCCCAGGCCTGAGCAGAAGGCAGATGCTTAACCAGAGCCACCCAGATGCCCCCCAAATTTAATCTTTTTATCATCACCATATGCTAGTACTTACAGTGTGATAAAATTCTTTTTGAGAAGCAAAGGCCCAGGTCGAGAACATTTTCAACACTGCAGAAGCTTCCTTAAGGAAATGTCTTAATACTTAGTGTGATCCTAATTCTCTGTTCACAGATGCTGAGAAACTCAATCTCAGACATGTTTGGGGTCCCCTGGCCTTGTGAGGGTGTGTGAAGGCTTTCAGTCAGTCTCCCTTGTGGACTACTTCCATCCTGAGTGGGCCGTTTCTACTCTGCTTTCAATCATCTCTGGGGGGTTCCCGAGCAGCCTTCTACCTGGGTCAACCCTCAAGGCCACAGCTGGTTTTCCTGACTCACTGGCTTCTGTCTTATTGCTGTTCTGTGAGGCCCTGCTGGGTGCCCAGTGGTGTCTATGCCATCCTCACAGCTGGGTCTGTAGCTCCTTTTGTGTTGAACGATTCTGAGGCTGGATTTTCCTCCTATACCTCAACGCAGTGTATTGCAACAGATTAAATTGTAGAAACAGATGTGAGCATCCAGCAATCTTCTGTGAATCCAAACTTAAAGGAAATTTGCAAAATTGTAAAACAGTTAACACTGGGAAATATGTTTTTGAAAATGTAATGTTTATGTACAAAGATCTATCCATTTATTTTAGGGAGCGCCCTGGAGTGAAGCCCAATCCCACACAGAGGTCACGACCAGAGCGCACATCAAGAGTTGGACGTCAATCCACTGTGCCACCCAGGCCCCCAAAAGTGTAATGTTTATTTTTAAAGGAAAGGTAGGGACGCCTGGGTGGCTCAGCGGTTGAGCGTCTGCCTTTGGCCCCCAGGGTGGGATCCCACGGCCCCAGGATCGAGTCCCCGGGCTCCCAGCATGGAGCCTGCTTCTCCCTCTGCGTCTCTCATGAATAAATAAAATCTTAAAAAAACAAAGTAAAGGTATTCTTAATAACGGCAAACATGCACACACACACAACCCGCATTAACAGCTTTCTGAGGCATCAGTCATCTTCGGAGAAGAAAGTGGTCTTGAGAGTGGGAACCGCTCCTCTTTCGGTGACTGCGGCCCAGGAGGCCATGGGGTGGGCGCTGCGGGAGGAGGGGGCGGCCTGTACCGAGCCTCCCGGCCCAGCCGACCCCCATCCCCCCTCAGCAGGGGGTTCACGCCCCGGCCTAGCGCTCAGGGGTCCGAGAAGCCCGCTCCGCCTGCAGGGCGCCTCCCCCGCCCGCGGTCTCCCCCACCCCACCGCACGGGACTGCCCGGCTGACTCCGCGTCAGGTAACAAGCAAACGGAGAACCACCCGCCTGAGGTGAGTCACATGCCTTGTTACAGAAAAAGAAGCGGGAGCTCAGACACGCCAAGGGCCTTGCGGGGCTTGCCCGACGGAGCAGACGAGGCTCATGGACCACCCCCAGCGCCGGCCCGCCTGCGTGCCCCTATCCCCGCTTGCTGGCCCGGCCGGCCAGCGCGCCCACCCCCTCTCCCCGCCCCACTTCCCGGCCCGCCGGATCTCTACTCCCCGTCAAGCCACTCTTGGGCGCCAGACAGCCGCCGGTCCCCTCCCGCTTGCCTCACTTCCGGCGCCCGAGCCGGAACCTTTCCGATTCTGAAATCCGCGCTCCGGAAATGAGTCACTCTGCCAGCATCAAAGATGGCTCCCTGCCCTTCCGCCGCAATGATCAATGGAGGAGAAGCGGGAGCAAACCCGGAAGTTGCCCGGCTCAGCCATGGCAGCCACCGGGGGCGTGGCTTCCGGCGGCTGGAGCCTGGGAGTCGGGGCGGCAGGGTCGAGGCGAGGCCGTGGCTGACAGGGGCTCCTCCCCCGACGGCGGCGGCTGGTGCCCAGGCGGACGGGCGGCCCCCAGCTCGGGGCCGCGAGAGGCGCCAGGGCAGCACCGGGGAATGGACGAGGGGAAGATGGACGAGAATGAATGGGGCTACCACGGTGAAGGCAACAAGAGCCTGGTGGTGGCCCACGCGCAGGTGAGCGGCGGAAGGTCGGCGCGGTCCCGGGCCCTCACCCCGTCCCGGGGCGTTCCGCGTCCCCCAGGGTGGGCTCCACGACCCGCCAGCCCCCCGTCCCCCACCTTCCGCCCCCGCGGTCCTACACCTCCCCCAGCACCCTTCCCCCGCCCCGGACGCACGCGGTGCCAGCTCCGAGCGGCCCGCCCGGAGGCCGCCCCGGGGAGGCTGGCGTGGGGGTCGGGGTGGCCTAGAGGGTGTCCGGGCGGCTCGGGAGGGGGTCGGGCAGCGCTGCAGGAAGCATCCAGGGGCCTGGGGCGTTGCTGCAGCTGCTGCTGGTAATGGGGCCTCGCGCGGGCGCGTCTCCCAACCGGTGGAACGTAAAGGGTTTCTCGTAATCCCGTGAGGACACCCCCGGGACTGACCTGGGGAGGAAAGTTCATGGGTCTGTGTGGCCTTCCGCCCCCCCCGACGATTTGCTGCTACCACCAGGCTGGGGTGGGGGGCAGGGGAAGAGTCCTGGGTCCCCCAGGGGGTAAGAGTTTGGTGCCATCCCAGCCCTCCCGTTGTCGCCCGGCGCACTGTCCGCCTTTGCGGAGTCCCCAGCGTGGACTCGCTGGAAGGAGGAGGCAGCCGGTGGGGTGCAGGAGAACCGAGAGAAGGTCATCCCCCTGGACGCCAGTCGGCAGCTCCTCCGGGGGTTCTGCCCGGCTGTGCGGGGTGACCCCGAGGGGACCTGCAGTCACCTGGTGGCCGCTGGAGTCTGTCTGGGTTTTTTTTCCCCCGTTAGCACATCAGGGGGCTTTGCTCCACGTCTTCACACCGGTGACCCACAAGGCTCAGCTAGAGAGCCATTCTTGGTGGGCGGTTGTGGTGTTGGCGGGGGCGGTGTTGACTGGTGCCCCTCAGCCCCTCAGAACAAACACCTTCGTTCCAGTTCCTGGGAGGCCGGTGCTGCACGGTCATGTTATCAGCCCAGGCTGGTTTTCCTTTCTCTCTCTCTCTTGACCTCACGGTCATGCCTCCCTGGACCCATGCCCTTCTTGCTCAGTGTGAGTCCGAACTGGTTCTGCGCTCACTCCTTCCTAGTGGTTGTGGGTGTGGTGGGGAAGGACTCCTATCTGCTGAAGTTTCTGGTTGCGCCTCTTGAACGCAGGGAGGCCTCCTGCTTCTCGTGGACCTTGAGGTGTGGGGCAGAGCCCGGGAGGCAGCGCAGGGGAGGCCGAGTGTGCAGGGGTGAGCACCCCAGACTCATCTCACGCCTTCCCAGGGCAGGGGCAGTTTCGCCAGGTTCTCCAGGTTGGGAGAGCGCATTCCCTCCCCTCCTGCAACAGAACAGCCAGCCAGTCCTGTGCCCCAGGGTCCGCCCTGAAGGAACATGGGGTGGAAGAGCTTCTGGCTGGCAGGTGGGGAGGCTCTGAGGGGGCAGGATTGTGAACTGCGGGGCCCAGGTGTGCAGGAGGATGTGTGGGCTCCGGAGGTCTGGGCAGTGAGCCCTGGGGGGAGGCTGGTTCCTCACAGGGTGCTTCCAGGTGGTCCCTCCTCAGTGGGCCAAGGGCTCACATCTGCTGCCCTGGGCCTGGCACTCAGCACCCCTGGGTCCAGCGCTGGCCCTTCGTGCTACTCTGATGCTGGGGCCTGCCCAGCACTGTACCGCTGGGACTCTAGGCACCCACCCCATGGAGGGGTCCTGGACAAGGGCATCTCCCCAGTGGGCGTGTGCTGTCCTCCCCCACCGCAGCCCGAGGACGCTGTCACTGTTCTAGCAGCGGTTATACCTGTGCCCTCACGGAGCTGTGGTCAGGCTGTGGCCACCCTCGCCAGCTGTCTTGTGGGATTCCTGCCTCTGCTGCTCCTGCACTCACCCTCTGTGCCTTCTTGTCTCGGTGGCTTCGGGTCTGCCCTGACCTGCGAAGGTCCCTGGGGGCCTGGCCTATATGCCATCTCTGAAGCGTCCTCACCTCAGGGTCCTCACAGCTCCAGGGACGCCTTGCTCTCTGTTGGCAGGCAGACATGAACGACCTCCCAAGTAGGGTCTTCTGCGAACGTGCGAGGGAAGCAGCTTGTTTCTGCCTTTTCCGGTTTGACAGGCTTCCTTCTGAGATCCTGCGGGGGTGTTGGATCCTGTATCTGCAGCGTTTTGATGCCCAGAGTGTGTGTCTGGGTCCCTGCGATGCGAGCTTTGAGCAGTTGGGGCCGTCGCCTTCTGTCTTGGGTCCAGGGTTTCTGTCCGTAGAGCAAACGTCCTGGCAGACGAGAACTGTGCTATTTTGGGTTTGTGTGTTGGAATATGGCACATTCCCAAGTCCTGGCCACTCCCTTCTTTAGTTTTCTGCTGAATCTAGTTCAAAGAATCTTAAGTTTTTGTTCCTTCTAGTATATATTTTTTTTAACAAGTAACTTATTCTGTATTTGGGATGTTTAGTGATGGTTGTCCAGGTCGATGCAGCCGATGGGATTCCTTTCCTGGGGAGGCCTCAACAGTGAGCTCTGCATGGCCCTGGCTGTGATTTGCCCCCTGGGTCACTTGGGCTCACACATTAGGCTTTGTTATTTCCAAACCATATTCTTTCTGGCGGTTTCCAGCCCTGCCCCCTGGGGAGCTGAGCTGGCCTTCCTGGCTCCCTGGGCTGGGCGGGTGGGCCCCAGGGCCAGGTCTCCAGGGTGGCTTGCAGGCTTCCCCTCCTGCCTCGCGCTTCCTGGGTACAGCAGTTGCCCTGTTGATTAGGGAGTTCAGCAAGGTTTCTATGTCTCCTGCAGGAGGACCAGGGTTCAGAATGGGGTCCCCCACCTTGCTGTGAGTGTGTTTGGACACCTGGGGGGCCTCTGGGGGCTTTGAGGGCTCCCTGCATACTTGCTCATGCTTCTCTGGGATGCCCTCACTGTGTGTTCAGACCCTTCTGTTTCTCTTCTGGCTCTTGGGTTTCCCATCCCTTCAGGGAGACCACCCCAGGGTCCCTTCTACCGCGGCCCCCAGATATCAGCCCCCTGATGTCGGCCCAGCTCCACTGTCCTGTCCCCAGCCCCACTGCTCGAATCCCTGACTGTGGCAGCGGTGGGTGCAGACAAGGCAGTCGGAGCTGATGAGGAGAGTCCTGCCTGTGTGGGCCCCTGCTGTCCCACGCAGCCCTCCCGCGGCTTGGCCCACGACCTGCCCTGTGTGAGGCTGTGCGACTCTTGTGCCCCCAGCGTCCTGCGGGTGGGCATTCTGAGCTTCGGCGGGGCCTCCCGAGAGGCAGGGCTGGCCTGACTCCCCCGCACTGAGGGCTGAGCCTTTCCCGTGAGTTGCCTGGTCCCCACTGCCTTGGGGTCTTCCAGGCGTGTCTTGAGCCTAAGACGGCTTCCTTGCTGGCACCTGCGGGTGCACTCCAACCTCGTCTGTGCCCAGGGCCCTAGAGCCTCGATTCGGCCACAGGTTCCTTCCCTTGGGTGTCTCAGGACCCCTTTAGCGTGTTGGATTTTGTGGTTTTTCATTCTTATTTGATCCTAATCACTGCTTGCTGTCTCTGCCCAGAAAACACAGAATATCGGAGGAAAGGCAGTGAAGAGCACATAGTATTTTCCCACTAAGAAGATCATTTTGTCACCACTTTGATGTACTTTCATTTTTATGCTTATGAATCCTACATTTCCTTTTGTGTTTCCCACTTTTTCACCCGCTCTCACAGCATCAACGGGTAGAAAACCCTTCGCCCCTGCGTCAGGGCTGCAGAGCCCTCCGCCAGTTGGACCAGGTGAGGCTGCGCCGTTAGGGTCTTAGTGTTTGGAGCAGAGCTGGGTTCTTGCTGGCTCACAGGTGTGTCTCCCAGGCTGCCTGGAACAGACTTGCTCCCTTGGAAGCAGCGAACGCTTCTGTCCCCTTCCTGAGTGACAAGTCGTGTCCTCCAGTGTGGGCTTCGGGGGGTTTGATATGCATGTGTCATGTCTGTGGGAATCCTAGATTCCTGCGTGGTGTCCTTGAGGGCATGAACGGGGTGGAGGGCCCTCCTTTTCCTGCAGGGTCTCCCCAGTCCCTCCCTTTCTCTCCACCTTCCCGGCATTTTGTGCTGGATGTGAAGAAATTCCAGTAGTTGCTCCCTGGAGATACCATCACTGCTGTTGAGTCCATTCAGACGGTTCCATACAAACTGAGTGTGCACATATTTTGTTTAAAACTTTTTATCGGGCAGCTTGGGTGGCTCAGTGGTTTAGCGCCGCCTTCAGCCCAGGGTGTGATCTTGGAGACCTGGGATTGAGTCCCATGTTGGCTCCCCGCATGGAGTCTGCTTCTCCCTCTGCCTGTTTCTCTATGTGTCTCTCATGAATAAATAAGTAAATCTTAAAAAAATAAAAAAAAAAATAAAACTTTTTATCTTCTGAACTTTTAAAAACGAAGTGTAACAAATCTACAGAATGTGCCTGGATTGTAAGTGTATTACAGAGTATCTGGACCCGTCATCCGGTGACCAGGCCTTTCTAGAACGTTCGTCAGGGATGGTCCCACCACCTGCGGGGTCGCCATCAAGTCTTGGTCTTCCCAGCTTTTGAACTTGACATGAGCGGAACTTTGCCCATATGCCTCTCACCCGTGCGTGTGTCATATATGCCGTGTGTACCCCTTGCTCGTTCACCAGTGGATGATGGCTGCACCTGTGTCTGTGGACGTTGGTCTTAGTTTCCGGCGCCCCACGCTGTGGACGGGTCCAGCTGTGTTCAGCCCTGGTGCCATTGTTGGCACCTTGGGTCATTTCCAGTTTACTTGGAATTAACCACACTCCCGTGTCTGTGCACTGCAGTTATTTCCTTGAGGTTGATTCCTGGACATGAGCTGGCCAGAGGTGTCCCGTCCCTGTTTGCCCTCCCCACAGCCACCCCGTGGCCCCAGACTTGGGCGCGCACTGACCGGACTTCGTTTTATTTCCCAATAGCGTTGTGTGGTGCTGCGTTTCCTGAAGTTCCCTCCAAGCAGGAAGAAGGTAAGATTGGTGGGTTTGCCAACCTGTCATTAAAACAGTTATTTAATAAAATTGATTTATTTTCCTGATATGGAAGTATTAGTGCTGATTGTAGACATTCAAATGTGACGCAGCAATCAGTGCAAAAGTGGGCTGTCCATAGTTCCTGCAGAGCCAGTGTTCTGACCCCGGGTCACTGTGGGCCCCCCTGGGGAGACTGTGGGTGCTGAGCCAAGGGTGGGCAGAACCCTGGGGCTGGGCTCCGTGCTGTGCTATGGGTATATGCTGGTCAGAGTTCCGGCAGGTGGCAGCAGGCTGGCAGGTGGCGTGTCGGGTTTCTGGCCTGCACAGTCGGTGGGTGCTGCTCTGCTCCTCACCCCACCCCACCTGGAGCAGAGTCTGTCTCCCCCCAGGTGGGAAGCGGCAGGGGTGGTTACAAAGAGCAGGCTGGGGGGTGGAAGCTGGGCTCTGCAGATGCGGGAGGGATGAGTCAACGCCCGGGTCAGAGATGTAGCTGGCCGGCAGAAGTGGATGACTGTGGAAATGAAGGTCGTAGGTGAGGTCAGCCTCATAGAGGGAGGCTGGGGCACTGTTGGGGGGCTGCTGCAGGGGGGCGGAGCTAGAGCTGGTGTGGTCAGCATGGAACGAGGAGACCCCAGGCCGGCGAGAAGCATGCAGGGTGGTGTGTTCCCTTTGGGATCAGAGTGGAAACCAGAGCCTTGTCCAGGCAGCTTGCACCACCCCCCACCCCGAGCCGTGCACACCCGGAGAGGCCACGTTCTCTGGGTGCCTCGTCAGCCTTTCCTGCAGGTTCACTGGGTTAGCATCTTCCAAGGCAGTAGTTTATAATTGTTTTATGACTTGCATGACGTGACCCCGGCCACGGGGAGAGGGGACTAAGATGGGGAGCCTGATGCCAGGAGCTCTGGCCACAGCTGTCAGTGCCTCTGGGCACCCCGGGGTCTCCTGTCAGGCGTTCCTCCCACACCAGCCTCGGTCTGCTCGTGATCTGGGACCCTATGAGCATCCGCAGCCTGCTGGCCCCTCTGGCCCTGCCGTTCCCCCTGGGACTTGCCATCCTGGGCCAGAGGGAGGGATTCACTGATTTCCTTTCTCTCCCAAACCTCACAGCCTGTGGGGTAATGCCCCTGACTGGGGAGGAGGTACTCTACATCTGGGTGCTGAGGATAAATCCAAATACCTAGTGGTTTTGGGACCAGAGAGATTTTCAGAGTCTCATTTGTCAGAGGGTGTGTCCTGGGTGGAGGAGGACAGGGGCCTGGGCTGTGGGACGGGACCTCCCTCTGTGTAGTGTGATCCCCGCCATCCAGGCCTCCTTGTGTTTGTGTTTTACAGACGTCAGAAGAGATCTTTGAGCACCTACAGAACATAGTGGACTTCAGCAAGAACGTCATGAGAGAGTTTTTGGGGGAGAGCTACGTCCATTGTGGGGTGAGTGACTTATTTACACAGTGAGAGTTCACAGGCCCATTCTATATCAGGAGTACCATTAAGAGTACCTGCTTATTCACCGTCATTTGGACCTCTGTGCTTCGTGACAACCCCGTGTTCCTGTCCTGCGTGCTTCTCTCTGTGCTACACGGCAGGATCAGAGCCACTAGTTCTCTTCCTATTTTCTAGCTGAGAAGCAGGAGGTTCGGAGAGACCGCTTAAGACTGCGTCTGCCGGGACCCCTGGTCCCTGCCACCCCGCCATTATGGGGGGCGCTCCAGCTTGGTGCAGCTCCCGGTGAGAGGGGGGGGGGATCTGCCCCAGGTTGGCCCCCTGGGGAGCTGGTGGGGCGGTGTTGGCTGAGGAGTTTCAGCCCTACCCAGTGTGGGCTCACGGGAAGGGGTGTGTCCCTACGACCTGACCCTGGCTGCCCAGGTCCCAGTCTGGGGGATATGCTGTCCTGGGGTTATGTCTCCTTCCTACAGCCCCCTGCTGGCCTCCTAGATCACCCTGGGGTGGGGGGTGGGGCTGCACCGGTGGGGGTGCCCCTGTGGTCCTCCTGGGGCCCCCCACAGTTCAGTTCAGCTGTGAAGGCAGGAAACCCCTGGCTATGGGGGCCCGGTGTGTCTGACCAGCCTGGATGGTGTCTGAGTGGATGCAGCCATGCTGATTCCCAGCGTGGAGGAGAGGGTGATTCCTCTGCCTTACCGCACATGGAGGGCTCTGGGCCTTTTTCCTGGGAGGATCTGTGCCGAGGGCAGTGGGGAGCTGGGGGTTCCAGCTGACGGGGACTGGCAGGTGGAACAGCGTCAGGATGTGCCCCCAGGGCCCAGGGGGGCGCTCTGGCTCCAGGTCGGGTTGTGTTTGTCCCAGGTGGACGGGGCTCTGGGCGAATGAGGGAGCCTGCTAGGTCACATTCTGGGAACATCCACCCCACGGACATGCTTCCTCTGCAGCCATCCCTGCATCCCCTCCAGGGCAGGTGCCTGTCAGCGGGCAAGCTGGTGGGCTACGCCATCCGCTGAGCACATCTGGGGAGGGAGTCCTCAGTTAGTACTTTGTGTGGTGCTGGCCACCTGCCCTGCTGATGACCGCCCTCAGTCCGTCCATCTGGCAGGATGGCTTGGTCCATGCAGGCTCAGGAGGCTGAGTGAAGGCTTGGTAAATGTAGCCTGGTGTTAAGGATCCTTAAAACAGAACTAACATCATAAAATTGGGAATTTAAAGTTGTTGGAAGAAATGCAGTTCTACTTTTACCTGGTGTCTGACGTGGCAGGGTGGTGGGTGGACTCGGGGCTGGGAGTAGCTGCATCACTTATGGCTCCCCATGGGTCCTGTCCGCTGCTTGCTGCGCTCCCCTCACAGTGGCCTCAGCTGGTGTGGGTGCCAGGGTGCAGGCACGGTAATCTGCTGGGGGTGCACCTTTCACGTGGAAGCCTGTCGCTTCCTGCGCAGGAACCTTTGCGTCTGTCTGTTTGTGTCCTTAAGATAACAGCAGTTTTTCCTACTGAACTCACATACTGAGTCATTTGTTACTATGGGAAAATATACGTAACATAAAATTAACCATTTTAACCATTTTTGAGCATGCAGTTCTGTGGCGTGGGCACATTCTCGCTGTTGTCTGGCGCGCCGAGTGTTTCCTACATGTTGTTACAGGAAGTGGTGCAGCTGCCGTTAGATTTCGTGAAGCAGCTCTGTGTGAAGATCCAGTCCGAGAGACCAGGTAAGCCTTCCACCTGCAGCTCTTGTTGGTGATTTATTTTATGTATTTATGTATGTATGTATGTATGTATTTATTTATTTATTTATTGTTGGTGATTTAAATATTACATTTGGAACATGTTTGACAACGATTTGTATGAGGTCAATGTAGTTTTCAGCAGTTTTGCCAGAAACTTCATCTCAGCCTGAAGTGCTAGGAGCTCGTCTGAGCCATGCCCCACACAGGGGGCCAAGGGAGCTGGTGCAGTGTGGACGCGGGGAGGGGACGGGGCTGCCTGGGCGCTGTGGGGTCAGCTGCCCTGAGGACCATCTCCCAGAAGCTGGAATCCACCTGCCTGCCCGTCCTCCTGCCTGCTGCCCTTCTACCTGCCTGCCCGCCCGTCCATAGGCCCACTCGTCCTCCTGTCTGTCCACCTGCCTGCCCGTCCTCTTGTGGGCAGTGGAGGGTCGTGAATTTCAGTGGGTGGAGCTTCCCTCTTTGCCCCCATGCCTTCCTGCACTTGTTGGTGGCAGTAACGACAATAAGTGCATCAGAGCTTTTCCTTTCAGGGACTGGATGTGGTGCCCGAGGTGTGGACGGAGGCCCTGCTGCCTCCTGAAGCAGCGCCAGCTGATGTCTGGTCCTGTGGTTGTGAGGGAGAAGGCTTCTGGTCTTCTCTGTGGAGCGGGGCTCCCTGGCGGGGGAAGGAGGCTGGGCTGGGTCTTGGCCACTCCCCTCGGGGCGGGGACAGACAGGCGTGCTCTGGGGGCTCTGCATCAGCCTACATTTGAAACGACTGTCTAAATGTGTGCCATGTACAGTCGTGAGAACTGCCCTTGTGGTAACGCCTTCCGATTGGCCTTGTTGCCTGAACAGGGGACAGTCCCCCGCCCTGGGCCCTGAGGCTGCGTCCTGCTCGGCTGGCCTGCGCCCAGCGGTGGTGGGGAGCATGAGGCCCCTGCATGTTTGGGGGCCCCCACAGTGACCTCAGGTCTGCTGGTTTGCTAGAAGGACCTGGACCTCTCTGTGGCCTCATGGCTAAGGCTTCTCGTCCCGCAGGATGCAGATGACACCCAGACAAGGGCAGTGGGGCACTCGGGTGCATTTGGGAGATGGTGAGCTCCCAGGCAGCCTTTCTGCCGGCCCCACATGTGCGGGGCTGGCTTCTCCCACAGGGTGTGACTGCACACAGGGAGGGCGCTGGCCACTCTACAGGGCCTGCGCCTCCCCTCCCCCATGGAGCACAGTGTCATACTTGTGTGATCCAGAGGCCCTAGATAAACCTGGCAGGACCCCAGGAGCCTGGGGCCGCAGCCTCTAGGGCAGGGCTGAGCCTCCCCTGCAGAGGTCCCCATGTAGCTAGCAGCCATCTCTGAGTCCTGCGCCCAAGTCTTACAGCTTCTCTTGGCTCTTCCAGAATCTCGCTGTGACAAGGACCTGGACACTCTGAGTGGTTATGCCCTGTGCCTTCCCAACCTAGCCCGACTTCAGACCTACTGTTTTGCAGAGCACCGGCCGATTCTGTGTGTGGAGATCAAGGTGAACTGTGTCCACGGAGGGGGAGAGGGTGGGGGTGGGTTCAGGGTAGACATCTGTGTCTGCTGCCCGTAGTGCAGGGTGCAGCTAGCCAAGGCTCCCCTCCGCGCCTGCTCCCCTCAGTGTCTTCCCCGCTCAGCCTTCCCTCCCCCCTCCTCCCCAGCCCCATCCCCTCCTCCCTGGCCCACAGGGCCTCCCTTCCCCTCCCCCCCATTCTGGTCCCACCTCTCACAGAGTCTGCTTGCTCCCCCTCCTTCGCATCTGTCACCTCACCTGCTGCTCTGGTGCTTCCCACTGGCCAGATCCACAGGTTGATGCCCATGTCTGGTGCTTCCCATGGGGCCAGCTGGGGACCAGCCCTGGCCAGTGGCCACCAGAAAGGACTGTGCTGGTTCTGCCCTCCCTGCTTCCCTGGGGGGAGCTGCCTGCCAGGCCCCATCCCCTCCTAAGCTGAGCCCCTTGGCTGCTGGGTGACACTGTGCAAGGCCCTCCAGGAGCTCCCACTAGGAGCTTGTTCAGATGCCACCTGTTTGATGGGTGGCCATGCCCTTCCTTTGCGTCCTACCCAGGAGAGAGGAGAGAGCCTCATGTTACTCTTCCAGAGGCACATCCTTCCCCCTCCCCTCCCCCCCACCCGCCATGCAGGAGAGCCAGGGCATGGCATCAGCTTTGCTGCCCAATGTGCCTGTGTCCCCCCCCCATGTCCCCCACCCAGGGAAGCCTCCCAGATGTCCCAGGCTGTGATTCCTGGGTCGTATCCCCTTGGTGCTCTGTGGGGACTGATGTCCTATTCGCCCAACCACAGGGTGAGTGTGCTGGGTCCTCAGAGTGCTGACACCAGGCACTCATTGTCTGTGCCCTGAAGGCAGCAGATGGGGGTGCCTGGGTGGCTCAGTGAGGCGTTGGACCCATGACCTCAGCTGGGGCTGTGACCTTGGGGCCATGAGACCGAGCCCTGTGTGGGGCTCTGTGCTGGGCGTGGAGCCTGCTTGATGTGCTTTCTTTCTCTGCTCCTCTGCCCCCTGCTCACGTGTGTGTGCTTGCTCACTCTTGAATGAATGAATGTTGGATGGCAGTGGGTGTTCTGGGAGCCCAACAGCTGTGGATGAGCCTTCCTGGTCAGCCTGTATCTCAGGGAACAGGGCTGCTATTTCGAGCTGGGGCAGACTGCACTCCTATAGGCCTTCTTGTTGCGTCCTGTCACAGAAGAAATGCAAAGCTGCCCTGCATTGTCCTCTGGCCACTGGTAGGGCACCTCTGCTTTCCCCACGAGAGCTCTGGCCTCAGACTCTGTAGTGGCAAAGATTTTATGTGCTGTGAGGAGGCAGGTGCCCACTCCTGCCGGGGGTGCAGATAAAAGCAGCTTTTGGGGACAGATTGACTGATTCCTCCAGTATCTTATCTGTCCTCTTGTCTCCTGAATGGATTTTTTAGGATTTATCCCTAAACGTTTTTTTCTTCCTTGTTTATTTTGCAGCCAAAATGTGGGTTTATTCCTTTCTCAAGTGATGTTATGCACGAGGTGAAGCACAAAGTGTGCCGTTACTGCATGCACCAGCGCCTCAAGGTGAGATGCGCGGCCAACAGTGTCTGCCTGGGGCCCCAGGGCCAGCGTGGGTTCCAGGTGTGGCCGGATGAGTAAAAGAAAGTGTAGATCCTCCTTTTTTCCTTTACTTTTTCTTTCATAAGTAGTTCATGTTCACCTTTTTTTTTTAATCTCAAATTGAGATGTAGTTCACATATCTTAAGTTCACCTATTTAAAGTGCATAATTCAGTGGATTTTAGTGACTTTGCATGATGGTGCTGCCATCATCACTCAAATTTCAGAATAATTTTATCACCCCACAAAGCATCCTGTCCCCATTAGCAGCCACTCCCCAGACCCCGTCCGGCCAGACCCTGGTAGCCACCTGCCCTGTGGATCAGCCTGTTCTGGACATTTCACATGGATGGAATCCCGGCCCCCGTGGCCTCAGCTTGAACACTGTTCCATTGTATCATTCATCTCTTGATGGCCATGTGGGTTGTTTCTGCCTTCCGGCTGTTGTGAGTGGTGCTGCTGTGAACATGCATGTACATGTGCTTGTTTGCATCACTGCTTTCATTTCTCCTGGGCTGAGTCCTAGGAGTGGAATTGCTGGGTCTCAGAGAGATTGTGTTTAGTTTTTTTTAGCAAATGTCAAGCTGTTTTTCATAGCTTGTGCGCCATTTTGTATTCCTGCCAGCAATGTCTGAGGGTCTGATCTCCCCACATCTTTGCGGGCACTTGCAGTGTCTCTGTGATTATGGGGGACCCCGGGGGGGCATGAAGTGGCACCTCCCTATGGTTTTCATCTGCGCTTCTCTGATGGTTTACTGATGTTGCCTATATTTTCATGTGCTTATCGGCCATTGATATGTTTTCTTTTGAGGAACATCAGTTCAAGTCCTTTACCCATTATGAAGTGGGTTATTTTTTGTTGAGTTTTAGGGGTTCTGTATATCTTTTGGGTATTCTTTATCAGATGTGTGATTCGCAAGTATCTTCTCCCATCCTGTCAATTATCTTTACTCTGTTGATAGTGTCCTCTGATGCACAAAAGTTTTTAATCTTACTAAAGTTTAGTTTGTGTGTTTTTCCTTTTCTTGTCTGTGCTTTTGGTGTCAATAGCTAAGAAATCATTGCCTAATCCAAGGTCATGAAGCTTTTCCCTTATGGTTTTGATCCATTTTATGTTAATTCTTGTATTTGAAAGGAGATAAGTCTCCAATTTCTTTTGCATTTACTTCTAGTTTTCCCAGTACCATTTGTTGAAAGGACTGTCCTTTCTCTATTGAATGGTCTTGGCTCCCTCATCAGAGATGTTTTGGCTGTAAATGTGGCTTGTGTCTGGGCTCCCTGTTCTGTACCAGCGGCCTCTGTGTCAGTCCTTATGCCAGCCTGGTGCTTTGTTTTGATTCTATAGCTTTGCAGTCAGTTTTGAAATCAAGTTTGAGTTCTCCTGCTTTGTTCTTTTTCAAGATTGTGTTGGCTTTTTGGGACTCCTTATACTTACATATGATTTTGAGGATTGGATTTTTCATTTTTGCAAGAAAAGATTGAGGTTTTTGACAATCGCAGGAGCTTGTAGATCACTTTGGGTAGTGGTATTGCCATCTTAACAGTATTAAGACTTAAAATCCGTGAACACAGGCCGTTTTTCCACTTATTTAGGTCTTAAAGTTTCAGCAACATTTTATAGCTTTTAGGGTGCAAGTCTTTTACCACTTGGGGTAAATATATTTCTATGTATTTTATTCTTTCAGGATATTGTAAATATGATAAATGGAATTACTTTAATTTTCTTCTCAGACTGTTTATTGCTGGTTTATAGAAACAATTTTTTTGAAAATTTTATCCACTTATTAGAGTGAGAGCACAAGCAGGGAGGCAGAGGGAGAGGGAGAAGCAGACTCCTCACTGAGCAGGGAGTCCAATGCAGGACTCAATCCCAGGACTCTGAGATCATGACCTGAGCTGAGGACAGACACTTGACGGACAGAGCCACCCAAGAGCCCTGAAGCACAACTGATTTTTGTATATTGATCTTGTACCTGCAGCTCGCTGAGAGGTTTTCTTGTAGATTCTTTGGAATTTTTTAAGTAGAGGATCATGTCATCTCTGAATAGAATTTTCTTTTCCAATTTATTTATTATTTTTTTAAGATTTTATTTATTTATTCATGATAGACATAGAGAGTGAGTGAGGCAGAGACACAGGCAGAGGGAGAAACAGGCTCCATGCCGGGAGCCCGACGCGGGACTCGATCCCGGGACTCCAGGATCGTGTCCTGGGCCAAAGGCAGGCGCTAAACTGCTGAGCCACCCAGGGATCCCCTCTTTTCCAATTTAGATGTCTAGCTTCTCAGGGAATTGATAGGGATCCCACTGAATTGCAAATCAATTTAGGAGGTATTGCCACCTCTGTATTTTGTGAACACAGGATGTTTTTTCCTTTATTTAGGATTTTAATTTCATTCAGTGATGTTTTATAGTTTTCAGTGTCTAAGTCTTAGGCTTTAAAAAGAAAACATTTATTCATGAGAGACAGAGAGAGAGAGAGAGGCAGAGACACACAGGCAGAGGGAGAAGCAGGCTTCCTGCAGGGAGCCCAATGGGGGACTTGATCCCAGGAGCCCGGGGTCACACCTTGAGTCAGAGTCAGACGCTCAATCACTGAGCCACCCAGCCATCCCTCTTAGACTTCTTTTGTTAAATTTATCTCTAAGTATTTTATTATTTTGGATGCTCTTGTAATTTTTTATTTCATTTTAAGGTTATTACATAAAAACATAATTGATTTTTTAAATATGTGTATTTCACAATTAAAAATATATAACATAAAACTTACCATGTTAACCATTAAGTTACATTGTTGTGCAGCCATCACCACCACCCATCTCCAGAATTTTTCATCATCCCAAACTGAAACTGTTAAACAACTCCGTATTTCCTTTTCCTCAGCTCCTGCCAACCATCATCCTAGTTTCTGCCTCTGAATTTCACTACTGTAGCTGCTTCAGATAAATGGAATTATACACTATTTGTCCTTTTGTGACTGATTCATTTCATTTATGTTCTCAAGGTTTTCCACATTGTGAAATATGTCAGAATTCCCTTCCTTTTTAAGACTAATAGTCCATGATTATATATACCACATTTTTAATCCATTTATCCAGTGATACACACTGAGTTGCTGTCTTTTGGCTTTTGTGAATCCTGCTCTTTTGAACATGGGTGTGCAAATATCTCTGAAATTCTCCTTTCGGTTCTCTTGACTGTATACCCCAGAAGTACGATTGTTGGTCATATGGTAACTTTGTTTTTTTAAAGGTTTTATTTATTTGTTCATGAGAGGCATAGAGAGGCATAGAGAGAGAGGCGGAGACACAGGCAGAGGGAGAAGCAGGCTCCATGCAGGGAGCCTGATATGGGACTCGATCCTGGGTCTCCAGGATCACGCCCTGGGCTGAAGGTGGTGCTAAACCACTGAGCCACCTGGGCTGCCCGGTAACTTTATTTTTAATTACAGGGAACCACCATACTGTTTTCCACAGCACCTGGACCTTCAAAACCATTTTGAAGTTTTGTCTGATTTTGGTACCAAGGTGGTAACTTTGGGTTCACAGAACCAAGTTAGGAAGTGTTTCCTTCTCTCCCTTCTCTCCCTTCTAATTTCCTGCCAGGGTACATCAGAGTTCCACTTTCTCCACACCCTTATCAACACTTGCTTCTGTTTTCTGATAGCAGCCATTCTAATGAGTGTGAGGTGAGAAATGCACCTGTTTTTTGTATATTGATATCCTGCCATCCTTGATGAACCTGTTTCTTTGCTCTGTTTTTTTTGTTTTTTTTTTTTTTGGTGGTGGTGATTTTTTAGAATTTTCTGTGTACATGACCAGATCACTTGCAAAGAGGGATAGTTTTACTTGGTCTTTCTAATCTGGGTGCCCTTTGTGTTTCTTCCCTAATTGATCTGGTTAGAGCTTGTAGTAGAAGCGCGAGTGGACATCCTTATCTTGTTCCTGATCTCAGGCGGAAGCTTTGTCTTGCATCACTGAGTGTAACATTCATTGTGAGCTGGTCGTAGACATTTGTTTTGAGTTTTTTCTTTTTTTTTTAATCATAAAAGAATGTTAGATTTTGTCCTACATTTATTGAGATAATCATGAGGTGCTTTCCTTTCTATTATATTGATTGGCTTTCACATGTTGAACCACCCTTGTATTGCTGGGATAAAGTTCATTTTTATTGTGGGTATGTAGTCCCTTAAATGTGCTGCTAAATTTGGTTTGTTAGTTTTTATTGAAGGTTTTTTCTTTTTCTTTCTTTTTTTAGAAGATTTTATTTATTTTCATGAGAGACCGAGAGAGAGAGAGAGAGAGAGAGGCAGAGAGACATAGGCAGAGGGAGAAGCAGACTCCATGCAGGGACTCGATCCCGGGACTCCAGGACTTGATCCCGGGACTCCAGGATCACACCCTGGGCTGAAGGCAGGCCCTAAACTGCTGAGCCACCCAGGGATCCCCTTGAAGGTTTTTTCTTAAGAGATGTTGGCCTGCAGTATTCTTTTCTAGTGAAGTTTTGTCTGATTTTGGTACCAAGGTGGTAACTTTGGGTTCACAGAACCAAGTTAGGAAGTGTTTCCTTCTCTCCCTTCTAATTTTTGGAAGAGTTTGAATATCGGTCTTGATTCTTCTTTAATCATTTGATAGAATTAACAAGTGAAGTCATCTGGTCCTGGGGTTTCCTTTTTTGGGAGATTTTTGATTACTGATTCAGTCTCTTACTGTTATTCTGTTCAGATTCTCTATTTCTCCCTCAGTTTTGGTAGTTGTGTGTTTTTAAAAATGTGTGCATTTCATCTAATTTGTTGATTCATAATACTCTTATAAAATTCTTTTTTATTTCTGCAAGGTTGGGAGTAATATCCGTTCTTTCATTAATTTTTTTCAGATATTTTTTTGATCTGGCCAAGGGATTGTAATAGTTGATCTTTTCAAGAAACAGCTTTTGATTTTGTTCTTTTTCTTCATTTTACCCCCTGTTCTTCATTTCATCTGTCTCTGCACTAATCTTTACTCTTTTTTCCCCTTTATCTGCATTGGACTCAGGTTGGCCTTATTTTTCTAGTTGGTGAGTGTAGAAACTTAGGTTATTGATTGAAGGTTTTTCTTCTTTTTCATATAGGTATTTTACAAGTATAAATTTCCACGTAAGCACTGCTCTTTCTGCCTCCCATAAATTTTGGTATGTTGTATTTTCATTCTATCTCAATTTTCTGATTTCCCTGTTGATTTCTTTGACTCATTGATGATTAGGAATGTGTTTAGATATCTCATATTTGTAAGTTTCTCAAGAAAATTTTGTTTTGTTTTTTGCTATTGATTTCTAATTTCATTCCACTGAGTTTGGAGAACATTTGCATGACTTCATGCCCCCTTGAGAATGTTCCATGTTTACTTGATTAGAATGTGTATTCTGCTGTTTTGGGGTAAAGTGTCCTCTAGATGTTTATTAGGTCTAACTGGTTCAGTGTGTGGTTCAAGTCTTATGTTTTGTTGTTGATTTTCTGTCTAGTTACTCGTTTAACATCGTAAGCTAAACAGTCTAGCTCAGTTAATAGCAATTTAATTTCACTGGTGTACAAAAACTCTGCCTCTTGTAGCTTTGTTGCCTCCCCCCGTGTAAATTAATCTTTATACAAAAAAAATTAATCTTTATATTTATTTTGCTCGTCAGTACAGATTCCTTTGGCCAGGTGAGGGACATTCTATTTTTAAAAGGGGATGGGATAAAAAGTTATAAAAAGAATATATATTGTCTTTTATGTTTACCTACCTGTGTAGTTCCTTTAGCACTGTGCTCTTTATTTCTTCATGTGAATTCAAGTTACTATCTAAGTGTTCTTTTCAGCCTGAAGTTTTACTCTTGTAGGGCAGGTTAGTGAACACATTTGGTTTTTTTAGTTACCATTTATCTGGCCGTGTCTTAATTACTCCTTCATTTCAAAGGATAGTTTTATAGATGAACTTTTGGTTGACAGTCTTTCAGCACCTAGATTTCCTTGAATTCCTGCAACTAATAAGTCTTTGCTCAGAGCCTCTGTGTGTACACGGGGCCACCGTCAACACTCAGCCAGGCGCTTGCAACTCTACTTAGCCTTCACTTCCTCAGATTCTCAGATCAGCAGAAGGTGAGGGCCTTTTTAAGGTCTTTCCAGAGCCTGTGCATGGTCTTGTAGATGCTCAGGTCATGCTGGAGCTTTCCAAAGCCCTGTGTATATCTCATTCCTCAGCGTTTTCTTTTTTAGCTTTAGGTTAGCCTAATTGTTTGCTACAACTGTCATCCACTCTCTCAGGTAGCCATGAAGTTAAACAGTTGCCTCTGATGGTTTTCACAAATGCCACTTGGGAGAATGTCCCTTTTGCACCTGGAAAGCTCTGAGTCAGGTAATGAAGATGGGAAATGAAGAGAGGTCACATAATGACCATTCTTTGAGAATGAGAGTTTGGAGAAACTCCTGCTTGGTTCAGCACCTGTGGTGGCTGCTGGGCTTCTGTTTTTACCAGCATCGGGGCTGTTTTTTTTTTTTTTTAAGATTTTAATTTATTTATTCACGAGACACAGAGATAGAGGCAGAGACACAGGCAGAGGGAGAAGCAGGCTCCATGCAGGGAGCCCGATGTGGGACTCAATCCTGGGTCTCCAGGATCACACCCTGGGCTGAAGATGGTGCTAAACTGCTGAGCCATCAGGGCTGCCCTGGGGCTGTTGGTTTTTAAGATTTCCTTGGAATTAGAAGAGTGGATAGAGCATTAAAAATACCACAAACTTCACTGTTTTTAGATGTGGTCATTTTTCTTGAGTAAATGGTCCCCAGAGTGTTGTAAGCCTTTGGTTACTTTTCAGAATTCTGAAAGTTTTGATTCTGACCATTTTCTCCTTGCCCTTATGGAGGAGAGACTTTTCCAGAGTTCTTTACTCCCCACTTTTACTGACTCACCTCACCTTTTCTTGTGGTGTTAACAACTTGAGCTGTTCCTTTTAGGAGATGATTTTCATTGTCACTATTCATTTGATGGATTTTTAGAACTGCTTTTTACTATGAAGCAGTATCTGTTCATTTAACTGGTAAGATACGGAATTGTAGGAATTAGGTCACCTGATTTCCCAGAGGTAACCCAGTCAGTTTCCACATCCTTCCAGACTTCTCTCTCTGTCAACATAAATATACATGTTACCCAGCTGGAAATGAGATGATGCTTTTTCCCATGTGTATTCTAGCGTGTACTTATGTGTGCATGGACACATACTTTTATAAAGCAAATACGGGGTCTCACTATATGTTGTTTTGTTAATTGCTTTTTTCACTTAACTAATCCTTGAGGACTATTGTGTATCCTTCAAGGCTTTTTCAACATATATTTGGATATATGCACATATGGAGACAGTTTTTTTTTTTTTTAAGCAAAGTAACATCATTTCCACTTATACAAATTGCTTTTTTCCTTGAGTAAATGTTGGTGATTTTTCATTTTGTCTTTTTCCTGTAAGTAGCTGGCTATCATTTATTCATTCCTTCATTTAGCATATGGCCGCCTTTTTTTTTTTTTTTTTTTTTTTTTAGGATTTTATTTATTCATGAGAGAGAGAGAGAGAGAAAGAGGCAGAGACACAGGCAGAGGGAGAATCAGGCTCCATGCAGGGAGCCTGACGTGGGACTCGATCCCGGGTCTTCAGGATCAGGCCCTGGGCCAAAGGCAGTGCTAAACCACTGAGCCACCTGGGCTGCCCAGCATGTGGCTTTCTATGTTCTGGTCCATGGAGCAGATGTGCTGCCAAGTTGTTTCCAGATCTCGCTATTAGAGTCAAGCTGCAGTGAACATCCTTGATCTTGTGACTCCTCAGAGATTTGCCAAGTCAGGGGGTACCCACATTTAAAATTTGATGGAAACCAGCAGGTTAACTTTCAAAAGGTTGTGCCAATTTATCTTCTCTCTGAAAATATGAAATTATTTGTTAGCCACACTCTCCTCTTCATGAATATTGCAACTTTAAAGATTTGTTCATCTGATTACCATAATTTAGCTGTGTCATTTTGAGAAGGTCCCTGCTGCCAGCTTCCCTGCTCCTGTGGAGAGTGGGGCTAGAGCTCCTGAGTTTGGGGTGAAGCCCTGGCTGCGGCTGTGGCTTCTGCTGGGCCCCTCAGCACCCTGTCAGCTCACGGAGGCGTTTGCCCAGTGCTGCCCATCAGTCATTTACTCCACTTGCTGCTTTAACAGGTGGAAACTGGGAAGTGGAAGCAGATAAGCAAATACTGTCCCCTTGATCTCTACTCAGGGTAAGAGAGCACACCTTGGTAGTGCCACCTCTGGGGGGTGGGGTACAGGGAGCGGGGCCCTCTCCTGCTGGTGTCTAGGGCCCTGGGCAGAGCTCCGGGCTCTTGGCTCCCACAGGTGAGCTGTGGGAGGCAGCAGCTGGGGAGTGGAGGGGTTTGGGGGCAGTGATGGGCGGCCTCCCCCACTAAGATGGCTCCTTAGCCCACAGAGCCTGAGGTTCCTCTTAGGCTCCCAGCAGCACGTCCCGTCCCCTGAGCTGTGGGCTGGTGAAAGCAAAGACTGCATGTGATTCTATTAGCAGTGTCTTCTCCTTTTAGAAATAAGCAGAGGATGCACTTTGCCTTGAAGAGCTTGTTGCATGAGGCCCAGAACAACTTAAAGATATTTAAGGTAAGAGTTGTGTTTCCATGGATTTGAGATGTGGGTGAGAAGGGGCCTTGCCGTCCAGTCCCTCAGCCTCACAGGCCTGGGGGCGGGGGGGGGGGTTGCCGCCACTGCATGGGGGCTGCGGTGTCTCCTGCCCCAGACCGCAGGCCTAGCCCTGGCCCCTCTCTTGGTGGCAGCCTCCGGTGCCTGGTCCTGCTAGCACATGGCCTGGCCCCGCCCCCCTGCCCCGGCCCTAGAGCTCCTGCTCGCCCTTTCGTGTGCCGCCTTCCTGCCAAAGGCCCATCTTGGGTCAGTGGTCTTGTGATGGTTTTCCTGGGCCTCATGGTTGTCAGACACCCAAGTCGTGTGCCTCTTGCTCTGACGTGACCGGAGACCCAAGTGGGGCAGTGGGGGCATCACACATGCTCCTGGATCCTAGGACCCAGAGGTATGAGGAGGGCCCAGTACACACTTTGTGGACTGACATGTTGTGTGCTACCTGGGGACAGGGCAGGCTCATCCTCTGTCCCCGCAGCTGGCTCAGGCTCCCTCTTGAGGCCAACTGACGGCCTGGTCAGGACCAGAGGCGGTGCTCCAGGGTTGTGTCCCTGACAGGGTGGGTAGGGTGCCATGCTTTCTGGCCTCCTGGGGCTGCCCAGCATGGCCTGTGACTTGAGAAGGGTTAGGAGGGAAGTCCTGCCCCACGGGGGACAGCTACAGGCTGAGTGTTGAGGGACCTGGACTGTCCTGAGGTTGTTGACCTCATCTTTCAGGTAAGGGAACCAGGGGACAAGGAGTTGGTCACACCTGGGGGTGGCTGCTGCTCAGCGTGCAGGGATCAGGCCCCGAGGGGTTATAGGACAGCCCCCCAGGGGTCCCTGCTTGCTGCCCTGGGAATGTTGGCGCCATGAGAGTTTCTTTGCTGGACATGGTTTAAAGGCAGTGATGGTCTTGGGGATGAGGCTATCCACACTGACAACATGGGTGGCCTCTCCGCCTGCAGGAAGGACAGAGGTCCCCAGATACAGGTGCCCCTGACTACTCACTCAGGGTCATGCTGACCCTGTCTTCGGAGAGCACGGGGGTCACGGGGCTCCTTGAATACCAGGCATGAGTCTTCTGGGGTTTGGGCTTCGGGTGGTGCTTGCCTGAGGTTCTCTTTCCTTTGTTCTTTTCCACGTTGGTCAGCGATGCAGTGCGCATGGGGGCAGTTTCCCTGGAGGGTCATGGTGTGCAGGGCCCAGACAGGCACCCATCCTGCACAGTGGGCATGGCCATGGGGGTGACGGGTCCCTGTCTCTCCTCTTGAAGAATGGTGAGCTGATCTATGGCTGCACAGATGCCCGCAGCCCTGTGGCTGACTGGACGGAGCTCGCACACCACCTGAAGCCCTTTTTCTTCCCTTCTAACGGCCTGGCTGGCGGGTCCCACTGCACGAGGGCTGTGATCCGGGACCTGGTGCACGTCATCACCCGGGTGCTGCTGAGCGGCTCCGACAAGGGCCGGGCAGGGACCCTGTGGCGGGGGCCTGGGCTACGGGGTCCCCGTGTCTGTGAAGCCAGCCCTTTCAGCAGGAGCCGCCAAGGTAGGCCGGGCGGGGAGGGCTCTGGGGGATGGGGGGTACCTGCCAGGGTCCTGCCTGGCCTCACGGAGCTCTCACGGGAGCAGCTTGGGCCATCAGGGCCTCCCTGCGGCCACCCTGCTGGGGACGCTCCTGCCTCACCTTCCCTGGGGATCTGGGGCCTCCCCCAAAACACCACCCTGTGTCTGTGTGTCCCTGTAGTTTGCTGAGTACCTCCCCACTGGCCTGTGGGCCTGCCTGGCCACCCTGCAGGGGAGTATCTCCTGGGGGCCTGCAGCTCCAGGCCCCAGGGTGGGGTGTCCCAGCTTAGAGGCAGCTCGGCGGCCCACCTGGGTTTGTGCTGAGTGTTCTCGGGCTCCTTGTTGTCCCTGGGCTGCCTGTGGCCTGTGCACGGGAGCCGAGTCAGGACCTCCTTCGGCACCGACGAGGAACGCTCCTCATTCCTGTTTTGGGTTGAAGGCCCCATGGGGTGGCACGAGGGCAGCAGCCTGTTCCTGCACAGTGTGGGTGCTGCTGTACTGGCCAAGCAGTTACCCCGGGACTGCATGGCACCAGCCGTCTGCTGCTCCTGCGAGTTGTTCTCAAACACATTTTTTAGCCTTTTTCTTGAAAAAGTGATACGTGATCATTTCAGAAAATTGTGGAATTATGCCCACATTTGGGCTTCTGAGCAGATGGCAGCATGTGGTGGGTGTGGAGAGCCCCAGGGACTGCTCCCCTGGCCCCTCCTGGACATGTGGCGTCAGCAGGACCCTGGAGTGTGTCTGAGGCCACACAGCCACCCTGGAACCTGGTATTTTGGCCTAATTACCAAATGTGTGTCCACAGTTGTAGTTCTTGAATTTTTACTGATGATGAGGTAGGCATTCCGCGTTGGTCCCCCATGGGTCTGTGCTCTCACGTGGTCGTGTGGCCAAGTGGGTCCTGCCAGCAGTGGGATGTCAGAGGTCAGAGTGTCTCCCCTTGAGGGGAGAGGGGCCAGGACTCACGGATGCCCTGGTGCCCTACTAACCCTGTGCTGACTGCCCTGCCGTGGCATGTTGGGCGGTTCTGCCCACTGTCCTGTGTGACCCTGGGCTCCGCAGACACGGCCTTGCAGGGGAGGATGTGCTTGTGATTTTACACTTCATGCCTGGCTTGCTTGCGTAGGCAGAGGGCCGTCGAGGCACGGAGGTTGGGGCTGATGTTTGACCATGAGAAGTGCACAGACACGCAGGTCCCTTGCTGTGTCTGGCGCCTGGCCTGGCACCCCAGCAGCTCCGTGAGGCAGGTGCGGCCCATGCCCAGGCTTCCTTCGGTCCTTGACCGTAAACCTCTTGTTTTCCTGATGTTCTTGGTAGGAAAAAACAGCCCGGAGTGCTCGGGGTTACCGAAGGGCTGTCTTCTGTACAAAACCCTCCAGGTGCAGATGTTGGACTTGCTGGACATCGAAGGCCTCTACCCCCTGTACCGGCGGGTCGAGCGGTACCTGGAGGAGTTCCCTGAGCAGAGGTGAGGCCCGGGCTCTGAGCATCCTGGGTCATCCCAGCAGGAAGACCACCTGCCCTGCCCCGGACTCTGCTCCTATGAAGACCCGACCCTGTCCTGTGTCGGCTGAGCCTGCAGGGGGCAGTGCTGCTCCACAGCTGACCAGCAGCTCCTGCCCTGGCTGGCGGGCCTTCCTGGACAGGGTCCTGCGGTCGCTGGGGCCACAGGCATGGGGCCGGCTGTGGTGTCCCCCAGTCTGCACCCCCCTCCGCCCCCTGCTCCCTGTGCCTCTGGCCTGGATGCCTAGGTGACACAGCCTAGGCTCCTGTTGTGCTCTTGCTCTTTTAAAACTCTTGCTTCAGACAAAGCCTAGTGTTAGGAAGATGTGGATTTTTAGATGTTTAAAGGCAGGGGTGCGATTGTTGAATTGTTAGCCGTTTAAGAAACCCTCTCCAGGCAGCTCTGCCATCTGGTTTTTTGTGCTTTCTCCTTCAGAAAAATGTTGCAAATAGATGGGCCTTATGATGACGCGTTTTACCAGAAGCTGCTTGATCTTTCCACTGAGGATGACGGGACGGTGGCCTTTGCGCTGACGAAGGTGGGCCAACCCTTCTGGAAACACTTGTGCTCCATAGGCTCTGATTTATTTATTTATTTATTTATTTATTTATTTTATTTATTTATTTATTCTTTTTTTATTTTTTATTTTTTTTATTTATTTATGATAGTCACACAGAGAGAGAAAGAGAGGCAGAGACATAGGCAGAGGGAGAAACAGGCTCCATGCACGGGGAGCCTGACGTGGGATTCGATCCCGGGTCTCCAGGATCCCGCCCTGGGCCAAAGGCAGGCGCCAAACCGCTGCGCCACCCAGGGATCCCCATAGGTTCTGATTTAACGCAGACTTGGAGCTTTCCCAGGATGCGTCGCTTCCCTTCCCGGCTTCTGAGGTTTACCACACAAACCCTGGGGAGTTCCACAGTGGCGTTTTTGCAGGGGCCCGGGTGGTGGTGACCCACACCTCAGCTTTCAGGAGAGGAAGATTTCCTTCCCCCATGTATGTCCCTCCCCCTGCAGCCCCCACTGGGGCTCCCCACCGAACCCAGGCCTAGCCCTGCCCCGAGGGGGATCAAGGCTCCTGGGACATGGAGAGCAAGAAAACTGCATCTTAATTTTCACTTGCCTCTGACTGAAATTCAGTGTTTCCTCCACTGTGAGTGTGGAAATAGCCACTGTCGGGTCAGCAGGACCCTCGACGTTGCCCTGAGAGAACCAGGGCACTTGTCTCTCTCACTGCGGTGGCTGCAGACACCCCACATTTCCTTTAGCTGCTGCTCCTGAGGTTTTGTGCTTTGTCCTCCTGGAGGCAGGGATTGTCACACATTGGTTTAAAAAATATTCTGATAGCTGATACTGTTCTGCCATTTATGATTTGCGTTTAAAAATGTCAGTAGGAGGGAGATCGCAGGCCACCCCGGGCTGTCCGGGTTTGGAGCGCGGCACGGGTGGTGCGCTGCCCAGAGGCTGTCTCTGTGCGAGGGGGTGGCTGCCTGCAGCCCTAGGCTTGCCTGCCGGCCCCCACCTTTGTCTGGTCCCCACTGGGCGTTGGTTGCTTCCTCTTCCGGGGCTGTTGTGGTGCCAAGGAAGAGGATAGAGGAGGTTGGGGGCCATGCCCTGAGGCACTCAGGGCAGGAGGCAGCCACACATGGAGTCCTTGCACCAGAGTAGAGCCACAGAATCTCCCATGTTGTCTGCGGCTTGGGCACAGGGATTGAGGACCAGGTAACCCACTGCTGCCATTTTCCACAGAAGCGGGTGTTTGACTTCTTTTATGTACGTTTCTCTAGGTTTCAGAATTGCTACGATATAAACACGGATTATTTTTTTATTTCTGTTTTTAACCTCATATGTAAACCTAATCTTTGGTGAGGGACTCAGGCAGTCCTTACGCTGACCAGAGTGCATAAAGTGAGCACCAGGCTGGGCTAGTGCGGGCACAGAGACGGCTAACTCATCCTTGCTGGGGGCAGGGAGGAAGTCACCTGGGGAAGCAGTGGCAGCCCCTCACCTGCCACCTGCAAATGCCCTACCCACCGGCCTCACTCCTGGGCCTGGGCCGCGGAGAGGGGACTGCTCACGCTCACAGCCCTGAGCACTGGGCACAGCCCGTGTCCAGCAGCAGGTGGTCCACAAGGCAGCCCACAGCAGGTTGCATACACAGGCCGTGCTGAGCAACAGATGGCCTGGCTGGGTCTCCAGGGAACTGTGCAAGGTGACAAAACCAGTCCCAGAATCTCACACACTAGGACTGTTTCTATGACATTCTTGACATGAGAGTGGTGAGCGGTGGCTCTGGTTGGTGGGGGGGTGGGAGGAGGGCGGGTATGGCTCCACCAGGCCAGCCTGGGGCATTCAGGTGGTGACAGTGCTCCGCCTCCCTGTGGTGGTGCATGTGGGCCTACATGTGACCACACCCATGTGTGTGCACACGGACTGGACTAAGGTCACAGAGTGGAGCAGTGTCACTGTAGTTTTTCCAAGATGTCACCATTGGGGGAGGCTCGGTACGGGGTCCTCAGGATCTGCGTTATTTGTCACCCCCCTGCACGTGAACCTGCCATGACCGAGGTGGTACGTCTCCATGGTCAGCCATGTGTTTCTAGGCACCACCCCCCCCCCCCCCCCCGCCTCTCTGGGGGACGGCCCCATTCTCTGCATCGCTCACTAGCGGCTGGAGGTGTCTGTTTGGGGATGCCAGCCGCCACCTCTCTGTTTTGGGGACTTAGGCTCTGGGGGTTGGATTCTGAGGAGGGTGATTGTGAAGGGAAGCGGTGGAGCAGGGTGAGAACATTCTGAGGCTACAGACTTCATTCTTTCAAGGGCTTGTTGAAAGAAGCCCTGTAGCTCTGAGGAGGGGTCGCTGCCTTTATTTACTGCCACCCAGGGAGACCCTGGCCCCCTGGTGTGTGGAATCCGGAGTCCATGGGCTTGTTCTCTAAAGGGCAGACACTCAAGACTGTGCAGATCAGCTGGCCTTTTGTTGCACCTGCTTGCACTTGTAGCCATGGGCACACCGAACGAGAGCAGCTGCGTTCTAGTAAAACTTCACAGAAACAGGTGCGAGGTGCAGTAGGCCCCTGGCCTAGAGTTTCCTGACCTCTGTGCTTTTGCTTGTCAGTTTTTTCCTAAAGATTGTTTATTTGACAGAGTGCATGTGAATAGGGAGGAAGGGCAGGGGGAGGGAGATGCAGATGCCCTGCTGAGCAGAGAGCCCCATGCGCCCCAAGATCGTGACCCAAGCCCAAGACAGACGTTCAGCTGACGGAGCCCCCAGCGCCTGAGCCTTTTAGCTTTCTTTTTTTTTTTTTTTTTAAGGAAAGTTTTGGTTTTTCTTAAGATTTTATTTATTTATTCATGAGAGACAAACAGAGAGAGAGAGGCAGAGACACAGGCAGAGGGAGAAGCAGGCTCCATGCAAGGAGCCCGATGTGGGACTCAATCCTGGATCTCCAGGATCACACCCCAGACTGCAGGCAGCGCTAAACCGCTGCGCCAACCGGGGGCTGCCCCGCCTTTTAGCTTTCATGTCATGTGTTGCCCTGCTGCTTGGGAAGCTGCATGCTATTCCTTTCCCTGTGGTGCTGACTTTTCTAGCCTGCTCTGCGCCTTCCGAGTCTGATGCTAATTGGTGACATAGCACCACGTGGACCTCCAGGGGAGGAGCTACGTCCTTGCCACTTCTCTCCCACCTCTTGTGCAGCTGTGGTCTCGATTCCTCTTGTCTTGTTCTCTAAAATCGCAGTTCACAGAATTGCTTACTCGTATCTTTGCCCAACGTTCTTGCATCTCTGATCTTTCCTGTTTCCTCTTTTTTCTGTAACAGCTTTATTAAGATATAACTTATGACTGGCCTCCTTCACTTAGCATGTTTTCCAGGTCCATCTGCTTCATAGCATCATGTATCTATATTTCATTCCTTTTTACAGCTGGAGAGTACTCCATTCTGTAGATACATTTTATCCATTTATTATTATTATTTTTAAAATTTTTTATTTATTTACTCATGAGACACAGAGAGAGAGAGAGAGGCAAAGACACAGGCAGAGGGAGAAGCAGGCTCCATGTAGGGAGCCCGACGTGGGAATCGATCCCTGGTCTCCAGGATCATGCCCTGGGCCGAAGGCAGTGCTAAACTGCTGAGCCACCCGGGCTGCCCCCATTTATTATTGATGGACATTTTGTAGATTATGAATAACACTGCTGTAAATATTAGGGTACAAATCGTTGTGTGCATATTTTTACTTTTCTCAGGTAATACTTAGGAGTGGAATTGCTGGGTGAAATGGTAACATATGTTTAATTTTATTGGGATTTGCCAGACAGTTCCAGACTGGCTGTCTCATTTTATGTCCCCACCAGCAATGTGTGAGGGTTTGCCTCACTTTTAATGATGTAATTTGTCTTGTTGAGCTATAAGAATTCTGTACACAGGGATACCTGGGTGGCTTAGAGTTGAGCATCTGCCTTTGGCTCAGGGTGTGATCCCGGGGTCTTGGGATCGAGTTCCACATCAGGCTCCCTATAGGGAGCCTGCTTCTCCCTCTGTCTGTGTCTCTGCCTCTCTGTCTCTCTCATGAATAAATAAATAACATCTAAAAAAAAAAAAAATTCTGTGTACTGTGGGTAGTAGACCCTTATCAGATATGATATGCAAATAATTTTCTTCATTCTGTTGTCTTTTTACTTTCTGAAAATGCCCCTTGATACAAAAATGGTTTTGATTTTGATGTTTAATTTATCCATTTTTTTCTTGTAGTCATGCTTTTGCTGTAATAGCTAAGAATCCATTGCTAAATCCAAACTCATGAATATTTTCCTGTTTTCTTCTAAATTCTTTTTGATGTTGTTGTTAAAGATTTTATTTATTTATTCATGAGAGACAGAGAAAGAGACAGAGACACAGGCAGAGGGAGAAGCAGGCTCCTTATAGGATCACATCCTGAGCCAAAGGCAGATGCTCAGCCATTGAGCCACCCAGGCACCCCTCTTCAAAGAGTTTTATAGTTTAATCTCTTATGTTAATTCTTGGGTCCATTCTGAGTTAATATTTGTACATGATTTGATGTAGGGTTCCAGCTTCATTCTTGGCATGTGAATGTCCAGTTGTGCCAGCAACATTTGTTGAAAAGACTTATTTTTTTTCCCCCACAGAATGGTCTTGGCACCCCTGTTCAAATCAGTTGACAATAGATATATGGGTTTATTTCTGAATGCTCAGTCTTGTTCCTTTGATCTATATGTTGTGTTTATACTTTTGTTTGTTTGTGTTTATACTTTGACTTACATGTTTATATTTATGTCTGGGTTACTATTGCTTTTTAGTAAGTTTTGAAATTGGGAAGTGTAAGTTGTCCAATTTTGCTATTCTTTTTTTCAAGATTGTTTTTGCTATTTGGAGCCCCTGGTGGTGATTCTATATGAATCTTAGAATCAGCACACCAGTTTCTACAGAGAAGCCAGCTGGGATGGTGACAGGGGTTGTGGTGAAACTGTAGATCACTTTGGTTAGAATGGCCATCATTACAATAGCAAGTCTTCCAATTTGTTAACATGGGATCTTTTTCAATGTATTTAGATATTTGATTTTCTTTCAACCATCATTTGTAGTTTTTAGAGCTTGCATTTTGTACTTTGAGTTTATTCCTAAGTTTTATTTTTCTTGATGTTGTAAATGTATTTTTCTTAATTCTCTTTTCTGATTCATTGTTGCAAGTGTATAGAGATACAGTTTAATTTTGTATAGTGATCTTGCAGCTTGCAACCTTGCTGAATTCCTTTATTAGTTCTGACAGATTTTTAGTAGATTCCTTAGAATTCTCTCTACATAAGGTCATCTGAGTGAGCATGAAGAAAATTTTCTCCGTTTCCAATTTAGATGCCTTTTAAGTTTTTTTCCTGCATAGCTGCCCTTGCTAGAATCTTTAGTATAGTGTGGAATAGATGTTGCAAGAACAGGCGTCTCTAATCTGTTCCTAGTCTTGTTGGGACAGTGTTCAGTCTTTCATCATTATGTATATATAATGTTAGCTGTGGGTTTTTCACAGATATCCCTTATCAGGTTGAAGAAGGTACCTTCTTTAAAAATGAAAAAAAAAAAAAGGGTACCTTCTTTTCCTATTTTGTTGAGTGTTTTTATCAGAAAGGATGTTAGAGTTTATTTTTTTTAATTTTTTTTAAATTTTTATTTATTTGTGATAGTCACAGAGAGAGAGAGAGAGAGAGAGAGAATGAGGCAGAGACACAGGCAGAGGGAGAAGCAGGCTCCATGCACCGGGAGCCCGACGTGGGATTCGATCCCGGGTCTCCAGGATCGCGCCCTGGGCCAAAGGCAGGCGCCAAACCGCTGTGCCACCCAGGGATCCCATGATGTTAGAGTTTATTAAATGTCTTTTCTGCAGCAACTGAGATTATTGTGTTTATTTTTTTGGTAGACAGGGCATAATATTACTTTGTTTTTGGATGTTAAAACCAACCTCACATTCCTGGTATAATTTTCACTTGGTCATGGCATATGATCTTTTGTGTATGTTGCTAGATTGAATTTGCTGTTATATTGTTGAGGATTATTGCATCCGTATTCATAAGAGATACCAGTTTGGAGTTTGCATTTGGTTTTGGTATCAGGTAATACTGGCATTGTCAAGTGATCTAGGAAATGTTGTAGCCTCTCACTTTCTGGAGGGGTTTGAGAATGACTGATGTTAATTTTTCTTTCAATATTTGATAGAATTCAATGGTGATGCCACCTGCACCTCCACCTAGCTTTGTAGTTGGTGTTTTGATGCCCAGTTCAGTCTCCTTATTTGTTAGAGATTTGATGATATTGTCTATTTCTTCTTGAGTCAGTTCTGATAGTTTGTGTCTTTTTAGGAATTTGTCTCTTTTATCTAAGTTGTAGAATTTATTGGCCTAAAATCTGGTTTTTCTCTTCTTCAAGTAAACCCTTTAGAAATTACATTAGTAACGTAGTGAAAGTCTTTTGGAAAATTCTACACTCTGTTTATCTGGATATGTTTATAATTCTCCACAGTATTGAAATTTTTTCTTTTCTTTTTTTTTTTTTAATTTTTATTTATTTATGATAGTCACAGAGAGAGAGAGAGAGAGGCAGAGACACAGGCAGAGGGAGAAGCAGGCTCCATGCACCGGGAGCCTGACGTGGGATTTGATCCCGGGTCTCCAGGATCGCGCCCTGGGCCAAAGGCAGGCGCTAAACCACTGCGCCACCCAGGGATCCCTGAAATTTTTTCTATGTAAGAAGGGGTTCAGTGTTTTTCTCCTAGTGTTAAACCATTCTGTGGAACATCATCTGACCAGGGAGTGTGCTGCTGACAGGTCTTCTAACTGTCCTTTTCTCGGGAGGGGAGTGTTTCCTATGCCTGTTTTAGGAGCTTGTCGTTCTCATTATTGGACATTTTAGTGCATTGTGATTAGGTATGGGGTACCTTGTATTCATTTATGCAGCTCTCTATGAACATGTGCTTCCTCTATTTGTGGATTTATATCTTCTATGATTTCTGGAAAATTCTCAGCCATTTTCTCTTCACATATTTTCTCCATTATCCTGTTCTCTTCTTCAGGGACTCTAGATATAGAGCAAACCTCATTTTATCTTCTCACATATCATAACTGTACTTCCTATTTTTCATCTTTTTGTAATACATTCTAGGTATTTCTTCAGTTTTGCCCTCCTATCCATGCAGTCTTTCTTCACTTGTGTCTAATCTGCTAGTTTGTTGAGTTTTTCCTGTTTCAGTAGTTATATTTTTATTTCTCAAAGTTCTGTTTGGTCCATTTCCATATCTGCTTGGTATTTTTGATAGTTCCTCGTTACTTGCTCAATTTTAAATTCCATCTTTTACTTCTTTAAACAATCTTTGAAGCTATTCATGTTCTTTACTTGATATCAGATAATAAAACTTCAGAGATAATTTCTGTGTTGTTTTGGCTGATTCATCAATGCTGTATTGTCTGCTTGGGTTTTTAGTGGTCCATGATTGTGAGTTCGTGTTTGGTCTTTAATCTGTGGGAATCCTGGGGACCCAAATAGGAGATGCTTTCCTCTAGGGAAGATACAGAGCTTCTTAAGCTGTGGCTTAAGAGAGAAATCTGTTTAGACCCCATACTAACTGGGGCTTATTCCTAGAAGCAGTGCTTCCACTGACATCTGCCTGCAGAACAGCTGAGACTTATTTGCTCCTTGCTCAAAACCCTAGTTTTGGCTCTTTTAGGGGTGAATGGCAAGAAGAGGGGATTGAATTAGCGATTTCCGATTTCCCTTATCTTTAGCAGGCTGAAAGTGTACTGAAAGAAGGTTTTTTTTTTTTAAAAGATTTTTATTTATTTATTTGAGAGACAGAGAGTGAGTGAGTGAGCATGACCTGGGAGAGAGGTAAAGGGGGAGAGGGAGAAGCCGACTCCCGGTTGAGCAGGGAGCTTCATGTGGGGCTGAATCTCTGGCCTCTGAGATCACACCCTGAGCCGGAGTCAGAGGCTTAACTGATTGAGCCCTCCAAGTGTCCCTGAAAGGTATGTTTATAGGGATTTAGTTGTTTTGTGGGAGGGCCCCTGGAAATCCTCTGTATTCCCTGAAAGTGACATTCTCTGTAGTATGGTCATGTTACTGTCATTTATTTGGGTATTGTTTTTAATTTGTTATTATTAAAAATAATGTTGACATTCCCATTTTTGTACTTTTTTTTTAAAAATTTTTTATTTATTTATGATAGTCACAGAGAGAGAGAGAGAGGCAGAGACACAGGCAGAGGGAGAAGCAGGCTCCATGCACCGGGAGCCCGATGTGGGATTCGATCCCGGGTCTCCAGGATCGTGCCCTGGGCCAAAGGCAGGCGCCAAACCGCTGCGCCACCCAGGGATCCCTCATTTTTGTACTTTAATCCTCATGCACCTAGGCATATCTGTGAAGTACATTATTGGAAGTAAAATTGCTAGATTGATAATAGATTCTGTCAGTATTGTCCTTCCAAAAAGATTCTGGCAATTTATGTTCCTTCTTGCAACAGTTGAGGGCCCTCTTCCTGCATGCCCCCCAAAACGCTATTTGTTACCAATATTTAGGATTTTAATTTTCTAAACTTTTATTCTCAACCATTTATATTGTGAAATATAGCACGGCCCAGTGATGTGTCACAAAGCAAACTCTTGTGGAATTACTTATGTCTGGATGTAGAACACTGGGAGCCAAACATAATCCCTGTTGTTATTCTGCTACTTATTCCTCTTTCTTTTCTTCCAAGAACTGTTGTATTGACTTATATTTCTTGAGTTTAGTTTTGGTTTTGAGCTTTATATATGGAATTCTACCTTTTTTTAAAGAAGGAAAAACAACTCTATATACTGTTTGTAAGATTCACTCATGTTACTGTGTGCATTTCTATACTTGCATTGCTTTATAGTGATCACTGAATAGATATACCATGCTTTATCCATGTTACTGTTGATGGATGTTTGGGTTCTCTGTTTTGGGCTGCTGTGGATAAAGCTGCTTATAAAACATTCTTACCCAGATCTCTTGGTGTACATGTTACATGTTTCTCTTGGATGTGTTCCTAGGAGTGGAATTTCTGGGCCAGAGATTTGAGCATATTAGCTTTAGGAGATACTGCAAAACAGTTACCTCCTTATATTCCCTACAACTGACTAGAGTAGTTCCCATCACTCCTCATCTTCTCCACCACTTGGCTGTGGCTTTTTTAGCCATTCTGGTGACTAGTGGTGGCTTGTTGTGATGATGAGATTAAGCACCCTTTCATATGTTTATTGGCCATCTGTGTTTTGCGTGAAGCCTCTTGCCCAGGTTTTGTATGACTCTTTTTCTTACTGATTTGTAGGAGTTCTTTATGTATTCTGGATAGAAGCCCTTTGTCAGATATATATGCTACTGGTGTCTTTGACTGTAGTTTGTTACTCTACTCTCTCACTGGAATACTTTTAAGAATTCGGAAGTTCGGGCAGCCCTGGTGGCGCAGTGGTTTAGCGCTGCCTGCAGCCCGGGGTGTGATCCTGGAGACCCAGGATCAAGTCCCACATCCGGCTCCTTGCATGGAACCTGCTTCTCCCTCTGCCTGTGTCTCTGCGCCTCTCTCTCTCTCTCTCTCTGTGTCTCTCATGAATAAATAAATAAAATCTTTAAAAAATAAATAAATTCCTTTAAAAAAAAAGAATTCGGAAGTTCATAATTTTAAGGTAGTTTAATTTATGTCTTTCTTAAGAAGTGTTTATATTGGGCAGCACAGCCCAGGTGGCTTAGCGGTTTAGTGCCACTTTCAGCCCAGAGCCTGATCCTGGAGACCCAGGATCAAGTCCCATGTTGGGCTCCCTGAGTGGAGCCTGCTTCTCCCTCTGCCTGTGTCTCTCTGTCTCTCTGTCTCTCATGAATAAATAAGTAAAATCTTTAAAAAAAAAAAAAAAAGTGTTTATATTTTATCTATCTTAGGGTCCTCCAGGTATTAAGAAACCTTTATTGTTTTGCCTATCTCATTTGGTGGGTATGGCATGAGGTAGGGTTTTATTTTATTTTCATATGGAATTTTCCCAGAATCACAGGAATTATCCTTATCACTAGAGTCAAAACAAGCCTTGATACCCAGTAGAGCAAATCCTTTTACCTTCTGCAAGAATATCCTTTTCCTTGTAATCTTAACCTTTGCTTGTGTACATAGATCTTGGAATTAACTTGTTCAGTTCTACAAGGAAAAGCAGTAACAAACCTGTTGGGATTTTGATTGGTTTGGCATTAAAATGACAACAGGAGCTAACAACTATACAATATTGAGTCTTCCAACATGGGCATTTTCTATTATTTTAGGTGTTATTGAAAACTAATAAAAGTGTTTTAGGATTTTCTTTCTTTCTCTCTCTCTTTCTCTCTCTCTTTCTTTCCTTTCAAGATTTTATTTATTCATGATACAGAGAAGGGGCAGAGACACAGGCAGAGGGAGAAGCAGGCTCCATGCAGGAAGCCTGACTCCATCCCTGGACTCCAGTATCACGCCCTGGGTGGAAGGTAGGCACTAAACCGCTGAGCCTCTGGGATTCCCTGGGATTTTCTTTAGAGGGGTCTTATATTTTATTAGATGTACTCCTAGATATTTGATGGTTTTAGATATAAATGGTATGTTTTAAAATATATTTTTTAAAGATCGTATTTATTTATTCATGAGAAACACACACACAGAGGCAGAGAAACAGGCAGTGGGAGAAGCAGGCTCCATGCGGGGAGCCTGATATGGGACTTGATCCAGGGACCACAGGATCATGACCTGAGCCAAAGGCAGATGCTCAAACATTGAGCCACCAGGTGCCCCTAAAATATTTCTTAAAAAAGATTTTGAGAGAGAACTCACACAAGCAGGGGCAGCAGCAGGCAGAGGGAACCGGAGAAGCTGTCCTCCCTGCTCAGCAGGGAGCCAGACATGAGGCTCATCCCAGGACCCCAGGACCATGATCTGAGCTGAAGGCAGATGCTTCACTGACTGAGCCAACCAGGGGCCTCTCTTTTAAAATATTTCATTTTAGGGGCCCCTGGGTGGCTCGGTTAAGTGTCTGACTCTTGGTTGGGGCTTAGGTCATGATCTCAGGGTGCTGGGATCGAGCCTCACAGGTTTCCTGTTCAGCGGAGAGTCTCTTTGTCCTTATTTACTCTCCCTTGCCCCTCCATGTGCACGCACTCTAAGATAAAATAAAGACATTTTTATATTTCATTTTAAAGTGTTTGGGATATAGAGGAATGCAATTGGTTTTTCTATTTGACCTTCTATATGTCAACCTTGCTAAACTCACTGATTCTAACCATTCACTTAGAGCTTTTGGATTTTGGTTATATGGAATCGTATGTCTATGAATTTGATTATTTGCTTTCTAATCCTTATGCCTTTTACTTTGGTTTGCTTAGCTGTATGTAGTTATGACAGTTAGAAATCTAGTCTCATTCCCATTCTCAGAGAAACCATTTTACCACTAAGTTATTTGTTGTAGGTTTTTGGGGTTATTTATTTTTTATACAAATAACAAATATTTTAATTAAGGTGTTTCTTTTTTTTTTGCATACATGTTTGTGGGTGATATTTTTTGTAATATCTTTGTTAAGTCTTGGTATTGACAGTATGCCTGCCTCATTAAACATATGAAGAATGTTTGCTCATTTTCCGGTTCTCTGGAAGAGGTGAAGAAAGAACTGTATCATTTTTTCCTTAAATGGGCATCCAGGCGCCCCTCATAATCTTTTTTGTATCGACTACTAGCAACATTCCATTATGGTGGGAGAACACAGTCCATATGGTCCTTTGAAATCTGAGATTAGCTCTTGATCCTTTGAAATATGTTGTAATTTGTTTTATATATAAAGGTCAATATATTTAAAAAATGCTTCTGTGCATACTTGGAAAAAAGGTGTCTTCTCAAATTGTTGTGCAATGTTTTATATCTTCCCATTAGGTCAGAATGTGTTCAGATCTTTTATAACCTTATTTTACTGTCTGCTTCTTCCAAAAGGAAGATGTTTTGAAGTTTTACATAATAATTATGGAATTTTCTGTTAGTTATTTTGAGGCAGGCTATATTATCAGCTTCCTTAAATTTGTAATTGTTAAACCCTCTGGTAAATAAAAATTTTCATTTTCAAGTGTCATTTATAATTTTCAATGCCCTTATCTCTGTAAAGTTTCCTTTGATACCAGTGTAACTTATCTAGGTTCTTTTGGTTAATATTTGCACTGCATTATCTTTTTCTGTTTTTGTTTTTCTTGTTTTTTTGTTTTTGCTTTTTTAATATTTTATTTATTTATTCATGAGAGAGAAAGAGGCAGAGGGAAAGGTAGGCTCTGTGCAAGGAGCCTGATATGGGATTCGATCCTGGGACTTCAGGATCACGCCCTGGGCCGAAGCCAGGTGCTAAACTGCTGAGCCACCCAGGGATCCCCTCTTTTTCTGTTTTTAATATTTGTGTTTGCAATTAACCATTTATCATGGTTTGATATTTTTTTACTTGGGTTTAATTTTTACCGCCTGCTTTATTAGGTTTCTTTTCTTTCAGGTTATTGTTATTATTTTTTTATCACACCATTTCTCCTGTCTGTTGGAAGTTTCTGAGTCTCTTGCTTTTTCTCTCTTAGTGGTTATCCTAACCTTTGCAGCAAGCGGTTGACCTCTAGCACCTTCACTCTGTTTTTGGACAAGAAAATTCTTAGAGTGTATTTTACTGTCCCCCTGACTTAAATCCTATTGCTGTGTATTCTCTTGTTTTAAACTCAAGGAGATGATTACCGTTTATACAGTCCATGTCCTTTTACCAACATGTTTCTCGTGTTGCTCTTGCTTGGCCCTGCACCCCAGAGCTTTTACCTCTGGGATGATGTTGTCTGAAGATACCCTTGTGTCTCCTCTGTGTAGGTCTGCTAGTGACTCAGCCTTGTGTTTGTTTTGTGATGTGTAAAAGTGATTTTGTTTTTTTAGAGTCATTCTTGAGTCTGTGGCTTGATGTCTTTACTCAGTTTTGGAAAATATTTGGCCTTATTAACATCTTCAAATTTGATTTCTGTCCGTTTCCTTCGTATTTTCCAGCTATTTTACTTAACATGCTTCATTCTGGATATTTTTCCTTGGATCTATCTTCCAGTGTAGCAAGTCTCTTGAATTTTTCCTAATCTGTTAAAACTATCTCTTAAATTCTTAATATTGATTTTTATATTTTTTCAGTTCTAGAATTCACATATAGTCTATAGTCTCCAGCTCTCCTCTCATTCTTAATTTTGTCTTTTATTCTTTGACCAGAGCAGGATATCTGTCTGGTACCTATAGCAGTTGGGGACCATGTGTAGGTCTGCTGACCTGGGACTGGGATATTTTTGCACATTTTCACTCATGTCATGTGTTATACCTGCATATTTTAATTTGTGTGCCAGTCACTGTATTTTACAGTTCTTTAGAAATTATTTGTAAGGCCTGGGATAGTGTCTTCTTCCAGAGGAGATCTTGGGTTTGCTTCTGCTGGGGGCCAGGGAAGCCCTAGCAAGTCGGGGGTCCTCTCACCCCAGTTTTGGTGACTCATCTCTTTGAAGCAGGGCTGCAGGTCCTGGAAGGCTGCTAACCTGAAGACAGGGTTCACGGTTCCCCAGCTTCCTCTGGTTGTGCCGCAGCTGGGCTGGCCCTGAAGACACAGGCTTTACTCAAAGTGAAAGTCTAGCCCTTCCATTCTCCATTCTGTGTCTGACTATATTTGTAGTTTTGTGCATCTGATAAGTGAAAAATGTTTGGTATAATTTGCATTTCCTTGATTAGTAGTGAGTGAGAGCTGTTCAATCTAACAAATTCAAATGATAATGTGAAACTTCGAAAAACAAAGGGGGTTTTGCAGCTGGTTCCTGGACTGTGGTGGGGTGCGGTCCTGGTGCTGACCTCTCCGTCCCCACAGGTGCAGCAGTACCGGGTGGCCATGACTGCGAAGGACTGCTCCATCATGATTGCGCTCTCCCCTTGCCTGCAGGATGCGAGGTGAGCTGCTTCTGCTGTCCCCTCACACCTAATCGTGCACCGCGGTTTGCTTAACTGCTTGCTCTCTATACGTTTGTGATTTTTTTTTTAAAGATTTTTTTTGAGAGCAAGCGACTATGAGAGAGGCCATGAGCCAGGGGGAGGGGGAGGAGAAGCAGACTCCCCACCAAGCAGGGAGACGACATGGGGGTGCGATCCTGAGACACTGAGATCATGACCTGAGCTGAAAGCAGATGCTTCACTGACTCAGCCACGCAGGCACCTCTATAAGCTTGTGATTCAGTTGGAAAGACATTTAGAGAGAATAACTTACAATGTCCTATTAGAGACTACTATGATTTTCTAAGAATATACTCCAAAGACTTAGCAGCAGTTTGGATCCTATGGTAGAAATTCCTCTCAAAGCCCCACGTGCCCACTGATGTGTGGAGGCCAGAGGAGCCTCCTTGGCCCTCACTTTGCCTATGGGGCAGCACGTCTGCCATCCGGCTTCCTGTTGGCAGGTCTCTTTGGATGTTAGTATTGTGTCTGGTCCCCTCCCCTTCCTTTTTTTTAGGAATTCAGGATGAACCTGATAATCTTTTTTTGCTAATTAGATGGCGTCGTCAGCAGTGATCCTCGTGGTGCCAAACCCCACACAGTGTTTGTGGAATGTTCTACATTCTTCTGACATGTGTTCCTGGGTCAGGATGACCTTATCGTTGGCTGCCAGCCACCCCTTTTTGAACTAAACATTCCCAGGGCTGCTGTTCCCTGGCAGGCACAGAGCAGAGAGGAAACACATAGGGATGTTCAGAGGGTGTGTCACACACAGAGGCTGTTCTGTTTAGTTGAGGACCCCCGTGATCCCGTGAGGAAGTGCCTGCCGTGCACTGATGCGGTCACATGACAGGAGCATGCAGAGGTCACCCGCTGCCCTTCCTGAAACAGGCCTGCCCTCAGGAATGCACGGGGCTGGCCGGGGCCTGGCAGGCCCCACCAGCTGCTTGGCAGATGCTGTTGGGGCAGGGGTGGAATACAGGCCCCGGAGCCCCGTGGGGCAGCGTGGAAGAGTCCGGCGTTGGGAGTGGAGCCCTGGGCTCACGGGAGGTTGTGCTGGACACAGCGACATGTTGTGTAGCTTGAGCGCCGGTTGGGTCATGGCTGGGACCCCAGCGGCTGAGTCCGGATGCCCTCTCCCCACAAGGAGCACTTGGGAGCAGGCATGGAAAGTGAGAGCCTCGGCCTTGATTAGCTTCCTTAGAACAGGAGTGTGTTCATTTTCCCCTCCTCCCAGGCAGGAGCTTGGGAAATTCGTGGTATTTGGGATGCCTTCCAAATCTAGAAGAGTAGGAAGTGTGGGGAAACTAGGACTCCTGAGTATTTTTCTTGGGCTTATCTAAGCTTATGTATTTAACCAGTCGCCGGACGTGAGCCTCTGAGGGCTGAGTGAGATGGATACACAGCAGTTTTAGTACGGAGTTCAAAACTGGCCTCTCAGTGGTTGGTTTTAATACAAATAATTGTTCGTTTTTTGTCATAAGCACATGACTATTCTGATGTTTAGAAAACACAAAACTAAGCTTTAAAAACAAAACATCAAACACTGCAGATAAGATGTGAGACTAAGGCACGAAACCAGATCTCTCTCCCCAGAGGTGAGGAGCCTCAGGGAACAAATGGGCTTCTCAGCAGATGTGGGGAAAAGTGCGTGAAGGAAGTTTACTGCGGCGGGCTGGGGAAAGGCTGGGCCTGTGTGCTCCTGGTGGGCATCACAGGGCGTGAGCCCTGAGCAGGGTGGGGGTTTGGGGTCCGTGTGTCTTCAAGCTGCTCTTTCCTTTGCAGCTCCGATCAAAGGCCTGTGGTCCTTTCATCGAGATCCAGGTTTGCTTTCTCTGTGTCTGTGCTGGACCTTGACCTCAAGCCCTACGAGAGCATTCCTCACCAATACAAACTGGATGGCAAGATAGCCAACTTCTATTCAAAGACTGTACACGCCAAAGACACGGCCATGATGTCGCCCAGGTTCAAGGAGAGCGAGGACTGCACGTTAGTCCTCCATAAGGTCTAAGCGCTTCCTTCGGGGTCTCGGAGCCTCGAACACACAATGCGAGGGTTGGACGAGAGCGCTGTTCTGTTGTGCTGGGAGACCTCTGGCTGTGAACATGGTTGCTGTTTAGCCCTTGTGCAGGCGGGACTGCGTCTGGGGGACCGGGAATGGAAGGTCAGCAGACGCACCCTCCGGGATGAGGAGGTGGGGGCTCGTGCGCCGTGTCCCCACCCCTTCCTCCCCACCTGGGGCTCATGTTTAATCTCTGATGTCAAAGCCTTAAGACCCAAGGTTTGGCGCTCCTACCACCACATGCTAACGTAGAAAACTTGAATTGTCCCATACATCTTATAGTTTGGACTTGAAGGAAAACATGGATACTACTGGACCTGTCCCAGCCGAGTTACGTGGTCACTGTTTTCTGTGCGAGCCTCTGGTCAGCACAGATGTTGTGGGCGCTGTGCTGCCCACAGGCAGGTGGCTGGTGTGAACGTTGGTCCTGAGCTGTTGTGGACTCGGGGTCTCTGTGGAGGTGCCACGGCCACGGCTCTGCACAGGGTCATCGGGGAGTGGGACTCAGGTCACGGGCAGACACCACTCACATGAGCACTGAGTCTCTTTTTAGCTCAATGATTTTCTCTTTTACTTCAGTGGAGATGAGGTGTTCCTGCCCCAGTGTGGTCGCTGCTGCCCAGAGCGGGGGTCAAGGCGACTCCACGCCAGGCGCTCTGGGTGTGCAGGGAGCCCCGCCGGAGCCAGTGTGATGCATCCCTGCTCCCTCAAGATGAGTGACTTCTGGCTGGCACCAAGAGGGTTCTCGTTGGGGTCACCGTGGGTGTGCCCGGCTGCTATGAAAACTGTGGGGAATCTTGGCTTCGGTTTTTTATTCCATGGTAGGTTGTACAGATTATTTATATCATCGTTTTGAGGGACTAATGAAGGTTTATTGTAACATAAGATTATAATAGTGAAACCACGGGATTGTATGAAAATGCTACATGAAAAATAATATTTTGCTGATTGTAAATTTTTGTGGGGAATTTTGTGATAACTTGAGAATTATACTTGTTTGAATCAAACCAGCTCTCAGAATTTATTCAACGTTGTTCTAACATTTACATCTTCCACACTTGAAGGTTCAAAAAGGTGCCAATGACTTGTGGCTCCTCTGTGTGCACTGGGGGGCAGGCAGCTGGTGAGATGCCCCCACAAGGACATGGGAGGATGGAAGCATCTGTGTTGCTGGTGTGTGTGAGGTGGGCTTGCCTGGGGTGCTGCCCTGGGGTGTGGTGGGGGAAGGCCCTTCAATGCAGAGGCTTCGTATGAGGGGACAAGGCTGCATTACTGCATTTTTTAAGCTGATTACTCCACTTCTATGTGAAGACCACAAAGAAAGAGTGGGGGGCAGAGCAGGGTGGCAAGGTGGGTGGTGTGTCGCCCTGGTGTCTGGAATGTCTAAGGACTGTGGCCCCTGCGTGGCAAGGGGAGGGCCAACCCTCAGGACGCCTCCACCCTCAGACTTGGTGAGAGGGGACCAGCTGCTCCCCCAGATCCAAGGATGGACACTTCTGTACTTTCTGAAAAGTTAAGCTTTTCTTTTAATTTTTTTTTCGTAATCTATTACCAACGTGGGGCTCACCTCACGACCCCAAGATCAAGAGTTGCATGCACCCCCAACCAAGCCTGCCAGGCATATGATCCATGTCTGGCATTTTGTTTTCAAATAGTCATGTTTATTTTTCCACATCCCGTCAGCTTATATATCATGTGCCGAAACTGCACAGACACTGTGTCCTAAAGGCGTGGTTTTTCTCTGGAAGCCGGTAACTCTTTATGTGGAATGAAATCACACACCTGCGTGTTTGCCGGAAACTGGTTGTCTGCTGGGCACAGAGATGTTATCAGGCTTTCTAGAGCAGCTTCGATGCCCAGCACACCCAGCAGGGTTCTGAAGCGGAGGGGCGCAGTCTCCAGGATGTGGTGCTGGTCTAGCTCCAGGGCTGCAGGGAGAACATGTGGCTGAGACGCTCCGCCAAGGCTTCCCCCAACGCCTCCACCCCTTGACAACTGTCATGACTGTGAGCCAGGCATGGACCAGGCACGGACTTGCACGCCAGGGCTGGGAACTGTCCCTTCTCACCTCTACTTTCAATTACTGGTAAATGGATGTAAACTGTACACAGAGATTTCCAACTTTTGATTCTTGCCATGAAAACCAGATGCCAGAAGCAGGCGTCAGTTGGGCACATAAGTCCTCAGCACTTCCCCTGTGGGCCCCTACCTTGCTGTGGCACTTTGGGGAGAAGATCCAGCTTCGGAAAAACCTTCCCTTCTTCCTCCATGTGCATCCTCCAAACGACGACCAGCTCGAACCTGGAAGATGTGAAATCCATCCCTAAGTGCTGTTTGGAATCTGTGAAGTGTCAACAATGTGGCACTGTCACCCTCCCCGAGCAGGTGCCCCTGCATACATCTGCCCACCAACAAAGAGGGAACAGACCCCAAGACCAGCAGAATGCTGTTCCGTCCATGATGTAGAGCAACAGGGATGTGTGCTGCTCTGAGAAGCAGCAGTGACAGGAAGTCGAGCTGCTACCCCCAGGCTCCTGCTGCCAGCACAGGGCCCATGGACTCAGGGGTCAGAACCCAAATGCCCAAGACCTGGAGGCGGCAGGAATACACTGCTAACGGAGCAGAAGCACCGAGGCCGAAGTGCACACAGCTACCCGAGCCCACAGGAGCTCGCTCTGGGGTGATGCTGACGGACGCAGGACGTCCAAGAAGCCCGCAGTTATGGAGCCATTTTAAGGTCTGAAAACAAAACGTGTAGGCTGTGCACATGCCTCAGGTGCGTGGGGGGCGGGGTCCCCACATGCACACACGGGCCCCAGGGGTCCTCTCTGCCTTTCCCGCAGCCAGCCAGTGAGGACAGAGCCTGGTCTGCAGAGGGCCTAGCACCACAGCTGCGGCTGCACTGCCCTCGCCCTCACAGTTCTGTTGTCTCCAGGTCACCTGACACTCGCATTCTACCACTTGGACCCCTCATCTGGGTGCTGGGGAGGCTGCCCTGTGGGGCGTCCACACTCACCCTGGCTGGCAGGCGCTCCGGACCCCCATGCAGCTGGACGCGGCCCCCTCTGGGAGGTGCACGACTTCCGGGTACTTGTCCTGGGGGAGATGAGGCAGGAATGGGGCACTCAAGCGGCGTCCATCCACGCGTGTTGCAGTGCCCTGGCTGAGGCCTGCTGCGGGACTGTCCTGGTCCCCACACCATGCAGGCTCCACGCCACACAAGCCCCACGGTGCAGACGGCACATCCTCATGAGGGACAAGGAGGCAGGATTTCCCTGGAGTAGTGCGTCTAGGGCCAGCTAGGGCTGGGCCAGGGCGTGTGACTGGATCTCTCCCAGGCATGTTCCCGTGCACCCACCCCTGGCTCCAAGGAGTGACACCTGGTCCCTTGTCTCTGTTCCGTCAGTTCCCGGATATCTGCAGGGGACCCTGAACAACACGGGACTCCCGCCTCCTTTCCATGCATCCGGACATACTGTCCACATGCTGGCATGCGGACCCTCCATAAACTCTGCTCTCAATTCCACTCCCTCGAGTTTGACATCTGTCGCACTGTCAGGGCCCCTCTGCTGGTCCCCACAGGTGACCCCATCCTCCGACCCGGCCGACCCATTCCAGATCCTTCCACATCTGCATGGCCCCCACATGCTCTTCCCCGCAGGTCAGCAGATTAGGGAACAGCATCCTCCCCAGGCCCCTCTATGGTCCTGCTCCTTGGAGACCTGGGTGACCTGCACCCCTCGTTCTCTGCAGCTTCAGCACTTGGCCTGACTAGCCCCTCACGCAGAAGCGCCCGGGCAGGCCCCTGCCACCATGACCTCCCACCCTGCCCATCTGAGCGGGGGGTGGGCGCCACAGTGACCTTGTGTCAGTCTCCCCCAGAAGTGTGCCCACCACTCTGCTAACGGGATCTCAACAGCTGTGCCAAGTCCGCTTCATGAGACCACATGCCATCCTAGAGTCTAAGGTTTTCTGAGAAGGAAAGAAAGTGGAATTTCATAGATTTCTAGGCTTGCGACTATAAGGCAGGCTCAGCTTTCCCCTCTGCCTAATATTCTAGAAAAGCCACAGGGGCATGGGGAGCTCTACTCTCCCAGAACCAGCACCTGAGCATGGCCTGTGGCAGAGGGCCCGTGGGCTCCCAGGCTGCATGGGGGACGTCTTCTTTCCCTCCGTCCACTGGGCGACCTGAGGTCAGATGTGAGCCTGCCCTCGCTCCCTGGATCCTCATGGGACAGAGTGGCCAGGCTGGTGGGGTGGATGGCAGAACCGAAGCTTCAGACTGCTAAGGACACACGTGCTGCGTGTGCAGAACGAGGTCTTGTGGGGACAAAGATGTGGCATAGCCTCTCCAGGAGCAGCCTGTGGAGCCAGAGCTCCCAGACCCACATGTGAAAGATGCCGACGGAGCAAGAACACGTCCAAACACCAGGCCATTCTGACCAAACCCTGGGCTCGGCCTGGTTTAAACTTACAGTTTCTAATTTCAGTAAAACTGCGTATGAGAAAATATATACCTACGTGTTTTAAGTGAAAGTGCTGGTTGATTTGTAGACCTCAAGCTCTTCTAAATTAGTAACAGCTGCAGGAGGGACACCCGGAGGATACTCAAGCACCGCAGGGCCGGGGCCCAGGGGCAAGGCCACCTCACCAGCAGGAGGCGGCAGTGTTCACTAAGCCTGCCTCCCTCCCTCTCGCTTATAAAATAAAAATAAAATAATCAGTAGAAATGCTGACACAAGGAGGAGGTCAGGCACTTGGTGTTTGTGCAGAGTGCATGGGGCTGCGTGCGGCCGGGGGCAAGCTCCCTCTCACCTACACACTGGCCTCTTACGCTTGCCTGGTGACCTCAGGCGCTTGGGGCAGAAGCACACATGTGAAGGAAGTGGCGTGGGACAGACCCCAGGCGGCCAGTGGTGCCCAGAGATGGGTCTCGTGAACCCTGGTACGCGGCTGCTGCAGCTCTGAGGCCAACGAGTGCACTTCAGCAGCGACTTCGGGCCACGTGTGTTACTGTATGATGGGAGTTGTGCTTTCCTGGTGGTGAGAAGGCCAGGAAGAGGCTTTGCGATGTGGGTGCTCTGCACACGGGGCATCAGTCTTCATTCTAAGTGGGGATTCGACATGGGTATCTTTTCGGATGTTTGCCCCATGCCTGGGGGTCTGTGCCAGCCGGTGGCGGCTGCAGGGATGCTGGTTTGGGGTCAGACCCTTCCAAGCCCGAGACTTGCTGTGCAGTTGAAGTGGTGGCTGGTCCTAAGGGAACAGAGTCTTCAGGAGCAGACTGGAGAGGCCCAGCCTCATGCGCTGAGCCCAGAGGGGAAGGCGGGAAGGCGCAGGGCACCCTGCCTGCCTCCCCCTTACACATGAAGCTGAGATGCACCCGAGTGTCCACACACACGGAAGCCCCGAGCCGACACCTGCCGTGTGCCCCAGGCGCTGACCCGTGTGACCAGCCTCTCCTGTGCATGTTTTCAGGGCATGTGCCCACCGTGTGGGTGCCAGTGCCCTTCTTGCTGCCCGGTAACACCCCCTGTGGATGGCTGAGCTCTGGCTCCTGGAGATGATGCTGCTGTGGGTGCCGTGGGCACCTGTGTTCTACCTCGTAGTTATGCACTGGAGGGGTGGCCGCTGAGCCGTGTGGGGCTCCACCCCCTCGTTTGTAGGATTCTATGGGCAGCGCTGGACCGTCCTTATTGCTCATGTCCTTGCTGATGGGTTTAAACAGCGCCGCCCTCCTGGTGGGAGATCACCGTGGGTCTGCTGGTCGCTGGTTGTCAGGGATGGACATGATTGCTGAGCCTCCTCACATGGGCTCCCTGGTCATCCTCGCCTTCTCTGGGGAGATGTGTGTTCAGATCCTTTGCCTAATTTTCAAACTGGGCTATTTTTATTATTGATTATAATAGCTTTTTTTTTAAAGATTTTTTTTTTTATTTATTCATGAGAGACACAAAGAGAAGGCAGAGACATAGGGAGAAGCAGGTGCCCCATGGGGAGCCCGACGTGGAACTCGATCCCAGAACTCTGGGATCACGCCCTGAGCCAAAGACAGATGCTCAACCACTGAGCCACCCAGGAGTCCCTATAGTAGCTTTTTATATAGTCTGGATACAAAGCACCTGTCAGACTGTGGATTTCTCCCATTGTGTGGACTGTCTTTTCATGTCCTTACTGGTGTCACCTGCATAAAGTTTTCAATGTTGACGAAGTCCAATTTATCTATTGTCTTCTTGTGCTTCTGGTGCCACAGCTAAGAAACCACTGCTGAGCCCAAGTCACAGAGATTGACACTTGTTTTTTTTCTAAGAGTTTTTATATTTTCAGCTTTTAAAATTATTTCTTTGCTCCATGTTTACCTCTCTGTAGCTGGTGAGAGGCAGGCCACAGGCCACGTTCATTCTCCAAACTGTGACTGTCCAGCTGTCTCCATATTAGTTGTGGAAAAGACTGTTCCTTCCCCATTTAATTGGTTCTGGTTATGTGTTAGTAACATCTTGTATTTGAAAATGGCTGGTCCAGAAATGTGTGAGGTTTCACCAAAGGACGAAACAGCCCAGACTTTCCAACAGATGGTGCTAGGATGACTGAATGTATTTATGTAGAAAAATGAGCCTCCATGCTTCTCTCATACACAAATGGATCACAGATCTGAATGTAAGAGTGAAAACCATAAAACTTATGAAAAATTTAAAAATCCTTATAGTTCTGGGGGATCCCTGGGTGGCTCAGCGGTTTAGCGCCTGCCTTTGGCCCAGGGCGCGATCCCGGAGTCCCGGGATAGAGTCCCGCATCAGGCTCCCGGCATGGAGCCTGCTTCTCCCTCCTCATGTGTCTCTGCCTCTCTCTCCTCTCTCCATAACTATCATGAATTTAAAAAAAAAAAAAAAATCCTTGTAGTTCTGGGTTAAAGATTTCTCAGATACAAAACCAGGATCCGTAAAAGAAAAATAAATTGGTAACTGATATATTAGCTTCATTAGAATTAGAAATTATCAAAAAAAAAAAAAAAAAGAAATTATCAGCCTCGGGCTACGCGGAAAGGCCACTAAAAACTCATTAACAAGACAACCCAAAGCATGTAATGGTGGAAGGATTTAAAGATACCTCACCGAAGAAGAGATGTGGCAGGATAATGGAGGTATTGGTGCTCACTGGGGAAACGCAAATGACATCCAGCGAGATAGCCACCCTGGTGGGTGCGTGGTGCTAACAAGAGAAAGACTAAAATACCAAGTTTAGGGAAAGATGTGTGGTAAGCTCAGCATCAACCGTTGCTGGTGGGAACCGTGGGTCTGGTGGCTTAAGGGTTAGATACCTAGCACGTACCGCATGATCAGCCTGAGTATTCTCCTGAGAGAACCCAAGACGTGCCCAGAGAACTGTATGCAACTGTTCACTCATCAGGGCCCCAACCCAGAAACGAGGCCGGTCCCCACCGCAGGTGTGCAGACCACCCGGGCCATCTGCACAGGGACGTCCAGCAGCGTCACCCACACAGGAGCATGGACACGAGCCTGCAGGGGGAACAGAGGTCCTGGGGAGTGGGGTATGGGCTACAAAGGCATCTGTCAGGACTCAGCAAGCCAGCGAAGCGAGTGCATATTATCCTATGAGAACAAGACTGTTTCCACAGGAAGTTCCTCCAGTGTTGGGGCTGGGGCAGCTATGCCCTCTCAGCTCAGGGCGCTCTCCCTGAGGGCCTGCTTGGCACCGTGCTGGGTGCAGGGACCCTGTGGTGAGGGCCAAGCAAGTGGCCCTGGGGTTCAGGCCCGAATGAGGGGAGGTGGGGGCACCCAGAGCCAGTGGGCTTGGGCCAGCACAGACTCCCTGAAAGATGTGCCAGGGCTGCTGTGTGGTGGGTGGGCAGGCAGGCCTGGGGACTTGTGCCGGCTCTGGTCAGGGAGGACAGCCCCACGGGCCCAAGGAAGGAGAGAGACAGAATGAGGCCTCCCCAGGAGCAGGGAGGGGGTGCCAGGGCAACTGTGCCCACGGATGGGCCCACCGGCATGCCCTCCTGGGGAAGGAGCTTGGGGGGACCGGCCAGGGGGATGCACAATGAGACCCTGACAAGCATGGGATCCCTGGGCCCCCTTCCTTCGGGGGATCCCCGGCACCAGCTCACCTACGGTCTCCCCACTCCTGACGGCACCAGGTGCCTTTGCCCGGAAAGAAGGCTCAGGCAGGAGAGTGCATATGTTCCCATCATAGGATGACGCTGAGCATTCTCTGGGTGACATGCTGGCCACGGGATCCGTTCTCTTGGCCGGGGTGAGGGGGTGTCTCAGATGGTGGCGGCTTGCTCAGAGGACAGAGGGCCACTGGGGCAGTTCTGGGGAGGAGACCCATCACAGCACCAGCGCCTGGGACAATGGCCCAGGCCCCTGCACCCAGGCCCCAGTGTACAGCGGGTATGCCGAGCCTGCGCCCCAAGCTCCATGGCAGGAGGCCTCCTCTCACATGTTCCCGTTACGGACATGATGGGAAGACCAGCAGACTAGACTCTGTCGTGCAAGAAAACAGCCAGGAGGGGAGTCCATGCTGCCCAGCTTTCCTGGCTGTGCTCCTAGAAACATCCCTGCTGTCTGTGCCGGGGATCTGGGGTGAGCCCCCAGCCCCCATGGGTCCCTGCCCACCCTCAGATGCAGGCTCCCAGCCCCACACCCAGGAACCGCCCCAGAAACCAACTGGGAAATGCTGAGCAGCTCTGGCCAACTGCTGGCCGGGCACAGGGAACATGTGTTAGTAACACCACCAGCTGACCTGCTCCCAGCCCCCGGCGTCTGCAGGTGGTGTCTGGCCCCAGCCCATCCAGAGCTGCCCTCCCCCATCCTCTGTCTTGCTCTGGGGCTCTTGGCAGGGACCGGGAATCCCAGGGACCCAGCCCGTCAGAAGTGAGGACATGGGGGTTTTCCGACAGAAAGTCCCCGTGAAGGGTCCCTGGCTGTCAGGAAGGGCTGCACATCCATGTCAAGCCTGTAGCAGCCAGTTCCCACACTGTTTACATTTGTAAATGGGGAAAAAAAATCAAAAGCAGATTTGGTGCTTTTGGTGAAAATGATACAAAATTCAAACCCAAGTGGCCATGATGAGGTCCCGGAGGCGCAGGTGCACCCTCTGTCTGGTGGGTGCACACCTCCCCCCCCCCCCCCCCCCCCCCCCCCCCGCCCCGACACTGAGTTGGGAGGGAACTGTGCCACAATCACCTGTGTGACGCCATCTCCTCTTGGGAAGCGACCCTGGGGACGACTGTTGAACCCAGTGACCGGGGAGCATCTGTGCCACAGGGGCCTCAGCACCTCTGTTCCTGAGGGCCCAGGATGCCACCTGCTCCGCTTTCTTCCTTTTGACTCACTGTCCCCAAGCCCCCCCTCATCCCCAGGCCTCCAGCAGAGGTGCGAGCCCTGTCTGTGCTGCTGTGTCGGTTGCAGGACAGTCTTGAGACCTTCACAGGGCAGCCTTCTAGCCTAAATTCCTGGGTCCCATAACCATGTTTCTTTCTATTTCCCTATAGTTTCTGCTACATTTTTTGTATTTCATTTTACTTGTATTAAGCTAAAAAAAATTTCTCAAAAACCCCTCAGTTGCACATTTACAGTTGCCTGTTTCAGTTTTATTTATCCTGGGTCTGACCTTGCATCCGCAGGGCTTCTGCCCAGACAACAGCGTGTTGTGCACGGCCCAGCCCAGGGGCGTTGTAGAGCCCGTTCAGTCCGTGAGGTGGAGAGTGCTGTTCTCCTGTCAACAGCCCAACGGCCCCCCAGAAAGTCCAGATGCACAGTGTCCCCTGCACAATCCCCTGGTTCTGAGAGCAGCTCCCAGGGGCGGGGGCCCAGCGCACCGGGGACACGCCATCCGTATCACCCACCCCCTGTCCATCCAGCTCAGGGTGAGGAGGGCCCGTCTGTCCCACAGGCCTCCAAACCTGTCCATGCCCCCTCTCCACAGCAAGCAGCACTTTTAGGAAACCAAGCCGTTGCCAGCATGAGAGGTGACAGCATGAGGTGTGGCCACAAGCACCTCATCCGGGAAACATCAATGGGAGGAGGAGCAGAAGGCTACGGGATGCATAGGGAGAACCATCTACAAACACTGTTCTCCCCCATTTGAGAAACCAGCTGGGGAGCGTGTGGTGGTCCGTGCGCAGCAATGCGTTGGGGTGTGAGGCCAGAGCCCTCGCCCGGCTGGCGTGGACGGAGCCCCTGCGAGCGCGCGGCCCCTCCTCGAGCAGTCATCACAAAGGCGAGCCACACTAGTTTCTTTTAAAATCATCAGAAATGGTCATTAAGAAGCTGAATACACACGTGTAAATGGAAACATGCTAGAAACTAATCTTTAGAGGTAATTTCACAAGTTTCCCTTCGTGTAAGTGTGAATATGCAATCGTGCTTGCAAAAGAACAACATGCACGTGGATAACGGAAGTAACAATCTAAATATTCACAGGTGATTTCATCATCACTAAGGTGTGAACTCTCGTTATCTCATAAATGTCACAGGAACATTGCCCAAAACATCGATACTGGCTTGATAGTTACGAGGGTCTCATTTAATTTTTTTCCTCACTTTGACTTTTTAAGGTCTTAAGTTTATCTGACAAAAATACAAATCTCACACACAAACGGCCACACACAATTCACCTTTACCCGAGGGCCTCATGTCCCCAATGTGCATGCACCACGCGGGCCTCACGCCGGCCTCACACCTGCCGCGCGCCGCAACCAGCAGAGCGCACATTCCAATGAGCCTGACAGGCATTCAGGAGGAAATCCTGACAGTCACTCCACATGACACAATAAACTGATTCAAACTTCAGGCTGTCAGGTCCCAACCTGAGCTTGTGAACGTTCCACCACAGAGCAGATCCTAAGTTTAAACAGTCATAACACAGGGGACCCTGTTATTACAATCAGCTGGTACCGGGGTTCATGCTGGCAACACGACCCTGACAGCAGCCACACAAACGTCTACTGGGAAACACGAGCGTCCTTCAAGGCTGCTCACATGCTCCACAGCACAGGCCAGGTGAGGACATGGCCCGGCTCCCAACCCTATGGGGAATGTGTGTCTTCCCGTCTCTTACTGAATGTGCTGTTTTCCTGGCATTCCTTTCTTCCTCAGACGACCCTCTGTCGCTGTGGGGCCACCTTCCCCTTGCACAGGCTCCACAGGACAGACTCAGCCTTTCTGTGGTGGGGCCTCTGTGTCCTGTCTTCATGGGGTGCCCCCACTCTGCCTGCTGCCTCCTCTATGCATGCCTGCCCCTGTGCGTCCTCTGCGGCCATTCCAGGAGTGCTGGGCAGGCCCAGGGAAGGCCATGTGTTTCCATCCTTGACGTCTGAGGCCTCTCATAGTTAACGATGTTTTTTTAAACATTTATTTATTCATGAGAGACACAGAGAGGCAGAGACACAGGCAGAGCGAGAAGCAGGCTCCCTGCAGGGAGCCTGATGTGGGACTCAATCCTAGGACCTGGGAATCACGACCTGAGCTGAAGGCAGACACTCCACGGCTGAGCCTTCCAGGGCTCCCACGGTATTTTTAATTAAACTTGATGATTAGTTTGGATATAGAATTTAAGAGTAACTTTATTAATATCTTATTTACTTATTGGGGGGGTGCAGAGAGAGAAAGAGACTCCATCCCAGGACCTGGGTCACAACCTGAGCCGAAATCAAGAGCTGGGTGCCCACCTGCCTGAGCCCCGCAGGCAGCCCTGGGGTGACATATGTAGATTTATTTTACACACAGAGCTGATGACAATGGACTGGGTGGGCCTGTCCCTCCTGTGTGCAGGATGGCCCAAGTAGCCCAAGTTCTGTGTCATCTCTACATGTTGAATTGCAGGATCCCTTCATGAGGCGGGGTTTACAATGACGCCCATTTGAAGAATAAGAAAAACATGCCTCAGAGACACACATGCAGAGCCCCTAGGGCAGCCAAGCTGAGCCGGGCTCCTGACCACAGGTGACCCCGAAGTCCAGCTCAAGGCTGCACGCCGACTTGGGACAGTCCTGCCGCAGGCCTCTATGCAGAGGATCTTCCAAGATCCTCTACCAAATTAAAACAACAAATAAACCTTACTTTGAGGACAGTGTCAGATAGACAGGAATGGGGTCGACGGGGTGCAGTTCCCACAGGATTTCCATCCAACGTGAGGCGGCACGTTTGCCAGGACTACGAACCCGTATCGACACATCCCTTTCATAACTGGCACCTATACTTGGTCCAGTTTCCTCAGTTTTTACTTACCATCCTTTTCCAGCCTCAGGACTCCCAGCCTGGATCCCACGGGGCAGCTGAGATGAGGGGGAGAGGGAGGAAAACCCAACAGGGCAGCCGCCGTCCTGCAAGGTTCACACGGGGCTCCCATCTGTCACTCCAAGGGGGAAGCACAGTTGCTCTTTGGTCCTAGAACAAGGTCCACAGGCCCCGTGGCTGACCCAGCAGCACTGTCACCGCCGGACTGGGCAGGGTGGGGGGAGGCCGTGTGGCCTTGGGCTTGACCAGAGACTCAGAACACGTGAGAACACGGAAAACACTTGGACCTATTGGTGTCTCTTCAGACCAAGAATGCGTGCTGATCCCTATTTTCATCACGGAGTTTCTCTTGGGGAAATGAGGGCAGAGGATTTTCCTTCTTGTCCTGAATTGCTTTCTCCTGCTCAAGCAGCTCCTGTAAACATGCTTCACGTTCCTGCATGCTTACATGATGACCTGGCCTGACCCACATGGGGGCGGCTGTGGGCTGCCGACCTGCCCATTCAGGAGATCATCCTCACAGACTATGAGCTCCTCACAAACGGCCGATGACCAACCTGCACCAACTAACAGGTGGACCGAGCCTTTGCCCGCAGGGCCCCTCGGCTAAAGGGAGACTAGGGGGTCACAAGCAGCTCCTCCAGGCTGTGCAAGGTTGCATGCTGCCCTGGCAGGTGCCTGTGGGGGCTCATCCTCCACCTCGGTGCGACCCCACGCTTGGGTGACCCTTTCTTGGACCGTTTGAGCCATTCCAGCCCATATTGCTCCCGGAGCCACTCACTCCCTTTCTGTTCAGCCTGTGTGAGTTAGGTTTCTGTCCCAATCCTCGGTCACCTGTGTTAAGAGAGTTCTAGGGATCCCTGGGTGGTGCAGAGGTTTGGTGCCTGCCTTTGGCCCAGGGCGCGATCCTGGAGACCCGGGATCGAATCCCACATCAGGCTCCCGGTGCAAGGAGCCTGCTTCTCCCTCTGCCTATGTCTCTGCCTCTCTCTCTTTCTCTCTCTGTGACTATCATAAATAAAAAAAAAAAAAAAAAAAAGAGAGTTCTAATAAAAACCCTGGACACTCTGCTAAACCGTGGCTATGTCCTGATAAAGGACAGTTCATTTCCTGAACACCAGGGAGATGCAGCAAAAACCGTGCTGGGACGTCACAATACACCTGGATGGCTGCAAACAAGTGACAAGGCAGGTCTGGACATGGTATGATGATAGCCCTCCCATGTTGCAGGCAATGCCCCTGAAGCTGAATGTGTCTCCCCAGAGCTTTGCAGTCCCACCCAATCTAAGTCTGTACCCGCGTCACTGGGAGACATGTGGGAAGCAGCGCTATTTACAAATGCCAGAACCCGGGAGGCCCCAGAACAGAGTCCTGGGTGAATACACTGTGGCTCACTCGCAGAACAGAAGGCCACGCTCCACGTGGAGAGATGCCCAGACACAGCACAGTCACGCTCCGTGGTGGCGGGGTGGCAGGCTTTGGCCCTGCGGGGAGGGGGTTTGGGGGCTGCTCGCGCTCTGCTTCCCCATCCGGCTGGTGGCCCTGCAGGTTCATTCTGTGAACAATTATCCAACAGCACGTTTACAATGTGTGCCCTTGTATTTCTATCAAAGTAAAACCAAGGAAGAGAGCATCCCTGAGCGCGTGACGCTTCGCTCTAGCAGAGAAGGCAGACAGAGGGGCCCCCCTGTGCTACCACAACCTCGGTAAAGGACGCATCGTCCCTCCTTCATCCGGAGGTCCACTCAGTGGTCTGGGTCTTCTCGGCACTCATGTGTGCCCGGAGGAGCAGTGACCCTACACGCAGTCAGTCCTTACACGGATACTCCAGGGCTTGGTGCCAGGAACTGATCCTCCTGCAGGACGAGCACCTGGAAGCCTCTCTTGGGACAGAGGTCCCTGAGTTACTGTTTTGGGGGCTTTCGAGCCTTTTCCTGGCTCATGACTGATCACAAGGGCACACCTTTCAGTAGGTATTTTTTTTATTTTTCCCTGGAAAAATGCACAGTGTTTATTGCTTTTCTGTGCATTCTGAGTCATGTCTTCAGGACATTACCACTCTCCTGGTATTTCAACGTGTGGAAAAGCTTAAAGTTGTCTGAAAACATGGAGATTTTCCTGTTGACTCCCTGTTGGCTCATTTACACAAAAGCTCAATTGCCTAACACTCTCTATTCTGAAAACACAATCCACATGATTTTGTTGAACTAGAATTAGTTGGATCACATTTGATATAAAAGGGCCAAAACCTGAAACTTAGAAATCTTTGCTGCATGAAAATCCGAATGTAAAAATGTTTGCGCGTCTATAAGCTTTTATTTATCTTTCTTAAACTTCTTCTGTGAATAATTCAGCTGATCAGAGGCCGAGGCTGAAGTGGGAAAGGCCTGAAGAATATTGAGCTGTACTGGGAACAGAGTGCTGCTGAGCAGAAGGGCTGGAGGGGAGCTCAGGCCCCAGGGCCCCAGAGGCCGCAGCATCCACGGTGCAGTTGGCAGCAGCGGGAAGTGGAACCAGAGGCCGGGTCACAGCTAGGTTGACCATTTCTTTTTTTTTTTTTTTTTAAGACGAAACAGCCAAAGGACAGATTCCAGTTTCCTAAAAGTGGTATTTCAGCCTTGGACAAATACAAATTCTAAGCTGTTTTTAAAATCAAGTAGCTGTAAGCACAGCATTTACACTTTTGTAACAAAAGGAGGGTTCTTTTTGTACAAGTGCCACACACAGGATGCCAACCAGATGGGGTTAACTGTCCTCATAAAGCAAGAAAATGCATAGATAACAAAGCTTGATTCTGGAAAAAAAACTTAGAACAATAGTTAACAGTTTGTTATATTTGTTCTCATCCTGCAGAACAGGAGGGAGACGGCCCTTAGCCCAAGGGTGCCCCACGGACCCCGGGACTGGACTGGCTTGGCCTTCCAGGGCCACCTGCACACACTGGTTCCTTTCCGTCCACACCTTTGTATGCAATCGTGGTGATGACACTCTTGCAGAGGGCTGGTGGACAGCCTCAAGACCTGCTGTATGGAAACATGGTTATGGACGAGGGAAAGCGTGACTAATCAATCACAGGAGGTGGACAATTACCTCAAACACGCTTCTCCTGAATAACTAAACTTTTAAGTTCTTGGGGAAAATATAATCAGCACTTTTTTTTGGGGGGGGGGCGGTAGACAGTGATGGTCATACTGTGCAGTTTGTGTTTATCAGGCAAATACACTATTTTAAACACATTAAAAGCATCATAGTCAAAGCCAGAATCAAAGCTGGTAGACTCAGGATATATGAACATACGGTTATTCTCAACTTACATTACAACTGTACCTTGTAAGATAAGGTAGTTTAGAAAGGCATTCAGTAATAATTTTAAATTATTCATAAACAGCTTGAGACAGGATAGTTCCATAAAAAAAAATTTCTAGGATGCTTAGGATAAAATCTACCATAAAAGCTTACAGAATCCCTTCACACCCACTACCAGCTACAATAAGAAAGAGACGGACACCTGGTGGTTCATTTGGAAGAGCATGCAACTCCTGATTTCGGGGTCCTGAGTTTGAGTCACATCAGGGGTAGAGGTCACACGAATAAATAAACTTTAAAAGAAAGGGGCAAGTGTTAGTGCGAGTGTGGCACAGGGGAACGTAACATGGAGCAGCCACGTGGTGAAGCAGCGTGGGAATTCCCCTAGAATTCTGGAATGATCCATTTGTGCAGGAAGCAGAGTTGTAATGGTGCTTAGTTACCAGATGCCATGTCTGCCCACAAGCCGGAAGGACACAGACCGTCTGTCCATCCTGCCACCCCAACGCCCCTGCATGGAGGGAGCCCAACAAGGCCTCTGCTGTCTGTGATGCATCACCTCCCCTCCGGGACCCGGAGCAGGGCCTGCTGATCCAGGCTTCTTAACCCAACTCACATTTTCTATCTAATGATCCTTTGTTGTTTCAGATGATTTTTTCAAATAAATCTCCTAATTTTCTCTGTAGCAATGTTTAACCTGTTGTTTGATTTATCCACTGGCTTTAAGATTTTAAAAATTCAATGACACTTTTAAAAAGCACATATCAATTTCTTTTTTTAAATAGGTTTTTGTAAAGACCTGTCCTATATCTGAATTAGATTTCTAGTTGTTCAGTTATTATGTTGATGACCTTAAGCTTCTACCTCAGAGTTTTTGTCCAGGGTTCTAGAATTCTCACTTAATGCAAGTTTGTTTTTTCAATTAATGTGTAGTTTTTAACATGCACTAGCTTCAGCGGGTTCATTTTCTCATGTGTCAGTTCTGCAGGAAGGGCTGTAACTGTCCGTGGCCACAGCCTACCTTCCTTCCGGGCATCTCCTCCTACCTGGCCCCCTGCAGCCCTGGGGACCTGCCCTGGCTTTCGTTTCTCACCTCATTTCCTACTCTTCTTTTTTTTTAATTTAACAACATACTTAAAACATGTTAAACTTAATCCAAAATTTCTGTACATTTCAAATGGGGGTGGTGGGTGGGCAGGAAACAGGTGTATTATCTCATCCTATTTCTAGAAGCATCCCACTCTTCTTTTTGGTAAGAAATACCCCCATTTCCCTTTCTCTTACATTATGCAGGTGTTAACACCACATTCCCACTATGGCAGTTAAGTGGTTAAAGATCAGACTGCCCCCTCATCACCAATTCCAGGCCTCAACCCCTCCATAGTGAGTGTCTTACGGTTCTTCTCCCACCTGCACACTTCCCTAGCCCCACAGCCAATAGAGGAATCGTGGAGCAGAAGCTGCTGGCGGGGATGCATGATGGTGCAGCTGCTCTAGCAAACATACTCACCGTGTGGCCAGCAGGCCCCTGTCCAGTATTTATACAAGTAAAGTAAAGCTTATGTTCAGAAGGGCTCAGAGGTACAAACTTCCAGTTCCAAGTCCCGGGGACATTATGCACAGCACAGTGATCACAGTTAATAGCACAGTGTTACATGTTTGAAAGCTGCTACAAGAACTTAAAAGTTCTCATCACAAGAAAAAGCAATCTGTGTATACCCAGCGCGTTGATGGACGTTAGAGTCACCGTGGAGATGATCCTGCACTGTAGACAAGTATTAGATCATTATGTTGTACACGCAGAACTAATATAATGTTATAGGCCAATTTCACTTCAATAAAGAAACATTAATGTTCACACAAAAATACTAAAACGTTTATAGAAGCTTTAATGTTAATCATCCTAATGTCCTTCCACTGGTAAGGCCCATCGCCTGGCCATGGACATGCATACACTGTGCGTTATTCAAGCACATTCTGCTCAAAGACCCACACTGGAAAGCCTGCGTACCGTATGGGAGTCTGGAAATGACAAAATTACAGGTTCACAAAAGAGCTGGATGGTTGCCAGGGGCTGGAGGTGAGGACAGAGACTGACCGACCGCCACGGGTCACCAGGGAATTTGTGAAGATGGAGGGAGTTCTTGATTGTGCGGGTGGTCACAGGGCAGTGTGCATTTGATGAGTGACTAAAGATTCACAGGTGTATGAAGATCATCCCTCAGGTTAAAACAGCTCAATATAAAGAATTTTAATAAATCAGATCACACTACACCCACTGTTTTCTCTCATTCTTTGCCCAACAATGTGTACTGCAGAGCTTTTCCTGCGTTCCTTTAGTGGCTGTGGCCTATCCACCATGTGCACGGATCAGGGGTGTATCAGCACACGGTGGTGGTGGTGGTGGGAATCTCCTCAGGGGAGGGCAGGTGTGGGCACCAAATGGGTGTCTACCCACTGGCACCTTGTGTCTCTGGGCGCTCTCCTAGGGCATAAGGCCGTTCTCCGGACACAAGAACTCAATGTGAACATCAGGACTGACAGTGCCACACATCACCAGAGGGCATGACTGAGTTCTGACTCCTACAGTGAGGGTCCTGGGGAGCGTGTGTGACTGGCTCTGGCTCTCACTATGGCCGGGCGAATGCGCTGGCACCAGTAGGGAGCAGATGTGCAGGGGGAGGAGGCCAAGGTTGGAGACTGGTCAGCAGTCCAGTATCAGAATAGGGTCCGGCTCCTTGTTACATATTATCACTAATTTCTTGATTCTCTAAACAGCATTCACATCTCTCCAACAGTGTCCTCCCTCAAGAATGTAAAGTGATTTTTTTTGTGGAGTTGAGAATAAAGGCTGAATCTCTAAAATATGTATTCAAGGAGCACAAGGCTGGCATAGTCTGTGGAGCATCCAGCTCTTGATTTTGGCTCAGGTCATGATCTTGGGCCGTGAGACCCGGCCCTGTGTCAGGCTCTGAGGAGTCTGCTTCCCCTCTCCCTCAAATAAATAAATAAAATCCGTAAGATGTGTATTCAAGACCTTCTGTGACATACCCCCCCCCCCCCAGCTGGCTTGCTAGCTTTTGCAAATGTGTTGCCCCATTCATGAATATACACAACCTGTAAGAGTGAAAGGGAATAAAAGGGAAGTCTGGGAGGATGACTGAGAATCAAAGTTTTAAACAAGAAAGTAAAAACAGGGAAGTTTTTAGGTACTTGCTTTAGCATAAAACCTCCAGGAGTTCAGGAAACACTTGGCACAAGACATTAGTGACTACTGCACCTCCTGGCACAGATGCCTGCACAACAGACCATGGGCCTAGTTGGCTACAACTAACATGGAAACAAACCCTGAGCACCTACTCTGTGCTCAAAGCATGTGAAGCACATACTTGGGAGAGGCCTCCTCTGATCTAGAACGCCAACAGTGGCTGGAACCAAGTGAACACACACCTGGAATCGCTGCCCACGGTGGACACAGTGGACGCAGCTGCGTGATGGACGGGGGTGCAGAGGAACCAAGAGAGCGGCCCCCCGAGAGAACACGAGGACAGGGCAGGCAGAGCAGTTCGATTTGGCTTCATTTCCCACTTGACACAGGGCCCGAGCGAGGCTCAAGATGGGTCAAGAGCCGAAACAAAGGGGAGCCTCTGCCCCAGGGACAGAAAGTTTGGCCATGGCCCAGGGCTCTACTGGCCTATCCTGCCCTCCACAGACACAAATAAGGTATTTCCACCATGAAAACATTAAAAATTTACTTTTGCTGTTCTGAATTACAGACACCAAATGACACAGTGTCATAAACAGATGATGGCATGGCTGCTATCATCCTGATTTCAGAATGGAATTATTGTTTCATAGAGCCTGCTTGAAATTAGTCTAAAAGCAAAACAAGGGATCCCTGGGTGGCGCAGTGGTTTAGCGCCTGCCTTTGGCCCAGGGCGCGATCCTGGAGACCCGGGATCGAATCCCACGTCAGGCTCCCGGTGCATGGAGCCTGCTTCTCCCTCTGCCTGTGTCTCTGCCTCTCTCTCTCTCTCTCTGTGACTATCATAAATAAATAAAAAAAAAAAAAAAAAAAAAAATAAAAGCAAAACAACCCTCATCCATTAAGGAGTTTGCTCTTTGTATATTATGACTAATGGTTTTTAACCACCCTCAAGAAAAAAAAACACCTCTCAGTAATTTAAGTATATATTCAGAAAAATGCCAAGGATGAAATAAAGCATTTACAATCCTGAATATGATTAAAGGACAATTCTCCTGAGAGAGCCATAAGCCATGCAAAGTTTCTATAATCAGGGCAGCCCAGGTGGCTCAGCGGTTTAGCGCTGCCTTTGGCCCGGGGCGTGATCCTGGAGACCCGGGATCGAGTCCCATACAAGGGTCCCATATCGGGCTCCCTGCATGGAGCCTACTTCTCCCTCTTCCTGTGTCTCTGCCTCTTTCTCTGTTTCTCATGAATGAATAAATAAATAAAATCTTAAAAAAAAAAAAAAAAGATTTCTATAATCAGAACACAGCCTGGGTGGCTCAGCAGTTTAGCACCTGCCTTCCGCCCAGGGCGTGATCCTGGAGTCCCAGGATCAAGTCCCACATCAGGCTCCCTGCATGGAGCCTGCTTCTCTCTCTGCCTGTGTCTCTGCCTCTCTCTCTCTCTCTCTCTCTCTCTCTCTCTCATGAATGAATAAATAAATAAATCTTAAAAAAAAGATGTCTATAATTACTTATAAATACTGTTATAAATAAATCAAGCTAAAAGGAAATAAATCAATAAATACTCACAGCTTAACAGGTACAAAGTTTGCCATAGGCCACACAACAAAGCATCAACACACGTCTCCCTCACCAAGTGAACATAAACACTGATTGGAAGAAAGTCATATTAAGTCTTTTCTTTTTGCTACCAAAGCTTCCCCTTGGACAGGCTCTGTGCAAGTTCTTTTGTGGAACACGCGCACACACACACGCAGACATGCACACGTACACACACACACGTGCGCACTCCCTCATATCACCACTGCCTGGCTGAACTTGTCCGACTGCACTTGACCTTGACCCCGGAAATCGCAGCTGACAGGACCAGGGTGAGTGTGGAACGCAGTCAGGCCCCATCAGGTTCTCTGGAGAAAGATGACCCAGGGTCAGACCACCCATCTGGGCAGTTGCTCACACTGAGGGTTTCCAGGCTTGGGCTGAGTCCTGCCCACATGCCTGTCCACACAGCAGGAGCTGGTTTGCAGGATGAAGATGCACAGAGAGAGCAAGGGGAGTGTCCTATGTAAGGGCTGCCCGGAGCGTGAAGGCCACCCCACTTCTGGTCCCCGGCCCCCGAGGTCCCTGCTGCCCTCTGAGACGAGGGTGTCCTTCCGGACACAGTCTTGGGACGTGGGCTTCTAGACTTTAGCCAGTGTCTCCACAAACACAACAGTCCTAGCTCTCTTAGTGACCATGTGGATTCAGGGTGAACATGGAAGACAACTATCTAGGACAGGAGTGAACAGGGATGTGAAAGGAAAGGACTGAAGCAGGCTCCAAATTACTCATTTTCACCGTTGGTCAATCTCAAGAGTCCTGAAACAGTTTTTAAACAGTTTTTTCAGCTTTATACTTATTTTCTTGTGGAGAAAGCTCACAACCTCTTTGTTCTGCTGTAGTTTAAAAGTCTCACCACAACAGACTTCTGTTAAATTTTTTGCTCTTTGCCTTCTTTCTGAGCTTTTTAAACATCCCCCCTACCTTCACCCTGGGCTGGGAAGTCACACCTCTTTTTCCGCTTGTCCAACCTGAGACACTTGGTCATGCTCAGCTCCTTGGAGACAACATCAGTCTCTGTCCTCTCTGTGAACAAATGACTGCACAACAGCACTCTCACTCACTCTTGTACTGCTGTGTATTCTTAAATTCTAGCTTAAAAACACAGACCTCTGCATTCTTTGGATTTTATTATACAGTCATTGTTTGATGTATTTACCATATTCTTTGCTCTTTACTGCCTCTTGTATCTCAAATCTTCCTTCTGGGATCGTTTTCCCTCTACCTGAAGAATATCCTTTTGCTCTGACAGGAGAGCCTACATTGTCTTTTTCTTTCACGTTTTCCCAGTTTCCTGAAGATGTAATGGAAACACAACGTGTTGGCAGGCATTCAGGGGTAGGACGAGTGATCTGATGCTTGTATGTATCATGAACAACAACCATGTTAAGTCTAGTCAACATCCTGTGATGAGAACTTTGAGGATCTACTCTCTGAGCAAGTTTCAAGTAACGATACTTGCCCCGCACCCCCAGGACTGACCCCCCCTCACTGAAGTCCGAACCTTCTGACCCCTCCACCATTTCCCCAGCCTCTCAGCCCCCATCCCTGGCAACACCTGTCTGCTCTCTGTACTGATGAGTTTGATCATCTTTTTAGATTCCACATGAGACTAGGTGACGTTGGTCTCTCTTGGTCTAACTTGTCTCACCTAGCGTCATGAATGCCCTAAAGGTCTGTTGGTGTTGTCAGAAACGGCAGGATTTCATTCTCCTCAGGGCTACATGACATCCCATTGTGTGTGTGTATGTGTGTGGGCCACATTTTCTTTATCCATTCCTCTGTCAAAGGACACCAGGTAGTTTCTGTCTTGGCTACTGTGGTAATGTTACAATGAACACAGGAGTGTACATATACTTCACTTTCATTTTTGAAAGATTTTTTTTTTGCCGAATGTAGCAGGTTTGATTGCATTTTCTCAGTATATTGAAGTTATCAGTGGACTGGTTTCTGGTTTACACAGCTGCTGCAGAAAAGTCAGTTTGCTACTTTGAAGGTGAATTGGAATTTGTTCTCCCGCTGGCTGTTCTACCGATGTTGTTCTTCTCTTTGGTATCTGCAGTTTCACTATAATGTATTTAGGTGGGATTTTTTTTTTTTTCCTGCTTGGATTTGATTTGGTTTCTTGAGACCAAATCTTAAAGAGTGAATGGAACATGTATAAAGAATGTAGGAGAACGCATGAGTGTAATGCACATGTAGCGAGCGGTCTGGCTGGCACCCCAGGGGTCGCTGCACCCTCTGCCCAATCACATACCTTCACTTTCCTCTGACAGCAACAATTACCTTGACTTTTTTTTTCTTTTAAAGATTTTATTTATTTGAGAGTGACAGAGAACAAGTGATGAGGAGAGGCAGAGAGAGGGAGAAGCAGACTCCCCGCTGAGCAGGGAGCCTGATGCAGAACTCGATCCCACGACCCTGAGATCATGACCTGAGCTGAAGGCAGCACTTAACTGACTGAGCCACCCAGGTACCCCAACTACCTTGACTTTAATGAAAGTAACTTCCTCCTATTTCTTTACAGTTTCCACATAATTGTGCAACCCTAAAGCCTGTCTTCAGCTTCACCCAGTTTTAAACCCTGTGTAGACAGATTCATAAAACATATTGCTTCTAGTGTGGCTTCTATTCCCCAGGATTCTATTGGTGAGAATTTTCCACTATGCTGTGCATAACTCCATATTGTCTGTTCTTTCCAATTCTCAGTGATATTTCATGACATGAATATACCAATTTATCATTTTTTCCCATTCTACTGTTAAATAACATTTGGGCTATTATGAATAATGCTGTGTTGTTCTAGTGCGTGTTCTTTTTTTGTGTGTGTAATTTTATTTATTAGAAAGACCAAGTGCGCATGAGCGGGGAAGGGGGTACTCATCCCTAACAGCTGATCCTGTCAGTATTTTTACTATTAGTCATGCTGGTAGTTATGCAGTGGTATCTCATGGTGATTTTAAATACATTTTTTCCTTGGGATGCCAGGGTGGCTCAGTTGGTTATGCGTCAGATTCCTGGTTTCCCCTCAGGTCATGATCCAGAAATTGAGCCCCACATGGGGCTTCACATGTACCTCTTCCTGTCTCTGCCCCTCCCCGCGCTCATACTTGATCTATGAATAAATAAATCTTAAAAGAAAATATTTTCTCTTACTTTACTACTGAAGTGGAACATTTACATGTGTTTAATTTGAACTCTTATTTCTGTGAACAGTCTGTTCAAACTACTTCCCTCTTATTTTACTGGTTATCTTTCCCTATTGATTTCTGAAGTTCTTTACATATATTGACTGGTATGGTATATACCAAACGCTCAATAAAATGTATCTCCCATATACACTGTGTATGATTGCTCTTGCCACTCAATGTAGCCACACCAACAAATACAAACCTACTTTGTTATTTTGACGGCAGTAAGTAAAAGCTCTCTCAAACTCCCCTTCCTCTGTCTTGAACCACTACAGTGGTCCTTTCACTTCAGAAGCCAGGCTATTCAGTTCTCTTTCTGAAATGCAGAACTGGTTATGCTCCTGCCCTGCTGCTTCTGGGTAAAGCCCCAGACCTTCAACATCACTTTCAAAGTCTCTGGGGATCTAACTGCTGTTCTCCTGGACTCAAGCCTGCAGAACTCACGATTGCCTTTGTTTCCCACCACCCATGAGTTTCATGGCAGACCCTTCCCCTACACTGCACTCTTGACGAGAGCCTCGTCCTTCACCTTACCCATCTGTATCTGATGCTTAAGTAACCTTTGAGTTTCAGTTTACATGTGACTGCAGTCATATTTAACAAACTTGCATCTGTTAGGCTTGAGACTATGCCAGACATACAGACAAGTCAAGAAAGCAGCCAGAGATTACCAGGCGATCACATTCACCTGGAGAGAAATTATAGCCTAAGGTTAGGAGAAGGAGGAGGAGGGACCATCAGGGATGAGACAGGGTTGAAAAGACCTAGAGGCCTGAGTCGGGTGGAGGTGGGCCACGTGCTGCATGCTGCTGACCCAGCTCTGAAAGCTCCACACAGGTGTCCCCTGCCCATTTCCATCACGTACCACATTCCTGCCACAGAAATCATCACATGTCCAACACAGAGGCAGCCATTGTCTGATTCCTTAGCAGACATGACTCTAATCAACTCTAAGGAAGAACTATGTTAGCCTTTATCATTGAGAGATTTCAGCAACGAGCTTGAGACTCACTCAGTAAAAACTTGTTGAACTGAATCACCAACACACACATGTGTGCGTCCTTGAGTTTACACACCACTTGGGGAAGACGGAGTAGGGTAGCCAGGTGCCAGGGGAGAGCTGCCTGGAAATGGGGGCCTCTATGAGGGTGTGGGAAGAGCAGGCATCAGAAAGCGCAGGCTCAAGCTCACATAAGGGGGATCTTCGTTTGCTTTCACTGCTACTTACAGCATTGAGGCTAGATGGAGGTGACACCTGAACCCTTCACTGGCAGAAAGATGCAGGATAAAGACGGGCATTGCATTTCAGGTAGTGTTATATATGCATTACTTGCCTCAACAGTTGGTATGCTTATGGATGATTTTAGGCTTTACATTTTCTAGTAATATCTAAATTTTCTATTCTGCTATAATTTGGGGAGAGGGGTTAGTCTTCTTCTTTTTAAAATCAGCATTTCATTTGGGCAAAATGAGAACTTATATCAAAAGCAGTATCTTTGCACATATACAAAAAAGTCAGTAATTTCCAGAACACTAGTCTTACAAAAATCCCATAAATCCTTAACAACAGTTTGAAGACTGTATCCATATTTCTGGCAGAATTAAAATTAAGCTTTCTCCTTAAGAATGGAAATACGGCATAATAAATGAGGTGAATATGAATTTTTTCCTACTCCTGGACACAAAGATTCAAATGGAAATGAAAACATGACATCACCCACCAGTAATGAGGAAAAAATGAGGTCGTGGACAAACATACTTTGTTCTGATTTATTAAACCTCAGGCGAGCTTCACTTTATCCCCCAAGAGTGATGGGCAACACTGGTTGCCAAAGCCTTCATTTTTACTAAATATCTTTGTAAACATTGTGGTTGCTCTGGTCTGTGGCCACGTCCCTCAGACAGTGTATCAGTGGAAAAGAATCCCCATTCCCAGCAAATGTTAAAACTGCCATGTGTCATCTTCTCACAAACCTCACGCTAAGCATGGGTTTCAGAGTCTCTGCAGGACAAATACAGGAAAAGGCTAGTTCTGGAGGCTGTGGCTGCAGCGGCTCCTCCCAAAGCAGGAACGCCACGTCTAAAGTGCCAAGGAGAAGCACGTGAGGGGAGGGCAAGACCCTGCCCCTGAGGAGGGTGTGGCCTGGCCACCGACCCTCGCTGGGGGCAGCTCCCCATGCCAGCTGGGCCCTGACCACTGGTGGTGACGGTCACTCCCTCTGCTATCCAGGCCCCAGCACTCTGGCTCTCACCCCCTAGCAGCTGCCTCTCATGGCCTGACAGGCATGGGGAGCCGTGCAGAGAGGAGGGCTGCCGCTGCCCGGGTGGCACCCAGCGTGGTCTAGCTCAGGTCCCAGGGTGGAGCACTAGGAGGCCAGCGGACCAGCAGCTCCAGCTGAACAGTGGTGGAACACGAGACCGGACCAGCTCAGAGTCGCTGGTCCCCCACATCCCAGCAAGCCAGGAGAGCTATTCAAGTCCAAGAAGCTCTAGTGTCCTCAGGTTTGGGAGTGCCTCAGCTGTCCTCCTTTGTAGATTGGAGGGTAGGCTGTGTGCCATCGGGCCAGAGGGCCTACAGAGCTGGTAGGTGCAAGGCACCCAGAGCACACCGGGCCCAGTGCTGAAGCCCTCACTGTCCATCCTTCGCTGCCCTGCCGTTCTGTCCTGCCTGGTGTGCAGGGAACAGGGAGGACTGCATTCTACCAGGGGATGTCCTGGGAATGTCTGTCCAAGGTTATTTTAAAATTCAACAGAACTATTTAAGTGCCGAGTGACGTGCATTCCACCTTTAACATTGAATGTACACTCTTATGGCAAAAAATGACTGACTATAGTTTTTAAGAATGGAAATTAAATTATAAATACCAAATATGAGGGGCTTTTTGGTACAAAATTTCTCTTGTAACTGTTGTCTTGAACTCTGGTCAGAATATTACAAGTGTAACAACAGGTTGGTTTGGAGAAGCAAAACAATACGCTGGCTTCAGGGACATGATATAAATGCATGTCTCCAACCAAACCTAAACCTAAATAAACAGCTATAAAAAGCAGAAAATTGAACTTTTAAAATCTTTCAACCAGCAGATACATAAATCTTGCATCTCTTTCAGAGCTTAGGACAGATCTGTGGCTCATGGGCATGTGTTAGAGCAATGTGACCAGTGCTTGATCATGTGGGCTCAGTGAAGGAACAAGATCACTGGGGAAAGCAAAGACAGGTTGACAGGGGGCCAGTAAAAGATGATGAGAAAGAAAAGCAGCAAGAGGGAAGAAAAGATTTACTTCCAAGGATCAGGAAGCCAGTAAGATGATGACAAGACAGGAGAAGGCTGGCCAGGAGGACCATTAGCAGGGCCCTTCCATGACAGATACCAGCATCGCTGCTGCATGAGGGACAGGTGGGAGGGAAAGCGGAGAGGTGCTTCCTATACTTTTCTAGAACTTGAGAAAGTGGGAAGAAGGGACAGACAGGGTGCTGAGGACAGCCAGATGAGACATAGGAAACTCAAGTGTGCCAGTCAGCGAAGAACAAATCAGGCCTGCCCAGTGCCACACTCCTGCTCCAAGGACACCATGCATCAGGCTCCACCATGATCCCTCTGAGACAGGGGCCATGTCCAACACCTGTGCTTACAGTCACTCTCTCAAGACAGGTGAGTCACCCCGATTCAGGCCACAAGTGCCAAAGGATGGGCACTGGGAGGTGTGAATTCACATCAGGAGCAAGCTAGGACACCCAAGCTCATGGAGACACTGTGCAGTCCTGTATGCAAACCTGCTCGCCCCTCCCAGTTCGGCCTGCTGTGCTTCCACATCCCCCAAACCAGATTATCGCAGAAGGGTGTCCTTGGTTTGAGTCGCACTCTCAAGAGCATTCCCCTAATCTCAGGAGCAAAGTACATTTAAAAACAGGTGGCATCATAGAGGTCATCCTGGGGAGCTGAGCTGTGTCACAACAAAACCATACATGCAAGTCCTTACATACCTGGACTTCTCCACCCATAGTGTTGTCTTCCTTAAATACTATGGTTTCCACTGATGATCCTCCTTGGCTTCCAATCTTAGTCCTGGGTGAGAGGGGGTCTCTGGATGGGGCCCTCCTCTGGCCACTGACACCCAGAGCTCCAGCCCAACTGGTTTTGTTTCCAGGGGCCTCGCAAGCCCCTTCCCTGGCTTGGTCACCCTGAGGACACACTGCAATGCTGTGGGTGACCCTGGCCCACAGGATTTGCCTGTATGGGCTGGGTGTTCACGGCTCGGGGCATCACACAACACCAGGTAGAAGGGAAGTGTCGCAACTCAGCGCCTGCTCCTCCCTGAGCCACCACATCACCATGTTCTCACGGATGCAAACTCTGAGGAGTTCAGGATTCTAAGTGTGATCCCAGCTCTCTGGGTCATTATAAAGGATACATGAGAGGGGAAGAGAACGGAGCCCAACATCATTGATTGTAGCCCTCACAAGCTTGGTGTGTAATGCCGCACGTTTGAAATATTGCACATGAGCCTTTATCTGAACCCCTCTCACTCCCTTCATCCTTTCCAGTCTCTCGGACTAAACGTTCCTTACAGCAAAGCAGGGAATGTCACTCTGGATGCTTTACTCAAGTCTCAAAATAAGGAACTGGACTCCATCAGATTTTTGCCTCCCATCCAGGCTTCAGCACCCGGCATCCTTGCCTTCTCACCTGGCACGTCCAGCATGGAGATGTGGGTGCTGGGCCCAGAGAGCTGACCTAGAGCTCTCTGGCAGCCCACGTGGGCCACTCTAAGCCTGATCACTTGGGAGAAGGGGAGCCCCCAAGAAGGACGGACCCCCAAGGTCCTGTGGCTTCACAAACCACCTCCAAAAAGGAGAATCAATGGGATACAATGGTCAAGTCTGTGTATCTGGGACCCAGCAGAATGTCTTACCAGCTGTGTGGATGCGTAACCTCACCCGGCAGCTCAGGCGGCAGGTGTGCTGGTGAGAAAGGGGGTGTGTGTGTTGGTTTACGCCAGAGCCCACATCAGCCTGTCTGTACCTCTGTGCACACATACAGGCTGCAGCAGGACATAGCCGCTTCCCACGTACAGTCTCTCGGGTTCCCTTTCTCAGTCCCTGCAAACAACCAGCTGAAGCGAGGCAACCCCATGCCTGGCAGGGCCACTGCTCTCATGCAACAAGGAGCCGAATGGACCAGTTGCACCAACGGTCACAACCAAACCATCCTAATTACCCCAGCTCCTTCTCATAAGAACTAGAAATGGGGGAAAGTCTTCTGCTTTGTTCTGCTTCAACAATGGCTTGGCTATCCTTTCATCCTCATGTTCCATATACCTTTTAGAATTTGTCAGGTTCCACTGGAAAAAGGGGGGGGTTTATAAACTATTACGATTCAGGTTAAAACTGTATCAACTCCCATCAGTTTAAGTAGAAATAGTGTCTTGTCCCCCGAGGGTGGGACCTCCTTCCTCATGCTGCTTCTTTAATTTCTTTCAACATTTTCTCTAAAGAGACCTTGCTCATAATTGCTTAGATTTATTCCTAAATACTTGTTATATTTTTTAATATATTTGCTATTTTAAAGCAAATCTTTCTTTCCTTTCATTCTCTAACTGTAGAAAGAAACAACTGATTTTTATATATTGTGTATCTGGAACACACGTTATAGGATTTAATGATTTCTCTGAAAATTATTTTTGATTTTCTACATATATAACCATATCATCTGGGACTAATAAGAATTTTTTTCCTTCCATTACTTAATTTGTTTGTTGTATCTTTTTCCTTTCTTCTTTTTCTTGCTCTCCTCCACTGGCCAGGACCATCATGAGCCTCCTCGTCTTGTTCCCAGAAAGGGGAAAATTTCAGTATTTCACCACTGAATATTTTTTAAATAACAACTTTACTGAGATATAATTTACATACCATAAAAGTCACCCTTTTAAAGTATACAATTTAGTGGTTTTTAGTACATTCCTAGTGGGGAGTCATCCCTACTGCCTATTTCTGACAACTGTGGTCACCCCATAAAGCAACCCTGTCTCTACCCTGCCACCCCAGAGACCACTCATCCATTCCCCACCATGGATTTGCTTGTTCTGGACACTTCACATAAATGGAATCTTACAGTATGTGTCCTCCTGTGACTGGCTTCTTGCGCTGAGCATCGTGTTTTTGATGTTTATCCACATGGAACAAGTATCAGTGCCTTCTTCCTTTTTATTGCTGAAAAATATTCCACTGTGTGCATGGACCACATTCATCAGATGGGACATTTGGGCTATTTCCACATGTTGGCTGTTATGAACAGCATAGCAATGAAATTAGAAATTCATGGATAAATTCTCGTGTGGATATGTATTTCATCTCCTCACGGGCACACAGCTAGGGGTGGAAGTATGCTGTTTTGTAGATATTGTCAGTCTAAGGAATTTCTCCCATCACTAGGATGCAAAAGCTTGCTTTTTTTCTTCTTTAAATAGTAACATGATCGTATTATGTTTGGATTTTTTGTTTTGTTGTGCTGTGTTTTTAGTTTGGGTTTTATCCTTAAATCAAGCAGGTATTTCTTGAATAAGCCCAATGTACTCATGACGTATTACCCAAAATATATTGCTGATTTGGTTTGTTAATATTTTGTTTTGTGAATCTATGCTCATACATACTATGATTGATACTTTTCCTTTCTTGTAATATTCTTGTAGGCTGTTACATGGTTATACGAGCCTTAAAACACTGTCTGATAAAATTTGATCAATTATACAGGCCTGTGATATTCTTTGTGGGAAGATTTGAAACTATGAATTTGACTCCCTTAATAGACAATTCTGATTTTCTATTTCTGACAGTTTTATTAAATTGTATTTTCTAGGAATTGTCAGATCATCTAGCTTTGCTGGCATTAAAGCTGTCGATAATGTCCTCTTTGTGTTCTTTTACCTGCTCTCAGAACCTATATGACGTTTTCAAGTCCTCACACTGGTGACCTGTACTCACCCTCTGTTCCTTCATCGGCCTTGCTACTGATTTTATTAGGTCTATTAAAAAACAAACCCAGCTTTTGGCACTGTAGATACTATAGGCTGTAAAACTGTTTTCTATTTCATTGATAATTTTGCTCCTTGACATTTCTGGCAGACTACCCCAAGGCAGGAAGCTACCCAGAGGCTCCAAATGTTGTTTACACCACACTGGTAATTTTAAATTCTTATAGTGATCAAGAATTTTGTCTTTGATGCAGGTAGAACCACCCAACCTGCCAGTATTTGATACAAAAAACCATGCACTTTTAAAATCTATGCTACTTGTATGTATTTGTATTACCTGTTCCAGAATATGAAAATCATTAAAAAAAAAAAAAAGCAACAGCGAATTGGGCATTCTATATGTTTATGGTAATCGTACACATTACAGAATCTTTGAAGAAACACGGGCAATGACTCAGGAAGGGGCACATTGACGATGTCACGGGCACATTCACACACTAGCCCTCCACTTACATGTGAATATTCCTCAGACCTAAATCAGGGCCAGCAAATGAAGCAACTGTCGTGTCTTGGTGTGAATTAGCTGAAGGCATCGTTGGCATAGGAAGGGAGACAAAACAGATCCCAGGAGGGAACACCCATTTCTGAGAGGGACCTCTGTAAAATTTCCAAAATTTAGCTGTATTGAGGTGCTACCTACAAGGTTGTCACATGGAAAACAACCACACCCTTATAAGAAAAACTAACTCACTGGTACTCCACACCACAGGGGTAAAAATTCTCCAAAGCGGACTTTCCTCAAACACATGTTCTGGAGCTGAACCCAGGCTGGCTGCCCCTGTGGCCTGGGTGCCAGAGACCCACTCGCATCCTGAGTGGGGTCAACGCCAAACTGCAGAGCAGCTGTCGGAGCCGAGTTTCAGGACATGGTTAAGGCTGCAGTAATAAAGGGGAGGAGACCTCCAATACCAGTATTTTCCATGTACTATGTGGTTAAAATAGTTTCTGCAGAAGGATTCATGTAACAGTCAATTAAGCCACAAAATGTTAGAGCCGGGACCTCAGAAACAAGAGTCCTGGTCTCTGCAGCCCCTCTGTCCTTGCATCATGCCAACTATTGCTCTTCCTCCGCAATGCTACTTCAAGTCACTTCTTTCTGGTTGTTTAAATTCTTTTAAAAAGTTATTCTTTTTCTGATCTGGTTATGAAAAGCTCAAAATGTTATAAAAACATAGATTACATAGTAAAGTCCCTGCATAATTCCATCACTCAGAAAGAACCATTATTAATAATCTGAGATTTACTTATTCTTGTTTGTTCTGCAGAAGGGTGCTCACTCTTTGCATTAGAGGAAGGTAAGATAACACAGCACATGAACAGTTCTGTCCTCTTTTCCTCTGGGACATTGTGGACAACTTTGCAGGCCTCTGTAACAAGTATCCACCTCTCCACATAGCTTTGTGGCAGCACACCTTTCCCTGGTAACACAGACCTCTCCTGCTCCCTCTGCTGCTCCCCCTTGCTCTCTCTTGCTCTGCACTCTCTGTCTCAGATAAATAAAATCTTTAAAAAAATAAAAAATAATTTTTAAAATAGCCATTATATAATTACCTAGCCTATGACAGGCATTTTGCATACGTTACTGATTTTATTTGCCACAAAATTCTAAAGGTAGATACTATCATCTCAGTTGTACAGAAGAATAAACTTTAATCAGAAACAACAGTAATTCATCCAAGGTCCCCATAAGTGGGAGGGGGAATGTGGGGCAAGTCTGGAACCCTGACTGATCTTTGACCTGCTCAATTGTAGTTTAAAAAAAAAACCTAGGCCAAAGTAGACAACCAATTCGCCAGAGTAACCATGATCAGAAGGCTCAAAGCTCCTTTGCACATTCTCCTGTTATGGCCTCAAGGTTGGAAGTTACATAATTTCAATGACATTAATATGTAACAGCTCTTTGATTTGTTTTGCTTTGTTAACAACACTGCCTTCTGGACTGAGGGAGCAGGCACAGAGGAGCCAGTGAATGCTACTGAAGGCATCCCGGGAATGCACAGTCGTCAACGTGGCAACAATGGCGTCTCTGTAGTCTGGTAAAGCTCAAGTGGTATCACGTTGGCGGGTGTGAGCTTTAAGATTTCCTTAAATGCAAACAGTCAATGGAAACCACATTCTTAATCAGCCTCTACTGTGCTTCCAGCCCCGCCTTCCTGGCCTCCAGACTAACGCTTTCCCTGCTTTCTGCTTCTTCTGCAATTTAGAAAAAATATTTCCCTTGGTAACCATCTTCCCTGGTTACTCTCTTGGCTGTTCGCACAAAGATCTGAAAAGCATTTATCCCCAAGGGAAGCAGTTATTTTAGATTTTACTAAGAAGTCAGTTAACATTTCTCAACAATCCTCTTTCTTTGTTTTAAAGAAAGCTCTGGTTTTGTTTCATTTTCAGCTGGAGACTTAAATGACACCAAGCAAAACCTACTTAGTTTAGAATTTCAGGTAAAAAAGTTTTAAATTTTAAGTTTCTACTAAAGCATGTGGAATGGTTTTAATATTTGGGCGTTTTATGTTGCAAATGTGTTTAACACTTGAGGATATTAGCTCTTACTAATAGATTTTAAAAGCTTAAAGTGTGCATTATGCTGCTTACTTGTTTTTTTCAGGATGAATACTTCCCAAGTATTTTGAACTTTTATGGAATTAGGATTAAATTTATTCTTATATGTTTAAATAGAATTACATGTTCAATAGAAGTATAAAAGTTGATTTGAAAATTATATTCTTTATTTTTAAGACCTAAAAGAACACAAAGTATTAATTAAAAATGTTTCTCATTTTTAAGCCTGTTGAGTAAAGTTAAAAGAGACAACAGACATTTTGTTTTGTGTAAAAGTTTAAAATTCTCAATTTAATATTCTAAAACTTACTTAAGACAGTTGATGAAAAACTTTACATGGAGAAAAACAGTAAGTTAACCAAGACTTACAGATGGTATTTATGTCAGGATAGAACAGGAAGTGCTAGAAAGAAAAATTTACTTGATCAAAATAATACCTACTGTGATTAGAGTACCATAAAATTTTACCTCTAGAAACATATTTACTCAGTTGTAAAGATGATTAAAGTATTAAATGCAATGAAAAGGTCTATAAATCACTGAAAATAACAAAGGCCTAGGCATCAATTATAAAATCAGTATTTTGAGGCCATTTTGTAAAAATATTTTAAACATTTCAATGAGACTACTTAGATTCGGACTTTGTTAAAATTGAGATATCTCCGTAAATTTATTTTTGTACATGTATTTAGATTTCTGGATAAATAAAGGTGAGCCAATTTGGGGGAGGGAAGAGAAAGCCTAAGGGAGATATCTCCAGGGCAGGGATGCTGGGGGAGGGCGAGTCCAGGTAAGGCCCTGGGACTATGGACACCGAGACCCTCCTGGAGTGTCCCCAGAGCCCCTGTCCAGGGCTGAGCTCCTCATAACTCTCACCCATTTCAGAATGGGGAGTCTGTACAGACGGCTGTCAATGCAAGACAATTTTGAGAACTTGCTGCACACGAGGCGCAGCCACGACGCTCTCCATCAGAGCCCACATCCCCACCTCTAGCCCAACTCCTCACCCTCTGCCCCCCTGCAGCCCACTCAGGCCCCGTGCCAACCTGTCTGCTCACTCTCGAATCTTTTACCATATCAACTGCCCGGTGGCTAACATGCATACCCTTCACATGTTAGTTCTCCTAAAACTAGGGTAAATTACATAAATGTGTTTTAATGTAGTTTCATCTCAGTGACCTCCAGCAGAGGTTTTGAAGAGACAGTAATTCCTGGACATACATACTGAGCAAAGGTCTGCATGCTGAGGTTAGCAGACAAGACAGGCTGCTCCTTGTGGAGTTGGAGTGAAGCGGTGGTGCGTCAGAGGGTAGTCCGTGGGTGAAGGGCCTGGGAGGAGGACTTGGCAGTTGGAGTTATAAAAAGAATCAGTGACTTTGAAGAGGACAAACCTAGTGGACGGCGCCCGCTCTCCTCTCACTACACCCCAAAAGTAACAGAAGATCTCTCGCAAACAAAGGCCAGGGGAGTATGCAGCTGTCCTAGGAGGTAAGAGGGGAGAAGCCCCTCAGACCAGGAAGAGGATGAGCAAAGGAGAGCTTGGGTGGAAGAGCAAGATGTCCGTATATTTAAAAGATCTCAAGAACAAATTAAACCCAAAACTGAAAACAATCCTACTCATTACAGAAAGACTTTGAATATTAAAGATGAGGTGAAAATATTGCAAGGGGGGGAAGAGATTTGTTACAAAGAGATGAGACTGACATTTAACTTAGACTTCTCATCAGTAACACCCGACCTAGAAGCGAATGGGCAACAGCTAACATTTTAGAGGAAAACAATTTTGAAATCATTATTCTACTTCCAACTAAACAATGATATATTCTGACTTAAAATTTCAAACATTTTAAAACTCAAAACATTCTTTTAGAGAAAGAGGATATATTATAGCAGGAAAAAAAAGTAATCCGACGGAACTTCTGGTTCTGATAATGCAGACTAAGCATTTCAGGGCAGAAGCTGCTGAGAATAATCAGAGAGGAAAAGAGCAAGACTAATATTTGGGATAGAACTGAAACAAACCAGCTTTTGAACAGCTTTTCTTCTAAAGGCATCTAGAAGGAAGGTCCAGAAGAGGCAGCCTAAGAATTTCTGTGTAGCTTTAAAACAGCTTCGGGGGGATGCCTGGGTGGCTCAGGGGCTGAGCATCTGCCTTCAGTTCAGAGAGTGATCCCAGGGTCCTGAGATCGAGTCCCACATCAGGTTCCCCGCAGGGAGCCTGTTTCTCCCTCTGCCTGTGTCTGCCTCTGTGTCTCTCTCGAATAAGTAAATAAAATCTTAAAATCAATCAATCAGCCTCAGGAGGCAAGAGATAAAACTCTAGGAACTGGGGCACCTGGGTAGGCTCAGTGGGTTGAGTGTCTGACTCTTGATTTCTGCTCAGGTCATGATCTCAGGGTCATGGGATGGAGCCTGTATCAGGCTCTGTGCTCAGTGACGCATCTCCTTGAGGTTTTCTCTCTTCCTCTGCTCTTCCCCACCCTGCTGCACCTGTGTGTAGGCTCTAACTCTCTCTTAAATATTTATGTGAAATCTTTAAAAACAAACACAACAAAAAAACCCCATCTAGGAACAGGGCCATGACAGCAGCAGGGTGAAGGGAGGGTGATGCGGTGTAGTCCCCAGGCTTTGGTTTGAGACCAGTTTCATCAGTAACTAGGTACAGTGAGGCTGCACTTCACGTCACTCAGTCTATACCTGCTGGTGCTTAACTTCATGCCTGAAGCAGATGTAAATCCTTCTGGGATAAAGAATGTATCATCCAAGGCTTATACAACAGCTGATGCGCAATCAAAAACCATGAGGCATACAAAGAAACAGATCAAGACTACAGCTCCAAGGAAATAACAGACAATAGAAACAGACAACTCAAGCGTCCAGAAAATGGGAGTTTTCAGACACAGAGTTTTAAAAAAATGTGATTAACATGTTCAAATAGTTAAAGGATAAGAATGACACTGAGAATCAGAAACAATGAAAAGTCCCTGAAAACTTAAAAACGAAACCCCACAATAACAGAAACAAGGTGTCAATGGATGGATTTCTGCTGGGGAGACAGTAACCTGGGACAGAGGTTAAAGGAATGACCAGAATAATTCATGGAGTGTCAGGGTGAAGACGACGAGAGAGCAGACACGGGGAAGCCATCACACCTGCAAGCTTGGCGGTGAATAGAAACAAGACCGAAGTGGGACAGTATTAGGTAGAGATGAGGGCTGACAAATCTCCAAATTTAATGAGGGCTGACAAGCCTCCAAATTTAATGAACATGAGGCCACAGATTCAAGAAATGCTCTAAGTCCCAAAAAGGATAAAAACAAGAAAATCTGTACAATAGAGCAAAACAGCTGGAAACCAAAGCCAAGGACAATATCTCAATAGCAGCCAGGAAAAAAGTTACTTTTAAAGGAGAAATAAAAAATATTAATAATAAAGGGGAAATCATCAAGTTGGCAGATGACTATGGAATAAACACTAAGGAAACAAGATGTTGGAATGAAATCTTCATAATGCTGAAACAAAAAAACTTGTCAACCTACACTTTCATGTCTAGCAAATAAATTCTTTCAGAATGACATAAAATATAAATCTTTTCAGATACACACACAAAAAGAACTGGTCGCTAGCAGTCCTGCATTAAAGCAATTACTAAAAAGTGTTCTTCAATCAGAAAGAATATAACCCTGACAGAAGACTGGCCCTGTGGAACAGAATAAATAGAAACAAAAGGATAAATGTTTAGGTGATTCTAAAGCAGTGGTTTTCAGTGGGGGCAGGACAATCCCTCCATCCCCCAGGATATACCTGCTGATGTGTTTGCTCATCATCATGGAGGAGAAGGTGCTGGTTGTTTCTACTGAGTAGAGGCCAGGGATGCTACTAAATATGCAAAGGCCAGCCTGCCACGAAAAAAGAATATCTAACCCAAATGTTAATAGTGCTATGGTTGAGAGAGCCTGACCTAAATGAACAATCACTATCATCATCTTCTGAGGACTTAACATAACATGATGGATACAGCAACCATGCTAAGATGTGGTGACTGGAGGTGGAGCTGTCCTGGCCCTTGCATCGTCCAGGAAGAGGGAAAGGTACTAGTTCATATCTATACTAAGACTTGATAAGTTAAGATGTATGTGGTCGTCTCTACAAAGAACAAAACAGTAAAAAGTGTAAATTAGTAATAGAACAATAAAAACTCAGTAATCAATTTTAAAAAGCAAGCAAAAATACAAAAAAACAAAAACAAAAAACAAATATCAAAAAAATCCCACAAATGAACCACAGAACAGGCAAGACAAAGCTGGAAAACAGACTTAAGCCCAAACATGTCAAGCGTTACATTAGGTATAAACAGACTAAATGCTCCAATTAAAAGACAAAGATTGTCAGATTGCATTTAAAAAACTCCATGGTATGTAATAGTAAGTATATTGAAAATATAAGACTATAGTAAAATTAACAGTAAAATGATGCAACAATTATATCAAGCAGATGTGTACCAAAGGAAAGCATCTAAGTTACCAAATAAAGTAGATTTTATGCAAAAACAACTACTAGAGATATAAAAAGTACCTAATAATAAAAGCACCAGAAAGATGTAACAATTCTATAATTATAATTCTATAATTGTTCTATATAATTTGAATATACCTACAACAGTCTCAAAATACAATAATAAATAAGACAAATGACTTATAAATATTACACTGTATCCAAAAATAAATCCGAGGGATAATATTGTTCAAAAACAAAGGAGACTCTATTATTATTTTTAAACTGAAAATTAAAAGAACACAAAAATACTTCCAAAATGGGATCCCTGGGTGACTCAGCGGTTTAGTGCCTGTCCTCAGCCCAGGGCATGATCCTGGAGCCCCGGGATCGAGTCCCACATCGGGCTCCCTGCATGGTGCCTGCTTCTCTTTCTGCCTGTGTCTCTGCCTCTATCTTTGTGTCTCTCATAAATAAATAAAATCTTAAAAAAAAAAAACAAAAAACTTCCAAAAGATATCTGCATGAGAATATTTGTAACAGTGAAAACCTGGCAAAGAATTTAAATATCTGTCACCAAATTGTTAAATAACTTATGGAATGAAAATAGAGTGGACAGACTAGATGGATTTATATATATCGACATATATGTCCACAGTTTACATTCATGAGTGAAGGGAAAATAGGTTGTAGCATAAGATATAGTAAACAATTCCATTTATGTTTAAATATATGAGTTTATATATGTTTAGAGGGGTCACAAAAAATGCACTGAACTAGAGAGTGGAAAACTAGGTCCCTTAAGACAAATTCTGTTTTTTAAACAAGGTACCATGAGAACATAGTCACGCCATTCTGTTTACTTACCGCCTGGAGCCTACTTTGGGCAGCAACAACAAAGCTGAGTAGTTTCAACAGAGACAGTTGGCCCACGAAGCCTAAAATATTTACCTTCTGAACCTTGGAAGAAAAAGTGTGCCTGTCCTTGTACCAAACTATGAATTATGATTAAGGCAATGTATTTTTTTTCTGCCTTATAAACATATACATTGTTTTGTTTTTAAAATATATATACTACTTTAACACATTTAAACATCTAAGGAAGATGTTTAAAAAAACTATAAACTCTGGAGAGAGGAAAGTGTGTGAACATGGCTTGTATCTTTATTTTTTAATTTAATTTTTAAATACATTTATTTATTTAAGTCATTTCTACTCCAACATGGGGTTTGAACTCAGGACTCCAATATCAAGGGTCACACATTCTTCAAACTAAGCCAGCCAGGCACTCCCACAGCTTGTATCTTTAGATCTCTTCTGGGCTTTCCTATGGACAACAAACTGGAGCCCACCCTAGCGAAGAACGTGCAGCCAGAGCGACCTGAGCACCAAACAGTCTGCCAGTCCTGGGGAAGGAGACTTGTAGGACTCGGGGCAGGTCTGCGTGGTACACAGTGGAGCACCCTTATAAATGCCCGAGGTTGCTGAGAAACACAGCTGCACCTGAGCACAACAGAATTCAAACCGGAAGTAGGATCATTCAAGGACCATTCAGTTCCCGTCACATGAGCATATAAGACTTGGAAATGAGAGCAAAAGAAAACGGCATCTAAACAGGAAAAAACCATGGCAAAGAGATCACCGTATGGAAATGGTTTGTTTATAAGTTATCACTAAAGACCCCACCTAGTCATGATTCATTAGACTGTGCCTGTAAGCAGTGTGCGGCTGTCTTATTAAAAACCTCTATATCTGCTCCTCTAAACCAGGCTTCTTTATGTAGACACTGACATGGTGGGCTGCCAGGGCCCTGTCACGATGGGTGGTCCTGGGCTCTGTGGGAAAACCCCCACACATGGGGAGTCAAGAGTGCCCCTCCCATTGGTGACTAGGAGGGGAGTCCACACACTACCAAATGTCCCCGGGGACAAACTTGTCCCTGGCTGAAAAGCACTACTGTCAGTGGTGGGCTGGCAAGCTTGTCCTGCACACAGTATTTATATTTGCAGGCCGTCTGTTAGCATCTGTTCAACTACTCAACCACGCCCTTTAATGGAAAAGTCGCCCAAAGTAACACACAGATAATTGAGCATGACTGCTCCTGTAAAACTTTATGTAGGAGTACTGAAATCTTAATTTCATATGATCTGTCAATTATTCTTCTTTAAAATTTTAAAGCCATTTAAAAAAACATAAAAGCCACTTTAGCTTGTCGGCTGTATTTAGAAACAAGCAACAGATGACTCTATTTGGCTTCTAGTCTCCCAATGTTCTGAGCATGGATCTGACCCATGAACCCCAGAGCCTGGTCCCCATAGTCCCCCATAACAGGATTCCACCTGTGTCTGAGGGAAGTGTGAGGCCATACAGCATCGCTAGGAGGTTCCCACCAGTGGGGATTCTGTTCATTATGACTTAGATGTGACCCCAAACAGCCACCCTCTTACCCTGACATCAAGGCAGTACCCCAATCCAAATACAATGGCGAGGACCGTTGAAAATTAAAGTGCGCTTGAAGTGCACACGTAAAACCATAACCACAATCAAGAAAATGAATATACCCACCATCCCCAAAAGCTTCCCCATGACCCTTGGTAATCTCCTACACATGCCTAACTGCTAACTCACCCCCATTCCTGCTGAAGCAAGCACAGATACATTTCCGTGCAGAAAAGTTTGCGTCTCCTACAAATGGAATCATGTATACGCCCTCTGTATAAGATTTCTTTTATTCAACATAATTATTCTGAGGTTTATCCAGTGTTGCTGCTATGTAGTATTCCACTGTATGGATATGGTACCATTTGTTTATCTACTAACACACTGCTAGACATTTGGATGGCTTCCCCTTTTTGTCTAGAGCAAAAAGCAAGCTGCCATGAACATTCACAATTAAGTCAGTGTGTGGACATATGTTTTCGTTTCTCTTGGGTGAACATCTAGCAGCAGAATGGCTGGGTAAATAGTAGGTGAATGCTGCACTTTTGAAGAAACTGCCAAACTGTTTTCCAGAAATGTTCATGTGGTTTTGCATTACCAACAGCATTGTAAGTGAATTCTAGTCACTCCATGTACTTGTCAGCACCTGCCACAGCCTGTCTCTTTTAAGTTGTTCCAATTGATGTGCATTGCTATCTCACTGAGGTTTTAATCTGCATTTCCCTAATGACGAATGGTTTTGAACACCTTCTCATGTGCTTCTTTGCCATTTGTGAATCTTCTTTGGTGACTGTGTTCAAAACTTTGGGCTTTTAAAAACGGAGTTTTCTTTTCATGATTGAATTGCAAGACTTCTTTACTCTTGATACATGTTCCTTCCTGAATATATATTTTGCAAACATTTTCCCCAGTATGTGGTAGTATCCTATTGTTAACAGTGAAGAGAAAAAGCTTTCAATTTTGATGAAGTCCAATTAAAAATGTATTTCTTGCTTTTTATTGCATACTTAAGTAATCTTTGCTAAATCCAAGGTCATCAGAATTTTTCTTATATTTTCTTCTACAAGTTTTATACTTTTTGCTCTTATATTCATTTATGATCGATTTTCTGTATTATACATGACTATGCACTTACTCTAGGTACCATGTGCTGAAAAGATCCTCCTCTCTACATTAGATCGCTCTGGCATTAGATTGCTCTCCCAACTGCCTGTGCAGGTTTGGTCTCCTTCTGAACCGTCCATTTTGTCCCAACACCAGCATCACACTACCGCTACTTCTTCACCTTTATAGTGATAATCCTCCAAATGTGTTTCTCTCTCTCTTCCAAGGTTGCTTTGGCTATTCTAGGCTCTTCACATTTACATAAAAATTTTAGAATCACCTTACCATTAAAAAACAACAAAACAAAAAGGCCCTGTTGGAATTTTGGCCAGCTTTGTGACAAACCTATAGATTAACTTTATAGAATTGAGAATTCAAACCTGAGTCATATAACCTATATACACTGTATATATTCCCTATATAGGTGCCTTTTCCATTTACCTCAGCCATACTTCATAGTTTTCAGGATTGCAATCCTTTACGTCTTTTGTCAGAAGTATCTCTAAGTATTTCACATTTTAATGCCTTTTTATTTTAAATGATGTTGTATTTTTAACTTAACTTTCTCATTGTTGTTAGCATATTGAATTAATCTTGATTTCTATATATTGATCTTATATCCTGAAACCTTGCTATAAACTCAGCTGCAGCTTTTTTTGTTGGCATAGGATTTCTACATACATGAATAAGACATTTGTGAAACATCAATTTCTTTTCCAGTCTGGATGCATTTTATTTCTTGGTCTTATGTTACTGTACCAGCTAGAACACCCAATAAAATGTTGACTATGGGTCGTGAGACCAGACATCCTTTCATGTTCCTGATTTTTTTTTTTTAAAGATTTTATTTATTTGAGAAACAGAGAGAGGCAGAGACACAAGAAGAGGGAGAAGCAGGCAGAGGGAGAAGCATGCTCCATGCAGGGAGCCTGACATGGGACTTGATCCCAGGTCTCATGCCCTGAGCTGAAGGTGGCCACCCGGGCTGCCCCATGTTCCTGATCTTAATGGGAAAACACTGTATTTCAAAATTAAGCACGGTGTTAGCATGTTTTTATATATGACAATGATCAAATTTAGGTTCACAGAAAGTTGCAACTCACAAAACTACATTGACACATCATTATCAAGTCCATAATTTTCATTACAGTTCACTCTTGATGGCGTACATTCTATGGATCTGGACAAAAGTGTCACAATAGGTGTCCATCATTATGGTACCATACAGAGTATTCTGACTGTGCCCTAAAAATTCTCTGTGCTCCATCTATTCATCCTTCCCCCCCTGGCACCAATTCCTGGCAGCAACTCATTTTTACTGTGTCTACAGTTTTGCCTTTTCCAGAATGTCACAGAGTTGGAATATTACAATATTAGCCTTTTCAGATTGGCTTCTTTCACTAAGTGAAAGAAGCCAACTTTTCATGGCCTAATGGTTCATTTTTTTTTAGTGCTTATTAATATTCCCTTGAGTAGATCGACCACTGTTTATCCACCTACCTACTGAAGGACATCTTGGTTGCTTCTAAGTTTGCTGTAAACATCCGCATGCAGGATTTTGTGTGAACATGTTTTCAGGCCCTTGGGTAAATACTGAGGAGCATGATTGCTGGGTTACATGGTAAGAGTGTGTTCAGTTTCTAAGAAACTGCCACACTATCTTCCAAAGTGCCTGTGCCAGTCTGCATTCCCTCCAGCCACGAATGTTGAGTTCCTGCTGGCTCTATATCCTTCTTAGCATTTTGTGTTGTCTGGTGTTTTTTTATATTGGCCATTCTAATAGACGTATAGATGTCCAGTGGTATCTCATTGTTTTTTTTGTTTGAGAGAGAATGTGAGTGGGAGGGTGGGACAGAGGGAGAGAGAATCCCAAGCAGACTCCATGCTCAGCACAGAGCCTCATGCAGGGCTCAGTCTCACAACCCTGAGATCATGACCTGAGCCAAAATCAAGAGTCAGATGCTCAACCAACTGAGCCACTCAGGCACCCCCATTTCAGTGTTTTAACTACTATCTACTATTTTTAAAATCTGTATGAGACAGCAGAGTAGAAATTGTGGATGTTGACTGTAGATTATCTTCTTTCTGTAGTTCCACTTGCACCTTCATGCTATTTGGAAACTGTATTATTGAGCATATAAAGGTTTGAGATTGTTTTGTCTTCGGGAAGAATAGATCCCTTTAACATTATGCAAGGCTTTCCTCATGCTTGGCAATATGATTATCTACTTGAATTTATGTTAATACAGACACTCCATTTTTCTTTTGATTAGTGTTACCACAATATAAAAATTTCCCACCCTTTTAATTTTAACCCCTTTGCATCTTTATTTTAGCATGAGTTTCTTACAGGCAGCAAAAGTTGGGTCATGCTTTAAAAAAAAATCTAACCTGATAGTCTATGCTTTTTAATTGTGGCATTTAACTAATTTACATTTAATGTGTTCTATAAATATGTTTTGGATAATTTTTATTACTCCATTCGATCTCTTTTATTGCCTTATTTACTATAACTCTTTTTTTGTTTAGTGGTTATCTTAGGGTTTCAAGCATATGCATCTTTAACTTATTATAGCTTGGGAATCCCTGGGTAGCTCAGTGCTTTAGCACCTACCTTTGGCCGAGGGTGTGATCCTGGAGTCCCGGGATTAAGTCCCACATCGGGTTCCCTGCATGGAGCCTGCTTCTCCCTCTGCCTGTGTCTCTGCCTCTCTCTCTCTCCTCTGTGTCTTTCATGAATAAATAATAAAATCTTTTAAAAAATAATAACTTATTATAGCTTATCTTCAAGGGATATTATTCCACTTCATAGAAAAGAACCTTACCACAGTATGTGCACATCTCCTCTTTCCTCCTTTATGCTTCTGTTCTCATACATTTTAATTCTACTTATGTTGTAACCCCCCCCCAAATACAGTATTATTATATGAACATAATCTTTATGGACCATTTTTCCTCCACCTTTGTGTGCCTTAGTTTTCACCAGACTCCCAAACACCTACTGGGTGATCTGGAACATGGTCACATTATTGCATACAGTGTGGTCCTTCAGAGATGCATGCTGTTCATTAGTCTGGGGTGGACTGTTTCTCTTGTTGTGCCAGGGCCCTTCTGAACACTTTATCTGATGCCCTGTGCAGGTTTCCCAGGCTGACTGGTGGGCACCCAAACTCTGGCCATCTTTTACAAGCCCCAGAGATTTTCCCTTTTGTGTACAGTAGTTCTTTCTGCCGTGTTGAGAAGTTCACTCACGCAGACATACTAATCAGAATTCAGCTGAAGACTTGAGGTCTCTGGAAGGCTTTGCGGGGGCAGCTCTCCTCTCTACTATCTGCTCTGCAAACTCTCGCCCCAGGGAAACCAGGACTTTGCTGGGTCCCCTTCCTGAGCTGCAGCATGAAGAGAGGCTTACCTTGGACTTGTTTGCCCTCCCGCCCCATCCAGAGGTCAATGTCCTATGCTGCTTCATGTCTAATGTTTGAAAAACATAGCCTCATGTTTTTGTCCTAATTTTAATAAGTTATCTTGGGTGGTGTCTCTGTTACCCCATTTTGGCTAGAAGCAGAAGTCACAAAACTGCTATAATGGCTGATGGGTTCTCTATGAGGTGACCATGAACTAACTTTTAGCTTCTCTAGGAGTCGCTGCCCCTTGGATCCACTCTGGTCACTAATTACACAACTGGAAGGAATGTCAGCAATGCGGGGATGGCAACCCCGATGAAGAGTGCTCACATTCTTGACCTCTTGGTGATGTACATATGGAGAATGTGTGTGACATCTGTACTTAGGCAAAGACCCGTGGTGGCAACCTTGTGTTTGCTACAACCATTATAGGTTTCTACTGGTAGAAGTCACAATATTTGGCTAGACTGACACTGATCATCCTCAGTTCCTGTACATTTAGGGGGTAGGCACTGTGGCATGAGGAAGGCCTCAACTCACTTCCCTGTACATGGTTTTCCATTCAGATGCCCTTTGGGGTTCCTACAACCTGCCCACAGATTTTCAAAGCAGACCTGTAACATAGTAGTGTCTGATGTCAGCAGAGCATTTTATTTCACACAGAAAGGTTGAACCCAAAGCTTACGGGGCCTATTTCCTAAGGTCCCAGCAAGATTGCTGGGTTCACAGTCTATGGCCAAGGTTTTGACCCTTTGAGCCTTCAAAATCCCTCCTCTGCAGCTTGGAATTTTAATCTCTGTACATGCATCACCTTAAACCCTTTACCATTCCTTCCAGGGTGACATTTTCTGAAATGTTAACAGTTTTGCTCTGACCGACAGAGGTGTCACTCAGTGAGGCAGGCTGTGAGGAGGGGTAAATCTCATCACCAAGCAAGGCTGCCACTTAAGCTAATGATCCTAGGTCCTTAGCATCCCTGAGGTTTTAGGTTCTCCTCCATCTTGGGGTACTGACAGCGAGGGAACCTGAGTGAACAGCAGAGGGGAGAGCTGCCAGGCAGAGGCCACGGGGGAGACACCGGCTCTCAGTTTAAAGGGGAATAGATGCCATGCAGACTTCCTTGCAGGACTAACCATGGTCAAAGTTGTGGCCAGGTGAGTCCTTTAACCAGCCCCTACAATCAATCACCTTGTGGAAGGTTTCTCTGTATTTTCTCTGCTACCTGACTTCACAGGGCCTGGACGAATGTGTTTAACCACACTGCCACAACCACATGTGGTCTTCAGCACCAGATGTATGAGTATTCATTTCACCAATACCTTTTTCACCTTTACAACATGCAAGGTCCTGTGGTGCTCTTGAGACCAGTTACTTAAGAGTTTCTCTTTGTCTGTCTTACATCTTTACAACTGACGCTAGTTGGCTGTTATTTTTACAGGGTGCAGTCATGCCCCTTCTTCCTAACAAAGGAAATTATAAAGCCAGAGGACAGAAGAACCAAAGAGCAGAGCAAGGGACAGGGCCGAGGGTGGGGCAAGTCAGAGGATGACCTGGCATACAGGTAGAGCAACCCTGGGTAACCTGAGGACACAGCACAGCTGTCCAGAGATAGCTCACCAAAGCACAGCTTAGAGGCCAAGCAAACGGTCTAGTAATTGGAGCTTTACTAGCACACCCGTTTGTGTACCACTGTCTGTTCTCACACTGTAAGAGCCAAGTGGAGTAGCTGTGACACACAATGTGTAACCTGTAAAGCCTAAAATATTTAATATCTGGTTTTTAATAGAAAAAAGTTGCCTTATGTCTGATCTAGAGGTAAAGATATTAAAAGTTCTTAGATTCTGATAGAAGAATTCTAGATTCTGATTTGGCAGTAACACAACAGCACATAGTCCACATATTATGTGTGTCATTTCTCCAAGATGCTGTTGAGGCACACAAGCAATAAGCCAATTTTCAAAGCTAAAAATTAGGCACTACTAAATCCAAAATTCTGCTTCCTTTTCATTCTAGAAATTGGATGGTGAAAAAGGCAAGCATGAAGTTTGCAGGTCTGCTTTGTGTCCTTCTGCTTATCGTTTTTCAAACTGATTTTGGACAAAATGAAGAAACACCTAGGAAACAAAGGAGGAGGGTGTATTACAGGAGATTGAGGAAAAGCTCCTCTCCCAGCCGCAGATCCAGCAGGCAGCTGGGGATCCAGCAGACAGTGGTCACACCAATAGCAACAATTCCTGTGCTTAACCTGGATTATAGCACAGAGGAAAAGTCTGACTCCTTTTTAAGTATTCTTGGAGTAGAATCAAGTTATAATGTGTTACCAGGTAAGAAACCAGTAGGGGAGGGAAGAGAAACAGAACCTCCATGAAGATAATTTTCCAAAAAATTTTTTCAAGTTATTATATGGTTATTAATATATTATAATTTTAGGTTATATTTTCAAATTAATATATACTAAATACATATTTTCAAATTATTATAATATCAAGATACTCTATCTTTTGGTTTAGTCTATAATAAGTTTTAAAATAATTTAAAATTTCATTTATAGAATTTAATTAAATACAAAATTATAGCTATCCCACAACTATATTTATAAAATCATAGTTACTATTTTGGTCTATTATTTTCTAGTATTTCCTATGCCATGTATTTCAAATAGCTGGATTCATAATACAGATAATATACCTAGTAAGGTTGTAACTTGCTTTTTCATTTATAATGATAGAGCATCTGGGACACAGAAACAAATTATTCAGATGATTCTATGAATAGATAGCTGTTAACTATTTTCAACCAAAAAGTTAAGCCACTGAATTTATCTTATGCAGATGAAACTGCTGGGTAGGTCCTGAATGGTGAGGGAAAGGAGGGGATGGGGAGAATGAATGTGAGAGCCCACCCACAGGTGGGACTTGGGGATTCTAGTTTGGAAGGCGGCATCTGCTCTCACATTCCAATCAAGGCAGGCTGTCTGATGGCTCCCTTGGTTGACACACTTGTCCACATGTCTACAACCCTGGACATAGAGAAATCACTGTACTGAAAACAATTCACAGGAACGACACCAATGATGTGTGAGCTAGTTTTCAGTAACACAGTAACTCTAAAGAAACGGTCAGTTGCAATGCCTGGCTCTGCCTTCCCCGTCTGCACACTGGCAGGAGTGAGACGTGGGCTCATCATTGGTGTCGTTCTTGCTCTCTGCCCTCTGGCACCCAAGGGAACTACCACGCCATGTCTCTTCTGAATTTAGGTAAGGCTGCATCATTTGTTTTGGTCAAGGTACTGAGGCACTTTTAGGGCTTGTGTGGGATTCACAACCTCCCATCCCTCCCTCTGCTTTGGAGATGCAGAAGCTGCTGTCTCTGTGACCATCACTACCGCAGCCCCAGTGTGCCCACAGTGGACACATGGCACAGAGGAGGAACTGCTGAGATCTGGGGGGGAAGGGGTGCTGCTATATAACTAAGTCACCCAGACAGATATGGTACAGAGGTACAGCTCAGAGCCTAAACCACAGGCTGAAAGCAGAGCACGCAGAAGCCCCTATGGGGTCACGTATCTGGGGTCTATTTACCCCATGTGAAAACGCACCCTGGTGTGATCCTATCCGTTCAACTCGACACTGTGCTCACCCTCATCCACCGTACTGGCAACCATATGAGGAACTTACTATGCTCCCACTTCTCTTCTAGGAAAGAAGGGACACTGTCTGGTGAATGGGATGACCATGTACAACAGAGCGGTGTGGTCTCCTGAGCCGTGCACTACCTGCCTCTGTTCAAATGGAAGAGTGCTTTGTGATGAGATGACGTGCCACCCTCTGACGTGCCCCCAGACAGTTAGGCCTGAAGGGGAGTGCTGCTCTGTCTGCTCTGACGCAGGTACAAGTATTTACCCACAACAAAGTAACACATGTGACAGTCTTCAATTCTGTTGTTTTTGTTACTACCTTAACTTTTAGATTATGGTAAACTAGTATCAAGGTACTTAGAGTACTGGCAAGTAATGATAAACATACCAGGTATTTGGGAAAATCTATGGTAGGGAACAGAAATACAGATCTTGCCTGTGTAGTTCTGGCTCCATCAGGAACCCCTCTAAGGGGCAGGGACAGTCTGCAGAGCCCACAACACCCTGTGCTGTGCAAGGGAAGAGCATGGCTTGGCTCCCTGCATGGAGTTGCTCCCCTAATCCAACTCAGTGCACACATAGGTTAAGACTGCAATGAAGGACAACCAAAGACTCCTGATGAACACAGGGAAGGGGGTTTACACTTCGAGAGAACAAAGCCCAGTGTCTCCTGCCATCTGCAACCTGCACTCATTACCACTCAGGAAAGCGGACAAGTGCTGGTGCTTGGCCCTACAGGAAAGCCCTGGGGCCTGCAGGGCACTCACCAGCTCCTGCTCTCCATGGCTCATACTCGGGGACAGCGGACGCCCCCAAGAAGAGCCCAGCCAGTGCCTCAAGAAAGAGACAAATGGGTGGTAAATTCGTGGGAAGGAATGGGCATTTTCTCTTGTCTATAGTCAAGGCAGCTTGTTTCCATGCACACAGGACGGCCATGGGGTGGGTACCAGGAGGACTTCAGAGCACTTAGGAGCTAGCTGTATGCTAGCGCATACGACTGCCTGTCTCACTCGGGGGCTGTGCCTCTAATAGTGTCAGCAAACACACAGGTAGGATTCAGGAATGAGCAGACAGGGTTCAAAGGCCTTGTAATAATCTTGAAATATTGAGGTTATTTTGGAAAAATAAACTTGGATGTACAGGAAGGACTGTAAATGTTTCAATATGATCGCTTCAGCTTCCTGTCCCTTATTCTTTCCTATTTTCCTCCTGCATGTGCTGTGAAGGATGTGAAAATAACCGACTTTATAATATATACTGGGTTGAAATCTCAAGTATTCGTCAAGCAGGCCTATCTCCTGAGTCCCTTTCTTGGGTGATTTGCATACAGTATCAAACAACAGCAGAGCAACGACCCAGGAGACCCGCACGCATGGGGCCCCCTTCTCCCCGCGCTCCTGTCACCAGTGGGCCTGCCCCCCTTTTTGCTAAACACACATGCAGGTGACACTGGCTGCAGGTCACTCTGCTCCCATCATTGTAGAACTTTTGAAAGGACGGTTGTGTGCACCTCTAACCCAAAACAGCATTATCTGGATCTAGGAGGCCTCCCCTAAGTGTCAAGCAGTAAAAATTTAAGTAGAGAGTCTGGAAGGGAGAAACAGGAGAACTTTCTATAATCCTGAATTTCAGAAGATGCTTTTGGGCCTATGAGGCTGAAAGAAAATCAGACAAAAATAGCAACAAATCTACAAACATAAGCCAGTTCCAGTAGCACAAGTAAGTAAATACATGTTTCAGTTTTTTATCTGACTCTTACATGATCAAAACCCCGATAAATTGAACAGTATCTATTATAAAGGTCACCTCTCATCGTAGCGAAACCTCACACAGGTAGTACTTCCCATTTTGCATCATGTGGCAGTATTATTCCCTCTTTATTACCAGGTAGAAAGATGTTTTAGTAAAAATAAATATTAAGGCCACAGGAAAAAAAATTGCTTAAAACAAATCTTATAAAATTGGTTTTAAAATTACTTAAGCAAAAATTTCAAAAATGCACTTTACCTTTAAATTGCACTCAAATACCTGGAGGGAATAATATTTACTAACCTGACTTTCACTATGATTTTTCCTTTGACTAATGTTACACTTCACCCCTGCTGTATCCTCCCCGCATGGCCAGCAACCTCCCATCTGCAGCTCACTGGTACAGCATTAAGTGATAGGAGTGAATTTTCTGGTGATTCTTCAGAACAAACAGAACCTACCAACTCACCTCACCAGGTGGAAATGGATCAAGCACTACAAAAAGAGGAACTTCAATTTGAGGAGAATGAAGAAGAAATTAAAGAAGATAAAGATAAGGAGCAAAAGAAAAAGACCCTTGGACCTGGGGGGCAGGGAAGATCTCTTGCTGAGGAGCAGAGCAGAGGAGCGGCAGGGAGACCACGAGCAGTGGGGAGGCCAGCCCATCAGCAGGGACATCCAGCAAGGGAGGAGGCTGAGGAGGACAAGGAGGCTGAGGAGGAGGAGGAGGAGGAGGCTGAGGAGGAGGAGGAGGAGGGCACCATCAGAGGAGACATGTTCAGGGTGTGGTCCAGACCCCGGGGTCCCCCTCCTCCCCGGGGCATGCCGTCTGTGCCGAGCGGGTGCTCCCTGTCCTACAGGACCATCAGCTGCATCAGTGCTGGCCTCTTGCAGATACCACCACTGACAGGACCAGAGATAACAAGCCTGGAGCTCTCTGGTAAGACATGGGGATGTCTCTTCTGCTTTGTGCTTTCCAAGTAACTCACTCGCCTTGCCTTGTGAACATCGTATTTTTAATCTCATGATATGAGTTGATCCCAAACAGACTAACTTCACATCCACAATTACATATATAAACTTTGCAGAACAAATAGCATAGTTAGGTACAAAGCAAAGTTCCCCAAACCAAATCAGGATTTCCCACTGACTTTTTCCCCTAAAGTCAGCTTTGCTGAGGTATAATTTACATGCAGTAAAACTTATTTTTAGCAAGTTATTCTCTGAGCTTTGGCTGATGCGTACAGTTGCAGAACCACCCACACAGTCAGGACCCACGGTCGCCCCTCCTGCGACCTGCCCTGGGCTCTGCTGAAGTGATGGGTCTCCAGGGCTTGGCCCTTTCCTACTGCGTCACCGTGGAGGGTCACCCAGGACCCCGCCTCCTCAGGAGCTGGTCCTCCCCACTGCTGAGTGTGTTGTGCTTATGCAGATGGACCACAGGTGCCGGTGACCCTGAGGGGCATTGGGGTCACTCCCAGTTTGAGGCAACCATACATACAGCTCTATAAACATCCACACATAGGTCTGTGTGGACTAGGCTTCTGCTCATAAGGTGCACACCAAGGAGTGGAAATGCTGAGTGACAGAGTAAAGGCACATTTAGCTTTCAAGGAAGCTACCCCATACTTCCCAAGGGGGCTGTGGCTTTCCTGCCAGAGATGCAGGAGGGTTCCTGCTGTCCTGCATCCTGCCACTTGTCTTTCCCTCATTGCAGCCATTCATGTGGGTATGGAATGGTCCTGAGCAGAGGAATGGCAGGGCCAGGGGGTGTGAGGCTGGTTGGTGGGAACCCCGGGTGTGTGTCCATCTGTGAGACAAGACCCACAGCCCAGCTGCACTCTGAAGACGCTGGGGTGCGAGAATCTGAATGGGGTTTCAGACGTGTCTCAGGGGCAGTCACAGAAATAAACTGCCAGGAAATAATAAGTAAACTTATAAATACATATTCAATAGATGACATCTGACAGCTTGGTTCAGGATGGCCAGTCTTTGAGAGGACACCATGCTCACACGACCCCATAGGGAAATCTCTCATGCCCAGCAGCTCAGACACTAGCAATATCCTCCCTGCCCCAGTGGGGATGTCAGGCCCCACCATAAGAAATCCCAATCTGTGGAAGCCTGAGGTCTTATGAAATACGAAAGACTTATGCTCAGTCACGTGGTCTTGGTTTTGAGAAGGTCACCACATGGTTCTTATAGGACTGTTTCTGTTAAGCTTACTTACAGTCTGGGTTTTAAATCATCAACTAGCCACTTAACCAAACCCCATAAATGTAAAGCATGTAGGAAGTTGTATAGACTGAAGCCATGTAATTACAACATTAGATCTGGAGCCCCCTGCGCTCCTCATCTAGAGAAGGAAATTTCAGCAAGGTAAGTGAGATGACAGCATCCCATGGGTGACAGTGTGGGATTTCTGGCCCAGGGACACGTCAGTGGGAAAATCAGTTTCTATGTAAGCTTCCAGAAACACATCTCTGTTATAAAATGCTAACAGTTGTCTAGCTGTCCTCACAGCAGCTTCACCTAAAACAGGAAGGCCACCAGCACAACAAGCCTGTGACTGGAGGCCCCAGGATGGTGTTTTCTACATTTGCATTTGCTCGTACAGATGCTGTCCTTGTTATGGGTATTACTTTCTCCTCTGAGTAGAGCTCCCCTGCTGTCTATGTACATTCATGAATACACGTATGCAGCCTTGCACATGTGCACACAGAGGCCAAAACCACACTGCTGTGTTTTCTAGGCAATTCCATCACCGCCATTCCCGACGAAGCATTCAATGGATTGCCAAATCTGGAAAGGCTTGATCTGAGCAAAAATAACATCACCTCCCCAGGCATAGGTCCCAAAGCATTCAAGGTAAATATACATGCTCCACCTGGTGAGGAAAGATCCCTGTGGACAGCTCTGTGCTGGCAGAAGGGAAGGGAGCGAAAGGAACATGTTTGCACTGTAGTGTGCTCCTAAGTCAAGAAAGTTCCCTCTTCGACATTCCTAACGCCTTCACGGTTTACCTTGAGTACAGTCTGTTGTTTACGTGATTCTAGCTGGTTTTTCTATGCTTCACCCTTAGAGCAGCTACAACAGCAAAAGTGACAGAGCTAATGTTTTGAACTTATAGAGCAGTTTCTCCCCAAGCAGCTGAAAATATATTGAAATATGATCTCTTAGTATGTGAGGTATTTCTGAGAACAAAGGAGAGCTTCTCTGGAAACTGTTAACATTCTCAGGCCAGAAAGAGCTATATTACTTTGTGTTGTGGGCAGGACCTGATGAACACGTGAGCCAGAGGAGGTTCTGGAAACACAAGTGGGCTCAGATGAAAATCAGCACAGGGAATAGTGGGGGAAAGACAATGAGCCTAGGCAAACTTTCCCCCCTTTAGAGCCCTTCGTACAACTCCTGGGCTGGTGTCCACGTTCAAGCCGCAGATGCAGAGTCCTTGTCACATGACAACTGGGACTCACGTTTCTTGTTTGATCAGAAAGATTCATGGGAGAGCATCTCCCTCCCTTTCTGTTTTTGGGATCCTCTGTCCCATTCTCAAACTGCTGAAGCCTGACTGAATGCCTGGAGCTGAATCATCTGTGAGGCATCGCCCAAACCCACCAGCTGCCATGCTTCACTGTAGTGGGGCAGGCAGTTAGGCAGATGGGCACATACCCACCAGGCCGTGTGGGTGCCACAGAGGAACGATCTACCGCCCTGATGCACTTCTGCAATCATTAGTGCTGTTTTACCACTGTTTCTACTTAGCATACAGTACCTGGTAAGGATTCACACGACTGCTCTCACTGCCAGCATCCATGAGATTCAGATTACCGAACTACCTAATTAGCTTTGTGTCTCAGGCTGAGAAGGTGGAAACCTAAGATCTAGCAGAGTATGAGTGGTCTAGCAGAGACAGCTTTGTCCCGCTCACTAAAGCCACAGTACAGAAAGGGGGAGTGGAGGGGAGAACACACAGCTTATGAGGGCCTGAGACAGGGCACGCAGGTGTGTAAGGCGAAGGTGTCACTGCACTCTGACTCCTGAAGCAGACGTGCAACTGTACGTCTGTGACCACATGAAAAAGTAATCTTGAGATTTGCTTTTTAAGCGTCTGAAGAAATTAATGCGCCTGAATCTGGATGGAAACAACCTGGCAGAGATTCCTTCAGAACTGCCGTCTGCATTAGAAGAACTTAAAATCAATGAGAATGGTCTGCAGGCTGTCAGTGAGGAAAGCTTATCAGGTATGTAACATCCAGTTCACACATGCCCTTAGGGCCTTTCTCCTGTGGTCACGTGGGAACTTTATGGGCACCACGGCCATATGAACAGCTGATAAGTATTTTTGGCCACTTTACCATTTAAGTTGATGAAACTTATTTTCTCCTCTGATGGCTGACTCTGGACCAAACTGAACTGAAGTGGTCACATTGTGAACTCGGCACAAAAGAGGCAACGACATTAACTTTTCCCAAATGCTAGCCAGGGTCGGTGGTGGGATTACATGCTTCTCCAGACAAACACAGCAAACGTTACCTTCTACCCTCCCAGCAGTCTAGCAGCTTCTGAGGTGCGGTGTCCCACACTTTCTACCTATTTGATTTGAAATATTTTTATGTTGATGTTCATAACCCAAGCCAGAAGCAGAATAATGCAATTTCATTATTTCTTTTCACTCCCAAAAAACTTCATAGGAACAAAACAGTTCTGATGATGGGAAAAAACACAATACCAAGAATTGCCAAGTCTGAAAATTACAGAGTTATGGAAATACTCTGTTTCCAGATGGATTGCAGGGTACACATGAAACATCAATAAACACAAATTGCGATGGGCTTTGTCATATGGAAAGGACATTAGAAAGCACAGTTTTCGACTGTGAGGTGAGGCAGAGGCTGGAAGAGCAGCATACTGACGGGCTGTGGGTGAACTGCTCACCTTGTTGCGTTTTCAAGATGACAGGTCACAGAACAGAAGCCCCTACTTGGAAGGGGTGCTCACACACTCCCGGCTGGTGCTTCTCTGCATGCACCCCCTTCCTGTCTCCATAGTCAAAGGACCACGCAGGCCTTGGCCATGAGCAGGGGCTCAGGTCACTGTGCCCACACAGCCTCCACACCCTGCACTGAGCCCACCACCTGGACTGTGAAGCAGCTGCCAGCACGCAGGGTGCACCTGACCGCAGCCTCCCCATTGCTAGATGCTGCTCTGGTTGCAAGGAGGCCCTGGCTTGGCCACCAGCAGCCTGCTGTTCTTCCATGTGCTCTTGTGGCAGATGTCACATTACAAATAGCTCCATAAGGAGCAGAGGAGGGGCGCTCCAGGGGGAGAAACAGCAGGCGCAAAGGTGTGTAGAAACAGAGGTTATCAGGTGCTGTGGGGAGCACGTGCAGCTGGCACCCACTCTAGATACCTAGGGACTGCAGCCTGCCATGTCCGTGACCCCATGTTGCTCCCCGCCCTACAGCGGGAAGACATCCTGCGTATAAACTCCTGTCTCCCACACCTGACCTATGGGAAGCTGCTCTAGCCCCACCCTGTCTCCTGTCACAGGAGGACACACACCTATGTTCCCTAAACACATGATACATGCGTAAACCAGAGAGGAACTGTAAACTGATGTATGATATCATGAATCTACACAGTGTGCCATGTCTCTCATCTCTCTCATATCACATACTGACCATTAGTCTACTTTTATTACTTGTTTTTCATGGGAAAACTTCCATTACATTTCAAAACCTCAACTACGTACTAGATAAATATGCTGGATGCTCAATATCTTTAGTTTTGGAAATCAAATGAATATGAGAAAATATAACCACTTCTCAGTTTATTGCTTGGGCTTCCTACTTCCTCTGATGCTAAACACATCTGTCAGGTGCGTGTTTTAGTCGTACTGTCACTGCCTGCAGAGGAAAGCTAGGCCTTACTGCCTGCGCCCTATTTGCAGATGGCCAGCGCAGGGCTGGCCCCGCTCCTCCGCTAAGCACAGACACGTGGGTTCTGACCTGCTCGTGTCTACCTGGCTGCCTCCGCCTCCCCTCTTGTACCTACACCCTCCTGTCCCTGGAAGCCCAGCCCCACCCACTCTCCCACCCCACCCCTGATGGTACTGTGCCTTGCTCTTGCTTGGATCACGTCTTGTTTCTCTGATAAGCCTGGAAGCAGGAACAGAGCCGTACAGGGTGTTCAGTGCAATGCCCATGACCTGAGTTGAAGATGAAAACATTCCTATTCTGGAAGTCTTGGCTACTGAACAAACTCCAAAGTTACACCCTGAATGTCTGACTCAGATGCCTCTGGGTATCATCACTGCTGAGCTGTTCATTCTCCTGTAGAATTCCAAGTGATCTGGATCATACCACTCCTGAGGCCAGGAGAAACAATGCAGGGAAACTTGTTTGTAAAAAAGACTTTCTTGGTATCTCAGTTCAAGTGCATGGACAATTCTTGATCCTTCTTTCCAAACATCCATTTGGCTGCCAGGACTTGAACAAGTGTGACAGAAATTCATTGCTGTAACTCCCTTGTTCAGAGACTGACATTTGCCAGGCATTGTGCCCCCATGTTCCCCTTGCACCCCTAATTTTAATGCTGCTGTGTCATATGCGCGTCCATGTCTTTGCAAATGTTTAAATGACCTCCGCAACCTTCTACTTCTTGCCCACCTGTGTCCTGAGTCCCCAGTTGGCCCTCGCTGCCCTGGGGGGGTGGGCCGCTCAGCTTCTGTTCCTTAGACATCCTATAGCATGGTGACTGCTCAGCGGGCCTCTCCCTTGGACCACGTGCGGCCAGCATTTGGTCCCGGCTGAGCAGGGCATCTGGGGTGCACAGAGCACTTGGGAGAAGACTCACCATGGGCGATACCAGGAAAGAAGCAACATCCACCATCCAAATAAGCTGAACATCTCACATGACATTTTGAAAGATACAGAAACTGCATGGTTCTTTGATTTTCCTAATATTCTGATAATTAGGTTTTATTTTTTACAGACCTAAATCAACTGGTCACCTTAGAACTGGAAGGAAACAATCTCAGTGAAACCAATGTCAATCCCTTGGCTTTCAAATCTTTGAAGAGTCTGTCCTACCTACGTCTGGGAAGAAATAAATTCAGAATTATACCACAGGGTCTTCCTGCTTCTATTGAGGTATCTGTATCTTTCCAACAATGTGCTACATTTTAAGTACAACATGCTTCAATAAGACAAACAGTACTATTCTAAAAGATTACTGTGATGTAGGTTAAACACACAACATCACACTGTGATGTTTGGGGGCTGTATACTGAATTTGCTATAATTTGAGCACTGTTGTTTCTTCAAACTGTGAGTCAAAATTATAATTATTAGTAGTGACCCTTGATAAAGTGGAAAATTGGTCTTACTGACAGCTCTTGGGGAGAGCACAGAGAAGATGGGCTGAGAATTTAAACAGAATTCCACCCCCCCACCCCAAGGCTGAATGCGGCCTTTCCCACCCTGGGCCCAGGAGTGTGGCCTTTCTGGCTGCAGCAGGGGACACACTGCACACAGTCTGGGGCCCTCACTGACCAGTGCGCCAGACTTCCTGCCCTGAGAGCAGAGGGCACACACAGGATTCCTCGGCAGGAATGCAGGATGGAGCCTCCCCACAGCTGGCGGCCTCGGTCTGACATAGTGCCATAGCACTTCCTTTCTTTGTCTTCCTATCTTGTTAAACATATCAGTTTAGAATTTATCAAAATTGTAAAAATGAGGTTCTGATACTAGGCTTTATGTCAGAATCTCTTGGATTCTAAAGAAATACAGACTCCTTATCCTACCCCATATATCCTCCATCAGGTTCTTTGGAGGCTGGGATCAGTAATTTTTAACTTTTTACATTAAGGTTTTAATACATAATGTATGCACACAAAACACAACCTGAATAATACGGAGCAGCAATGTGTCTCCATCCGTGCATGATTTTCTTTCCAGAGACCCCAGTCACTGGCATGGGAGGCAGCGTACATGCAGGCCTGTGCACTCTCCTTCCAGGACCCTGCCGCACAGTCACAGAGTCCCGTGTGTGGATGAGTGTGCTCTGACTGCAGTACATTTAGGTTGGAAGTTACGCTTTAAGAAGCTCACATGTGATTCTAATATGCAATCAAGTCCGGGACCGCTGATTTGATTCACCCCTAAACACATATGAAGTTAAAAGCAAAAAGCTAGAAATTGCCTTCTTCATATTTAACACATCACAAAATTAAATGAAAATAAGGGAAAATTACTACAACAGGAATAGAGAATGAGGACATAGATCAATGTCTATTTCTCATCTCCCAGGTTCTTGAGTGAAGAACTCCCAGTAACGCTAACTGAATTTAACCTGAAGGCAGCTCACTGTTGAAAATAACAGCTCTAGGGACGCCTGGTTGGCTCGGTGGTTAAGCGCCTGCCCTGGGCTCAGGGTGTGATCCTGGAGTCCTGGGATCAAGTCCCACATCAGGCTCCTTGCATGGAGCCTGTTTCTCCCTCTGCCTATGTCTCTGCCTCTCTGTGTGTCTTTCATGAATAAATAAATAAAATTTAAAAAAATTTTTCTTGGGGCAGCCCCGGTGGCACAGCGGTTTAGCGCCGCCTGCAGCCTGGGGTATGATCCTGGAGACCCAGGATCAAGTCCCACATCAGGCTTCCTGCATGGAGCCTGCTTCTCCCTCTGCCTGTGTCTGCCTCTCTCTTCGCTCTCTCTGAATGAATAAATAAATAAATCTTAAAAAAAAATAAATAAAATAAAAAATTTTTCTTAAAAAAAAGAAAAAAAAAAAGAAAAAAGAAAGTAACAGCTCTAGGGCAGCCCGGGTGGCTTAGCGGTTTAGCGCTGCCTTTGGCCCAGGGCGTGATCCTGGAGACCCAGGATCGAGTCCCACGTCGGGCTCCCTGCTTGGGGCCTGCTTCTCCCTCTGCCTGTTTCTCTGTCTCTCTCTCTCTCTCTCTCTCTCTCTACTCTCTGTGTCTCTCATGAATAAATAAAATCTTAAAAAAAAAAGAAAAAAAGAACAGAACAGCTCTAGCAAACTTGACCCTGATATTAAATGAAGGCTCTTAATTAATTTTTAATTAATTATATAATACAAGCAAATCTAAAAGCTGGCCGGCAGCATGGACTCCCTAGAGCTGGGTTTTGGTGGGGACATGTATCTCCTGGGCATCAGGTGTGGGACCACATGCCTCATCCTCTCTCCAGGCCTGAGCATCTCAGCTACTGACCAGGAATGGTCATTTCTACCCATTTTCTAGGGTTTTGAAGCCCAAATGACATAATTTACATGAATGAGTTTTGTAAATTAGAGTGCTTTATACAATTATGGTATGCTGCATTTTGCAACATTACATAGTTTAAAAAACTCGTTTAATTCCATGACCATGAAAGACAGTACCTTTTATTTCACTAAAAGGACAACTTATGAGTTCACCCAGAAGCACAGCAGAAGACTCTCCAGATAATACTAATGAGAACAGTCCACAGTACCATCTCCGTGTCTATGAAACTCAATATATGTACCAACCAACACAAAGGAAAACAGTCTCTTCTCATCATTACAGGAATTATACCTAGAAAACAACCACATTGAAGAAATAACGGAGATCTGTTTCAACCACACCAGAAAGATCAACATCATTGTGCTACGTTACAATAAACTTGAAGAAAACAGGATTGCTCCTTTAGCCTGGATAAATCAAGAGTGAGTACACAATGCTCTTTGGCTTCAGGGTTTCTGCAGTTTCTGCACGGTGGAGAGGTTAGGGTCCAGCCCTGGGGAAGTGCATTTACTGATGGCGCCCCTCTCCCTCCCCACAACTTGGCCCCATGCTTGAGCTCCTATCATTTACAGCAGGACTGGGGTTGGGGCGACCATGGTCACTGCTGCTCTGCTCACCCTGCCATGACCCCAAGTAGTGAGTTACCCAAGGTCTGTCCACCTCATAGCTGGTCATGAAGCTGAAGGGAGACCACCTCTGCCCCTGAGGAGGACGTAAGAGCCCCCAGCCTCACCCCACCATGGCCTCTCAGGGTTCCCTTGTCCTATGTCACACTGTCTTCATTCCTTCAAACCATTTCTCTATCTCATAAAATAGACTCAAGGGTGATTGACCTGATAGGGAAGGTTGGACGTAAGGTCCATCTTCCTGGCAAGGACACAGGGGTCCTGCCTATTAGGAGGAGCAGGACAGGCCACGGCAGGGAGCCTGGCAGGCTGTGTGGTGAGGGCACGAGGGCAGGAGAGAGGGATGAAGGGTGTCAAGGTTCAGCAGGGCCCAGCAGGACGTGGTGGTGGCAGGGCAATTCAGAAGCCAGGCAGCCACCTTTCCCAGATCTCATTTCTCTGCAAGCCCCAGATGCCAGGCCATGAGAGCAGGTGTGGAGCAAGAGTGCAGATTCCACACCACCACCATGTCCTTGCTGGAACCAGGGGTGATCTCAGGCAGAGGCAACTTGACAACAGCCAGGACTCTGGACTTCATTTCTTTCTTTCTTTTATTTTTTTTTTTAAAGATTTTATTTATTTATTTATTCATGAGAGAGAGAGAGAGAGAGAAAGAGAAAGAGAGGCAGAGACATAGGCAGAGAGAGAAGCAGGCTCCATGCAGGGAGCCTGATGTGGGACTTGATCCTAGGACTCCAGGACCACGCTCTGGGCTGAAGGCAGGCACTAAACCTCTGAGCCATCTAGGGATCCCTGGACTCCATTTCTGATTCATGTTTGACTCTAGAAGAGAGTGGCTGTGTCTGAACCTGATGCTCCTGGTAATGGAGCAGGCTGCACACAGCCACCTGACACAGGAATCTCTACGGCCAACCAGGTGGTGGTGGGAAAAGGGCCAAGCATCCCAAGTGGACCTGTCCGAGCCCGGAGTTAATGGTTCCTGCCTTATGCTCCCCCCTCTCACCCTTCTCTGCTGCAGAAATCTCGAGTCCATTGATCTCTCTTACAACAAGCTCTACCACGTCCCATCCTACCTGCCCAAGTCGCTACTGCACCTTGTGCTCCTTGGGAACCAAATCGACCGCATCCCAGGCTACGTGTTTGGCCACATGGAGCCAGGCCTGGAGTATCTGTACTTGTCATTTAATAGACTCTCAGATGATGGTGTGGACCAAGTCTCCTTCTATGGGGCGTATCATTCTCTCAGAGAGCTGTTTCTGGATCACAATGACTTAAAATCTATACCACCAGGGGTACGAGAAATGAAAGCACTACATTTTCTGAGGTTGAACAACAACAAGATACGGTAAATTTTGGCCTTTTCAAGTATTGATTTAAATTGTTATAGTTGACAGAGGATATGATTACACAATCATGCATGATATGATGTCTGGGATTTACTTATAAGGGGAAAAAGGAAAGAGATCACATTAAACAACACTGGAACACATTTGTAATGACTGAAGGGGGGTGATAGGTACACGACGATCCATCATAGCTCTTTCCTACATGTGTGTACATTTGCAAACTTTCACAGTAAAAATCCTTTAGAAAAGAACATGACTACATAATACTGGGAACCAGCTTCTACTAACGTGTGATTTTAAGAACTAATCGGTAGAGCATAAAACCCAAATATATAAACTGATCTATCCAGATTTTTTTCTGAAGGTAAAATTCTGAATAAAATTATTGAGACTCAGCTTCTCTCACTTTTGGGGACACAGTTTCCTGTCTGCCTGAAGAGAATGAAGGTCTCTAAACACAAACTCCTAAAAAAACAAGAGGAAAAGAATCATGGGTGGGAGTGGGGAGGCTTTGTAAGAGGTTGTGAAAAGCCATGTGGCTGAGTGCTTCCTTGCTACTGCGTGAGGACACACACAGGGGTCCCGCTGTGCTGGGATTCAGGTGGTCGCAGTCTGGAACCTCCATGAATATTGTTTTCCTCCACCTTTGAACCAGCGGTCTCACTCACAGATGACTTTGCTGCAAACTCTTACTTCCTGAGGGGCAAGGAAATGGCGACTGGCTCTTTTGTTACCTTTTACACATTTGGTAGCTAGAATCCCTTTGTCAAGGATTTTTTCCCCATCAGCTAGGGCCACTTTGTTACTCTGAAAGGTAAGATAAATGCTCAGGTCTTTCTTTAAATGTCCAATCAGACCAGAAGCTGGTTAGAAATATCTGACTATGTGAGGAGACAGATGTGAGCTAAACAATGTGATGATGATCATTCTGAATATATACAAATATCAAATCATGTTGTATACATTAAAGTAGTATCATGTTGTATGTTAATTCTGTCTTTATACAACTGAAAAAATGATAGATATGTATTATGTATGAATGGGAAGGACCATGCAATATATAAAAATGTTAATAGCAGATGTCTCAGGGGGAACAAAAAGAAGTTGGTGCCTAACTGCTTCTCTTTTATTATTTTGTTTTTGACTTTCTCTCTCTGGAGAATCAATGTTAACTTATAGTTTAATACATGTGGAATGTTTTAATCAACGATAACTACTGTTCTTAAACCCCACTCTTTGGCCAGTGGGAGCCCTGTGTAGGGCTTTCTTCCGGAGGGCCCCACACCCCCTCACTGCAAGCAGCACTCACACACCCAGGCTGGGGACCAGACACGTCCCTCTTCTGTTTCGAGGCCTTTTTAAAAAAAAAAAAAAAAAAAGATTTTATTTATTTATTCATGAGAGAGAGAGAGGCCTTATAGTGAACTGTCAGGAAATATATATTTTGTAAAGAAAAAGAACAAGACTTCATACTAATGTTCTCAATTCAAATGTAACCATATAGATTCAATTTCTTTCTTTGTTTTGTTTATCTTCTACTGGGAATCTAGGTTCCCAAAAAAATTAACTTTTATCTTACAATATACAAAATACAGTTTCAAAGTGAGAATGCTAGTATTATGACTACAAAAGTATCAAATGAAGAAAACAATGTTTTCAGGAGCGTTCTCTTAGTCTTTAGCCTATGTTCCATGAGGGCCTGTGGCAGAAATACAGTGGTTTTCTCTGTGACAACACATCAACAACCTGATAATCAGATCAGGGGTTTGTTTTTGGTTTTTAGAAATTGTAATTTCCTATTTAATGTTACTGTTACTATGTTAAATGTTTATATAATTCCAAAGTTGGAACTGTAAAAAGGTATATGAAGAGAAGTCTTTCTTCTATGGTCCCATATACTATATTCCATCATTCCCCAGCGTTTAATTCTTTTAAAATTAATTTGTACCTTTCCCCAGTATTTCTTTTTGCAGACATAAGCATACGTGCAGATTCATATTTCCCATCCCCTCCCACAATTCCAACACAAATTATGACACAGAAAAATTTTTCTTTTCTCTCTCTCTCTAGTGTTTTTACTTTTTACATTCCGTAATTATCAGCATATCTGCTCCTTACAAGTATAGAGAATTTCCTTATTCTTTTTACAAGTGACCAGTATTCCATTACATGATTATTTCATTTAACCAGCTCCTTACCTGTTTCCCTTCTTTTACTACTACAAATAATGCCATGATGCCTAACTTTGTTTGGACAGCATTTTACATTTTCCTGGTCTCACTCTGCGATAGGTTCCTAAGCTGAGCGAAGGGAGATGATGCTTCCTGGTCCCTGTATGTGGGGCTGTGCTATCCTGAGCTCCCACCACGGTGTGTGGTCCTGCACAGCCCCAGGACCAGACCATGTTGATGAGCTTTTGAGTGTTTTTGTGTTAAGGCAAATCTGGTAAGTGGCAGTGGTGTGCCAGGGTACTTGAAGTTTGCATTTCTCTTCTCATGAATGAAACTAAGTGTCTCTATCATGTTCCCACGTAATTTCATTTTTTTATTCAGTGAACTGGTTAGCCAAGCATTTGCCCCTCTTCTCCTTTCTCTCCATAGGTTTTGAGGAGGGCTTTGGATATTAGCCCTATAACTGTAAGTTGCAAAAACATTCTCCTAGTTTTTCATGTCTTTTAACTTTGCATTTTTTAAAGACCTGTAGCCAATTTATTAATCTTTTCTTTTAGTGTTTCTCATTTGTGAGTCAAGGGAGATTTTTTTTCACACTCCCAGGACATACTTTATTATACTCCTATAGCTTCATTTTTCACATTTACATCTTTGGCATATTTGAAATTTTTTCTAGTGTCTAAGAAAAAGATCCAATTTTATTTTAAAAACAAAAATTTTAAACAAATGTACAACTAACTCCTAAATGATAAAGCCTGAATATTGCTTGGACCATTTATGACTTGTACATCTATTTTTCCTCAGGAATATTCTTCCAGAACAAATTTGCAATGCTGAAGAAGATGGAGATTCGACCCTGGAACATCTTCACCTTGAAAACAATTATATTAAAACAAGAGAAATATCATCCTATGCATTTTCATGCATAAGATCATACTCAAGTATAGTTCTTAAGCCACAAAATATCAAGTGATTCCAGGTTTTTGTTCATCTAACTCGTATTCCTGCATGTGCTGTAGCCACTCTTGTCATTGATAAGGAGCACCCACCCGGCCAGCCACCCCACACAGAAAACAACCAACACCTACCCCAAGGTTACTTCACTAGCAGTTTTAGTGAAAGCTTCAGCTTCACACTCCAGAAAAAAGCCCTCTCACTACAAGCTTCCTTAGAGAACAGGATGTTATTCACTGTGGACTAAGACTGGGAAAATCTGGAACAAAATAATCATGTTCTTTACAGCTGACCTGAGTATTGCTGTTAACTGAAACCCTCCAAGTCCCTTTAAAAATTACATGTGTTATGGTTCAAGACCGAGAAGTGTATGGCAAGAAAAAAAGAATAGATGGAATTTATGAATTAGTGTTCTGTTAATGATCCTACTGTTAAAACAATAACCTATTCATTTTCTATAAGATGCTATGCTATAATTATTGGTAAAAATGTACTTAATGATTGGCCTTATCTAGTACCTTCTGTTAATCACACATGTGAAATTAAAACACTACTGTCATGTTAATTTCTTGGTTTTGAGAACTGTAGTGTGGTTACATATTGGTTACTAACATTAGAAGAAGCTGGGAAAAGAGTGTATGTGAATTCTACACAAATTTTTGAAACTACTCCAAGTTAAAAATTTCTGTCAGTCTAAAAAATTAAACAATATTTTAAGATCACCCTCATTATTCTTTATTCAAGATCAAAAGATTTTATGGAAAGTAGTGGATTTGCTTAAAACATATTAATTGTCAAAAAAAAAAAAAAAAAAAAAAAAACATATTAATTGTCCTTGCTACAACCTTATGAATATAACCATAAGGCATGCACTTTTGAAAATTTTTGCTACACTGGTCATTGTTAGCACCTACCTTTTGTGCCCTAATGTGTTCAAAAGTATCCTTTTATTTAGTTCAATTTAACATCAAGCTCAGTATTTACTATATACTAGAACTTACCAAAACCATATGGTATTAAAATTTTCATTATGCAATAATCTTTTGTGCTTATTTCTAGAATAATTTATAAAGGACACATACAGAAAATGTGTTGACTTCTCTTGCTGCTCTCAGTTTTGTGTCTACAAAATATCAGACTAGGAGCTTATACTTAGGTCACTCTAACTTTTCAACTTCAGTGACTTGATCTCATAATAGCACTCTCTCCAACTGAGGAAGAGAGTTGCCCCACTTCACAGGCCGTCAGACAACCAGGGAGCAAGGGAAATATCTTGTGTGGCATGCAGATGAATGCACTTATAACCAATCTCTCAGATAAAAGTGACAGCCACCAGCATATTCCATATTCACCGAAGCAAGTTTCCTGAACTTTCAAAGATGTGAGTTTGATTTTATCCCATTTAAGCTAATTCTATTTATTATTTTCAAAAAGATTCATTCATTCATTCATTCATTCATTCATTCATTCTTGAGAGACACAGAGGGTGGGGGAGGTTGCACAGGCAGTGGGGAGGGGCAGAGGAAGAGAATCCCAAGCAGACTCCTTTCCGAACACAGAGCCTGCCACTAAGCTCGATCTCACAACCCTGAGATCATGATTTGAGCCGAAGCCTAGAGTCTGATGCTCAACCAACTGTGCCACCCTGATGCCCCTTATTTTTTTTTAAAGATTTTAAGTAATCTCCACACCCAGTGAGGGGCTCGAACTCACAACCCTGAGATCAAGAGTCACATATTCCACCAACTAAGTCAGCCAGGCACCCCAAGCTAATTTTATTTCTTAGCTCTTCCTTTTCAGCACCCTCTCATAATAGCTAGGATTTTGATATTATAACATGAATAATAATAATAATAATAATACAATGAAGACTGTTAGAATCAGGGCAGGTGGCTAAGAGCAGAAGTAGAATCTTATAGAACAAAAAGTTGAGATTTATAACCAGTTTAGGAAAGTAAGAGATTGCTAATTTAAATTGGCTACATTGAACATAAGAGACAGGTAAGCACAAGAACATACAGTTACTCATCCCTTTGACAAGAACCCTTCTAATACACTTCCTGCCATGTGAATATAAATGCACTGACATCAATTGTTTAAGGCAGACTGGGCAGCAAAGTTTAAGGGGAGTCAACAGAATTTGCATCCGGGGACAGTGCAGATGGATACTGAGCCATTCCTTCACTCATTTCTCATTCTGACTGGACTCTGTGTTCCAGATGCTGTTCTAGAGAGAGACAAGGATAATAAACTGACAAGGTCTCTCCTTTCTGGGAAGACATGGTGTGGTAGGGGAAATAAGCAGGACATTACAGAGACAGTAACATCAGGTACAATGAAATCAGGAGAACAGGGTGGTGATGTGGCGAAACATGCTGGGGTCCTTAGCCCACAGATCCTGGGTCTTGAGAGTGTGCAAGCCCCATGAACCACAGTGAGGCACTGCCACCACTGCAGCCTTGGAGGGAGCCCAGGCCCTGGTGTAATTACAACCCCACTGTGTAACTGGGACACTCTGACAAGAACAGAATCTCTAGGAAGGCTGAAATTCAGAGTGACTGGAGAAAGCATTGCTCTTTAGTTGGAAGACACTTTTATTTCTGATTTTAAACTTAAAATACAAAAAAATATGTCTAGCACTGAATTTGTTCAGTCTTGAAATTTCATCATGTCCTGGATAGGAAGTTTTAATTCCATTAAAAAAAAAAAAGATAAATGTCTTTAAAGCAAATGATCTTCACAATATAATGTTAAAAACAAAACAGATGTTCTGTTTGGCTTCAGAAATATGTTGTAATTACTAACACATATGTACACTAGGAAAGTTCTGGTATAGCTATGACCTAAAATATTCATGCTGTGTCATCTTTGCACATATATACAAAGAACGCTAACTATATTTTAAATTTTGAGATATGACTTAAGATTATTACAAAAAGCACTAAAGATATGACATGGTCAAAGACACATAAAGCCTGGAATTATAAGGAAATAACTACACCAGCAATTAGGCCTGGGTACCCACCTTGATTTCCAATGATTAATTATACAGTTATTCTACTTGTCTGGGATCCCTTGGTTCAATTATAAAATAATGTGTCTGGAACAGATCAGTGGTTTTCCAGCATGGTGAGTCACGGGTTTGTGGTGCCCTGGGGTGGAAGTGTCCCTGAAGACTACACAGACTCTCCTTCAGACAAAGCAACTTTGCTACCTTCAGATTAGATGCTCCTGCCTCTCTTCCTTTCCTTAAGAACCAAGAGATTTGCTACCTTCAGATTAGATGCTCCTGCCTCTCTTCCTTTCCTTAAGAACCAAGAGACAGGGGCCATCTGAATCACAAACCAAGTTTTAAGATTCACCAAACGTGCACCTGATCCTTCCCTAACCTTCTGCCCAGTTCCACCACAATGGGGTGGGACTGCTGCCCTCTTACTTTGGGAACACAGATGAGGACGCTGCAGCAAGGGTGGGCGTCACTTGGAAGCAACACAGGGTATGTGTCTGAACCTGGCTTACTCTGCTTCCTTCTGACTGAAGTCCAAAAAGTGGAAAGTCTAGACACCTGAGTGGGCACTGGGCACCTGGTATGGTGGGTGCTGCCAATGGGGTGAGCAAGATATAACGCCCTCTCTGTGGGTTGGCGCTGTCCACTGATTCCACACATCACCTAGGGAGTCTGCCTCACCAAGACAAGTTAATTACTCTGTAAGATGACTGCTTTCATTAACATAGAAAAAAAAGAAAAATTCAGTTTTTGTAGTGTCTTTGTCTGGCTTTGGTATCAGGGTAATGCTGGCCTCATAGAATGAATTTGGAAGCTTTCCTTCCTCTTTTACTTTCGTGGAATAGTTTGAGAAGAATAGGTAATAGCTCTTCTTTATTTATTTATTTATTTATTTATTTATTTATTTATTTATTTATGATAGTCACAGAGAGAGAGAGAGAGGCAGAGACATAGGCAGAGGGAGAAGCAGGCTCCATGCACCGGGAGCCCGATGTGGGATTCGATCCCGGGTCTCCAGGATCGCGCCCTGGGCCAAAGGCAGGCGCCAAACCGCTGCGCCACCCAGGGATCCCCAGTAGCTCTTCTTTAAATGTTTGGTAGAATTCACCTGTGAAGCCATCTGGTCCTGGACTTGTTTGTTTTGGGGAGTTTTTTGATTAGTGAGTGATTCAATGTCTTTGCTAGTTATTGGTATGCTCAAATTTTCTACTTCTTCCTGACTCCTTTTTGGGAGGTTATAGGAGTCTAGGAATTTATCCATTTCTTCTGGGTTGTCTAATTTGCTGGCAAATAATTTTTCATAATATTCTCTTATAATCCTATTTCTGTGATGTCAGTTATTATGCATTCTCTCTCATTTCTGATTTGAGTCCTGTCTCATTATATTTTTTAAAGACTTTATTTATTCATGAGACACACACACACACAGAGAGAGAGAGAGAGAGAGGCAGAGACACAGGCAGAGGGAGAAGCAAGCTCGATGCAGGGAGCCTAATGTGGGTCTTGATCCCGGGACCCCAGGATCACGCCCCAAGCCAAAGGGAAACACCCACTACTGAGCCATCCAGGAGTCCCAAGTCCTGTCTCATTTTTTCTGGCAAAAGGTTTATCAATTTTGTTTACCTTTTCAAAAAAACCAGCTTCTGGTTTCATTGATCTGTTGTATTGCTTTTTAGTCTCTATTTTACTTATTTCTGTTCTAGTCTTTAGTATCTCCTTCCTTCTATTGGTTTTGGGTTTTATTTTTCTTTTTTAACTCCCTTGGGTGTAAGGTTAGGTTGACTGAGATTTTTCTTCTTTCTTGTGGGAGGCCTGTATTGCTCTAACTTTCCCTCTTAGAACAGCTTTTGCCGCATCCCAATGATCTTGGATTGTGTTTCAAGTGTGTTTTCATTTACTTTCTGATTTCCTCTTTGATTTCTTGGTTGACTCATTCATTGTTTAGCAGCATGTTATTTAGTCTCCATGTATTCGGTGTTCTTTTCAGATTTTTTCTTGTGATTGATTCCTAGTTTCACAGCATCATGGTCGGATAAAATACATCATACGATTTCAATCTTTTTGGAATTTTTTTGAGGCTTGTTTTGTGACCTAAAACATGACTTATTTTGGAGAATGCTCCATGTGTACTTGAAAAGGAATGTGTATTCTGCTGGTTTTGAATGGAATGTTCTGAATATATCTGTTAGGTCTATCTGGTCTAATGTGCTGTTCACAGACACTATTTCTGTGTTGATTTTTGGTCTGGATTATCTGTGCATTGATTTAAGTGGGTGGTTAAGGTCCCCTACTATTATTTGAAAATTATATATTAGTATCTCTGATGAACAGAGATACAAAAATCTTCAAAATATTAGCACTTAAAACCTACAATATATTAAAAAAAAGTTATTCACCACAATTAAGTGAGATTTAAAGGGTGCTTCAATATTTGTAAATCAATCAATGGGATACATGACATCACTAAGAAAAAGGATTAAAATCATATGACCATCTCAATAGATGCAGAAAATGCATCTGATAAAGCACAACATCAATTCATAATTAAAACTCTCAACAGGGGTGCCTGGGCAGCTTGGTCAGTCGGTTCAGTATCTGCCTTTGGGACAGGTCATGATCTTGGGGTCCTAGGATCAAGCCCCATATTGGGCTCCCTGCTCTCCCTCTCTCTCTGTCCCTCCCCCTGCTCATATTTGCTCTTGTTATCTCTCTCTCAAATAAACAAAATCTTTAAAAAAAAAAAAAAAAAAACCTCAACAAAATAGGCTTAGAGGGAATATACCTCAACCTAATAAGACCATATATGAAAAACCCACAGCAAACATCATATTCAAGGGGGAAAAGTGAGAGCTTTCCCTCTAAGGTCGGGAACAAGACAAGGATATTCAATCTCTCTACTTTTATTCAACATAGTATTGGGAATTACTAGCCATGGCAATCAGACAAGAAAAAAGGAGTACAAGGCATCCAAATTTGTGAAGAAGTAAAAGTTTCATTATTTGCAGATGACATACTATATATAGAAAACCCAAAAGATTTCACCATAAAACTACTAGAACTGGTAAATGAATACAGTAAAATCAGAGGATACAAAATTAATATATAATAATCTGTTGCTTTCCTATAAACTAATAATGAAGCAACAAAAAGAGAAATTAAGAAAACAATCCCATTTACAGTTGCACCTAAAATAAAATATCTAGGAATAAACTTAACCAAAGAGGTGAAAAACCCGTACTCCAAGATCAATAAAACACTGAGGAAAGAAATTGAAGACAATACAAATGGAAGGACATTCCATTGTCAATGGCTTGGAAGAACCAATATTGTTTTTAAAAAAAGTCCATACTACCCAAAGCAATCTACAGATTTAATACAATTCCTACCAAAATATCAACACCATTTGTCATAGAACTAGAATAATCCTAAAATTTGTACAGAACCCCAAAAGACCCCAAATAGTTAAAGCAATCTTGAGAAGGAACAAAGCCAAAGCTAGAACTATCACAGTCCCAGATTTCAAGATATACTACAAAGCTGTAGGAATCAAAATGGAAACAGACACGTTGAGGGGTGCCTAGGTGGCTCAGTTGGTTAAATGTCTGACTCTTGGTTTCGGCTCAAGTCATAATCTTAGGGTTTTGAGATCAAGCCCAGTGTCAGCTTCTGTGCTGGGTGTGGAGCCTGCTTGGGATTCACTTTCTCCCTCTCCCTCTGCTCCTCCTGAGAGCTTGCACTTGCTCTCACTCCCTATGAAGAGAAAAGAGAGAAGAAGAGAAAAGGAGAGGAGAGGAGAGGAGAGGAGAGGAGAGGAGAGGAGAGGAGAGGAGAGGAGAGGAGAGGAGAAGAGAAGGAGAAAGAGAAAGAAAGAGAAAGAGAAAGAAAGAGAAAGAGAAAGAAAGAGAAAGAGAAAGAGAAAGAGAAAGAGAAGAGAAAAAAGAGAGACACACTGATCAGTAAACAGAATACAGAGCCCAGAAATAAATCCTCATATGGCCAATTAATCTACAACAAAGAAGAATATACAATGTGGAAAAAAGAGTCTCTTCAACAAATGGTGAGAAAACTGGACAGTTATATAAAAAAGAACGGACTGGACTACTTTCTTATCCCATACACAAAAATAAACACAAAATGGATTAGAAATCTAAATGTGAGACCATAAAACTCCTAGAAGAAAACACAGGCAGTCATTTCTTTGACTTTTGACTATGATTTGTCAATCATAGAAGTATTTTTTCTGGATATGTCTCCTGAGGCAAGGAAAATAAAAGCAAAACTAAACTACTGGGACTACACCAAAATAAAAAGGTTTTGAATAACAAAGGAAACAATCAACAAAACAAAAAGGCAACCCATTGAATGGGATAAGTTATTTGCAAATGATATAAATGATAACAGATTGATATCTAAAAACATAAAGAACTTACATAACCCAACACCCCAAAAACAAATAATCCGATTGTAAAGGGCAGAGGATCTGCATAGACATTTCTCTAAAGAAGATGTGGAGATGGCCAACAGACACATCAAAAGATGCTCAAAATTACTCATTAGGGAAATGCAAATCAAAACCACAATGATATATCATTTCACACCTGTTAGAAGACTAAAATCAATAAGACAAGAAATAACAAGTGTTGGTGAGGATGTGGAGTAAAAGGAGCCCTTGTGCACTGTTGGTGGGGATGCGAATTGGTGCAGCCTCTATGGAAACAGTATGGAGGTACCTTAAAAAATTAAAAATAGAAATACCATATGATCCACTAATTCCACTCTTGGGTATTTACCCAAAGAAAATGAAAACACTAATTTGAAAAGATATATGTACCCTTATGTTTACTGCAGCATGATTTACATAGCTATGATATGAAAGCAGCCCATGTGTCCAATAGATGAATGAATAAAGATGTGGTGTGTATGTACAATGGAATATCACTCAGCCGTAGAAAGAATGAAATCCTGCCATGTGCAACAACATGGACAGATCTACAGGGTGTAATGCTAGGTGAAATAAGCCAGACTAAGACATATACCATATGATTTCACTAATATGTGGAATTAAAGAAAAATTAATGAAGGGAGAGAGGAAGGAAGGAGAGAGAAACAAAAAATCAGACTCTGATTAAAACATAAAACAAACTGGCTGACAGAGGGGAGGTGAGTGAGAGGGAGGGGTGAACTACGTGAAGGGGATTAAGAGCATGTTTATCATGATGAGCACTGAATAATGTATAGAGAATATTGAATTCTCTACACTTGAAACTAATACTGTTTGTTAATTATACTTCAATTAAATTGAAAAAACATGACAAAAATTACCCACAGCACTAGTTGAAATCTGTGTCTGCACACTGTCCTCTGGTATGTATGGACACTTCCCAGAGCAGTGAGCTCAGCATGACTGGCCCATTCACATACAAAAAGATGATTATTTCAGTAACTGTTCAATGGTATGTAGTATAGATCTTTAAATTCATTCGGGGGCCCCTGGGTAGTGCAGTCGGTTAAACATCCGAGTCCTGAACTTGGCTAAGGTCATGATCTCAGGGTGGTGAGATCAAACCCCGTGTTGGGCTCTACGCTCAGCAGGGAGTCTGCTGGACACCCTCTCTCCCTCTGCCCTCCCCCCCCACTGACATGCTCTCTCACATAAATAAATCTTTAAAAAAATTCATTGGGAAGTGTTAAGAAATCATAACACTTGCTTTAAGATATCTTTAGATTTGGTAAGTATGTGAAAATTTAAAACACAGATGATTGGATATATAGCTAAAGGATAAACACCACCATTTTTACAGGAGGCACACACTGCATTAAGCATAGTGTTATGTGCTGTAGGCAGAAATGGTTTCCCTGAATTGACAAATTTTGATCTGGGGTAACAAAGCCTATAGTGTAACAAGGGGGTAACTGGCACTGAATTTAGAGGAGGAAAGAGCACCATGCTTGAGGGGCTTTGACACGAGACCTGAGCCAGAGGAGTAGAGGGATGAGTGGAGTCAGGAGGCTCAGGAGAGCTGACCGACCACAAGGACAAGTGAGGGTCTTGTGAGATCTGAGGGAGGACCATCGTGAGCACTGGTGTCGGGAAGGGGCATGAACAAGCACCTCATGGCTGGTGCGACCGGCACAGGTGACAGGAGGACGAGCAGAAACAGGAACAGGTGTGGCAGAGACTTGTGCAGAAATATGCTGGGACGTCTGACTGCCAGCTAAGACACAGAAGAGAAGGGAGCCAGAGAGAACGTGGCAGAGAGGCTGACAGGAACAGTTTGGGCCGGAACGTGATGAATTTGGGGGTTGCCACAGAGTGCAGGCAGAGTGGTAGGAGGAGTGGGGAAAAACGGGAATTCATAGGCAAGGACAACTCTGAGGGGCCTGTGACAAGACGGGTAGGGGAGCTGAACCCTAGTGGGCACTGGCTGCCAAAAGCAAAAGGGAGAGGAGGAGCCAAGCCCACAGCCAGTCTTCATCTGACCTGAGCCATGCGGTCTGACCACATGGTGCTTCTGGGGAACAAGACAAGATGCATCTAGAAGCCGGGCTCTGCACAATGTGCCCCCTTCCCACCTGGCGCTGGGGATATGTGCCACCACCCTGGTGACAGATTTTATAACAAAAGTTAGGTGCGCACTGAGTATTTATTGCATATGGGGTACTGCATGTAGACGGAGAGGGGATATATCGTGTTTCTCAAAAAAAAAAGTTGTAAAACTAGAAGAACAGAGACAAGCTGTTTCTTGGATTCCTCCACTCTGTGCACCAAGTTGGTGCTAAATGACTGCTGATGCCAGGTCTCAACTGATCAGCTCACAAGCCCTCCAGCATTGAAATCAATACCACTCCTGAACAAAACAGAAAGGCTTCTGCAAACTTTGAGGACTTTTAAAGGAAAAGTGAGAAGCTGAACTGAAAAAGATTTGTATAGGGTCCTAAAATTAATAATTTATCTTATTAATATTTCCTAACACGGACAATCAGAAAACACAGAGTATCTCATAAACAACTAAGCATTGCTTTGACGACTGGGAATATGATTGTTCTGCATAACAACAACACTGACTATGTTCTGGAAAGCCATCATTTAAATATACCAAGAATTACTAGGTTCATGGATGCTGACATAAAAGAAGGAACTACTCAAATTCTGCTGTTTCAGTGAAACCTCAAAGGGTGGTTAAAACCCTCTCTGACATCTATTCTGCCTCCTTCTCTTATTTAGAAAACAGTTTCCTTGTAAGAGACACATTTACAGACTGAAGATGACTGAATTATTCTTCTGTCCATAGTTGAATGTGAACACAGATCCTCAGTCAACTTAAAATTCGTAAATATTAGAAGTGTGCATGAGGGGTGTCTGTCTGGGTGGCACAGTGGGTTAAATGTCCGACTCTGGATTTCAGCTCAGGTGATGATCTCAGGACCATGACACTGAGTTACTCGTTAGGCTCTGGCTGGGCATGCTGCCTGCTTAAGACTCTCTCTCTCTCTCCTGTCTCTCCTCCCCACTCCTTCTCTAAAAACAAAACAAAACACAAAAAATCCACACATGGAAACAGAAGTTTCCGGTCAGCTCTAACTTACACAAGAGGACTCCAGGGTCTGCAAATCCCGAAGTCTATTGAAACATGAGGTATCTTTCTCTCTATTTTTATGTATGTCTCTTGTAGCTAAAAATCAAGAACAAGTATGCTGGCTCTGACCTGGAGCCCTTATTAGCTGTGGACTTGGTCATATAACTTAGACTCTGATTTCCAGTCTCCTCACCCATGACATTAGAGGGACCACCATCTACTTTTCTAGGCTGCTGGAAAGGTCAAATGAGGGAACATCCATGACGTGCTGGGCACAGGGTGGACATCTGTTCCTGCAGTGACAGGTATCAGGAAACTGGCAGACAGGCAGGTTCAGTGACTCGCTCAAGGTGGCCTGGTCTCTTACTATGGTAGATATTAATTATTCAAGGTAATCAATTCCTTAACGGGGTGGAAAAAGGAGTGGGCATATTGCACTGGGCCAGGGGTCAGCACACACTCTGAGGAGGGCCAGGCTCCAGTGGCATGCTGTGGCACGTCAGTGGCCCTCCCAAGCTTGGAGCCTTTGCTCGCACCCTCTAGAAGAGTAAAAGCAACATAGAGTATGCTCAGCCAGGGTCTCCGGAAACACACAGTGTGGGATTCAATAGAGTCAAAATTACTTTTCATCACAGACTTGGGAGTGATTTAGAAACTGATTTGAAAAAAATCCTGATTATTACAAAAAAGAAGAGTAAGTCTGACTTATAAACGTGATTCACTGTGATTACTTATAACACCTAAAATGGGGGAAAAACTATTTAAAATAACCAGTCAAACTAGAAGAGTATGTGATCAAGGAACATGTCCTGCAGATAAGATTCCGACCTCAGAGATGAACCACGAGGGGTCTGTAGCCTTGGCCTCCCCATCCCCCAGCCGGTTCTCCAGGGGAGTGTGTATCTCACAGCTTCCCTGTGAGCAATAGCTCCTACAGAACCTAATCCAACAGCACACGGGAGTTTGTAAAGGGTCTAAAGAGACAGCAGAGACTGCTGTCAACAGGGCAGGGCAGTCGTGTGTTTGCACACATCTGAGCACGTGCGCCCGAACACCTCGGGGTCCTCTAACATGTTATTCACATGTCTCTGCCTTGACACGCTGAACGGGGATGGTTGAGACTGTGAGCCATGCTGGAATTTGGTCTGTCACACACTGCTATTTGCAAAGAAGTGTGTAGAGTTTCTAACTCTACAAATAGGTCTCAGTGATCACACAAATGAAAATTAAAGGCATGATTATTTCTTCTTTGAAGTTACATTTCGCTCTACATGAAAATGGATACAATCAAAATTTAGAGTCAAGCATAGTTTTTCCTTTACACAAAATGTGAAGAATGTGAATCCACACAAGGGAAAGCAGATTGCATTAAAAATAACATGTGATTGCACTAAACACGTCTTAGTTTGGAACAGAAAAGGAATGCATCATGCTATTGAAATGTCATGGTGTGTTTCTAAGTAACAGAGTCTCTGTGGTCAAATAAACTATCAATTGATAGAAGCAAATCTTTTTATAAGTTGGAATCTGCTAAAGGTTGATTTGTTTTACATAAGTTGAGAATTCTGTTCACAATTACAAATTTATACTGTCTAAAATACTAATTCTAGGGCAGTAGTTCTTAACTATTTGAAGGATGGACCCCTTCAAATCATATCGAGGATACAGTAAACCAATGACGATCCCTCCATGCAGAAAAACAATCTAACTCATACTTCACATCTATCAAGAGATTTATAAAGCCTTTTCAATTCTCTGCGGATTCCTTGAGCCTGGGTAGGAAACCCTATGTAGGGTGACAGCTTACTTAAAATTTTACATGTAAATTGAGGTAAGGATAAATCAGTTAAAATTAAGGCAAATTGCCTCCCCACTCCCCAGTTACTTAGCAATACTTTTAAGGCCATAGAAAAGTTGAAAGATCAAAACAACAAACATCTCTACACTCTTCATACATTAACCAATTAATACTATTTTGTCCATTCATTTTATCTCTTTCTCCTATGTCCACGTCTATGCACACATAAGAATTTGCAGGGGACAGGCTAGAGCATCTGAATGCAGATGTCACAACACCATCATCCACGACCGGAGGAGAAAACCCCTGAGAACACAGCTTCTGACGTCACCGTGGGACAATGATCACAATCACTCACATTACCAAACACAGGAAATACAACACTGACTCAGGACTGTCGCACTCAGCGTTCCCCAGTCCCAATCACATGCTTGGAGGCTGTGTGTGTGAATAGTTCACATGTGGACCCCCAGTCTCCTGTGAGCGACCTACAGCAGCACCCTTGTCCAGGGGAGTGTTGCCCCCTCGCTGTTTTGAAGCATCCCCCAGCCAGCTATCTTGTAAAATGTCCCCTGACCTGCATTTGTCTGGTTAGATGTACATATCTGGCAGGAATCCCACACAAGTGATGTTGGGCAGGCGTGTTACTGGTGATTCTGGGATATCTGGTTGAGGGGCCAGCACCTCCCCCTGGTCGTTAGACACAATCTATAAGGTAAGACTTTGGGTCTGTGTGAGTCTCTCACCATCCAGTAACTCTCCACGTAGTTGTCTGAGCATCCACAGACTATCTTTGCCTAAACCTGTTAGCATTCTGGAGGGGCCCCGCAGGTGAATTTCCAGCTCTGCTTCCTTCTCTTTTGACCAGCTAACATTCTTCTACAGGAAAACTGTTGTCCCTTTGACTCTCTTTTCTGTTATTACAGGACTTTGCATGTGACATGCTACTGTCAGGGCCATCCTTGTGCGTTGTAAGGGGGTCATGCTGTGTCTTCCCGCTAGCTTCTGCGCTCCATCCGTGCATCCACAGTAAACTCTGTACACTCTGGTGCTGGCTGGTGTTAGATGTTTCAAGCATATCTTACGCCTTCCCTGACCCCAACCTGTTACTTGTCATTTCTCCTAGGAGCCTTGGTCCTTCTAGTGGGAAACGGTCTTTAGAAACACAGATTTGGAAGTCAGATGCATGAACTTCTGGGTTTTCTCAGTGGGAAGAGCTAAAAAGTTTATTTAAAATAAAACTATAAAAAATAAAAAAAAATTAAAAAAATAAATAAATAAAATAAAACTATTAGGACGCCTTTGTGACTCAGTGATTGAGCATCTGCCTTTGGCTTGGGACGTGATCTTGGAGTTCTGTGATCGAGGCCCACATCAGGCTCCCTACAGGGAGCCTGCTTCTCCTTTGCCTGTGTCTCTACCTTTTTCTGTGTCTCTCATGAATAAAATCCCATAAAATAAAATAAAATCCTATAAAATAAAATAAAAATAAAATCCCATGAAATAAAATAAAAATAAAATCCAATAAATAAATCAATCTTATAAAATAAAATAAAATCTTATAAAATAAAGTAAAATAAAACTATTATCTGTCCTCACTCCCCAAGGTAAACAGACTTTTGAGGCATTATTTAAAAATATCTGACAACCATACAATATTGTAAAACGTATTGCAGTAAGTCCTTCAATATTAATAAATTCAATTCATTTTATTTTTTTTAAACTTTTATTTATTTTTTTAATTTTTATTAATTTATGATAGTCAGAGAGAGAGAGAGAGAGAGAGGCAGAGACATAGGCAGAGGGAGAAGCAGGCTCCATGCACCGGGAGCCCGATGTGGGATTCGATCCCGGGTCTCCAGGATCGCGCCCTGGGCCAAAGGCAGGCGCTAAACCGCTGCGCCACCCAGGGATCCCTCAATTCATTTTAAATGACAACTTATGTCATTAACTCATTTTCAGAGCAAACCCTGCAATGGGCTAAAGGCACAGGGGGTAGTGGAGGGCAAGAAGACTGGGACCCGGGACCAGGAGCCTGCAGGAAGGAGGCTGCTGCCTCAGTTCAGACAATTGCTGGAACTGCACAGGAGGTCAGGGCCAGCTTTGTTAGACTGGTTTTTTAAGATACGCTATAAATTTGGACTTTGACATAAAACTTCCTGTTTTTTAAAAATACCATATGCTCCAAACAAAACACATCTGCAGTCTGAATACTGTGCACAGATCATGACCTGCAGTGTAAGTAATTAATCCTAAACCACAGAGCCCAGTCCACCCTGAGTGCCCCCCCCACAACAGCCTCCAGATTACAGTATTTATATCCTCAGGTTTGATAGCTCTGAGCATTCCTAAAATCGTACTTGCAGGGTAAACTCCCTCACGTCCTGCCAGGCTTCCCCCACAGCTCTTCCCTGCTTTTCCTCACAGCATTCATAGCATTTTGTGGAATGAGTGATCAACCACACAAGTCCTTGTAGCAACTGGGGGAGATGCCCCACAGTCCACCCCAATGCTCTCAGAAGGAAGAGCTTACCAGACGTTGCCGGAACAGACATCACACAGCTCAACCTCCTGGTGATTCCTGGGCTTGGGAAGGTGTCTCCTGAGGCCACAGACACCCTCCTCCCTCTCCACCCACTTCATTCGAAATTTGCCAATGATTCCCAATGGCCTTTCCAGTTCTCCTTTGTTTGGGCCATGACCACTGCTCCCTATTTCCCAACGAGGAGGAGGTCAGGAAGGGGTCGGAGAAATTATACACAAGTATGCTTGCATGGCGCAGTTGATTAAGTGTTTGACTTTTGGTTTTGGTTCAGGTCATGATCTCGGGGTCATGGGACTGTGCCCCATGTTGAGCTCCACACTCAACGGGGTGTCTGCTGGAGATCCTCTCTCCCTCTCCCCCTTCTATTCATGCCCTCTCTCTCTGAAATAAATAAATCTTAAAAAAAATTATATGCAAGTTTGGCTTAAGCAATTTATTTTTATTTTCACTATGGTTGGAATAGATCAGGCTATACAGGAAATCGGTGGTGAGGTTCCTTCTGTGATCATCAGCATTTCTGTTCATAAAATGCCAGTGTAGAGAATATCACTTGTTCTGTTTTGTTTATAAGAATATGCAGATTATTCATAATTTCTAACAATACCGTTTTGATAGAGTAAAACTAATTCTCCAATGTTTAGAGCAAAGCCTGATGAAGGAAAAAAAACAATAAAGATAACAAACGTGTAGAAAAGAATCAGGTCCCACCGAAGGACGTCTACCAGAACCAAAACTGGAAGATTTTCTCCTCGTGACACTTTAGGGAGATGAAGCACATGGTGGTGTCTGGAATGACTATAGCACAGGTGCAGGAGAAAACCTGCAGCGTCTCTGCTGGTGGTGTTTGCAGGCCTTCCCGCAGGGCCGGGGAGCTGAGTTCACAGAATAGGGCAGAGCAGCCTGGCACCCCCACCCCAGCACCGCTCCTGGGCCTGCTTCTTTCCCCACACCTCTAACCAAAGATTGAAGCCAGGTGCAAGGGCAGACATGGCGGGGGGGCTCGCAGCAGAGGGGGAAGGGGCTATGACACACTGTCAGCAAAGCAGTGTCAGAGAAGAGCCTCCCGCTCTCTAGATGTGAGGCAGAGGCAGAGAGGCAGGGAGCCCTTGTCCCATGGAGGAGCAGCTACTACTCACCCCTGCCCAGGGCTGCCAGGTGAAAAACAGGAGCCACAGGCTGGCAAGGCTCCACCTGTCAGGAGTGCTGCAAACCCCCTCACGCTAAGAACAGCAATTCCAAACAGAAACACACAAGAGCCCTGCGACAGACTGAAGCACACCTGAGTGCTCCCAGGTGCACCCCGAGGGAACATACATGTGAGCTCTGACTGGGGGCGCAGTCGTACACACCAGCACACCGCACAGTACCAAGAAATGGACTACTGCACTGGAACAGACCCCAAAACACTGCATGCCAGGTGAAGAAAGCTAGACCCAGAGCAAGCTGCCACAGCCTCACTGACAGGGGGTGGCAGGTTCCCGACCCATACCCGGTTTGTGGCCGAGCTGTACCAGTGCGATGTGCTTATGTATTTATTATTGTAATACAGACTTGTGAAAGTCAAAAAACAAAACAACACATGATGCAGGACAACAGAACTCTGCTCTGATGAAACCCAGGTTAGTATGTGTGGTCCAACCCTCAGGATGCCTCAGTTACTCAACACATACACACAGGAACTACACACAACAGAATAAATGGGAGCACGTGCACCAGAACCAAACAGGATTCTTTTTTTTTTTTTTTTTTCCAAACAGGATTCTAAGCCAGAGCAGACCTGCAGCTCTGGGAGGCCACACACTCGAGCTCCAAGGAAGTGCATCTTCTTTATGGGGACTGACCGCCCACACCCAGGGGCACCACACGCTCCCTGTGGCCATGGCTGCTTCACTATGACGTGTGCCACTTCTTGGGGTGGTGGCAAAGGACAGGAGAGTTGACTCAGCGAACCCTGGGAGACACACTTTATAGACAGGCTGGTCCCCAAATCCAGGCATCAAGAGACTGCTTGCAAGTACCTGGCACTGGTGGTACAGAAAGAGGCCTCTCTGGAGGGATGAGGTCCCAGCTGCTATGGGAACTGGGCATTCTCCCAGGAGTGAATGGTAATGTGAGTGAACACTGTCCTTCCAGACAATGGTGTCCTCCTGCTGCCATGTGCCCCTAAATGCCCGTGGTGACAGCTGATCTACCCTGGAGAGGGAAAGTCCAAGCTGGGGTGCCCTGGAGCCGCGGGTCCTAGTCGCTCCTCATATAGGGCCAGGGACTTAGGCAGGGCCCAGTGTGCAGGGACCTGGCCCACCTGTGCAAAGTCTGGGTGAGTATGCTTGGTGTGATGGCTTCAGCTATCAGAACGAGGCAGCAGCATGGCCCCCTCTCAGGTGTATTTGGAGCTGGGTTTACACTTCAGTGATGTTAGTACTTTTTACCAAGATTTGTAAATATCTTGTTAGTCTATAGGAGTGAGTGATTTTTAAATTTGTAATATATCAGTATTTGTTCATGTAAGAATTTCATAAAGTGTTTTTTCAAATCAGGTATTTCTTGAGTGACTTTGACTGCACTTTCAATGGCCAGTTGCCATGCATTATTAAACTCTCATTTTTTCTTCAGAATCTTCCAGTAGACGTCTAGAGTTTAGCTAGAAGTCTTGGCTACGATACAAACAGTGATGGAAAACACATGAGCAGTAACAAGTTTTAATCTCGCCCCTTAGTACTACCATGGGCTAATCTGTGGAAGCAGTGTATTCTGGTGTCGGCCAGGGCGCAGCCACAGCAAGCTCCGGAGCAGTGTGTTCCTCCGTTCATGTGACCCCTTCTCACCTCTCCTTCCCCAGCACCTGGGAGCAGTGACACTACAAAGACGCAGTACGTGCTGGGAGCTTCTGCGCAAGAGGACTGACCCTCTTCTTACAAGGTAGGTTTTCAAGCCTTTTTTTCATGTACAGGGAACAATTATTTTACAGTTGCTACTAAGGGGACATTAATGTTATTAACATAAATGCTTGCAAATTATATGATTGAGTTTATCTGCATAATCCCTTAAAAATCAGTACTTAAATACATAACTTAGAATTTTATATGGGGTGGATTTATTTTCATGTAACTGACTTTTACAGTTAAATGAAAACCTGTTATTATGTTTCACCATAAATGTAAATATGACTGATTTTAAAAATCGCCTAAACATCTTGTACATACAATGTTCTTTTAGGAGAGTAACATGATCTTAAAATAATTAATGATGATGAAGTTCAGGGCTATCACAGATACATGGAGTCAGACAGTTAATACTTCTTTCAAAATGTATGAATTATTCAAATATCAGTTTCATGTACACATTTGAAGTCTCCTATTTTTCTTGATAAATGTCTTCCTTATTCTTATGCAATAAGATGGCCTTGGACAGTTAATGGGGAGTTCATCTAATTCCAAGAAAGAATAGTTATCTGCAATCCTTCAACTAGCGCCATATCCAATAGGAAAGATCAGAAACTTCTTTTCACAGAACTCCTTTGCCAGAATTTAAAATAAAGATTTCCTCTTTCCTCTCCCAAAGTAAATTCTTAAATTAAGTCTTACATGATGAGAAATTAAACCGTGTACTTGATACTCTACTCGCTCACTTGACGCAGAGCATTCCGTCTGGTCAGCGTGCTCAGAGGTGTGGCAGCCACAGCTCAAGTCACAGAGAAACCCCAGGGCTCTGTCTCTCTCTAAGAATCAAGTGTTGTCATTTTTTTTCAATCCCACCAAGAATCACTGAGTTGTTTAAAAAGAAACTGCAAAGAAATCACACAAGCCCACACACATGTGAAAGTACCTTCATGTTTTTAATTCGTTTTTGGTATTTCGCAACACGGTGTAGTGGAAGAAAGTCTTTGTTTCCACCAGCTACTCCACTAAAAAAAGAATATTTGGGTACCTGATCTGAAGCCTGATTAACTTTACAAGGTCAGATTAACTTTACACACACAAGTCTCAAGGCACCGTAGGAGATGGTAGAGAACAAAAGGGTAGGAGTTTTTGTTAAGATGTACTGAAAAACTGAGGAGGATCAAAAACTGGATTAAGAGGAAAGGCAGCCAACAGTTTTTTATCAGACGCAATTGATACTTCTGGGGTAAAGATAATTATGTCTTTAAGGATACTGTGGTCTTTAAAGGTGTCCGTTTCCTTCCAGAAGGTCCTGTAAGTGTCCCCGTGCATGTCTGGATGCTGTACCTCCTTGCTTGCTCACACATAGGGCTCAGCCTTGACTGACCCAGCCCCAGCCCGATGCCCTCTGGTAGCACACCTTTGGTCACATTTACATCCTGAAAACTACTCCTGGCACTCTCGAACTGATAGGGATGGGTCAGCCAAGGGGAAAAGCTGCAGACCTTTAAGCACGGGATTTAAAAACACAGTAACTTATTTTCCTAATAATAGCGTCTGAGAGGAAATACCATTTCACTTAGACAAATTTTCCATTCTAAGTTTGTGGAACATTTAAGTGGAAAATAGGAGTTTATGCAAATTCAGAAAGCTACTTCTTAGCTCCATTTCCAGTCCTGACAACCCAGCCAAACCGCGTGCCTGTCCTCTCTGAAGGGAGTCTGGTTACTGTCTGGAAGTCACTGTGGGATTGGGCCTGCCTGGGGGAGCCACGGGGGGCCAGAGGGGGAGGGCAATGCAGAGTGAGGAGGCTGGCCTTGGCCCCTCTGCTGTAAAAGTGGGAGCAATGTCTCAGAGGCCCTTCCTGGCTCCAATGAGCCAGGGCTTATTAAGAACAGCAGTAGCACTGAAATACTATTCCAGATAGTATTCTGATTAAAAGAAACTTGAAACCAAAGTCCAAAGCTTTCCATGAGTAATAAACTCTGGTAAAACTGGTATAAACTGGGGAAACACTGAGTCTTCCTGAGAACAAAACACAAAGTTTTAAAAATAGCCTAATTTAACTACTGCCCAATCTAATCAAATAAGAACTTAAGCCTAAATATAATAAACTCAAAAATTAAAAAATAAGACAACCAGAAGTCACATTATTTTAAATAATATTCCATATTCTTTCTGAAATAATAGGGAAAAACACTGCTATACAGCATTCCCTCCTGGACATCCCAATATTTTTCCACAGATATAAATTGGTCAAGTAGAATAGGGCAAAGTTTGGGGCCTACCCTCACTTGTACTTTATCACCTCAGATGAATGGTGTAAATGGTGAATTCCTCATGGAATCAAGGCTCACCTGACTTCTCTTAAGGAGCCAGGATGTAAAAGAGTGCTAAGGTCATATTAATCTTATATGGCTAACAGAAGTCAGCAGTAGCACAGAGAGAAGGCACTTCTGGTCTCAATATAAAGGATTTCCCATCAAGCACAGATGGACAACAGTGGAACAGATGCCCCTCGAGGAGCACTCCCTGGAGTTATGCAAGTAGAGAGAGGACACGCTAACTGACCCAGCATGCTCCAGGGAGGCTCCAGCACCTGAAGGGAGTTTCAACTAGGCCTCCACAGGTCCCCTCCCTCAACAAGGATGCAGGAACAAGGGTGCTGCTCCACCGGCCAGCAACCACAGACCTGCCACCGCTCTAGCAGCCAGTGTCCCCACCTGCTCCGGGGCAGGGACCTCCTGACCCCATGAGTGGGCTGGTCTGCAGCCCTGAAGCCTGGCTTGCCCCTCCCCTTCACCTGTGTGTGGCCGCCTCACACTGCTGCTGTCCCTCTTGACTAGACACACCAGACCTAGCCTCCACCTGGCTCCTAGGCACTGCTTGGTTTGGGCAGGGGGAGTCAGGCCAGTCCCCAACCCCATGGCCAGGCCAGAGAAAGCCCAGAAGTGTTCCTGGCTTCCTACTTTTTGGAGCTCTGACATGTTTCTCTTATTAAGTATATTTGTTAAGGTTCTATGGTTTTCTTAGGTCTATCATTTCAGGTAGAATTCATGTTACATAGATTTCTCTGGTCTAGACTGGGAACCTACAAGCCCGTGTATCTACTCTTCTCTAAGAAAGTACTAAAACTCAACCCAGCAATTTAAAAATAACTCTTGATTAAACTCCTCATCTCCCATGGACCAGGGTAATTGGTGGTAGGACTCAGGAAACCATGGCCCCCAAGGATTCCCCAGGTGGGCACTGCTGAGTCTTGATTGTACACAATGTCTGATGCTACAGAAGTTGTGGGAAAAGGCAAAAATATATGGAGGACTAGAGCAAATTCTGTCAGCAGGCTGTTATTTAAACTATCTAAAAACCAATATAATTTTAAAAATATGCCCCTAAAAAGAGGAAAAATAATCCTTCACTCTCTTAGTGTGTGTTTTATAGATGGTTTTATATCCATTGGTCTCTAACAGTAAACTGAGGGTATGAGGAGTAAACAGACCTCTCGTGAAGAATTCTGCTCTAAAGTCTGGGGACCACACACCTGGAGATACCTCCAAAGTGCCGGCCACAGGGCACACAGTCAGCACGGCCTACTTGGAGTTCAGCTCTCTTTACTAACTTAAGCATTTGTTAGTTTTTCCATGAATGCTCCTGACATTCCAGCATTGGCTTTTACAACAAGCCCATGCTTGGCTGAGAGTAACAGATCAGGAGCTGTGATTTTATTTTTTGAGGAGGGAAAGAAGAGAAGGAAGAAGAGGAGGGAGGGGCTTTTACCTCACAGATTCTGCACCTTAACACTGTGGCTGGTACACAGCAGGGCCCTGACAGATGCCCACTGGGACACTGCAACAACCTAAAGCAAGAGCAGAGCCAGGGGCAGCTGTGGACATAGAAGACAGAGCTGCAGAGCAACGTTAAAGAATAAGATGGTACCAGGGACAAGCTTTGGGGTGGCTAAGGACCCATCCAGGGCTGAAGGAGCTGGGGAATGGGGATTCTGGAAGGTCAAAGTGAAGCTGGGAACCAGGAATCACACAGAAGCCTAAGGTCAAGAAACACAGTGGATCAAAGTTGGGTATGCAGTAAGCAGAAATAATAGTGGAAATGGAGCCCAGCTGACCTTCCCAGGTGCCCATGTCAGGGTTCCTGGGGGACCGGACACACAGTGGGAACCTGTCCATCCCTGGGCCAGCTGACAGACACTGCCAGCACAGGCTTTCTGCACCGCTTAGTCTGACCACACAGCCACGCCCACACCTGCTCCCCCAGCCCAAGCAGTACACGCACCCCTTCTTGTGCAGACTGGCTGGAGAAGGAGAGAGGACAGAGTGTGTGGGCGAGGCCACTGCATTTTAGGATGCAAGAGTGTGCTCCCACATAGTCGGCAGGAGAAAACGCAGACAACAGGCTGGGAGTGTGAGCTCTACCTCGGGTTCTAATTCTTTTGGTTATTTGGCCTTGGGGGTAGGGGGCACTGAAGCTCTAGAAGCCTCCTGTGCCTCCCTGTTAACGTGGGGGCGTGTCTGGAATCACGTGCATTGATGCTTCCATAAGGCAGGGAAGTAGGAGGAGGCCAGGGCTGGTTCTGAAGTGAATTATTAAAAGTGTTGGCCATTCTCAGGAATGTCCTGTCCTTAGTGTAATCAAGTGTGGGTTAGCACAGAGAAATCTCACGTATCTGGCTGGTGACATCCAGCTACCCTGTGGAAAAAGTGTTCACATTGCCATTTTGATTTCTAAAAGTTAAATAACGTTAATTGTCAGGTTAATAACTAATGATAGAATTTTTCATCTTCTCCTAGTGATTAAAAGGCATATCACATACAGATGAACACTTTAATTCATTTCTAATGCCTAAGTCCAGAAAGAGCAAGGCCATGGAGAGAGGTTAAAGCTGATTTCTGGGTTCTGGGAAACTGAAAGCAGCTGGTGTGATTCAAGGATTTGGAGAACCAGGTCTTCCTGAGACTGGACCAGCTTGGACTGAGTCTGGAAGTCCTGGGTAGCTAAGGCGCGGTGGTGTTCAGGCACAGCAGGCCAGCTGCACTGCTGGGGACCTAGCTAAGGGGCATCTTGGGAGGGTGTGCACGCCCTCTGGCCAGGGCACGGCCCTACCAATGGGCATCTGTATGCCGCCAATGACATGCCCCAAAGAGAAGACCAGCATAAGTCTGTTTTAGATGATTTCATAATGCTTTTAATTTTCAAAAATTACAAAGACTATGCTTCACAAATGATAGTTACAAAACCATAATATGTAAACACACCTATGTGAAAATCTGCCATGAGATGAAAACAGATCTATGCTCAGAAGGTTCTGAATCATTTGTTCCAGTTTTGTGTGGGCTTTAAAAATACAACTGAAAACAACCCCGCCCCTCAAAAAACCAAACAAATAGAACTCAGTAGGAAGATGGGTAAGAAAAGAGTAAGAAAGGCTGGCCCTCAGATGCTCTGGATCAGGTATTAGACAATGGAACAGATTAGAAGGAGGAAATCCAAGTACACTGTGGAAAAAGTGACCAAGTCTGAGAGTGAGGCTGGCAGTGGGGAGAGAGGGGTCATTATAGATGACTTCCAGATGTGAGGCCAAGGGGACATGTGGGTTTTACTTAAAAAGGGACATAGATATTAAGGTAATGCAAAGATATGGGGAGTAGGGAGTCAAGTATGATCATCTGTTTCTGTTGTTAAAAGCACTCATTAATTTCCTAGGTATTAGAGTAGTACTTATCAGCCATTATAAGTTAGGGGGGAAAAAAAAGAAAGACGACTCATGTCATTCGTTTTACTACCCAGGATTGTCAATTAGCTATATCTGTGACAAGTTTTTGTTTGAGTGTGAGTATACTTTACATGTGGATTGTTTTATATTTGCCTTTTTGTAATTTCAAAATTACAATGCTCCATATTTTTTTAAAGATTTTATTTATTTATTTGAGAGACGGACAGAAAATGTATGCACACAAGCAGCAGGGAGGTGCAGAGGGAGAAGCAGACGTTCTGCTGAGCAGGAAGCCTGATGTGGGGCTCGATCTCAGGACCCCGGGATGACGACCTGAGCCAAAGGCACATGCTTCACCGAATGAGTCATCCAGGCACCCCAATATTCTTAAGCTTCTGTGTAAATATTCTATGGGTTCAAAAGTATTCCGTGGGATACATATACCTTATTTTACTATTTTGCTTTAATCATTAGTATTATCTTTAACTTTTTGCTTTACATATAATTCTGTGATGGACATCTTTATGCACATTAGAATTATTTCCCTAGACTAGATTACAAAAAGAATTAATGGATGAAAAATAAAGATATTTTTAAAACTTCCAATGCATACTTGCAAACTGCTTTCTAAGAACTTTTTATAAATTTACTCTCATCCTAGCAACAGGTCAGAATGCCATTTTGTTGCGCCCTTACCAGCTCTGAGAAATGCTCAGATGCAAAAACGGATTCTGTTTAAACTTTAACTTAATCTCAGTGTCTCCTCAGTCGTAGGCTGGGCCCTGACACGAGACGATATGAAGGAGTGCGTGTTCCTCGTGCTCCTGGTGTTGTGCTCTGCCAAGCCATCATCTCGTCCTTCATACATGATGCTGAAGAACATGATGTTGAAGGACACGGAAGATGAAATGGATGGCGACCCTGATGATGACAACTCTCTTTTTCCAACAAGAGAGCCAATTAACCCCTTCTTCCCCTTTGATCTGTTCCCAACATGTCCATTTGGATGCCAGTGCTACTCAAGAGTTGTACACTGCTCTGATCTAGGTAAGAACATTTCGCAACTTGTTCTGGAGAAAATACCATTGACAAAATTAAAAGGACAGGAGGAATCCTCACTGAAATTTCAAAAATCAGCTAATTGTAAAGCAATTTTTCATTTAAGTTTTTTGAAAATACAACAAACCCAAAGTACATCCAAACTTATCTTAAAAATCCAGAACACCAAGGGAAGCAGTGGGAATTTCATATACAGAACATCATTCCCTTCTCAAATTTGAATCAAAATGGTTCAATTTCCCTCAGAGAGAATGGACATCACTGGTTTCATTTCAGGATGTCAGCAGGTTGACAGTGTGCTTCCTACTAATATCCTACAAATAGCCTGTCTAGAACAATAAACAGGTTATAGAGTTTGTGAAATCTCTAATCTAGACATTTTAAAGTCAATGTTCTTTGTTTTGAATGATTTAGACTTAGAACTGTCTTGAAGTGATTGAACTAAATCACTTTCTAAAGTCTTAAAAATGCAGAATTCTCTGAGTACTTTATTTTTTAAAATATTTCTAGTGAAAATGCTCTCTTCATGAGAAAGATAGAGGGGTACCCTGATACCCCACTCAGGAAGAGGTGTGATGGGGAATGCACACCAGGGGTCACTGTACCTGGCCATTTCCAGAAGAGGGGAATGCTCAGACCTGCCCCACTGTGGGAAACCAAGGTGTGGCACACATCTGTCATTTTGAGCCTGGAGGCCCATGACGGCCACTTCTAGGGTACATGTGAGCAGCTGGTGCCTCTGACAGCTTTAGACTTACTTCCCACTGCCACGGCATTTGTGGCAATGTCAAAGCTTGTTACAATCCACTGTGGAGACTTCAATAAGGTACATGTTTGAGGGACAACTGAGAGAAGGGAGCAAAAAGCATTAATTAAAAAAGAAGCTTATGATAAGCTAGTATCACTGGGAATGTCTTGATATCTTATGAGGAAGAGATGACAAGCTGCAAGTAAGGTCCAAGAATGGCTTGAGTAGAAGCACATCAGAATGGGAAGAGCAGTAGAGAGGAGAAATGCAAGAGCCAGAACAGATGGGGCAAAGATAGGCCAGGGTTAAGAAACAGCAGAATGTGCCATTGTTTCTGAGCTGCATCACAGGCAGGAAAAACTCACCATAAGTATGTAGAGTTAGTGCAAGTGAAAGCACTTTGTAAGGCAAAAGTCAGGATGAAAACGTATATATCCACTTTAACGCAGCTGCATGCAAACTAGACAGGCTCTGGGGAAGAGTGACCAGGGAGACACTCATCTCTGGCACAGACCATCCTCGTGTGGTAGCCTCCACACCTGCTCCCACTTGTAGACCTGGGTGGAAACACTGTGCAGCTCTGTTCTAGGATGTGACTGTCACCACAGAACTGAGAAAAAACCCAACTACTACCTCAGCCATCTGGCTGGAAACTGTGTGTTCCTTGCACAGTCTCTTAGATATTTAGCTTTGAAAAAAATCTACCTGACAAAATTTACCTATGAATTATCTGTAAGAGTCTGATACAGCACTGTGGGCGGTACATACCTCACCTCTCTCAGGTGAGGACAACCATGAATAGGGTCTGGAGCCCTATCACTCTTTCTCCCTCAGTAAATGAATCTCTTTTCAGAGCTTCCAATTTTATCAAGGGTGGGGTGAGCAAGGTCTGTACAAGTCTAAGTTATCCAGTGCTCGCTTTCTGCAGAGCTGCCAGCTTCCTCTAAGACCTTCTACTTCATTTCCTAAGACCAATATCATCTCCTAACAAAACAACTACCTTGGTAACCTGCCAAGTCCCCCCGCCTTTTTATCTATGGTTAAACTTAGTAAAAGCAAAAGAGTGAGTCATCACTGTAAACTATGGAGGGAAAAGTACTCAGGGCTTCAGAGTCAAGTGCTGACATTCCCAGTATTTTGATACTAAACCCTTCCCCAGGGCTTTTAAATATACTCCTGCTCTTTAAAGGAGCAAGGATGGCTCCCCCGAAAGCATACTAACATCTGAAACTCCCTGTAAAATGCATAAAAAAAGATGAATTGATGAGTGAATGGTAAGTGTAGTAAAATGTTGATGGTAGAAAGAATGTGGGGTTTTCACTGTAAAATTCTTTCAACTCTTCTGAATGCTTGAACATCTCTACAATAAATGTTGGGGGAAAAAAGAAGGCCCCATGTTTGTCAAGCCTAACTACTGTAATGGCCTGTCTGACAACAAGCAGGGTGGGAATGCTTGGCCATCTAGGGAAAGCCTGAAAAGTAAGGAAGAAATGCACCATGTACCGCTCTTGGTAATTTCCTACTCTGTTACTGAATTCAAGACAGGAAAAAACAATGAAGTCTTTAGTAATGTAACTAACATGACTGAGCACCTACCCAGAGAGCACAATGCAACTGTACCCTAACCTGAGCTGAAAGAAAGAAAGCCACTATTGAACCTGCAAGGAGGAGTGCTAACTGACAGGGGGGTGCCCAGGGAGCTTCCAGCCAAAGCAATGAGGGGGAGGGTTTCAGCAAAGGTCTATTGCACATCCAGACATCAACAGGGAGTTAAGGAGGAGTAAGTTTTTGTAAATCAAATAACTGAGTAGAGGAGTTCATTATTAAAGGAAATATGCAGTAACATTCTCAAGAATGTACATGAGAATAATTAATTTTCTAAGCACAACTTCCTACATGTTGAGGCTTCTTAAAATGATCAAAACCCACAGGTTCCAGTTCAGCCCTACTACAGCCAGAGAAGCAGCAGAGAATGTTCCTGCTCCTCAGCCCAAGTGCATCAGCAGATGCTGCCTGTTAGTGGCGGTCACCTGCCTGCCGTTGCATTAGCACACCTTAATTTACCTCCTTATCTGTCACCTTGTGCAAAGGAGCAGTGACAGCTAGACCCAGCTAGACACCTTGCAAAAATACATAAGTTACCTGGAAAGGTCTTCAAGCCTTTCCAAAGAGTAATGTGTTTGTTGTTTCGTAATGCTAACCATGGATTTTAACAAACATGTATTTCTATTATATTAGAAAACTCCTCCTCAGCATATAATGTGTGAATAACATGTTTGTTTATTTCTCAGGTTTGTCCTCCGTCCCAAGCAACATTCCATTTGATACTCAAATGATTGATCTTCAAAACAATAAAATTAAGGAAATCAAAGAAAATGATTTTAAAGGACTCACTTCACTTTACGTAAGAATATATGTTCATATTTAAGTGAAAATCTCTATCACTGCTAAAAGGATTACTCATATTTTGTGTAAACAAGTCTTACTTTTCTGTGTGTGAATAATGACAAAATCCCTGATATTAAGTAGTGTTCTAGTTCATGAGAAATTAGAATTAATTCAATTTAATTCAAGTGATGTTAATTAAAACAAAAGCCAAGTGAAAGGCAAGGAGCTAAGAATTTAAGTAAATGGTCCTAAAATGGGCTTGTGATCTACTTAGGTAATCAGTCACTATACACTAAAATGATTAAGATGATGATTATTTCTAAGAACTCACTAGCATACAGTATAAGAAAATCTATTGACTTATCTGAAGACAGCATAAATCTGACAGTAGGAAATGTATTGTATCTAATTAATAATCTTGTATGGCTTTTTTCCCTCGGACTTTAAAAATGAAAAATAATTTTCCCTTATAATTATTAATATTTTAATTTTCCAAGATTTAAAGGATTCTTGGTTTTCTATGTAACACTTAAAGCCTCCAGATTCTAGCAAGTAAAATTTCTAATTTATTTTGGACCTGGGTTTGGGAAGAGCCTGATTCCACACATCACAGCCATGGGAGGGTGTATCCATTCTTCCCCTCCCCACGGTGGGAGGGTGGAGGTTGCCCTTTGAGGCCATGTTTGCACATTCTCGTGCTGTGCTGGAGGGCGGAAATATAAGGCCTGTCATGTCCAGGGCAGCTATAGCACTGAGAGGAGAAGGCGGAGACGCCATATCAGCCACCCATGTAGGCCTATTCTCCTCCTGTCCTCTTCAGGGCCGCCCTGCCTTCCCATCACCTTTGGGTCAGCACATGGACCCTGAGGACCCGCCCCAGCAGGCAGGGAAAGGGAACTATTCAGTCCCACAGTGCAAACAGTTCCTGTCAGCTGCACAAGGACAAGGAATGTGCTCTACCCTGCCGGCAGAGCCATGCTTTCCTGTGCTGCCAGGACTGGGCTCCCAAGGGCCATGACTGCTCCTTCCCCTTCAAATATAGTGTGCACACAGCTTAGATCTGGTAGGGCTCCCTATGTAATAAAGTTTTCGTATTAAAAAAAGAACGTTTGGAAGAGCATGTATTTATCTTATAACTGAGGTGCCACTTAAATATTAGGACAATCCCACCAAGAACCTATCCAGTTCATCCCACCAACTTCAGATCACAGACGTTTCTGGAGAATGGCAAGGCCATTATTAATTCTCAAAAGAATACAGCCTATGAATGCTTCTTCAACTTTAAATTGAGCTACACAACTGCAAGAATAAATTAATGTTGTACTCAAGTTGTTTTTTTTTTGTTGTTGTTGTTGTTTTTTAAAGATTTTTATTTATTCATGAGAGACACAGAGAAAGGCAGAGACACAGGCAGAGGGAGAGGCAGGCTCTGTGCAGGGAGCCCTGCAGGACTCGATCCCCAGACTCTGGGGTCACACCCCAAGCCAAGAGCAGATGCTCAACCACTGAGCCACCCAAGTGCCCCCAATGCTGTATTCAATACTAATATTATAAAGAGTTTAAAATTTCATTTGTCATATAATTTTATTACATTTTTTGGAGTATCTCAGGGACTTGGCCCACTTGTGCTCCCATTATTCACTGAGAAAGGAGACTGAAAGGTGTCAGGAGCTGTGTTAGCCCTTAGTTTCCATCTGGTCAGTTTATGTGGCACTGTGTGGGAGGGGCAGTAGCTTCTGGAGTCAGGCCGGCCCGGCTCAAACCATAACCCCATCAGAAGTAGGCACCAGGACAGTGCCTTGCCTTGCTCAGCCTGGCCTTCCCCTACTGTGAAACAGCTGTAACAAAGCTATGGGATTCAGAGCAGCTCTTCAGGGGAATGAATGCACCTGAGACGGCTCTGGAAGCACTGCTGGGGGCTCTGTGACTGCCACTTCTGGAACTTCTATGTGAAGGCCAACACTGCAAGTCTGCTGTGACTGGAGATACTCTGCTAAGCCAGGGTGCAGGGGTAGCCCCAGGTGGCCCTCCATCTGCACTCACTCCATTCTGCATTCCTCACACTTCCTTTTAGGCCCCTCTGGCAACTGCACATCCCACGGGGAGGATACAAACAACTGCCATGCACACAGCTGAATCTTACTGAGGTACACACTCCCTTTGGCAGCCCTGGCAGGGGTGGCCTAAACAAGTGCCCACCGTGGCAGAACAGCAGGATACAGGGCCCAACAGGACAAAGGTCCCTCCCTTCCCTCCATGGTAAAGGAGAGAGAGCACTTCTGCCAACTTAGTATCATAGGCTTGAGTAAGGACTCAGCAAGTTCTAACTCCACTCTTCCCCAGACATCAGCACAGCCAAAGGGGAAGAGCACACACTTAAATGGACACGTTCCTGATTCCAGTTCTGCAGCCAACCTTGCTCCAGGTGAAACCTGCAACGGACAGTTCGCCTGAGAGGAGGGGCAGAGAGGGGTCCATAGGGCTCCTGGCTGGCTCAGTCTGTGGACTGTCCAACTCTTGATCTTGGCTCAGGTCTAGATATTGAGGTCATGAGCACAAGCCCCGCATCAGGCTCCCCACTTCATGTAGAGCCTACTTGAAAAAAAAAAAAAAAAAAAAGTTGGGCAGCCCTGGTGGCCGAGCAATTTAGCGCCATCTTCGGCCCAAGATGTGATCCTGGAGACCCAGGATCGAGTCCCATGTTGGGCTCCCTGCATGGAGCCTGCTTCTCCCTCTGCCTGTGCCTTTGCCTCTCTCTCTCTCTGTGTCTCTCATGAATGAATAAATAAAATCTTAAAAAAAAAAAAGCCTACAGTAAAGAGAATAATGAAGGGAGTTTAGCTCCCAAAGCATGTGTATTTCTTCTGTGGAAGAAGCATCCCGTGAGTAACACTATAAGGGCATATATCAAGTCTGGAAACATGGGGAAGGTTGGGATAGGATGGCATTGGTGACAAAATTCATCAACGGAACAATTCTAGAGCTGCTCTTTAAAGGAAGCAGAGGGATGAAAGGTCCCTAGGAATGAAGCCACCAGCTATGGCTCTTGGGACACATGGTGTAGCCCCTGTCGCCCAGCGCACCCAGGCACTGAGCTCAGGCGCCGTCCACACGTCTCATGGGTTTGACTCTGGACGCTGCAGAGCTGGGCTGCTGTCTGGGAGTGGAGCTGCTCCGAGGCTGCTCTTACGGGGCCCTTGAAGGGGTTGAGGCATTTCTCAGGAGCTCTGCTGCCTCCCCAGTGTCTGAGATATGCCTGCATGCCAAGGGCACGTTGTAGCAGTTTACTCCTATAGGCCTCCACTCTGGGAAAAATACTTCGCATTAGCAAACATAAAAGAGGTTAAGGTTTTAAAAGGTGATAAAAATCATACAAAAACATATTTGGTGTGGCTGAATAGATATTTATTTGCAAGTATGTGTGCTGAGTGGGGGGTGGGATAGAAGAGGAGCAAAGGGAGAGAGAATCCTCAAGCAGGCAGACCCAAGTGGGACTCAATCCCAGGACCCTGAGATCAGGACCTGAGCTGAAAACCAAGAGTCCGAGGCCTAGCCAACTGAGCCACCCAGGAACCCCCTCAAGAGATATTTAGAAACAATACCATCAATCACTTCTATGAAGGGAAATGGGGCACCAGAGAGGGAGGGCCTGACTGCATGAACACATCACCTACTGAAAGATAAATCAAAGGCCCGGAACCACTCTGTTCCAACTCAGTAGTAAATATCTGTTTTTGGTTAGATTGGACTGGGGAATTATTTACATAGTTAATAAAGTATGTGAATGATGTAATTTGCAGGGGTTTCCACAAGTGGCTAATCACTGCAGAATATTGGTAAATCATGTCCACTTCATAATATGGTGTCACTCTTTATGCTTTATCTAGGCTTTGATTCTGAACAACAATAAGCTAACAAAGATTCACCCAAAAGCCTTTCTAACCACAAAGAAGTTGAGGAGGCTCTATCTGTCCCACAATCAACTAAGCGAAATACCATTTAATCTTCCTAAGTCACTAGCAGAACTCAGAATTCATGATAACAAAGTTAAGAAAATACAAAAGGAGACATTCAAAGGAATGAATACTTTACATGTTCTAGGTAAGTTTATGCAATTGGATGAGACATTCTGGAATTATATGCAATATGCAAAGATAGAGATCTTCATTACCAACAATTTGTTTAAGACTCGTAATTTCCAAAATTAACTTTTTAAATCTAAAAATCTTTATTTAGCTAAGCCATTTATAAATCAAAGTATCAAACAGCACTTATAGCCCTTAAAAAAATATGACATTTGTAACACACTCTCTCAAGAATCCCCTTTGAAACACCTATTGTGGTTTCAGTTTTCTGACTTCTTCCTAACTGGCAAAATCTGTTATTTGACTTTAATTTAAAGGTAGTATTTTAAACAAAAATAATAGTTATGCTTACACCAAAAAAGGTAGTATTTTTAATGTATTATATAAACTACTCTAATACAATGTACAAAATTAATTCAGAGATTATTTGCAGTGTATATCTAATTTACAATACCTGCTTTAAGACTGCTGAGCTTAGGATTTCCTGTGACATTGTAAACTCCACCATATTTTACTTCTAATGCCCACTATCTAATCATGCCACCTCCCTCTCAAAGATTCATTTAAAATTCTAGATCGATATTCTCATTCACTTCCTCACTTAGGTCAGGCAAATGCCTGGCATTTACCAAATAGTTTCACTTACTGACATCTCCTCAAACTTATATTTGTTAATCAAATAATTTCTAATTGAGTAATAATTTTAAAAACTTAGGTGACAAATGTATACTGGAAAACAAATGTTTTAAGTTATGAGGGATTATCTTTTTTCTAATGTAATATTAATATAACAAAATATCATGCTCATGGTCAGAACAAAGTTGATAACAAGTCACTGACTTAGTAATTCAAAGCAAAAATCTTTTATATTGTATATAAGAAATCTACTCTAGTATTAATCTACTGTAACATAAGCATATGTATTACAAAGCCGTCTTTTACTGACAGCAACAGAAAGGGGAACAGATAGACACAGAAATTAACACCCGGAGTGAAAAAGGTGCAGGATAAAACTCGAACTTCTCAATGTTCTTGGGATGTCTGTGCCTGCACTAGGTCTCCTCCAAACACAATGGCTGCATGCTAACTTATGTCATTTGTCTCCACAGAAATGAGCGCAAACCCTCTGGATAATAATGGGATTGAACCAGGGGCATTTGAAGGAGTGACAGTGTTCCATATCAGAATTGCAGAAGCAAAACTCACCTCAATTCCTAAAGGTTTGTATTTATTTAAGATAAGGTATTTTAAAACATTGTCACCTTTAAATGACCATGAAATGTATTACTGTAAACTGTATACACTGTCAAAACCACAAGTCAGTCAGAATCCTTTATATCAGTGTGTGTGGTCAGGGTACTGTGACATTTCCTGTTTTTTCACAAACATAAAGAGCCCTACATAGTGCCTTTTTCCCCCTCCAGTGAGAACAGAATCTTTTTGTCTCCCCAATGAGAATAAACATTAAGAAGTATGAACTTTTTATTGCTTCTCCCTCCTAACATTTGCTCATTTATACCCGTCATTCTGTGAAGTATCTGCTAAAGGTGCACATTCTCTAGAGAAGGTGGTCAGGGAAGATGCAAGGGGCCAGAGGACCTTCCCCAGCCATGCAGCAGTGGTTGGGGAAGGGGCCTGGAGGGTAGACCAGGGCAGACACTGGATTTGGGGGTTGGGGGGAGTGTGTGCACCCTGTATCCCGTTTATCCACTCAGGTGCTGTGCATATTAATGGGCCAATGCACAGAAAGGTCTGTACGATTAATTCACAAGCACCCAGTGAATGCCCCAGCCTGACACGATGGAGACTTGCTCTTTATGACAGAACCTAAAGCCTAGTGCTTCAAAATAAAATGCTCCTTAAATTTGCTACTGGATCAGTTTTCTAATGTTTTACTGAAAGCTCTCAGTGTGGCGATAAGCTGGAGAGGTTCTCCTTTCTTGGGAACCCTACTCAGAATCTGTTCCTCTTCTCTGACAGGGGTGCTTTCTCTCTGCTATGATGATGACCTGAGTCAGAAATAATCCCTGTGGTTAATAGTATAGTTTCCTTGCAAACAGCTTTGTCCTTCAGTGTCCACAGAAAAAGCAGATACTTCATCGAAATTTTTTTCTACTATTCACCTGATCCAGAAGATTAACAAACATCAACTCTTAAGTTAAAGGACTAAACAAAGCTGCTCTTAGGAATCAAGTGGTGATCTTCCACTTAGGAGGAAAATCATATAAAACAAAAGTGGAAAGACAATTTGTTTATACAGGAAAAAATCAGTTTAATTCAGAATGACACAATTAAAAAGCTCCCTTATTTAGCTTTCCATAAGATGGCGGTTTTTCAACAAGATACCCAAAATGATTTACTTCTCATCTTTACACCACCACCAACACAAATATATGCCACCTAACAGGTTTCATACATAAAATGCCTCTGACAAGCTGATAGCAGATGAAAGAGAGGGGTAGGCAAAGGGCAGGACAGGAGGGTCAGGGAGGAGAAAGACTGGCAATCATTGCCCCAGGGCTATGCCCAACAGCAGCCTCTCCTGCCCTGCAACACATCCTGAGAGCAATTCTCTTCAATTTTCAGTGTACCTTAAAAATGAAGGTTTAACTTCTCATGATGTTTTCAAGATTTTTCCAAAGGCTTAAGGAATGTATCCCATCGTTAGAAATTAATTTATTTAAAAATTTTTATTTATTTGATGGAGAGGGAAAGCACAAGCAGGGGGAAGGGCAGAGGAAGAGGGAGAAGCAGGCTCCCCATGGAGCAGGGAGCCCGAAGCAGGACTTGATCCCAGGACCCTGAGATCATGACCTGAGCCAGAGGCAAAAGCTTTAACCAAATGAGCCACCCAGGTGCCACTATCTTTGGAAATTTAAATTGGAATTAAATCTCTCAACTTATATAACTACTCTTTCAAGGTCTTTACCACATTCAAAAGCCAGTTAAGGGATCCCTGGGTGGCGCAGTGGTTTAGCGCCTGCCTTTGGCCCAGGGTGCGATCCTGGAGACCCGGGATCGAATCCCATGTCGGGCTCCCGGTGCATGGAGCCTACTTCTCCCTCTGCCTGTGTCTCTGCCTCTCTCTCTCTCTCTCTCTCTGTGACTATCATAAATAAATAAAAATTAAAAAAAAAAAGCCAGTTAAGTTTTTATCATTTATTTGCTAAAATGTGAAGGCTGACTGCTGAAATCTGATCATCACTACCCCTCACGACAGGATGAAATTAGGCAGAGGTCCCGAGGGCCCTTACAAGTGAGACCTGACACATTAACACAAGTTGAGTGAAATGTGTGCCCTTCTCCTGGTTCATTTGGAAAACTCTGCTACAGAAGAGTACTGCATGGAGGAGAGAAGGCACCTATTTTTTTTTTTTTAAGATTTTATTTATTTATTCATCAAAGACAGAGAGAGAGAAAGGCAGAGACGCAGGCAGAGGGAGAAGCAGGCTCCAGGCAGGGAGCCTGGTGTGGGACTTGATCCTGAGACCGCGGATCATGCCCTGAGCCAGGGGCATGTGCTCAATCGCTGAGCCACCCAGGTGTCCCAAGAAGGCACCAGTTTGACCGCGTGGGAATAGAAATATCTGTGCAAAAGCATGAAGCACGCTAGGGTTTGCTGATGGTTACTGAGCTCTCACCCAAACTCCTACATTGCTCATTTACCCTCCAGGGGCTCCCCTTTTCTCTCGGGCTATCTACTTTCTCCACACCCTAGCGAAGGGAACAGTCCCCTCAAGTTCTACAAACCCTCTTCCGAAAAGTTTCCCTGACTGCTCAACATGAACAGATTTGGGACGCCTGGTTGGCTCAGTGGTTAAGAATCTGCCTTCTGCTCAGGGCATGATCTTGGGTCCAGGGATCAAGTCCCACATCGGGCTCCCTGCATGGAGCTTGCTTCTCCCTCTGCCTGTGTCTCTGCCTCTCTCTCTCTCTCATGAATAAATAAATAAAGTCTTTAAAAAAATTAAAAGTTAAAAAAAAACATGAACAGATTTCTCTGAGTTGCTACAACATATTCTACAATAGGCTGGAACACTCTGATACTTTTTTATTGACTTCTGTATGTGTGATGGATTTACTCAACTAGTATATAAGTAAGTTCTCTGAAACAGAACCTCCCCTCCTTTCTTTGACATATTGGAGTCAAGCATCAGAATTCAAGAAATCAGAACTCTCTCAGTTTATTTATTTTTTTTTTATTTATTTATTTATTTATTTATTTATTTATTTATTTATTTATTTATTTTACTCTCTCAGTTTAGAATTGTTTTCTTGCTCTCTAGTTTTTTTACTTTTAAAACCCAAAGTAGACTCTGGAATCAACATAAATTCAGCCAGCAAGAGTACTGATATTTATAAGGATGCTTCAATTACCTTCAACAGTCTTAACCACTAATAAAGGAAGGAAATGTTTTAATAAGAGTTGGAAAAAAGAATACTTTCCCCAGGTAGCGAACTAGAACCCATTGTTGACAAGTAACACATTATATATACATATATATAAGCCTAATAAAATAAGGTGTGATTTAATTTTCTGGTTGATCTGGGGAGGGCTGCGGTCAGAACATACAGGGCTGAGAGAAGAAGGTACCCACAGTCATCAGGTACCCCGCATGTGCCAGGTTACACTGTGGATGCTTCTCTTTATGGATCCAATATATCAAACAGAGTAAAAACCCATGTGTTCATAAAAATACCAAAAAAAAATTTCACTGGTTATCTCTGGGCATTGCACCAATTCATTACTTAAAAGAAGCAAGCATTTATGCTGCCTTTTCTGTAAAAATTGTATTACATAGTCACTAAATAATTGATGCAGGAAAATTCTTTAGATATGAGTCCTACCTGATAAATGCATTATGCATGAAAAAATCAGAAAATCACCATTTTCACAGTCATAAAGAAACAATGATCTTATAGTACTCATCAACAAACCCTAAGATCCTCAGGTGAAAGGCTGATCTATTAAATTTAATCCCATCTCTACATCTAACCACTAGTTCATAAAATAAATGATATGTGGAAGCCATCATTAGTCCAATCCACAAATAAGTATCTCAAATCAGTATCTGAAAGAAATCAATGCAAGACAGGGAAAAAGGAAGAAGTGTATATTTAATAATAGAGGAAATTTTAAGAGATGGGGGAACCCAATGCATTCCGCAAAGTTGTATTTGGATCCCGACCTGAACAAATCAACTGTAAAACAACGTATTTGAAGTATCACCTCAAATCCCATTAGCCAAAACACTGACAAGATGGTTATGTAGACACAAGAGGACCTGATGAGTTGATGACATCTGGTGATGCCTTTACAGATGAAATGACAATATGTATGGAATTTGATTTTAAATACTCCAGCAAAAAACAAGTGAATGAAGAAAAACAAATACATGAACAAGCCAATGACAGACAAATAACATGGTGGATGAAAGACATGTGGAAAACTGGACACTACAGTGTGGTGACTCATGACAGTAGCTTCTATTTCTGCATGTGCTTGAAATTTTTCATAATAAAACGTCGAAAAAAATGATCCCTTAAAGACTGCCTAAGTCTACAGCGTGAAACCTAACAAGTACATAAATAATCCATGGGGGCTTGGCTTTACTCAATCTAACATGTCGCTCTCTTTTCTTACTCCTAGAACTACCATCAACTTTACTGGAGCTTCACTTAGACTATAATAAAATTTCAACTGTGGAACTCGAGGATTTTAAACGCTATAAAGACCTGCAAAGGTAAAAACTCTTCTAACCCCAACTCAGAAGTGGTAGTGATACAATAGAGATACTAATGAGACCCCTGGGGGAAGCAGAGGGACCTAATCAAGTCTGTCAGTGTCACGAAGATAAAATGAACAGGGATAGCTATTCCTTACTCTGTCGTGGGGATGGTAGAGGGATAGCAAGTGAAATAAGGGAAAGAACTTTTCAGATGTCCTTCTGGTTGGTAAAGGTTAGCTACAGAGTTTAGTGATAGTGGAGGAGAAGGACAGCCATCACAGCTGGAGATAGGTTAGGAAGTGCAAGCATGAAGTACCTTTCTATGAGCACAGATGGGTCCAGCTTCTATTTCCCACACAACTGTGGTATCTTCAGCCAACTATCAACATCTGCTTAAGAGTTGATGCAATTCACACCATGTTTAGGCTGGGCCTCGGAAACAACAGAATCGCAGATATCGAAAATGGAAGTCTTGCTAATATACCACGAGTCAGAGAAATACACTTGGAGAATAACAAACTGAAGAAAATCCCGTCAGGATTACAGGAGCTCAAGTACCTGCAGGTAAGATGCTCTTGCACTTGTGGTTTGTAGATACTAATACTCTCCTTTGTTTTTGTGAGACATACGAGTATCTGAAGCACACACCAGGCAAACAGCAAGGGTAACTCACATGGATGACTCTGCAGGTTGCCTGAGAGGTGTTCTTAAGATCTGGCTTCTAAGCAGACTGTAGCTAAAATGCTCAGGTACCCTTCCATCCTCCATGTTCTCCTACTGCTGAAGCCACAGCTACTGTTGGCAACATTAGGCTAACTTCAGGTTTGGCTAACTTCAGGTTTCAGGGGTGGCAGGGGCTATGCAAAGGCATAACTGGTTAGGAGTAATCCGAGGAGGATCATCTATCCTTTCATTCTGGAAACATTTCATGAAGATCATGTGGACAAGATCCCAGGCATTTTCATTACCAGTGCGGTGCTAGATTAGAAGTATATATGATTTTTAAAACTTGAGGTCAGAATAATCAAAAGTCAATATTTGGAGTGTCATAGATTCACATTTCTTTTGTTAGGAACCTTTTTGTTTGAATCCAGCAACTCCTGACTAGGTGGGAGGGACACTAGAGTCCTTGAAGCATCTGATAAAGTTTTAGATTCTCCCAAGAACAAAAAATGAAGACAATATTTTGTACATAATTTTAGGAGTTTCACAGATCTCCCAGATTTTTATCTATGTTCCTCAAATTAAGAATCCCTACTTAATCCCATTTCACTTTAGTCCACTTTTCTCATGGGTTTTCCTTGATTTACAACATCCTCATCTTCCAAGAAGCAAAACCACATTGAAATAAAAACTGGGCCTTGAATCCCTTGCTTTTTCTAGATTTCTTCCCAATTTATCTTTAAATAAGTTTTATTCACTACAGTTCTCTGAGACAAAAGCCATCAAAATGGAAGGGATATAAGCAGATGTTCATCTCAAGGCTATGAGTTTTACTTTTTCAAATGCTGCATTTAAATATCTAACTAGTGAGCATAACCTGAGTCTTTCCTTTCTTAAGCTACCCCCAATTTGCATTCTTTATTCACAAGTTAAGAATTTACTCTGATTCCAACTTCTGGCTGCTCTTAAAATCTACCTATATTCTGGCTAGCATTGTTTTTTTTTTATTTTTTATTTATTTTTTTTTCATTGTTTTTTTTTTTAATGAATAGAATTAGAACACAGAAAAAAAGAGAACTCTAAAGAAGAACACATGAAACATGCATGAACCATACAAAGCACCTGTCACAGAATCCCCAACACTGACAGATGGCACGGGGAGGGGGCTCAGATCAATCTCACTATAATGGAAAGCACAATGTAGAGGTAACGCTAGCCAGAACTGGTACCTTAGCTTTGCCTGCAAAAGGCTTCAATTTCTCTCAGAAATCTCAGTTGCCAAAAAGACCAAAGAATTTAAGGGGCTGTTAAAGGGGATGGAGGGAAGACCCTATACTGTCCATTCTGAGCAATAATTTAAAAGACATATACATAGTTATATTTATTCATGAGACACACACACAGAGAGAGAGAGAGAGAGAGAGAGAGGCAGAGGCACAGGCAGAGGGAGAAGCATGCTCCATGTGGGGAGCCCAATGTAGGTCTCGATCCTGGGGCACCATGACCTTGCCCTGGGCTGAAGGCAGGCACTCAACCGCTGAGCCATCCAGGCGTCACAAGACATATACATAGTTATAAATCTCTTTTTTTCATTGGTGCAAATAAAGATTTGACTACTGATTCTGTATTACACATATGTATTCAAGTTGTTAACAGACATATTTTCTATAAAGCAACTTACAAAAAAGCAGCTTTACATTTCTTTGCCTTGATCAAAGAAAATGCTAACAATTCATATTTACAAAACCTAATCTTGGGAGCACTGAATTTCATTCTTCTGCTCATCATTAGTACTTTTAAAACACAGTATTGTAAACATGGCACTTCAGTAAGTGCACACACACACCCCGCTACATAGGTAAGAGGAGAGGAGGAGGGAGGCATGTGCTCTGGGCCACAGCAGGACAACTCTGATGTGCTACACTCCCACAGCACTTCTGTGCATCACAAAAGATATCTACATATCATAAATATTTAACAAGCATAAAAAGATATATTTTAAGAGAAATACATTCAAATCAGTGTGAAATAAATGGACAAATGAACCCATGATCAAATGTGGACTATAAAATGAAACTCTTAATTTTATATTTATTGTGTACTTTTAATCCATTCTTTTCTCCTGCCACAGATAATCTTCCTTCACTCTAATTCAATTACAAAAGTGGGAGTGAATGACTTCTGCCCAACAGTACCGAAGATGAAGAAATCTTTATACAGTGCGATAAGTTTATCCAACAATCCGGTGAGGTACTGGGAAGTGCAGCCTGCAACTTTCCGCTGTGTTGTGAGCAGAATGAGCGTTCAGCTCGGGAACTTCAGAAAGTAGTAATTAGTAATATCCATTTAATATAAAATTTAAGAAGTGTTACATTTGGAATACTTGAACTCTATTAAAAATGGTGGTATTATGCAAACAAGCAAAAACTATTCCTAAATGGTAAGTCTGACTTACTTTATGACAAAAAATTTCAACAGAATTTTGCAAAACTATTGCTACATCAGGATCAAGAGAAACAAGCATCTACTGCAGTTTCCTTTTGTATACAAATGATTTTGTATAAATCATATGCTTGAACATTCTTTTCTCAGTAACAAAAAAAATAACACATTCAGTTTTTAACACTTTGTTATCAAGTGCATTTAAAAAAGAACTGTACTGTAATTGGAATGCTTGACTTAGCAAAATTTGTGCTCTTTTATTTGCTGTTATGTTAGCAAACCAAGATTGACAAGAATGGTTACGAGAAGAGTACATTACACTCTTCTTATTCTTTCTTTAATAACTCGAGTAGTACTGTAATACTTCTTTCTGTTAATGTTGAAGTATGGTTTCATATAATCTTATTCACATTCTCCTATCTTAGAGCTTTACTGTCTTTATGTTAAACTCCTTATAATAAGGCCTTCCGTGTTTATTATCAATTTGACAGATGCTATTCATAACATCTGGTTTCAGATTATAGCACAAAGTTTTTTTTAATTTAATTATTATTACCTGATTATAAAACCTCCATAAAAATACATGAGTGTTTATATAAAATCTGTAATTCACAGTCTTTATTATCTCAGTTATTATAAGCTTTCAACAATACGTTAATTGTTGGGTCATAGGGCAATGTCACCTCAAAGCTAAGTACTTTCAAGATGTCCCTTGTAAGACCTTGGCTGGAGGAGTCTAGACATTGTCCATTCTACACAAATTGTCTACTCAAGTATGATAAAGGAAACAACTCTGTAAACACAACTGATACAACTGTACAGAGTACGAAGCAAAACACAAAGAAACTAAAGGTCTATATAAAAGCTAAGAGTATCCTATGTATTTTTTATTTACATTCAACATAGGCAGAACTAGAAAATTAAAAAAAAATTAAAATATTGGCTTGAAATAAAATACTTGTGCTTTGGTTTAATTTTTCTTCTCCTATCCAGGAATAAAAACTATTTTTTCAGAAAACTATAACATATATATAACACTTTTAGCATAGTATTCATGCTTTCGCATAGGACCATTACTGAAATACTCCAAATTATGCTTGTGCTATGAAACAAAATCACCTTTATTTTTTTTAAAGATTTATTTATTTATTTATTTATGAATGAATGAATGATAGACATAGAGAGAGAGAGAGGCAGAGACACAGGCAGAGGGACAAGCAGGCTCCATGCCATGAGCCCAACGCGGAACTCGATCCCGGGACTCCAGGATCGCGCCCTGGGCCAAAGGCAGGCGCTAAACAGCTGAGCTACCCAGGGATCCCCAAAATCACCTTTATTTTAAACTACCACAAAAACTAGATTTTAAATAATTTTGAGGGTAGTAGAAAAATATTCCATATATGTAAGGTGGAGCGGAGGGTTTGACCATCCCGGTCAGGAATGAGTAAATAGGTCTATTCTTCCTGGCAAGGGTCCCCAACTTTGGCACTGTTGGCACCCATGGCTGGACTGTTCTGGGATTGGGATAGGGGGTGGACTGTCTTTTCCTTTGGTCTCTGCCCACAAAATGCCAGCAGCACCCGCGTGCCTAGCCCCACATGCAACAACCAACAATGTCTGCAGACACTGAGAGTTGGGGCAGGGAAGTGCAAGTAGTGAGGGTGGAGTCCAAAGGCAACTGATTGAGAACAATGTTTTACAGGAAATTTACTTAATTTCTAAATTCTGACCCAAATTTGGAAACCTGGAGCAAAGCAGCTACTTTTGTTTTATAAAACTATAGGGACAAGATCAAAGTTTGATTAATACAATGAAAGTGCCTGAGTGGCTCAGCTGGTTAAGCTTCCAGCTCCTGATCTCAGCCCAAGTTTTGATCTCAGGGTCATCAATTCAAGCTCCACATTGGGCTCCATGTTGGGTGTGGGGCCTACTTTAAAAAAGTAAAGAAAATAAAGAAAATAAAAGTTAACCACCAGTAGTGATATGACAGGATGACTCCAGGGATGTAGAGCTTTGAGCTGGAGGAACAAAACCAGAAATCCAGTTCCATTTATAGTCCTGGCAAGTCACAATCTCTTTGAGTCTGTCTCCTCGTCGACAAAGGGTAGTGGTGACAATACTTATCAGTAAGATTGCCATTTAGATTAAATTACAAAACATATATGAATTTTCATAGAACAACAACAAATAAAACTAGAATTTGCATGGTGCCACAGAAGACTCTAAATAGCCAAAGTAATCTTGAGAAAGAATAAAGCTAGAGGTATCACAATTCTAAATTTCAAGGTATACTACACAAAGCTGTACTAATTAAAAAAGTATGGTACAGGCACAAAAATAGACTCAGATCCATGGAACAAAATATGAGCCCAGAAATAAAGCTGCTTATATGGTCAATTATAACAAAGGAGACAAGAATATGCAACAGGGAAAAGAAAGTTCCTTCAATAAACAGTTCTGGGAAAACAAGACAGCTATATGCAAAAAATAATGAAACTGGGCCACTTTCTTATACCATATACAAAAATAAAGTCAAAATGCATTAAAAACTTGATTTTGAGACCTGAAACCATAAAATTCCTGAAAGAAAATAAAGGCAGTAATCTCTTGAACATTAGCCATAGCAACATGTCTATAAATATAGAGCCAAAGAAAACAAAAGCAAAAACAAACTATTGGGACTACATCAAAATAAAAAACCTCTGCACACCAAAGGAAACCATCAACGAAAAGGCAACCTTCAGAATGGGAGGAGATATTCGCAAATGATATATCTGATAAAGGGTTAGCATCCAAAATATGTAAAGAACTTATTTATTAATTCAACACCCAAAAGAGGAAACCATCCTATTAAAAAATACGCAGAGGACCTGAGAGATTTTTTTTCCATAGAAGACATATAAATGCCAACAGACACATGAAAATATGTTCGACATTATTCATCAGGGAAATACAAAGCTAAATCATAATGAGATATCACCTCACACCTGTCAGGATGGCTAGAATTAAGAAGACGAGAAATAGTAAGTGTTGGTGAAGAGGAGAAGAAAAAGAAACCTTCATGCACTCTTGGTGGGAATGTAAATTCATGTAGCCAATATGGGAAACAGTATGGAAGTCTCTCAAAATTAAATGTCAAAATACCGTATAATCCAGTAATTCCTCTATTGGGTATTTACCCAAAGAAAAGAAAACTAATTTGTAAAGATATACACACCCCTGTGTTTACTGCAGCATGATTTACAATAGCCATGAAACGGAAGCAGCCCACATGTCAAACGATGAATGGATAAAGAAGATGTGGTGTATATGTACAACGGGATATTACTCAGCCATAACAAACCATGATATTGTACAATTGACAACATGAACAGACCTTGAGGGTATTATGCTAAGTAAAATAAGTCAGAAAGACAAACACTGCATGATTTCACTTATGTATGGACTTATAAAACAAATGAACAAATAGACTTAAATACAAAGAATGAATTAGTGGTTGCCTGAGGGGAGGTGGGTGGATCGATGAGTAAAACAAATAAGGGGATGAGGTACAGAGTTCCAGTTATAATATAAGTCAGTCACAGGGATGAGAAGCACAACACAGGGAATGTAGTCAATGATGCTGCAATAATGTGTGCAGACAGTGACTACACTTACCAAGGTAAGCAATGAGTAATGTACAGACTTGTTAAATCACTATGCTGTACATCTGAAACAAATAGAATACTGTGTGTCAACTATACTTAAATTTATTATTTATGTATTTATTTTTAAATATTTTATTTATTCATGAGAGACCTACAGAGAGAGGCAGAGACACAGGCAGAAGGAGAAGTAGGCTCCGTGTGGGGAGCCCGATGTGGGACTCAATCCCAGGACCCCAGGATCACACCCTGAGCCAAAGGCAGATGGCTCAACTGCTGAGCCACCCAGGCGTCCCAACTATACTTAAATTTTAAAAAAGTGTGTTAAGCTGCTCTGTAATCCATAAATGTTCATCAAATATGAGTATTATATTACTGACTAATAAGACAAAGATTAAGAAGCTGTTAACATAAAGAGAATATAGTACAATAATCATTTTAATATTAAAATATTCTAAAGTTCCAATAGTTTCAATAATTCATTTTTCTATAATATATCATAAAAATAAAATTTAGCCACTTATAAGAACATAAGTAAAAGTCAAATGTTCACTGAAATAGTAGGAATCCAAGTCTTAAAAGTAATAATTCTATTAATAAAGTTAATATTAGGTTAGAATCATCTGGGCAGCCCTGGTGGCTCAGCGGTTTGGCGCTGCCTTCAGCCCAAGTCCTGATTCTGGAGACCTGGGATCGAGTCCCACATCAGGCTCCCTGCATGGAGCTTGCTTCTCCACACCTCTCTCTCTATCTCTCTGTGTTTTTCATGAATGAATACATAAATAAAATCTTCAAAAAAAAAAAAAGGTTAGAATCATCTAAACAGATCAGTCTATTATCTCAGTAGCAGAGCTTAAAGTAGCTAAGCTCATCTTTTTCTAAAAAGAACAAAAATTTTTAAATGTGGGAAATGATTCCTGAAATCACTGCAGTTAATTTCCTGTTGTTAATGTTGTTTTTCATCCTACAGCTGCTAACCACTTTTGGTTGTAAGCTTACCAAAAAATGAATCACTAGTAAAAATCATAAACAACCAAACTGAATTAAAGTTTTCTACCACAAACCCATTCTACGGTAAACACAAAATATTACTCACTTTAAATCCACTAAAATTTGGGAAAAAATCACTACAACTTACTGGGTTTATTAAGAACCTCAAGATAGAAAAAATCTCAAAGACCATCCATGCATCCATATTTTTTCCCAAATAGTATAATAAAAATAATCATTGAATTTATGGAAAAAAAATAATACTTTTTGAAAATCACTTGAAGTCATCAAAACTAAAGTTTATTATTTTTTTAAGATTTATTTATTTGAGAGAGAGAGTGAGCACGAGCAGGAGGCACAGAGGGAAAGGGAGAAAGAATCTTAAGCAGCCACTGTGACAAAGGTGGAGCCCGATGCAGGTCTGAACCCTGAAATCAGGACCTGAGCTGAAACCAAAAGTTGGATGCTTAACATGCTGCACCACCCCAGCATGAAAGCTAAAGGTACCACTAAAGCTTTTTTAAAATCAATTGTGTTCCTCCTTAAACTATTGCACTATTTCTCTTTCCTTCAAAATTCCATCTTTTTTTTCCTTGGAAAGAAATGCCTTCCTTCTGTCCTCATTACCTCTATGTTCACATGGTCCTCAACCTATTGTACCTGACTTACCAATTCTCTTTTCCCAAAATCATACTGTGTGAATAACCTTGAACAATACTAACTGGTGCTTAAAGAACACTTTCACCTGCACCTACTAACTGCTATGAGGCAGGTACCTGTACTTGTATTTTAGGTGTGGAAACTGGAAAACAAGCATAAACATCTGGCATGGATCTAGGCCTGGGTCCTGGCCTTTACCCTTGATGGCACACTCCTCGATCAGCTCTCATTCTTACAAAACTGTGTAGGCTGCTTACTTCTGGAGGCTCTTTGCTACTTAGCCTCCAAGACCCCATCTTCCAGGCTGCTCTTTCATGACTAGCATCCCCCAATATTCTTCTGTTGGCCTCTTGCCTCTGCCCCCCAGCAGTCTTGTCTATTTCTACTTATTCAGCCATAACCTTTAACTCTGGAGCCCACTTCTCAAATGTGGGCCTTGCTGGGCAGAAACTAACTCTTAAAAGCAGACCCAAACATCGGGAGCTTGAACACTCCAACAAAATCAATCCTCAACGATGTCCTCAGATTCTCACCATCCCTCTTGGCCTTTTCTTCCCCAGTTGCTTGGGTTATTCCTGCCGTTTTGCCTGTCCCTCCTGGTCATTCTCATGCACTATTTCACAACGGTTTCATTTTCTAGGTGGAATATTAAAATGGGTTCCTGGACTCATTTTGCCAATCCAACCCTAACATGACCCACCAAACAGACCTGCATGCAGGCTGGATTCATTACAGTCAGTCCCCGCGTCGAAAGCCTAAGATTGTTCTCACTGATCACTGAATTACAAAAACTTCTTAACCTACCTTTCAGGACTGTCCCATGATCTCCATTTGAAAATAATGATTCTAAAAATATTGTTATTTCTTAAAAATTTTAGTTCCAGTAGTTAACATACAATGTTACATTAGCTTCAGGTATACAATACAGTGATTCAATAATTCTGATACATTATCAACGCTCATCACAACAAATGTACTCTTAACCTCATCTATTCAAACAATGATCTTTAAACTTTTTATTCCATGCTAATATCATTTTATGCCCCAGCCCAAGATAACTTACTGTTTCTCCAATATACTCTGTACTTTCTGGCTTCTCTGTACTTGTTCATGCCATCTTTGCGTTCACCAAAATCATACAAAACCTCAAATGTCTGTGTCATAAATCACTCGCTAGTTCTTCCTGGATTCAACCAGAGCAGAGGTGCTTCTCACACCCCACCCAAATCTCCCTAATATTGTGTGCTTCTCCTTTGCACTAATCACAATCTAACTTAGCTCAGATTATTCCCTTGATCTTTCTCACATTCTCCAGAGGGCTTTAGCCATCCCGGGTACAAGCACTGCTTCCTCATCTGTGTTCACCCCGCACCTAAGGTGAGCACACAGCCTTGGCTCAATACAGGTTTCTGAATTAAATCACTGAGGGCAAAGGAAAAACTTCTATCCTTACCATAAGAACATGATGTGTTTTCATCCTGCACATCTCTTCCTGGTAGCACCCTGTCCCCCCAGCTCTCCCACAGGCCATATGCTCTACGACACCTGGGGACAGCACCCCATCCCCCAGCTCTCCCACGGGCCAGATGCTCTACGCACCCAGGGGGCAGCACCCTGTCCCCCTAGCTCTCCCGCAGGCCCTGTGCTCTACAACACCCAAGGGGCAGCACCCCGTACCCCCAGATCTCCTGCGGGCCCTGTGCTCTATGACACCTGGGGGCAGCACCCTGTCCCCCCAGCTCTCCCGCGGGCCATATGCTCTACAACACCCAGGGGGCAGAACCCCCCCCCCAGCTCTCCTCTGGGCCCTGTGCTCTATAATACCTGGGGGCAGCACCCCTAAGGCATTCACTGTTATCGTGGAGACTGAGGACAGTTTTATCACAGGATCTGGGGATCTCTGAAAAAGACTCTCCTCCCAATTCAGCTAAGGAGTGGGGAAGCAAGGTGTGCTTTTCCAGGTGTGAACATGGAAATAAAGAGAACCTCTTTAAGATGAACCTTTCCACGGACAGAGGAAGAGCGTAGGGGGCTGAAGAGGCAGAAACACAGGGACAAATTAGGTCAAGGCAAAAAGCAATGTGCCATTCATAGCTTTCCATGCAGAGCACAACAGGTCATGAAGTCCTGATATTAAGACTTGCATCTTGGGCTCAGTCAGTTGAGTGTGTTGTTCACACCTTCAGCTCAGGTCATGATCCTGGGGTCCTAGGATCAAGCTCCCACTTTAGGCTCCCTGCTCAGTGTGGAGTCTGCTTCTCCCTCTCCCTCCCCCTCCACTTGCTCACACACACTCTCTCTCTCAAATAAGTAAAAATTTTTTTAAAGATTTATTTATTCTTTCATGAGAGACACACAGAGAGAGAGAGAGAGGCAGAGACATAGACAGAGGGAGAAGCAGGCTCCTTGCAGGGAGCCTGATGCAGAACTCGATCCCCAACCACTGAGCCACCCAGGCATCCCATAAGTAAAATCTTAAAAAAGAAGATAGATACATACATACATACATAGATACACAGATACATAAATAAATAAAAGACTTGTATCTTGAGTCTTATTTGTTCAGGAAAATATACAATAGGAACAAAAGTAGACAAAACAATATAATGAACTTCCATGTACTTCTCAGTTTCAAAACTTACCAACTCATAGCCAATCCTATTCATGTTCCCAATGCTATTTTAATAACAGCTTTATTGAGAAACAATCCACATATCATACAATTCACAAATTTAAAGCACACGGTTCTTTTTTTTTTTTTTTTTAAGATTGATTAATTGGTTGATTTAAAAACCAAATGCATGTGCATAAATAAGGAGGGGGTAGAGGGACAGAGAGAATCTCAAGCAGATGTCCCGCTGAGCAAAGAGCCCCACACTGGGCTGGATCTCAATACCCTGAGATCATGACCTGGGCCCTGATCAAGAGTTGGATGCTTAACCAACTGAGCAACCCAGGTGCCCTAGTTCAATGGTTTTTTACTGTATTTGGGGTTAGCATCATCACCACAATCAATTTTGTAACATTTCATCACTCCAAAAAGAAACTCTTTACCTGCTGAAGGTAATTCCTGCATTAGGTAACTGCAAATCCACGTTCTGGCTCCCTGGGTTTTCCTATTCTGGATACTTTGGAATCATTCAGGATGTAGTGTTTTGTGTCTGGCATCTTCTACTCAGCTTTTTTCAAGATCTATCCATGCTGCAGCTGTGTTTATCACTGAGTAACATGCCACTACCTGGACAGCCCACATTTACTGATCAGGTGGTGGACATACAAGTTGTTTCCATTCCTTGGCTATTACGAATAATATTGCTATAAATACTGGTGCATTGCAAGATTTGTGTAGACATCTGTCTTCATTTTTCTTGGATACATACTTAGAGGTGTAACTGGCAGGTAAAACAGTAGTTTTGTGTTGAACTTTTTGAGGCATTGCAGACTACTTTCCATAGTGGCTGTGCCATTTTACATTCCCATCAGCAACACACAAAGGTTGCAATTTCCTCACACCCTCACCAACACTAGTGACTGTCTCGCCATTTATTTTTGTTGTAGTCACCTTTTTCACTGCAGCCATGCTAGAGGGACTGCAATGTGGTAACTCACTATGGTTCTGATTTGCATTTCCCTGATGACTGGTGATGTGATGTGAAGCATCTCTTCTGGTGTTTAGTGATCATTTGTTATCTTCTTTGCAGAAATATCTGTTCAGATCCTTGACTCATTTTTAAATTGGTTGTTGCTGTTATTATTACTAAGCTGTCTGGTTCTCCATCTATTCCAGACCCAAGTCCTTTCTCAGACATTTGACTTGCAATATTTTTCTCCCATTTTCTAGGTTGTTTTTCTACCTTCTTGATGATATCCTTTGGCACAGAAAAAAAATTAAATTTTGGTTTTGATTAAATTTCTTTTGTTTATTGTGCTTTTGGTGTCACAGCTGAGAAACTGTTGTCTAATCCAAGGCCATAAAAACTGACATCTATGCTTTCTCCTAATATTCAGGAATCTCGGCTCTTACTTTTAAGTTTGTGTTCCATTTTCAGTTAATTTTTGTGTGTTACATGATGTGGACCAGGAGACAAACATGCTCATCACGCCAGAGGCTCTCCTGCGCCCTTCTCAGTCCACACTTCCACCTCTCCAAGTAAACACTGTTTATTAACTCACTGCTCTAATCAGAACTTCACCAGCAGCAGCACAGCTCTCTCCTTAAAAACTTTTTATAATTTTTCTTCATAACTGTTAACCTGAGTAAACAAAAGTAAAGACAGTTCTGCTTCCTGGGTCCATAGATACCCCTCTAATCCATATGTCTAATCATTTCAGTACTCTGAAGAAATGAATGCATTCCTCTCACCTAAAGGGTACTTGCAGCAATATTATATAATTCCACAGAGAACACACAGAGGATGTCAACTACCAAGTCTCAAAGGTGACTCCAAGAATTCTAAGATGGAATTAAAGCAAAGGGTTGGCTATGAAGTGGTCTCTTCCAAATAAGAGAAAGACAAAGATAAGGTGGCATACAGAACAAAGGGAATGACAGAACTTTGGATCTAAAAGCAGCCTCATTTAAATTTCTAGGATGAGTGAGCCGCTTCCCCTGAGGGAATAGGTGTCGTTATACCTCCTGACAAGCCTCTGGGGTTGGTTAGCAGCTGTGATCCTACAACTATGGGGATTCTACAGTCTCTGTCCATTCTGAGTCCACAGAAAAGCCTATCTCTAATTCCTCACATTATCTTTAAAAAGATACATTTCTAGATATTTCTAGATATTAGACAGATTTTCACCATGGGAGGGCAGTCTTATTCTAAGATGCTGCAGAAGTCTGAAAGTAAAGATAAGAACTAGACATATCTTAAAATAGTGTTAAACACTACTTTCACATTTTATTTTTTTTAAATTTTATTTATTTATTCATGAGAGACAGAGAGAGAGACAGAGAGACAGAGAGACAGAGAGAGACAGAGACAGGCAGAGGGAGAAGCAGGCTCCACGCAGAGAGCCCGACATGGGACTCGATCCTTGGTCTCCAGGATCACGCCCTGGACCAAAGGTGGCGCTAAACCACTGAGCCACCCGGGCTGCCCTACTTTCACATTTTAAAAAGGTAAACAATGACACTTATCTAGAAGCAGAAATTGTCATACATGGTCTAGTAAAAAATACACTTAGGAAAACAAAGGAATGGAATATATGAAAAATTCGATAAGCAGCATTATGCTTCGTATACTTATAAAATATCTAAGTATCCTCACAAGACTGTAAGCTCTTACAAGAAAAAAGAAAAAAATAAAATAACCCAGGGGATCCCTGGGGTGGCTCAGAGGTTTAGCTCCTGCCTTTGGCCCAGGGCGTGATCCTGGAGTTCCAGGATCGAGTCTCACATCAGGCTCCCTGCCGGGAGCTTGCTTCTCCCTCTGCCTGTGTCTCTGCCTCTCTCTCTCTCTCTCTCTCTCTCTCTCATAAATAAATAAATAAAATCTTAAAAAAAAAAAAAAAACAGCAGCCTCTAGCATTTACCAAGTCCATACATATGGCAACAACAAAGTAAACATTTTATTTTTATTTTATTTTTTAAAGTAAACATTTTAAATGCCATGTTCCAATACCAGCACTCAATCATCCTGCTAACTTATGAAGGTACACATGCACACACTAATCCCCCAAATCACAGAGAAACACAAAGGCTTTGCAATAATGAAAATGATTTGGGAAAAGAACAAAGTTGGAGGGTGTGTGATACCTAATGGCACAATATTCTGTAAACCTGCTATAAGCAGGAAGCCAGCAATGGGGCAGAACTGAGGATCTAGAAACAAACCTTTGCATTCATGGTTAATAGATTTTTGACAAAGATATCCAGGTAACTCAATGGGGTAATTAATCATCTTTTCAACATACTGTCCTCAGAAGTTGAATATTGATGTACAAAAACTGAACTCAGACCCTGACCCCACAACACATACAAAAACTAACTCAAAATAGATCACAGACCTAAATATAAAAGATCAAACTACAAAATTCTGTGAGAACATAAAAAATCTTTAACCGTTTAGCCAATTAATTCTAGCCTTGACACCAAAAGCCATAAAACAGTCATAAAAGAAAAATATAATTTGAGCTTTACAAAATTAATGTGTATGTCAAAAGACACTATTTAGAAAATGAAAATCTCTGCCATGGATGGGAAGAAAAAAAGATTGCAAGCCGTATATCTGATAAAAGAACCTGTATTCAGAATACATAAAGAACCCTCACACTCATAATAAGACAAACAACCTAGTTAAAAACAGGCAAGGGGGCGCTGGGCTGGCTCAGTTGGTGGAACAGTGTAATCCTTGATCTTTGGGTTATAAGATCCACATTCAATGTAGAGATCACTTAAAAATAAAATCATTTAAAAAAGGGCAAAATTTGATATACAGGTTTAATTTCAGTCTTATCAAAATTCCAGCAAGACTTTTTGTAGATATAGACAAGATTATTCCAAAACTTATGTGGAAAGGCAAAAGCATCAGAAGAGCCAAAAACAATTCAGAAAAAAAGGGAGGAATCTTTCTGATTTCAAGGTAGCACCAGATGCTGAGGAGGATGTATGATCTCTCATTCTTGGCGAGTGGGAATTTAAAATGGTGTAGTCACTCCAAAAAATTTTTTCAAACTAAACATTTGTTTACCATATGACTTAGCAATTACACTCCCAGGCATTTCCCTGAGAAAGATGAAGACTGATGTTCACATAAAAACCTGTCTATGACTGTTAACAGCAACTTTATTAGGAATAGCCCCAGACTGGAGCAACCAGATGGGCTTCCACAGATGAGGGGGTAACCCAACTGTGCACATCCTTATGATGGAATAGTACTCATTAATAAAAAGGAATGAACTATTAATATACAACTTGATCAACAACCTGGATGAATGTCCAGAGAATTATGCTGAGTGAAAAAAGTCAATTCCAAAAGGTTACACATTACATTGTTCCAGTTTTATAACATTCTTGAACAAATTTTAGAAACAGATTAGAGGTGCCGGGAGCTAGGGATGGGAGGGAAAAAAAAACAACAAAGATTTCTGTGCTTATAAAGGCAGAACATGTGGAATCCCTGCAGGGATCATAAATGTTCTCTCTTCGACTGTATCAGCCCCAATATCCTGGTTGGGATAACATACCACAGTTGTGCAAAATGTTATCATTAGAGGAAACTGGGCAGAGCATACATAAGATCTCTCTGTACTATTTCTCTTCTTTTCCTTTTTTTTTTAATTTAAAGATTTTATTTATTCATGAAAGACAGAGAGAGAGGCAGAGACATAGGCAGAGGAAGAAGCAGGCTCCCTGCAGGGAGCCCAATGCAGGACTCGATCCCAGGACCCCAGGGTCATGCCCTGAGCCAAAGGCAGATCTTCAACCACTGAGACACCCAGATGCCCCTCTCTGTACTATTTCTTACAAATGTATGTGTCTATAACTATCTCAAAATAACATTTTAATTAAAAAACAAAATCTATCAAGGAGTACTGATTATAGTAGAATGCAAGATATTGGATAAATCAACACCAGGGACCACATTAAGGATGGTTTTATAAAATAACCTGATAGTTAACAGACAGCTCAAGGGAAAAGAACGAAAAGTCCAAAAACGACTCCGTCAGCTGTGGGAACGGGGAAGTGGGGGGGCTTTCACACTGGACAGGGGAGGCGGCTGTTCAATTAATGCTGCTGGGACATGGGCAGAGCTGCCTACAAAACAGGAGGTAACACTTTACAAGAACTATAAATTCTAACAAAGCAGAGATTTAAATGCAAAAACAAAAAACAAGACAAAACAAAAAAACAACAGTGGTCCTAGAAGACAGTGTGCAAACCAATGGAAAACTTTTCTGATCATGTAGAAGTGGGGGAGGTAATTCTGACTCTGACACAAAGCTCAACAATATAGTCTTCGCGGCAAGACTGTCAAGAGCAAAGCCAAAGACAAATGATAAACTAGAAAACAATGGTTTTGAGTGACGGCACATAGACCTAACTTCCCTTGTAGAGAAATCCTAAAACTCAGAGAAGACCTATAAAACACAACAGAAAAGAAAAGCAAAAGATACAGATAGCTCCAGAAAAAAGCACACACAGCTGTAAAATACGAGAGAGATTCAAACAGACTCACAGTAAGAGTCATTTAACCTAGCAGATCACCAAAGACAAAACCTTGATACACTATACGAAGGAGGATTTTACACAGGCCCTTGGCATTCTGTGGAGAGCAACTACATACGTGCATGCCCAGCCTGCAGATGTAACCCTCAAATATAGTTGCACAGATGTGCAATGACATACAAAGTGTTATTAACTGCATCAATGTATTAAGCAAAGACCTAGAAACACTGAAAATTTCATGCAAGAATTCTTTTAAAAAATGGCAATTTTAAAATATACATATTTGCTTCTGGGTATATCAGATATCTCTGGAAAGATTCACAAGAAAATGACAACACTATATTCTACCAAAGGTCTTAACAGAGTGAGAAGTGTCCCTAGAGTCATACAGTGTGGTGGTCCTTAGCAGTGGCTGCTGGGATGGGAACCTGGTGGTTGGAGACAGAAGCTGCAGGAGGAGTTTTTGTGGTTGTACCCTTATGACATAAGAAATACATATTTGGTGTCTGCCCCCAGTTCCTGATACAGAGCTCCAAAACCACTTGGAATTTCCTGGGCGACGGGAATATCATTCATTCTAAGGAGGGGACTCTGGAGTGGACTCCCTGATGGCTTATGGATGAGGGCTGGTCATGAGAAAGACCATCCAGGACTAGAAGCTTGGAACTTTCAGCCCCTCCACCCACTCTGTTCTGATGAAGGAGAAGGGCTAGAGATTGGGTTAATTCACCCATCACAATTGCATGAGGAAGCCTCCACAAAACCCCCTAAAGTACAGGGTTCAGAAAGATTTCAGGTTGGCAGGCACATCCATGAGCTGAGAGTAGAGCATACCGCAATTCCAAGGGGACAGAAGCTCCTGGGCTCAGGGCCCCTCCAGACCTCATATCATATATCCCTTCACCTGGCTGTACACCTGTATCCTTGACCACGTTCCTCGTTAAATAATAAACCAATAAACATAAGCATCTGAGTTCTGTGAGACATTATAGCAAATAATCTACCCTACAGAGGGGGCGGTGGGAAACTGGAGACCTCCTAGTTGTGACTGGCACCCAAAGTGGGGCAGTTTTGTGGGACTGAGTCCTTAACATGTTGCATGTGATGCTAACTCTGGGCAGACAGAGTCAGAATTGAGTTGAATTGTAGGACATCCAGCTGGTATCTGAAGGAACAGGAAGGAGCGGGGCAGCTTGAGGCCAGAAAGCAGCCCAGACACACAAGTCAACTGGTCCAAGGACAAGAACAGGCAAGAGGTAGGCTGTCAGGGCTTTCCCAAAGGAGAAGTTCATGTTTGGGATTTATTTTTAGTTTTTTAATTAAGTAAATAAATAAGCAAGCACTACATTTAATTCATTTATTTATTAAGATCTATGCTCAACATGGGGCTTAAACTCACAATCCAGAGATCATGAGTCACATGCTCTACTGACCGAGATAGGCAGGTGCCCTTAGGTTTGGAATTTATTTTTAAGATTTATTTATTTATTTTAGGGAGAGATAGGGTGAGGGGAGGGGGGCAGAGACAGAAGGAGAGAGAGAGAAAGTGAGAATCCTCAGGCCAACTTCCCACTGAGCGTGGGGTCCCACAGTGCTCAGTCCCAGGACTCTTGAGATCATGACCTGATCATGGTGGTCTAACCGACCGAGCCACCCAGATGCCCCTGTTTGGAATTTATTTTAAAATATGAGGCAACACCAGAGGATTTTATGCAAAAGCTCTGTACAATTAGACTTATTTTAATAAGTCTATAATGAATATTGGAGTGGAGAAGGAGAAGGAGAACACAGGGAGATGAATCAAGAGACTACTGAAACATCTGAGGGAGAAGTGTCAGTCCCTGGAAAAAAGATGGTGGCAGGGTAGACCATACCAAATAGATACTGCTGTGCTAGATCTCAAAGGACTCAGTAACAGATCCAATTTGAAAGTGAGGGAAAGAAGGTGATTTAGATCAGTGGTTCTCAAGTTTTCACGGCACCTGGGACATTTGTTAAAAATGTAAGTTGCTGGGGAGCATCCAGAGCTGCTGGTTCTGTGGGTCTGAGGTACAGAGCTGCTGCCACCTGAGTTTTAAATTAGCAGCCCTGGCAATTCACACACTGATGGGTCTCCTACACATTTTGGGACGCGCTCATTTCAACAACTCCCAACCTTCTGGCTTACATCAGACCGTGGGTGAAGCTAGGACGGGGACATCATTTATGGGAAAAGAGAACAATGTGGGAAATTGAAAGCATTAAGGGTGGACACTCCTCACAGCCCACACGGGTTAGAGGGACAAAGACAGACTCCGCTGGGCACAAGTGGTAGCTAGTACTGGATTACTTCCGTAGGGCTGCCTGAAGGCTCTGACAGAAGCAGTCGAGTGTGCCTCCTATGAAACGTGATTTTATGTGGAATGCCACGAGGCTGAGGCCTCCACGCATGTCAGAAGCCTATGATAACCATAATGCTGGCACTGGCTGCCTCTCCAAGTGTACCCTCTCCCTGCCCAAATCACTCAGCCCCAGCCATACTGTCTTTTCCATTTTGATACCAACTTGGCTTGCTCCCTTACTATGCTCAGGTCTCTGCTAAACTACCTAAAATACTAACTCCCTTTCTTAAAAATGTATTAAATAGACTTTATCTTTTAAGGCAGTTTTTAGGTTCATGGCAAACTGAGAAGGTACATAGATTTCCCATATCCCTTTCTTTCTTAGCAACTCCTTACTTTCTGGTGCTTGTAAGGTATCCAAGGCTCATCTTGTATGCTCCATGCCCCAGTCCTGGAATCAGCCATTTCTTCAAGAAGGCTGTTTCTTTTTGTTTTGTTTTGTTTTGTTTTTTAATTGCAGAAGGTGTTAGAAGCCAAGATCTGGGAGGCACCTGAGTGGCTCAGTCAGTTAAGCATCCAACTCTTGATTTGGGCTCAGGTCATGACCTCAGAGTCCTGTGACTGAACCCTATTGGGGGCTCTGTGGTCAGCGCTGAGTCTGCTTGAGATTTTCTTTCCCTCTCCCTCTGACCCCACCCCTGGCATGTGCACTCGCTCTCTCTCAATAAATATATAAAATCTTAAAAAAAAAAAAAGAAGCCAAGATCTGTGTGCTGGGTTTTTGCTGCTGCTGGAGAGTCACTGCCTCTATGCCTTCCCAGCCTATGGCAAGGAGACAGGTGTGTGTACACCGGCCCATGTACACACACGTCTACAGACATTTCTAGATGGAGCCACCAGTGTATGTATTAAGCTGAACACGGGTTCATATCGATGTCTCCAGTTCTGACCTATTACCATGTGCACCCCCTTATCTGTAGCCTCCCTCCAGCAGGGAGACGCTGGGCTCCTCCACTGGTCACACAGATAGGTAACCACTCTGTTCCAGAGCAGGAGGGTGAGAACTGACACTGTGCTCATGCTCACTCATCTTTTGCTTTATTCTTCTTCACTGTGCTCTGCACGACTTCATATGTTTATTCTGTTTTCCTGTTCCATGTCAACAGGCAGTTGTGCTGCTGAGTCCCCAATACTTAAACTGCTTTGAACAAATCAGGTGCTAAATAAATGTTAGCTGAATGAGCATAATGAAAAAATCCCTAAATTTCCACAACTAAGCAGATCTGTTTGGCCTTTTTCCGCCAGCACTAGTTAACTCAGCTATGAAGGTACTATATCTACTTCAATCAAATTATCATCATAGAATATAATTTAGACTTTACATCAATTCAATGGACTTCTCTCTTCAATTGCTGCAATTATACGCACCAAACTGAAACAATGAACTATCAGAATCACTTAGAGCGTCTACTTTTCCTATAAGGTCTGACTTGAACCAGTGCTCCCCATACTCTCCTGCCTCCCAACCTAAACTTCCTGGACACCATCCACCTCTTTCAGATTTCCTAGACTTGTGATTCTAAGTACTCCAGCTATCTACTGATAAATATTCTTTCCACATGTGTTAGGAACATGAACAACAATCATGATCACAAGTCCACATCACAGTGTTAAATGAAGAATTCTATGAAAATTAAGCTTTTGATTTTACGTCCATCTTCCAAAAGAACTGTGAGGGCACATAAACTTAAATTCTTGGAAAAATTCACATATTTGCTCTCTCTTACTTAGTATGGAAGCCTGAGGTTTAAGAACAAAGACTAATAGAAAACATATGGACAAGATCAGTAACAAAATGAAATCTTGGCCCAAATACAGTCTGCCATGTTTCACATACCAGTGTCTCAAATAATAGACAAGATTTGTACAGTACTGCCAAGCATCACTTGAAACACAGCATGCTTTTAAAAAACCTAAAGTATAACAAAATAAACCCTGTGATTTCTTTGTAAAAACCTAGTGGTAAACACTATTTGAGGACACAAAAATAAATTCCAGAATTCACTTTACCTTATTAGTTTGTACAAACATTAAAGAGTCTTCCAAAGCACAAACTCAAAGTTCACTGCCAAGAAGTACAAGTTTAACTTTCTGTTTAAACCATGAAAACACTAGTAAAAAAATTTAGCATTTAAGCTGTTAATCACTACTCCTCAGGAGAAAAAACTCAGTGAAATGAGATTTTCTGTATCTACAAAATAAAGGAAATAAAAGTCAGTCAACAGAAGTTCCTAATGCCATTTTAGTCAATACTATAAAATTATTTTTTGTACTAACCTAAAGAGGCAAATCAGAGATCTATCTTCTGAGTGCAAAACACTAAATTCCATCACCAGATTAGTGTTTGTTTCAAAAGTTAGTAGCAGGCATTCTAGTGCATATGTTTAAGATAAAGGTGAGAACGGTGATAGCAAATAGAAAAGAAGGTAAATTCTTTGTGTGGAAAAGTTATATATTTAATGTGTCACTAATGATACATCCCTTCATTTAAAAAGTAAACTAGAGGAGGGCCTGGGTGGCTCAGGTGGTTAAGCGACTGCCTTCAGCTCAGGTCATGATCCTAGGGTCCTGGGATCAAGTCCCACATGGGGGGCTCCCTGCTCAGAGGAGAGTCTGTTTCTCCTTCTCCCTATGCCTCTCCTCCCGCTCATGCTTGCTCACTCTCTCGTTCTCACACAAATAAATAAAATCTTTAAAAAAATAGTAAGCTGGATATGAAATGCTTTATGTTTCTAACCTTGGTTCTTTGTCTTCATGAAGGGAAGCCCTGGTGTGAACAAAAGATTTCAGACAAGCAACATTTCAAGATCTGAGTTCCACCTTAAATTGCTGGGACATGAGCTCCATGTTACAGGGGACCTTAATTTGGAGAATTCTTTGGCATGAAAATGAAAATAAAAACAGTAATCAGTACATGCTGTTTCATTTAGTTCTGTTTGCTTTTCATATTAGAGGAAATTCTTGCCACACCTCAAACCAAAATTAAGGGGAAAAGAAAGGGACATAAGCCACATCAATCTGACCAACAGCACAAGCATCTCAATTTGAATCCACAAAGTTTTGGATAATGAAAAGAAATACATAATTTTAATTCAACCCAAGTGTTTTCCAAGCAGATTATATTTGCTTAAATTGCTACAGTAATTCAAGGACAGCCCTGTCTGGACACACAGTTACTGTGGATTTTTAAGAGACTCAGTTAAAGAATTTAGGAATAGCTGATTCAATTTACAGGATTTGCAAATTCATCAACCCCTGAAAACTAAAGCAAACTCAACAGGTATGATGATAAAATAATTTTCAATTTTTTTATAAAGAAACTGTTCCTACTGTTAAAACTTTCTAAGTATATTTGATTTGTTTAACATTAAAATAGATTGCAGCCATCATAAAAGCAGTATTTGGAAGCAATATCTGATAAAAGCTACATTAAAACTTTGATTAGCAAAAATATTCAGAGAAAGAATATAGTGGTTTTAATTTTCTAATTTAAGATTTACCCAATAAATAATCTTTGTTTAGATTTTTTTTTTTTTTTGATTCAGAATGAAAGATTCTTAAGTTAATGGCATCACTGTCTCTTCTCGCACTCTCAACTTTAAAAGACAGAAACTGGCAAATACTTGTGAGCCATACATCTGAGCAGGGTGACAGATTCTGCTTGCAGGGAAGAAGGGTATTTGTACAGATTTCACTAGAAATTTTCTTAAAATTTCTGTTAACCAAATCCCTGCTACCAATGTAGTTTTGCTTTCTTTTGCCTCTTTCTGAAAGGGAAGATGTGAGTGCTCTATCTGGTACTAAAGAAACAGTTTCTTGGGTTCCAGTTAACTAAGATTTAAATATATTATGGCTAAAAGTAATTTTGAAACTTTCATATTTTTAACAGCAAAAGAGTCTTATTACTTCCTTAGGCCCTGGGTGTAATAGGGATGTATACTACTTTACTTTTATAGAGTTAAATTTAAAACTGCTTCGGAAAAAAATCTGAGTCCATATACTAATATCCTGGCTTCTTATATCCTAGTTTCTATGGCATACCAATAAAATGATTGTCTTTAAAATAGTAAAATGCAATGAGGCTTTACAAGTACTTCAAATATTTGAGAACAAAGTTTGACCTCATTTTAATTAGAACTTTCTTAAGAAAGCACCAAGTGCTTTTTCCCCAAGAGAAATGTTATAATATAGAAACATTTATAGCTATAATATGAAAAAATTCACATTACTGGATATTTTTTAAAACCGGTAACATATATTTTCCTTTGCTTTAAAGATTCCTTTTCACATCTGTTAATTTTTTACTGCTATGTGTAATGGGAATAGCATGCTGTGATGGAGATACCACTAGGAGAGAACAGCCATGTTTTCTGTGACCGTGTCCATTTAAAGAAACCATTTCTATACCTAGAAAAAATCAGTATTAGTGGCGATAAGCATCGCTGACAGGATGTAATCTGTAACTTACTAATCTAATTATCCATTCAACAAATATTTGAGCACTTATACGCTGTGCATTGTACTAGATTCTGCCAGAAATTAGGTCAGGAAGTGGGAGGACTGACTGTTTTGCTATGAGCTATCCTATAGGGAACAAGACATAAATTGTAGATCATAAAATGCGGAAGTAATAAAAATATGCTTAGCAAATGGCTGGGAAGAGATCAGTTGAACGGAAAGTTTGGATAAAAAAAATAAATAAAGATGTCATTAGAACTGGGACTCACCAGTGATGAAGTTGAAGACTAAGATGAACAGGAAATAATGGGCCTGTGGATGGAGACGGGATTGATTTCAGACCAGAAAACTGGACTTGGTCAAAGGAAGTGGGACCAGGCTGGGCTGCAGAGAGCCAAGGTCCTGATGATTCAGAAGAGAAACTGTCCTTAGGGAAAGTCTGTCTCCACAGGTAGCCAAGAAGACCAAAAGCTGTCAACACTAAAGAATCCCTGTATTTTCAGAAAGACTCCCATCATGAGGTCTTGATCCCAAGTCAAAGGTACACAATTAAGTGCAGGATCAAAAGTACCCCCCAGGTCTCCTTTTCCCCCAGTAACTTCTCATAGTTGTTGAATAGAGTCATGACTTTCACCCTCAAATGTAAGGTTACTAATTGGTTATTGCTAATATTCTTAATACAAGGATGAAATTCAGAGCTCTGATGAGCAATGCTCATTTTGAAATTCATCTGGCAACAGGCAGCTTCCGAGATCCCCCTCTGTGCCCGACTGCTCCCTCACCCCCGCACCCCATAGCTGCATGCCTCTGCTTCTCTGTATACCTTTGTGAAACACAGCAACCTTACAGTAGAATCCCCTGGTGCAGTAAGACTGAGGTATCACTGAGGCATATGTACTTTATTTTTTTTTTAAGATTTTATTTATTTATTCATGATAGACACACACACACAGAGAGGCAGAGACACAGGCAGAGGGAGAAGCAGGCATCATACAAAGAGCCTGACGTGGGACTCGATCCAGGGTCTCCAGGATCACACCCTGGGCTGCAGGCGGCGCCAAACCGCTGCGCCACCGGGGCTGCCCCGGCATATGTACTTTAAAAAGTTAATACGCTTCACTATAATGAGTACCATAAAATACTACAGATTTAACACACAAAATATTATCAACTAGTGAGTAAAATGTATAGCATGTTCTATATCCATTCCTGCTAATCTTCCAAGATCTGGACCGAATGATACTTATAAAGACTATGCTCAAAGCAGGGTTAAGCCACTGTACCCGCAGCACTGGGCTCTAGGCAGTAAACCTGATGTCCCTCTGTCTGAGAATACGGTTTGCCATGTTGGGTCTCTCCATAAACTATACGCTCTCCACAGAGGGGACCACGTCTTCACATTTTCATTTCTGTGTTCCCCACCAAATACAGTGTCTCGCCCCCAGAACTGCAGACAATCATTAAGTGAAGTAAACCAGCAAACTAAGTAACTACTACTATTTGTAAGGTGGTTGACTAGCCATGTTCACATACATCTAGCACAGGTCACTAATGAATGCAACACACCTACTGAGAGCTTCCCGGCACCCAGTGGGGTTAGCAAGTGCTAAACGATGCCCTTGGGTGAGACCACACTCCCCATGGGACTCTTTCCTACTTCACTCACAAACAATACAGTGTAAAGATCACGACTCAACTACATGAATGAATTAAATTAGGTGTTCATTCCCTGAGTGCAGATTCCATAAGTCAGAATTCAGATCCTGTACATTCTGGTCCAGATTAGCTCTAACAGTCTTACTTTGCTCCTTCAACAGCTAACCACTATTTTCCAAACACCCTGCTCTTTAGTGTTATGTGTTTTGCTCATCTCTTCTATCTGGAAATCTTCCTGGTCTTTCTCTATAACAACCCTAATATTCCTTCAAAGGCTATCAAACGTCACATCCTCCACGAATCCCATGGATAAGAAGGAACAATGCATGTAGTCTATTTAGATTTGTAAAAGAAAACTATGAGTTTCAAAATCACAGATTGTTTTGAAAGATAAAACCATTGCAATTTTGACATATTCTATAGGTAGGGATGAGATTAAATATAACTATATATATAAATATATATAAATATAACTATATATAAATATATATATTCATATATATATGAAGAAATGATTGTTTTGTTTGATCTATTCTCTTGACAAAAAAAAAAAAAAGTTCGCAACGTCATCATCCAATACTGGTAGAGAATGGAGCTTTAGAGGCTCATCTAGGAGCAAGGAAAAGGAATGCAGTAAGGACATATCCTGAGCAGTACTGAGTGGTTATGAATTTAAAGTGAGACCACCTGGCATGGTCTGTTTCCTCTCCACTTATTCTGCTGCGTGAGTCAAGCTGCAAGTAGACAGACAACTGAAGGAATGGAGTTGGAGTTTACTGGAAGAATACAAGGATGAAAGGGGCCAGAGGGTCTAGGGTGTGAGCAAACGAGGGACAACAGTGATGTCTGCCAACTGTGGGGTCCAGGCCACCAAGAGGAACCAAGTGTGCTGGGAAGTATGAATGATGGGCAATGAAAACACAGCAGGATCCATGTATTTAGATCCCACTGAAACTGAGGAATCACTGCAGTTGGAGCCATTACGTGGAGAAGGCTATAAAGTTTGGGTGGGAAGGCCCATGTTCTGGGTATATGCGAGGGGAAAAAAAAGAACAAGGGTCCCTGACACTACTTAAATATTGACTCCAAATCCCACATAAACACATAATTACACTTGACACATTTTTTGTTTATGACAAGAAAATATACAAGAATCTAAGATGTTAGGGTCTAGGGCAGACTTTCTCAAATGGGATCTGTCAGAGACAATGATTTACATAACTATTTTTTCCAATTATCTCAATGATGAAAACTAGCTCGTACTATTCTAATGGCTAATAGAATAGGAGATAAGTCATTCCACAACACACAAGGGCACGTTGATGTTAATTCTCATGAAACACAGAATGGGAGAGGGAGAAAAAAACAGCCTCAGAATCCGAGGTATGTTCTTTTTTTTTTTTTCCTTTTCTTTTAACTTTTACCTAAATAACAAACTTATTCCACCTGGATCACTTTCTAATTTGCAAAGCACTTGTCCATGCATATCTCACACGACTGTCACAACCACGGTTGAGTTAAGCGGACAAGTAATTACATTTCTCATTTTCTTGATGAGGCAAGAGGTAGATATGTTAAGTGGCTTGACCATTCTAAGTGACAGGCCGGAAATAAAGGTCTTCAGGCTCCTCGTCCAGTACAGCAACCATCACTCACCACGACTTCACATTAACAGCCTTTCTCAAGCTCAGTGCTCCCTCCTTTCAATCGTACCTGCCATACACCCTCCTACTCCCTGTACTGTGCACGTCTTTCTGATTTTCCACCAAACCTCAACTCCTGGGAGACAAGACAGCGTGTTTTCAATATCTGTTTATCTAGGATTTAACTCAAAAATATTAGTGGAAAGAAGAAAATATACAGAATAACCTATTAGAAGATAGAAGTTTGTAGACTGTAAATATTGTATTTGGGATTTGAAGCAGTTATTCAAGTAGAGTCAGAGACAAAATAATTGGATTCTGGAAATGGTTTCATGGGGGAAAATTTGAAGTCATGATTAGGCTTAGACAGAAACACTGAGAGGAAACATGATAGCTATTTTTAATATCTCAAGCTCTTACATAAAAGGGAATGTTTCATGTTTTTCTAAGGGCAGAAAAGAGCATCAGCAAACAGAAGTTACAGTGGGAAAAGGTTGGTCTGGGTGTTATTCTATATGTTGGCAAATTGAACACCAATAGAAAATAAATTTATAAAAAAAAAACAAAAAACGAAAAGGTTGGTTAATATTAACCAAGACCAAGACTGTCTCCTCTCATAGGTAGTGTCCATTGCTGAAGGGACCAAATAGTGGAACACTCAGCATTTTCAGTGGAGGGAGTACCTAGCTTTGAGGCTGAGTGAAGTTGTGTTATCACCGTGAATATATAGTAAGCAAGACAAACTAGGATTCTCTTCAAAGCTGGGTATGTAGTCCGATTCAATGCAAAATGTGACTTTTTTTTAAATACCATCTTATTGGTACTTAAACATTAATTTTGGTTTGAGTATTGCCCATTTATTTTGGACAGTCTTTTATATATTTTAATACAGATATTACACATTTTATGCAATTGTTTATTTATACAAAAATTATTCTAGGATTTACTCACTTTTCCCACAATATATTTGCTTTCTTTTGTAATAGGACAAAAAAAGAACATGGGCTTTCTAAGTCGAGCATGTGTCCTTTTCTTCTTTTTTGGAGTCAAAGTATATTGCCAGTATGAAAGTTATCAATGGGATGAAGATTATGATCAAGAACCAGATGATGTCTACCAACCAGAATTTCCATTTCATCAAAATGAGGACTTTCAAGTTCCTTTTCATCAGCATATGTTAGGCTGTGCCACTGAATGTTTCTGTCCACCCAATTTTCCATCATCAATGTACTGTGACAATCGCAAACTCAAGACTATCCCACGTGTCCCAGCACACATACAGCAAGTCTACCTTCAATTCAATGAAATTGAGGCTGTGACTACAGATTCATTCATTAATGCAACACATCTTAAAGAAATCAACCTCAGCCACAACAAAATTACTTCTCAAAAGATTGATCTTGGTGTGTTTGCTAAGTTGCCAAATCTACTACAACTTCACTTACAGCATAACAATTTAGAAGACTTTCCATTTCCTCTCCCCAAGTCTTTGGAAAGACTTCTTCTTGGCTACAATGAGATCTCCAGATTGCAGACAAACGCCATGGATGGGCTAGTGAACCTGACAATGCTTGATCTCTGTTATAATCAGCTTGAGGATTCCATGTTACAAGAAAAAATACTTGCCAAAATGGAAAAATTAATGCAGCTCAACCTATGTAATAACAGATTGAAATCAATGCCTCCTGGTCTGCCTTCTTCACTGATGTACCTATCTTTAGAAAATAATTCAATTTCTTCTATACCAGAAAATTACTTCAACGAACTTCCCAAACTTCAGGCTGTACGAATGTCACACAACAAACTACAAGATATCCCATATAATATTTTTAATCTTTCCAACCTAATAGAGCTCAATGTTGGACACAACAAACTGAAGCAAGCATTTTATATTCCAAGAAATTTACAACACCTATACCTACAGAACAATGAAATCGAAAGTATGTAAAATTTCATTATTTTTAAAGACAGGATAGTATGCTGACCTTTTAAAGAACAAATCTTTTTCAAACTCTATGCTTTACATGTTGCTGAAAACAGTTAATTTGAAGTAGCTGGGGAAATGGCCGAAACTGGCCTCAGAAAGTGTGTTATAAAGTTGATAGCATTTCCTATTAAATGTTATCAATATGAACACTGACAAGTAGTACTGTAGAGTATAAGGAAAAAAGAGGAGTATCCTGAGTAGTTGGGACTATAAGTGATTTTTACTTTTTTCTTTTTGAGATTATTTCTACTAAGAATTTACTACATAATAAATAACTAAATAGCAATGAACCTATCATTTAAAAAATTTTTAATTCCAGTATAGTTAGCACACAGTGCTGTATTAGTTCCAGGTATACAACACAGTGATTCAGCGCTTCCATACATCACACTGTGCTCATCATGATAAGTGTGCTCTGAAAGCCATCATTTACTTTGATAACATATAATTTATCTGTAATTTTCTTCATTTTATTATTTGATTACTGTAAAAACTAATTAAACTTAATTCTACCTGTAAGTATTTTAATTAATAAGACTGTATCTCATATTTTAATAAAATCCAATGTAGGACTCCAGATGTAATGCAGCAGGATTAATCTTTATTTTTTATTTTTCAGGTATCAATGTTACAGTGATGTGTCCGTCTGTTGACCCACTGCATTACCACCATTTAACATACATTCGTTTGGACCAAAATAAGCTAAAAGAGCCAATAACCTCATACATTTCCCTCTGCTTCCCTTATATACACACTATTTATTATGGTGAGCAAAGAAGCAGTAATGGTCAAACAATACAACTGAAGACCCAAGTTTTCAGATTTCAGGATGATGCTGATAGTGAAGAACATGAGGATCACCAAGAAGGTCCAGAACAAGAAGAAACAGAAGAAAACACTGACCATCACTACTATGGAAGTTAAGAATGGCAAGAAACTATATAGGTATACGGTTATGATTTTATACATTATTATTCAATATAAGTTTAACTGAACATGGAAGGCTCACAGTAATATACCTAGAATCATGTATTAGTATTAGATCAGACTGAATTTAAGTTGTTGCTAACACTGGCATCATTACATAGGATTCAAACTTACTTAAGAGGATACCAGTCTTTGGAAATATAAATTAAAATGACAAGTGGGAATAAAAAACTAAACTTGAAAGCTGAAAAAAAAAAAAAAAAGCAAGTATGCCATCTCTAGTAATAGTAACTGTTCTAAGAGTGATGAAAACAGTAGCACCAGAAGCCGAGAACTAGCAGAGGACAGGGTTGAGCTGCCTGGGCTTACATTCATATAAGAGGAAGCCATTCGCTTAGGAGTAAATTACTTTCTTTGTCCTGACTCCCAGAAAGCTTTCACACTGTTTTTGTATATATATATTTTTTTATTGGAGTTCAATTTGCCAACATGTAGCATAACACCCAGTGCTCATCCCATCAAGATTTCACATAAAAGTGTGAAAGCTCAAGTGACTGAGGGGGGCACTTGAGCTTTCACACTTTTATGTGAAATCTTATCACCATGACATCCACTTTCCTGGCCTTACCACTTAGAGCAATAGAGCATGCTCCTGATTTTCAAAGAGGCCATTCTACTAAGGATTCAAGACATGTGGTTTCATAAAATCAACTGGTTTTTTCTCTCAGAGCACCAAAGCAACAAAATTCTCCAATCTGTATTAGGATAACTGAAAAACTACCAAACTGTCTCATCACAATCTGTATTTTAGCAGATTTCAGCAATTGTCCAAAAGAATCTGTCCTCCATTTTAACTGGGATAAATGTTTTTAGAGTAAACTCACGAAAATTTTTTGGTTGTTACATAAAGATTTGCTAATAAATAACTGCTTTGCCCATAAGGTTAATTTAGTACACAATATACCAGCATTATTAAAACACTTTCATTTTCCTAGCACAGTACAGTAGAAACATATATGTGCATCAGCCAGGATTTATTTAATTAGTGCTAAAGTTGAATAGAGTTCCTTTACAATTTGGACAAGCTTTGATATTTTCTTTAAAACCTTAGAAGCACCTATTATTTAATCTATCATTTTGAAGTATTTTAAGTATGCCTTGTAATGAAGATGATAGAAGTGCTGCGATGAACTCTCCTGATTTACCAGCTAACATTTCAGTCTCTCAGATGAAGAATAAACACAGATGGGCTGACCTACAAGGGGAACCCAAACAACAAATGGTAACAATTTGGACAACGGGCCAGGACCAGACAAGTGAAACTTTATTTTAAGTTTTCAAGTGGTGAGTCTTTATTTTGCTAGAGATAAGAGTGCAAAATGAAGCCCCTAATGCTCTTTATTTCTTTGAGAAGTTATTAGCATTTAGCAGAAACAGAACACCCACCTGTCCCCAAGAACAACCTCAACAATTCATAATGAACACAAACAACACTCTATTCATTCATTTAATTAACATTCATCAAAGCAGCTGGTGTGTAAGGCTTAGCAATAAGGGCAAGAAACAGAACTATGTGCACCTGTGACATCTCAAGATACAAGGGTGAGGGTAGCAGAGCAAAATGCTGGGAAGGTGGACAAAGCACACTTTCAACACAGGTTAAAAAAAATTAAGGAACACCTCCCCCTTTATTGAAATTTTTAAAAATAGGCTTATAAATTTAAATATTATGAGCTAATATTGTAAAATACTATGAGTGTTTTAGGAGATAAAAGAGATACAACTATTTCTAACCTAAAGCAATTTAAAATCTAATGAGAGGCCATCCGGGAAATATAAATGAAAACCCTAATGAGAGATCCTCTCTCACTCACTGGGATGGCTAGAACTTAAAAGACACATAACAGATGTTATTAGCAAGGAGGCAGAGAAAGTAGAACACTCACACACTGCTGGTGGGACATCCTATGGTGCAGCTGTTTTGGAAAGCAGTCTGCAGTTCAAAAAATCAGAGTCACTTACAATGCAGCAATTCTACTCCTAGATACATACTCAAGAGAACTAAACAACACACATGTTCACACAGAAATATATAAACAAATGTTCAGAGCAGCACTATCCATTAATAGCCAAAAAGTAGAAAGCGCCCAAATGTCCAGCTGAAGAATGGATAAATGTGGTCCTGTACACAAAACGAAGTATTATTCAGCCAAGAGAAGAAATGAAGTACTGATACATCATTCTACCACATAGATGAACCATGAACACATCATGCAAAGTGAAAACTCAATCACAGAAGACTACATATAGTATGATTCCATTTCAGTGAAATGCCCAGAACAGGCAAATCTATAAAGACAGAGTTTTGGTTGCCTGGGACTGCAGGGGTGGGGAAGAGAGGGAATGTGGAAAAATGTTCTAAAATTGACTGTGGTGATGGCTGTACAAATCTAAAAATACTAAAAATGATTCATAGATTTTTAAAGGGTGAACTGCATGAGATGTGAATTGTCTCAATAAAGCTGTTAATAAAAAGTTTAATGAAGAAATTAAGATCAACTCATTCTAACACAAGGAAGAAAGAAAATCTAACATGGCAGTAACTATGAAAGCCGATGTGAGCACAGACGGATACCCTAATTTTATTTCTGGTCAGGACGTGGTAAAGTAGCTCATGGTTTCAAGAAGAGTTCAGGGGTGTGTCTGTAAACAGGTTACCCAGCTGCAGGGCCCAAGGAGGAAGCAGGTTAACACCATCTTTGCTACCTGAAAATGACCCTGAGGAATGCATACCCACCCCAAGTATCTCTCATTAAAAAACAGAACCCAATGCTTTCCGTCAGAGAAAGTGAAGAATAAAGTACTTCACTAACCAGCACATCAAGACTGCACAACTATCTACCATAGCTATAGGCAAAACCAGTTGATCTAGTATTTACAAAGGGGGGGGGGGATGAAAATTCATCTGTTTTCTTATTACACATAAAAGTATTAATTAGCTACTAGGCTGAACTGTATTTGTGACCACTGACAAATCCAAAGCACTCCATGAACCAGGTTTAGTTAACATACAAAGGCATAATATACAACTAGTTTTTTAAAGGACATAAAGGATATTTCATAAATTTACTCACAATAAAACTGGTTGAAAATGGTTAGCTTGTGCTTACATACCGGAAACCCTCTACATTTTCCCTTTATTCCTCAGGTTGGGACCACTAAACTAAAGTGCAGATGTGTGCATATCATGTAACACACTTAGCCAAATCCAAGGGGAAAAACAGAAGAAATCAATCTTGTCTCTACTGCAAAGAATTCATAGGACCTGAAGGACAGCTAGAACTAAAACCCTGGTTTCCTGATTCCAAAACCATTTTTTTTTTCCAAATCCTGGAAATAAAGTTTAACAGCAGCTGGAAACAAAATTAAACCATAACAGCTAAAAAATCTAAAGTTTCTTATATGTCCCAAATTCCTAAATAAATATAACTGTCTAGCAAGTAAATATCACATCTCATGAAAATTACATGGAGCTTACATTACTTTACAAACTTTGGCTGCGAATTTGCTATACAGGGATGTAGGTACTACTTGGAAAAACTCACTAGTACAGTATGTTTTTAACATGAACCCTTCCTCACATCAAGTCATAACTCTCCCCTCATTAAAGTTCACCCTTCAGTCTGGTAAATACTTGGGTTCTCATCTTTATCTCATCTCACCACATGACTAACTAGGCTTCAGGCAAAAGAAGATTTGAGATGGAGATCAAATCATAGACTTTCCATAAAGTCCTAGAATGTTGCCTAAAAGGAACTATAAATATCTAGTAACTCAGCGATTCTCAGTGGCAGCAATTCGGCCCTCCAGGGTAGGATACTGTGATTTGTAAGAAATATATTGGGTCTTTATATTCATGGTTCATGGCTCACAGCTCCCAAAACCCCTTTCCTAATCACAGAGGGTGATTAAGACGTCTTTTGTTATGTTAATGAAGATGACTTTGGGGGCTGCCAGAAGAACCAAATGAACTTCAGTCCCAAAGCCACGTGCAATCTGGGGGGAGGGGAGATAAATCAGCTAGAGGTTGACTTGGCCAATGGCCAATGACTTAGTCAATTAGGACTATGTAAGGAAGCCTCCATAAAAACCCAGGATGGGTAACTGGGGCTTCCAGTTGAACAGAAGATGCCAGAATTGTGGTGCACCTAAGCTCTATGCCTTCCCTAGACTCTGTCCTCTGCATCTCTTCAATTCACTGTGGAGTCAGTTCCTTTGTCACAACCTTTAATAAACTGGTAAGCTTAAGTGTTTGGAACTTCCAAAGATGGAGTGCTGGTAGGGACAATTCTCTGTGCCATGACCCTTTGTGAAGCCTAGAATAGGTCCTATGGCAAGAGCCTGTGAGGGCCTCCCAGGGCTGACTGTAAGAACTTTGGACAAGAGAATTAGTATTTGAGGGGCTTTACTAGCATGTCTAGGATGCTGCTGCAGGAACTCCCTAATGGGGATGGCAGTGCCCGGAAATGCAAGGAGGAGATTCTTATGAGCAGGGAACCGCTTTTCCATGCCCCCAGGACTGATTCTGGAGCTGTGCAGAGGGCTGCACTCCACTGTCACGTGGACAGTGCCCTATGGACAGCTCTCTACTGAAGAACAGAGCTGCCTGGTTTATGGACAACAGTTCCAAGGTGAATGGACAACATCCTGTCTGGAAGGCCACCAACCTGACTAGAGAATATAAAAACAGATCAGTGTGGTGTGTGGAGCTGCATGCTGTTTTTATAGCAGTGATGAGGAATCAAACAATGTTAAGAGATCCTATGTATAGATTTTTACTCATTCATGAGCAGTGTCCAATAGCCCAGCCATATGGTCAGGCAGAACGGCATTGGAATCTTGGCCTACTAACAGGAATGTCCATATGGAACACAGCTCTACGGAAATAACTGTGGGTATTTTAGAAGTGTATTAATGTTGGACATGTCAATACCCACCAGAAAACCTGTCTTCTAGTTTTGGAAGATGAGTAGATTCGACATGCATCCATCCCCAAGTGCTCCCTAGAGATAGCCACCTGGGCCTAGGAAATGAGTACATTTGGGGGGACTGCAGCACTGCAGAGACTGGCTGAATCTAGAATCTCTTGCACCCTCTGAGGCACAAAATGCCGATATGAACTGTTCTGGCAACAGGAGAGACAGAGGCTACAGGTGCTGTGTAGCAGAGACCCTATGGAAAGGTCCTGACGTGTCTGAGAACGCACCCCGATGTGGTCACCTTGGAGGCTATCAAGGGTTCCTGACAGGAAGAGGTACTGACTCTGGACTGGGCTTTGCTGACCTGGTGATAGATGCAAACGTTCAGAGTGATACAGAAAACCAGAAAAGAAAATACTCCACAGCCAGCTGTCCTCTCCTCAGACCAAGGAACTCACCTAATGTCCAACCGCAAGCAGAGAGAAACAGCTTACGGAAAGAATTTTATAGAGCACTAGGATGGGCAATTAAACATTGGTTGTCTAAAACAGGAAAGGTTGGCTTACAAGCCTGCACAGGTGTGCTCACCTCAACGTGAACATGAATGTGGCTAAAGGAGTGTCCCCACTGGATACATTTATGTGTTTTCTGGTGGATCTGGGAAAGAGTGGGGGGGGAGGTGCCTTTGCTCTTTGTTCTCTACATCACCTCAGCTTTTTCTTTTCTCCCCCTAACTGACACAGTGGACCAGGGCTGCCACTACAAGGGTTGGAAGCAAGGACGATTCCATGTCTACAGCCTTTCCAGTGGAATTCCTAGGGGCCTAATGGGGCAAAATGTGCCTTCACCCACCTGATAAAAGTGGGGCTAACCATGAGCAACACTGCGCTTCCTGGTGGTAAAATGAACCTCCAGTGCTGAATGTGCCTAACCTCATCTGAACAGAAGTGGACTGAAGGGGACGGACTCACCATGCCAGTACTGCTGCCTGCAACCTAGACCAGGACAGGAGCCTGATCCAATACCCCTCTCTGAGATGGGGAAGTTTGGGTATAAACAGAGAGAATAAAAAGCAGTAGCTAAAGGTAAGGGAATGAATAAGTATGTTATGTAATGAGGGAAATCCAGCGTTACCCAGACACCCAGACAGAGGCTCAGAGCAAGAGACACTGTCTCAGCTCGATGATACCAGATACCTGAAAGGACGTTACTGAGACCACTCCTGCTTTTAGAACCTGACCAGTTGGCACAGAAGCCTGCAAACCTAAGTGGCCTTGCCCTGGGAGACATTTTCATAAGATATGAGAATATGAGCATGGACTGAACAGTTTTTTTTTAAGATTTTATCTATTTATTCATGATAGAATTAGAGAGATAGAGAGAGGCAGAGACACAGGCAGAGGAAGAAGCAGGCTCCATGCCGGGAGCCCGATGTGGGACTCAATCCCGGAATTCCAGGATTGCACCCTGGGCCAAAGGCAGGCGCTAAACTGCTGAGCCACCCAGGGATCCCCATGACTGAACAGTTATTAATGACTGAATGGGATTCTGGTAGTGCACCAGCATCTTTTGACTTTTATCATTGTTTGGCGGTGAGGGACCCGTGTTCAAGGACCAGGGGATGGATTGCCGTGCTGTGATTTATAAGTATGTGTTTGGTCATTCAAAGGGACAAAGTATTGAGATGATACTGGTTTGTCACAGCTGATGGGGGCGAGGGGTGGAGGAATGCTACTGGCATCTAGTGGGCAGAGAGTGGGGATGCTGCAAAATGTCCTACAACGCACCACAAAGAATGATCTACTCCAAGATTTCAATAGCGCGGAGGTTGGAAAAACTCGGCAGTAACTACAGTACAACAGATAAAAACACTGAAGTCCAAAGAAGTTAACTTGTTCCAGATCACTGCAAACCAGGGAAGTGCCTTCAGGGGAGAAATGGCATTTTAGTAGTCTGAGTGCATTTGTCTGCACTTCTGGCAGAAACTGGTGCCCAATAAATTTACTTCATGGATGAATACCAATAAAACTGTATTCACTGGTCATGACTTCCCAAGGAGAGATGTTATAACTCACACTATAATTTTCTGTAGTACAAAGGATCACACTGTATTTGACATTAGTAAAGCGTCCCATCTCTAGGATTCTCTAAATCTGACATTTAACATCTATCCTGTTCACTTCCCAACAAATCTGCCACACAGTGCAAAACAAACTAACCAGTATTTGCTGTTTCATTTTAAGATATTTGCAAAGACTCTGAATATTTTATTGTATCCTTAAAGCCATAAAATTGTCAATTTCTATCAGCCCAAACCAGAGAATATCACAACAAAATACAAAATAATTCACATTCAAATAAAATCATGAGCATTCAAGTCTTAGATTTTCCAGGCTATAATTTGAAAGACTCTAAAGACAATTTTAAATAGAAAAGAACAAACTGGTATTCTTTTCTGTTTTATAATAAAATTTATTCATACCCATATCTATTGGATTTTTGGTTTAGAGGAGAAAGAAATGTTACCCTGAGTGCTAAGAGCACCAAAGAGTGATAAAATGAAAGTGAATCTTTACGATGGTCATATATAGTTATCTAAAATACCATTTAAACTTTTAAAAATCAAATTTACAATTTAAATGATTTTTATAGTTTCCTTATTTTAGCAAACGAAGCTATCTTTACTATCAAAACTCTGAATTACAAATCAAATGTATTTTTTAAAAGCTGATTTCTCAGACTTGGATTTTTATTACATGTAACTAAAATAAAGGAGGGGGGCCCCAAATGATTAAACTACATGATAATTTATACTAAAAGTAATTTTTGCATTGGAAATTTCTTGACTATATACTAATTATGGTACTACAGCAATATTTTTACCCCTCATAAAATTAAGAGCACAAACTAGGTTTTGATTTGGTGTTTTATTTCATTGAAAAAGCAGAAGTTTTTATCTTCTGGGAAAGCATTAAAATAAAAAGCAGGACTTTAAAGCTATGTCGTCTTTACAAATAATACTCATGAAACCTTAGTGCTCATTACACAAGGTACACATGTGAAAAATAACACAAGCTTACGGTAATTAGAAGCAGACCAAGCACGGCAGTTGAAAATGTTTTAAGCACAGCTCTCCAGTACAACACACTACATTTCACCCCAGAGAAAGAATGTTGGCAAGGATCTCTACCACATGCAAACTGCATTTAAAGCTGCTGGGCCCTGAAACTCCATGCAGCAGTTTGAAACTGATCCACAGCTTTCCTCCTTCACCTACCACTTGGGGCTAATACACACGCATGAACTTCTATTGAGGAAAACCACAAAAAGCTTCAAAAAAGCTACAACGGTAGGCTCTTCTTTCACATATTCTTTTAAATATCATTTGTTAAGATGTGGGATTCATCGAACAGTCTTGATAAATGCAAAGGCCACCTCTAATTTTTTAAGTTTCAGTTACCTTGAACAATTGTAACAAGCACTTAAATATGTCACTAGATAATTTTAACATCCCTGCAGGCAAGAACCTTGCTGCAAAAGTCACAAAACCAGGCTTTTTAGCCACTGATTTTTGACAAGCTGGCATCTACAATGCAGCACCAGCAACTCTGATTCTGTCTGAAATTACTTTAAAACTCTGAAATGCGCATCACTGAGAAGCCTAAGAGAATCTTCCTCAAAATCCTTGATTAAATTCTGTATTTTTTCTAGTCTGCAGTACTGTGTTTTTCATAGTATAAATTCCAAAAGCAATGCTATTAACTAAAAATAATGATGTCAATGAAAATTACAAGACTAAGAAAATTAAAATTATGGCTTTTCCCATATGCTTTATCACCTAGAAGTGTTAATGATTACTTTTCATGTTAAATTTAAAGTTTTAAAACTCTTGGAACTTATTTCTATTCCTACCATTACAAATCAAGAGTTCTTATAAAATAGCAAAGTTGAAATATGATATTTTTAACTCACATGAGACAGGATCATGAGTCTTCATTTTAACTATTTAAACTACAGGTATCCTAAGACTTCAATTGCATACAAGTACCCTTGTTTAAAGCACCTAATTATTAACAAACTGAAATTTTCAACATTGCTTGGGTTTTGACAGAAAAATAAATAAAACCACTTTCTGAAACTATTTTTAAGAACGTCACTGATACATGAAAACTTTTAGCATCTAATTAAAGATCACTAAGGGTTAAATATTGTTCTCTGGCCCCTACTGAGTATACCCTGCCAAAAGTCCTCTAAGCTTTTAAATATTGCTTCGATGGTCTGCGTTTTTACTTCCAGGGAAAAAGAGAGCATTGTCCCACAGTCAGCAGGCCACTAGCTTTATTAACTTCCAGTCACCTTGACTTTGCTGACATGAAGACTCTGCAGTCTACACTTTTCCTGCTCCTGTTTATACCTCTGACAGAGCCAGCACCACCAACTCTGCAGGACTCACGCATGACCTATGATTATGGAACAGATAATTTTGAAGAAACCTTGTTTAGTCAAGACTTTGAGGACAAATATCTGGATGGAAAAAATATTAAGGTACTTTATTTCTACCCTAAATTAAACTTCTAAATTAGTCACCCATTTAAATGCATAGGTTTTTTTCTAATGTGTCTGATAAGGTAAAGGGAAAGAAAAAGCACTTTAAATGAAAGTAATTCAAAATATCCCCAAGATTATATTTTTAAAGTATGCATGTCTCCCAAATTAATAAAAAGAATCTATTGTAACCAAACAGTATCTATAGCAACCAACATAAAATTTAAGATGATCTCTTACTGGTTGAAGATTTATAAGTAGTGTTATACAATGCCCTATATTTGTGTATTATATTGCCTCAAAATAAAATAGAAGAAATGTGTATTAGGAGAAATAATCTTGGATTACCAGCTTAAGGTTTATTATTTTAGAAAGAAGTGGTTCGTGGAAATAAATACTGCTTATTTTGGTTTCTACAGCATTTCACAATAACTTACATATGGTAACAAAAAATGAAAAACGCCTCAATGTGAGGCTTAATTTTTAATCAGTTTCAACAATTTAGACTAACAATTTGTACGAAGTGACTGTAATTGTCCTTCAGTTAATACTCTGCAGGGATGACTTCATATCACATCTTTCATACTCCACTTGCATGGGCTGAGTAATTACTTGTGGTTTTCTTGGCACACAGAAATGAAAGCTGGGTAAGGAAAAAGTTAATGCAGCACATAAGTATCTGCTCCTGCCTACTCTGTGTATGCATGTGTGCCATGCACACGTGCACACATAGAATGGAAAATGAGAAAGGCAGCCAAATATATAACAATGTTGTTTTTTTTTTCTTTTTTAGTACACAGGACCAAATGTTAACACTATAATTTCTTTCAATGGAGTTAATATGCTGGTATTATATTTGCCTAATATTAAGACAAAAAGGATTGGTACCACTAGTCATAGCTTCAGAAATTCTTTTTAAAAGTGCTTATCATAAAAATAAACTATTGGCTTACATGGATGATTGGAATCTTTAAGTTAAGAAAATAATTTCAAAATTCCATGGTCTCTAAAAAGTAGTAAGTTCTTTGTTTCTCTTCACATTGCTTTAGAAGTTCTGCTCTTAATATAAATGTAGGAACTCATATTTGTGGATTAAAATTCAACAGCACTTAATATACAGATTCAGAGTGAAGGGGCTGTTCAAGCGGAAGCCATGTGGGAGGAAAAAGGAGTTAAGATGGAGATGGAAGGCAAATGTGCTTTCAGAGAGTACACACTGTGGCCCCACGCCATCTACATTAAGTCTAATGGCAGAAAATGTTCCCTTCCAGGATAGGAGAGAGTGATATGGACCCCCAGGGCTAACAGCCTGGACTGGAGGTCCCAGTGGGGCAGGCAGAAAGAATAAAAGGGCCAGGTGTACTGCAGGCATGTAGGTAATGATGGGCCACATGCAGAAGAAGCCAAAAGCCTGCTCAGTGCCCAGCACATGCACCATGACTTGTGCTTCAATCCTGCTGAACATGGTAAAATCTGCCATCAGGAACTCAATTAAGGCAAGACCATAAAGAACAATTAAAAGACCTACCCTACATAAAGAGGATCTCATTTCAAGTTTCACTTCAGAAAAACTAAATTCTGAGTCAGAGAGCCCCTTTCAGCTCCCATTTGGAATTTCAATATATTAATTAGGAGGCACAGAGTTCAGCTTTTGGAGATTTAAAAAACAAACAAACAAACAAACAAACAAACAAAAAACAGACCTGGTTCTTTCTTATACTCAAGGAGTTGACAGTCTGGAGTGAAAACAAGCTACACAAATATTTGCCTTATAAGTTAATGAATGATGAAGTGGAATTATGTATGCAGCACAAAGGAGTGCCACTATGACCATGAGAAGACAGGTGCTATCTGTGATCCTACGCTCTTTAGTTTTAAGATTTATTTATTTGAGAGAGGTGAGGAGGGGTAGAAGGAGAGGGAGAAAGAATCCCGAGCAGACTCCCTGCTGAGCGTGGAGCCCAACGTGGGGTTCCATCCCATGATCCTGAGATCACAACCTGAGCTGAAACCAAGAGTTGGAATGCTCAACCCATTGAGCCACCCAGGCACCCCATAACCTTAAGTTAAAACTCAAAATTAGGCTTTTTCAAACCTAATAACAATTTTTTACTTTTCTAATAGGAAAAAGAAACTATACTACCTGAAGAGAAAAGTCTTCAATTACAAAAAGATGAGCGTGTAATGCTACCACCCCTCAAGAAGGAAAATGATGGTAAGTGTGCATACCCTCTCATCTAATTATCTTAAAAGGAGCATTTTAATAATAAATAAATAGATAATGGAAATTTATTCTTTATGGTATAAAAAATGACCTCAAGCTATATTAAATTCAAACAGTGGACTTTTATCTCCAATGATAAAGTCAGCTGGTGTGTTAGTTGGGACATCCACTGCCACCCCGTGCTATGAGTGAGAATCAGGGGCAGGAACATTCAAGAACAATCCGAGTCCCGAGTACACACTGTGTGCTTCCATCTGCATAAAATCAATTTCAGAAACAGTGACTTAGCAACAATGATCTGCAAATACTATGTGCAACCTGAGGATAATGGAAATAAAATGAATTCTTAATTGCAACAAACTTACAGAAGACACAGAGATGGCTATATATATAAATAATATACACTTCAATGAAAACAGAAAATTATAAAATAACATCTTTCTTAATTGTTCCTATGTATTTATTTTTGATCTATCAAAGAACAGCATTTCACATGACAACATTAAAAAAACACACACACTAATTGGAAAGACATCCCTTGCTCTTGAATAGGATGATTCTGTATCATAAAGATGTCAGCTCTCCCTAAATTTACAATAACCTCCTTTAAAAGGTGGTGAAGTTGATTCTCAAGTTCACATGGAAAAATCAAATTTGCACAAATAGCCAGAGACTCACAGAAACATGACAGTTGTCCTCAGGAACCAGATGTATCTCATAATAGAACACAAAGTCTCTGTGTTTAAATACATGTAATACTGGTGCAAGTACAGAAAGTTCAGAAATAGAAATACATATAGAAATTTAGTATATCATAGAGAAGTCACCTTAAATCACTGAAGTAAAGATGGTATTTTTAAAGATTTTATTTTTAAGTCATCTCTACACCTAACATAGAGGCTCAAACTCACAACCCTGAGATCAAGAGACCAAGGCTCCACCAACGGAGCTGCTAGGGGCTTCAAATCATGGTGATTGTTAAAAAACAAGGCTGTTAACTAACTGGAATATAAATAAGAACTTTAGGGGCACCTGGGTGGTCAGTCGTGAAGCGTCTGCCTTCAGCTCGGGTCATGATCTCAGGGTCCTAGGATCGAGCTCCACCACGGTCAGGCTCCTTGCTCAGCAAGGAGTCTGCCTCTCCCTCTCCCCCTGCCTCTACTCCTGCTCTTGCTCGCTTGCTCATGTTCGCTCTCTCTCAAATAAAGTCTTTAGATAAATAAATGAAAACAAAAAAATTTTTAAAAACTGGTGTTGGACAACTGAGTGGTCAACTGAAGAGACAAAAATTAGATCCATACTTTACTCAGAAAAACAAATCCCTCCATATAAATTAGGGTCTACATGTAAAAAGTGAAACAATGCAAATATGAGACGATAATCTGGGTGTGGGATGCCTCAAAATCCAGACAAAATACTAAAAAAGATCAATAAATTTGACTTGATGAAATCAAATGTTTTCGTGGTAAAGAGCATCATCATAAATGAAGTCAAACACAACTGAAACCTGAGAGAAATAAAGTTAGTATCTCTAATTTATAAATAACACATAAAAATCCAGGAAAAAATTGACTAAAAATCCATTGGAAAAAACAGCAAAAAATATGAGGACAATTCAAAAAGTGACATAAAAATGACCCTTAAACATGTGAAAAGATGTTCTATCTCACACATAGAGAAATGTAAGTTTAAATTGCCCTGAGATATAAATTTTTAACCTGATAGCCACAAATTAAAGCTGTTATATTATACCACTGGCAAGGCCATGGAGTATCAGAAACCCTCATATATTGCTGGGAGGAATACAAATTAGTATAATATCTTTCGACAGGAGTTAAAAAAAATATCTAACAGAACCAAACATGCATTTACTTTGTGATATAGCAATCAACTTCTAGGAATTTACCCTACAAATATACCTCTGAAAGGAAGAATATACATACATACCATCACAGAAGCACTGCTCACAAATGCAAAATTCTGGAAACAATCTAACAATCCATACAATGAAGACAGCTTGGATGAAGTATAGCAAATCTACACCAGGGAGGGGGATCCCTGGGTGGCTCAGCGGTTTAGCGCCTGCCTTCAGTCCAGGGAGTAACCCTGGGGTCCCAGGATGGAGTCCCACGTCGGGCTCCCTGCATGGAGCCTGCTTCTCCCTCTCTCTCTGTCTCTGCCTCTCTCTGTGTGTCTTTCATAAATGAATAAAATATTTATCAAAAAATCTACACCGGTGAATACTACTCAATTATAAAAATGAATAGGGAAGATCTCTATGAACAAGAAGTGATTTCCAGAATATATTACATGGAAAAAAAAAAAAAAACACACCTCTCATCAAAGTGCAAAAGACTATGGCATGCTGCCTTTCATCGAAGAAAAGAGATGAAAGAATACATCAGGGATCCCTGGGTGGCGCAGCGGTTTGGCGCCTGCCTTTGGCCCAGGGCGCAATCCTGGAGACCCGGGATCGAATCTCACATCAGGCTCCCGGTGCATGGAGCCTGCTTCTCCCTCTGCCTATGTCTCTGCCTCTCTCTCTCTCTGTGTGTGACTATCATAAATAAATTTTAAAAAATTAAAAAAAAAAAAAAAAGAAAGAATACATCAGCTCACTTGTGTGAGAAGAAACTCAAGAAAGGCAACCTGTCACAGAAGGGACCAGTGGTGGAAAGGAGAGAGAGATGGGGGGCAGGAGGGTCTGGGACTTCCCTGAGTATACACTTTCTGTATAGATTTGATTTGAGAACAAGGCTATATTTCACACAGGTAAACTAACAAATACATTTATAAATAAAAATCAACAAAGATGAGATAGAATTGGCATACAATTGGAAACAATTTCATTTTAAATGAATAACATAACACACTAAAAGGAAACAAATTTAATCCAAGTGACCCTTAAACACAGGATTTTGACTATAGGACTTCAGGCTAAAGACAAAATAGAATGGACAAACAGTACAATTCCAGGTTTGTTTTCTACTGCATTACAGGTCAACAATAATGAAACTAATGTGTGAGTGCTGGGTAAACACTACACTGGGTAAATTACTAGTACTGAGTAAAATACTACCCTGGATAATGAGAGCCAGGTTTCTCAGAGTGGGAGAAATTGCTATAAATGTGGTAAGGCGGGGAAGGCCAGAGTGACCATGGTGGTGCTGGACTACAATAGAAGACCATAGTTTGGACACAGAGGTACAGACCCCCGTTTTACTCTACTCTGCAAATTTTGCATTTCTTATTTTTATTTTTTAATTATGGCAACCCTGTGTGGCACCAGTCTACCAGCACCATTTTTCCAACAGCATTTGCTCACTTCATGCCTGTGTGTCACACTTCGGGAACTCTCAAAATATTTCAACCTTGTCCATTTATTTGTAACGGTGACCTGTGATCAGTGATCTTTAATGTCAACACCATGATGTGGGGGTACCATGAGCCATGCCCATAGAAAACAGGCAACGTGACTGATAAATGTTGTATGTGCTCTGACTGCTCCAGGGACCAGCCATCCCCCCATCTCTCTACTCCTCTTGGAGCCCCTCTAGGCCCTGAGACATGACCCTACTGACATTAAGACAATGGATGACCCTACTGTGGCCTCCAAGCATTCAAGTGAAAGGAAGAGTCACACATCTCTCACTTTCCATCGAAAGCTAGACATGAACCTTCCCCCGAACACCCGTCAAAACCCAAGACAGGCCAGAACCAAGGCCTCTTGTGCAAAACGAGGAGCCCAGGTCTGAAGGCAAAGGAAATGTTCTTGAAGGACATTCCAAGGGCTACTCCCTTGAACTCCCTTGAATGATGAGAAAGTGAAACAGCCTCACTGCTGACATGGAGAGTCTGGTCTGGATGGAAGCTCAAACCAGTAACAACATTCCCTTCCGCCAAAGCCTCACCCAGAGCCAGGCCCTGACTCTTCAGTTGTGCACAGGCTGAGCAGCTGTGAGGAAGCTGCAGAAGGAAAGCTGGAAGCTGGCAGAAGGTGGCGGGGGTAAGGACAGAAGCTGTCTCCATCATGTAAACGTGCAAGGTGAAGCAGCGAGTGCTGACAGAAAAGCTGCAGCCAGTGATCCCGAAGATCCAGTGAAGAGAGTGCACGGAGGTGCTCACACTCAACTACAGATTTTCCATACAGATGAAACAGTCTTCTGTGGGAAGATGCCATCTAGGACTTTCACAGCTAGAAAGAAGGCAATGTCTGCTGCAAAGCTTCAAAGGACAGGTAGACTTTGTTAGGGGCTAATGCAGCCAGTGACTTTAAGTGGAAGCCAATGTTCATTGACCCTTCTGAAAAGCAGCCCTTGGCAATCATGCCAGATCTCCTCCACCGACGTGCTTTACATGGAACAACAAAGCCGGGGACAGCACATCTGTTTACAACATGGGTGATGGAATATTTTAAGCCCATGGTGGAGATTTACTGCTCAGGAAAAATCATTCCTTGCAAAACATTACTGCTGGATAGCACTGTACCTGGTTACCCATGAGCTCTGAGGCAGATGGAGAAGATTCACATCACTTTTGTGCCTACTAACACAATGTCCATCTTAGCCCATGGAGCAACAGGTAATTGACTTTTTTTTTCCTAAAGATTTTATTTATTTATTCATGAGAGACACACACACACACAGAGGCAGAGACACAGGCAGAGGGAGAAGCAGGCTCTCTGTGGGGAGCCTGATGTGGAATCAATCCCAGGACCCTGGGATCATGATCTGAGCTGAAGGCAATCACTCAATCACAGTCCTCAATCACTGAGCCACCTAAGTGCCCCAATTTTTCACAATTTGCATATTTAACTCAATAACAATTAAATTTTTAGCAGGCTTTTTGAAATCAAGAAGCTGACTGAAAGTGATGTGGAAATGCAAGGAACTCAGAATAGGCCTAACAGTATTGAAGAATACAGTTGGAGGATTTACAGTACCTAAAATGCTACAGGAAGCACAAAATTGTATATTAGCATAAAAATAAACAAGAAGGGGCAGCCCCGGTGGCTCAGCGGTTTAGCGCCACCTACAGCTCAGGGCGTGATCCTGGAGACCCAGGATAGAGTCCCACATCAAGCTCCCGGCATGGAGCCTGCTTCTCCCTCTGCCTGTGTCCCTGCCTCTATCTCCTCTCTGTGTATTCTCATGAATAAATAAAATCTTTAAAAAAAATTAAAAAAAATAAACAAGAAGTATCCAGGAATATATTTAGACAATAGGATCAACTGGTTTTTTACACTAAAGCCAATGCAACATACTGGGGGAAAGATAATCTTTTCAAAAAATGATGCTGAAAAGTCAGGTAGTTCTAGGTTAAAAAAAAAAAAAAAAGAGCTTTGACTCTTTCCGAGACCATATATAAAAATTAACTAAAAATGGACCCCAAACCTAAATATCAAGAGCTTACCCTATATAATTAAAAAAAAAGGATAATAATGTAGTGTTGCAAAGATCTCTTAAATACAACACAAAAAGTACAACTATAAAGGAATTAACTGTTCTTCATTAAAATATAAAATGTACAGAAGGAACAAGCCTCAACATCATCAAAGCCACATACAAAAAACTCAGAGCTAGTATCATCCTCAATGAGGAAAAATTCGGAGCCCTCCCCCTACAGTAAGGAACATGACAGGATGTCCACTCTCACCATTACTATTTTAACACAGTACTGGAAATCCTCATCACAGTAATCATACAACAAAAAGAAATAAAGGCATCCAAATCAGCAAGGAAGAAATCAAACTCACTATTTTCAGGCAACATGATACTCTATGTAGAAAACCTGAAAGACTCCACCAAAAAATTGCTAAAATTGACACAAATTCAGCAAAGTCGCAGGATATGAAACCAACATACAGAAATCTGTTGCATTTCTCTACACCAATAATGAAGCAGCAGTAAAAGAAATCAAGGAATTGATCCTATTTACAAATGAACCAAAAATAGTAAGATACCCAGGAATAAACCCAAGAGGTAAAAGATCTGTACTCTGAAAACTATAGAACACTTATGCAAGAAATTGAAGACGACACAACAAAATGGGAAAAAATTTCATGATCATGTTTGTTCCTAGAACAAACGTTAAAATGTCTATACTCCCCAAAGCTATCTATATATTTAATGCAATCTCTATCAAAATACCAACAGAGCTAGAAGAAACAATCCTAAAATTTGTATGGAACCACAGAAGACCTCAAATAGCCAAAACAATTCTGAAAAACCAAAGCAAAGCTGGAGGCCTCACAACTTCAGACTACAAAGTCATATTACAAAGCTGTGGTCATGGGCAGCCCCAGTGGCACAGCGGTTTAGTGCCGCCTACAGCCCAGGGAGTGATCCTGGAGACCCTGGATCGAGTCCCACGTCGGGCTCTCTGCATGGAGCCTGCTTCTCCCTCTGCCTGTGTCTCTGCCTCTCTCTCTCTGTGTCTCTATGAATAAATAAATAAAATCTTAAAAAAAAAAAAAAAAGCTGTGGTCATCAAGACAGTATTTTACAGGCATAAAAGCACACACATAGATCAACAGAACAGAATACAGAACCCAGAAATGGACGACCCACAACCATATGGTCAACCAATCTTTGACAGAGCAGGAAAAAATATCCAATGGAAAAAAGTCTCTTGAACAAATGGTGCTGGAAAAACTGGACAGTAACATGCAAAAGAACGAAATTAGGCCACTTGCTTAAACCACACACAAAAATAAATTCAAAATGGATGAAAGACCTGGGGTGCCTGGGTGGCTTAGTGGGTTGAATGTCTGACTCTTGGTTTCTGCTCTGGTGGTGATCTTGGGATTGTGTAATAGAGCCCCATTTGGGCTCCACACTTGGTGTGGAGTCTGCTTGTGATTCTCTCTCCCCTTCTCCCTCTGCCCCTCCCCCCATTTACACACAACACTCTCCCTCTAAAAATAAGTAAAATCTTTAAAAAAAAAAAAAAAGATGAAAGATCTAAATGTGAGACAAGAAACCATCAAAATCCTAGAGAACACAGGAAGAAACCTCTTTGACCTCAGCCACAGCAACTTCTTATTAGCCATGCTGCCAGAGGCAAAGGAAACATGCAAAAATGAATGATTGTGACTTGGTCAACATAAAAAGCTTCTACATAGAGAAGGAAACAATAAAACTAAGAGGCAGCATAGGAAACGGGAGATGTCATGCGCAAATGACATAATCTGATAAAGGGTTAGTATCCAAAATTTATAAAGAATTTACCAACTCAACACCCAAAAAGCAAATAATATAGTTAAGAAATGGACAGAAGATATGAATAGACACTTTTCCAAAGAAGACACACAAATGGCTAACAGACACATGAAAAGATGCTCAACATCACTTGGCATGAGGAAAATTCAAATTAAAACCACAATAAGAAATCACCTCACAACTGGCAGAGTAACTAAAATCAACAAGACCAGAAACAAAAGATGATTGTAGGGATGAGGAAAAAGGGGAACCCTCCTGCACTGTTGCTGGGAATGGAAACTGGTGTAGCCACTGTGGAGAACAGTGTGGAGGTTCCTCAAGAAGTTAAAAATAGAGCTACCCTATGACCCAGCAATTGCACTACTGGGAATTTACTCAAAAGATACAAAAATACAGAAAAAAAAAATACATATTAGAAGGGGCACATGCACCCTGATGTTTATAACAGCATATCAACAAAAGCCAAACTATGGAAAGAGCCCAAATGTCCATCGACAGAAGATGTGGTGTGCGTGTGTGTGTATATATATGTGTGTGTGTGTGTATATATATATATATATATATACACACATACATATGATGGAACATTACTCAGCCATCGGAAAGAATGAAATCTTGCTATTTGCAATGATGTGGATGGAGTTAGAGGGTATTACGCTAAGTGAAAGGAGTCAGAGAAAGACAAATGCCATATGATTTCACCCATAAGGGAAATTTAGGAAACAAAAAAAGATGAACATATGGGAAGTAAAAAAAAAAAAAAAAAAGGAAGAGAGAGGGAAGCAAACCATAAGAGACTCTTAACTCTAGAGAACAAACCGAGGGTTGATGGAGGGAAGTGGGTGGGGGAGGAGCTAGATGGGGAATGGGCATTAAGGAGGGCACTTGTGAGGAACACTGGGTGTTGTATGTGAGTGATGAATCACTGAATTCTATTCCTGCAACCAATATTACACTATGTATTAACTTACTAGAATTTAAGTAAAAATGTGGAAGCAAAAGAATGTTTCCCAGTCAAAAGACATTGATAAGAAAATAAGACAAGCCACACGGAGGAAAAGATTTGCAAAACAGAAATGTGACAACTTATACCTACAATATATACTCATAATTCAATAACAATACAAAAAATCATTTTAAAAATAGGCAAAAGAGGGCAGCCCTGGTGGCGCAGCGGTTTAGTGCCACCTGCAGCCCACGGCGTGATCCTGGAGACCCAGGATCGAGTCCCACGTCAGGCTCCTGCATGGAGCCTGCTTCTCCCTCTGCCTGTGTCTCTGCCTCTCTCTCTCTGATGAATAAATAAAAATCTTTTAAAAAAATAAATAAAAATAGTCAAAAGATATGACCACTTTACCATGAAAATATGTGGAAGGCAAATAAGTTTATAAAAAAATTGCTCAACTTATTCGTCATTGTGAAAATATAAATTAGAACATGAGATACCACAACATACCTCCCTGGAATGGCTAAATTAAAAAGTCTGATCAAACTAAATGCCAAGGAGGACGTGGAGAACCTAGAATTCTCAGGCACTGCCGAAGGACTGTGATACGGCACAACCTGTATGGAACACAGTGTGGGGCTTTCCTCTGCAGGTGCTCAGCCACTCTGATCTAGCCTATTCTCCCTAGAGAAACAAAAGCAATTACATCCACACAGACTTCTACATAAATGTTCACAGCAGGTTTCCCAGGAAATAGCCAGAAAACCTGGCTGAACCTGAAAACCAAAAACCCATAAGGAAGGACTATATTAATACCATGAAATACTACTCTATAATAAAAAGGAATGGACTGCTGATACATGTGATAATAGATGAATTTCAAAATAATCATGCACAGTGGAAGCTGGATAAAAGCATATCAGTTTGTATTTTTATGGTTTTGTTTCCCAATTTAGAAATGCCCACGTGCTTGTTGTGTGTTTGCTTAAGTGGTTCTGTATACTGTGAAGAAGTTGACATTGATGCTGTACCACCCTTGCCAAAGGAATCAGCCTATCTTTATGCACGATTCAACAAAATTAAAAAGCTGACTGCGAGAGATTTTGCAGATATACGTAAGTTAATTTTAAATAATTCATTTTAACTCACGTTAGTATTAACCTCATATAAACACACATTTTTAGGCACTTGTGGCCCATCACATCTAGGGTAGTCACTGCTGGAGTATTTAAGTATCGACATACTTCCCACAAAAATCGACTGGTTTGTTGGTTCATCTCCTATCCATTCAAGTGTCCCCTCTCATCTTTCTTTATTGGTGACTTCGATGTCTATGTTGACAGCCCATCTAACATTTGGGCAACTATGCCTTCTCAACCTCAGGACTTTGAGACTCGTTTGCCTCAGCCCGGCAGGAGCACCAGCATAGTTGGAGTGCTTCTCTAATCCCAATAACTGATTCACAATGCTACCTTCACCACAAGCATAGAGTCTGCTTTTCTGTACTCTAACTCAGGGTTCTTAAACCTGGCTGTGTACTAAAAATAAAAATACTGCTACCAGGCCCTAGTCTCCAGAGATTTCAATTTAGGTTTGAGGAGAGGCCCAGGCATGGTCACAAACCAGCACCAAATTCCTCACACAATTCCCATGTGGAGCTAATGCATTTTTTAACCCCTTTCTGGGATGCTGGCCTCTAGGGCCCCTGCCGTGAGTGCACCACATTGCCCCACTTCTGTATTGCCAAGTCCCAGGCCTAGATCACAACTTCTAAAGAATCCTCTCGCCTGCTATGTTGTCAGGTGCGTCTGAAGAAAATCACGCCCAGAAACGCACACTGGCCCACTGCACATTTAGGAGACCCACCTTAAGAGCATTCACGCTGTAACTGGTAGCTCCCAACCGGTCCAAGGACAATTTTGCCTCTTTAGTTGTGGATGTACACTTTCAAACTCACCTACTTGGTAAAATTTGTGACCCAAAGTCTCTATATGTAGACATGTGCATGGTGGCAACACACCTGGGTTACCCAGCCAATGTCAAACAAAGTGACCTCTGCCATCCTGTATCAGCTCTTACACTGTAAAGTGTCCTGTCCAGTCTTCTGAGCATCACACCTTCCAAACTGCTGTGCTTTTTCCTATTTAACGTGGTCCCCAAGTGCAGTGCTCAAGCTGCTCACAAAGACACTGTGTGAGGTCATCTTCATTCCAGCGTGAGCTGCAGTGCTCATGGTCATGATGAGTTCAATGTTAACGTATCACTAATACATACTAACTACAGTGCTTTTCAACAGAAACATGCATAGAATTTTGTACCAATTGGTTGATGTAAATGTGTGACCAGAGGCTCATAGGAACCCAACCCTGTATATTCCCAGGGAGCAATGGTCCATAGTCATTAACTCAGTGTTTGCAGGGACCACCACAAATAATGAATGAGAAGTGACTTCATTTCCTTACCATCCTAGACATATAAAAGTCAAACACATAAACTGAATGTCTGTGTCTGCATCATTTTAACAAATTAGGGAATGTTCCTATTTGTTGCTATTAAGCAGTAAGGTATAGAGAGATTAAGATAACATACCTACACTCACAATGCAACATGCTGGTGTAAAGTCCAAAATATACCTACATGATTCTATTCAATCAAATATTATGCTTACTTCCTATGATTTGCAACCAGAATTTGTTTCAAACTGCCTCAGCATCCTGAGAATTCAAACACAGAAGGATGGAAGGACACTATGAACTTTAAGTTTCCTTCCAACCCTGAGATTCCAGGACTTGAGTGAGAAAGGCCATCGGGCCAGGCACAGAGCAGATGCTCACCTTGAGTTCAACAATGTTTACTGATCTACTAATTACACCCTATTAGATACTAAAAATAAAAGATATTTGAATGACCTGTTAAACCAATGCTTTTCTTCAGTCCACATAAATGAAACTTTAACTTCAAATTTTTTGTATATTTTCTGTGTATTTTTCCTTCAAGCTAACTTAAGACGACTTGATTTTACGGGAAATCTGATTGAAGATATAGAAGATGGTACTTTTTCAAAACTTTCTCTGTTAGAAGAACTTACACTAGCTGAAAATCAACTGTTGAAACTTCCAGTTCTTCCTCCTAAGCTCACTTTATTTAATGCAAAATACAACAAAATCAAGAGTAGAGGAATCAAAGCAAATACTTTCAAAGTAAGTATTTTATATTATGACCAAACACAGTATCAGTTTTATACAACCAATGATGATATGATAAAAGAAATACTGTTCTAAAATTTTTATATTTAAAAACTATTTTAATTTCATAAATGAAGACATTATTTCCACAATAAATAGTCCTATTATTGGGCTCATTCAATCTAGTTTTTGTGCACCTCGCTTGGAGTACATAACTTTACCTTGTTTCGTGGGACTACATTGTGTTGCAGCTTTTTCACCTGTTCACACAGCAAATACTCATTTACACAGATGTGGTTTGTACCCTCATGGCACCAGAATGCTATAAAACTTCAAAATGGGAGTTTTCCTGTGTTTCTTTTCCTTACCATATTAGTAATTTACACATGCCAGAAAATTATTGCTCCAAAAATAAACACTGAATTTTACTTTTACTACTGAAAAATATTAGCCCATAAAATTCTATAGACTTTCTTTTGAATTCTAATAATCACAACTAGTATAAAATCCTATATGTACTAACATTAAATACATTTCTTAATTTAATAACTCAAGATACAGGTACGGGAAAAAGGTAAGGTAGCTAGGCTGTGTCCAAATGCACAGCCTATGGAGAAATCACTGTTTCAGCCCAGTCCTGCACAGGTGATAACCCGCTCCCGGTCCTGGGAGGAACCCCAGATAAAAAGATGATCGTGCTACTATTGGCAGCAGACCTCATCAAAAGGGAAGTTTGTGGCTTCTAGTGATAACAACTAATAGAAACTCTATCAAGTATTATAAAGTTAATGATAATCACACAAATGTACAATTTGTCCACAAATGAATAATCTGTCAGAAGATGTAAAAATACTCCATTTTTCTTTCTTCTTTTTTCTTTTTTTTTTTTTGTTTGTTTACACTTAAGGAGTTCTTTTTCAGCTGTAAGGGACATTATTCTAAAGGCACATCAGAGTTCCTCAAAAGTTAAGGGATTATCAGGAGACTTTTCAAAACAGGACTCACATTAAAAACAAACAAATAAAAAAATCCATATAATGTGAAGCTATGTGATTCCGACTGGTAAGCCATGGACTAACGAATAGTAAAGACCAAAAAGGAGTGGATCAACACTTCACAAAAGAAGGGTTTGAATATTCTGAATTTTACACTTGCATTTCATCTTGAAATCATAAAACAATACACAGCAATGAGCTTGCTGATCATGAAGAGTAATTCAACATAGACCTTTCCAGGGAAAAAGTCAAACCTCACTAAAGTATTTAATAAATTGCTCTGGGAAACATCTTACTAACAAGCACATCAGTTAGGAGCATGGGCACACATCATTTTATTGTGCGTCATTTTACTGTGCTTCACAGAGACTGTGTTTTTACAAACTGAAAGTCTGTGCCAACCCTGCATGGAGCAAGTCCACTGGCGCCACTTTTCCAACAGCATTTGCTCACTGTGTCTCTGCACATTTTGCTAATTCTTGCAATAATTTAAGCTTTTTTATTATTATTACATGTGTTATGGTGATCTGTCATTAGGAATTACAACTCACTGAAAGCTCAGATGATGGTTAGCTTTTAGCTGTATTCTTTAATTAGGATATGTACACTGTTAGACTTAACACTACTGCACACTTCATAGACTGCAGTATAGTGTAAATGTACCCTTAATATACAACAGGAAACCAAGAAATTCACTGGACTCACTGTATTGTAATATTTGTTTTATTGTGGTGGTCTGGGACTGAACCCACAATACCTCTAAGATATGTCTGTATTCATTTTGCTAGAAATCAGGTCAGATGAGCAGAGAGAAATGTGGGGATGCAGGAGGGCATTATCATCCTTCTTAAAGGACGAAAATACACTACTTCTGAAAACAAAAAAATCCTCAAAACCAAATAACTACCAAACCAGCAATTAATAGCACTGATAGGTGTTACACCAATACCTGTATACACTTGTATACACACATATATATATTCATGTACACAGGTACACACATGTATATGCATGTACATGTGTACACAGCAGGAGTCCTGTGAAAGTAATGTACTGACCTCAGTGACGCTCAAGCCAAGTACCTTTTCCTTACAGAAACTCAACCACCTCTCCTTCCTCTACTTGGACCACAATGCCCTGGAATCTGTGCCTCTTAATTTACCAGAAAGTCTCCGTGTAATTCATCTACAGGTAGGATTGCTCCTTTCACAATATCTGACTTTAATTTAAATTACTACTGGTCAGTCTTGGAACTCACTAGGAAATTCATTTATTCACATGTAAATTTTGCCTATCGAAATATTACTATATTTAGAGTCCAGCTCATTCACCTGCCTGAAAGCCCCAGCTGTCCAGAGAACCAAGAAAGGATCAGCAACCTAGGTATAAGGCCTATTGTTAGAGTACAGTCTGTTGTCAGGTGTGCATTTAGCATCTCCCAGTTAATCTGACACATGGGGAGGCCTGGGTGGCTCAGGGGTTTTAACATCTGCCTTCCGCCCAGGGTGTGATCCTGGAGTCCCAGGACTGAGTCCCACATCGGGCTCCCTGCATGGAGCCTGCTTCTCCCTCTGCCTGTGTCTCTGTCTCTGCCTCTGTGTGTGTGTCTCATGAATAAATAAATAAAATCTTAAAAAAAAAAAAAACTAAGCTAAAATTGGTCTTTCATCAACACAAGAATTCACATTTGTCCTTTTTACTTTTTTAAGGAATTTTTAAGGACATGGTACCCATTTTGAATTGACACTCTAGAATGGGATGGTTTCTCTAGCTAGTATAATCTTATTTATGCTTAGAATTTTCTGCCACATGGATATTACTCTGAGTAATACGTAATGTGTTCTTCCAACATAATACCATAGGTGTAAAAAGGCGGGGATTGGAGGGAGACTCTGGTCGTGCTGAAAGAGTTTTATTATTACGAGGATACACAGGATACACAATATTTTCAAAATCAATTTTTAGATAGAATATTCTGCAAGATCCTATTACATAGCATACTAAAAGGTTGATTTCAAACTTCTGAACAATTTTTCCCTTCTATTTTTCAGTTTAACAACATAACTTCAATCACAGATGATACATTCTGCAAGGCTAATGACACCCGTTATATTCGGGACCGCATTGAAGAGATACGCCTGGAGGGCAACCCCATTGTCCTGGGAAAGCATCCCAACAGTTTTATCTGCTTGAAAAGATTGCCTGTAGGGTCATACTTTTAGCCACTACCAATGCAGCATATAAACCAAAGTATACACATGCATGTAATCTGTCTCAACAATGTCTAAAGGAGCATAAATATTTAATATTAATTTTGTATCCCACTATGAGGAACTTTATGTTTTAAACAAGGATGTTCAAAATCTTACGCATAATAAGCAAAATTGAATCCAAAGTTCAAAACAAAGTAATGTAAAAATATTTAAACAGCATTATAAAATCCTTATAGTTTATACCATACTGCCATTTAAAAGGTATGTTTTTCATATAAATACCCAAATTTAAGAAGCATTATTTCCATTAATATTGAAATGAAAGGATTAAGTCCAAGAAACTTTCAACTATTTGTCTTTCCTGGCCTTTACTGGATCCCTAAAGCATTTAAGGAAGAAGTTCCAAAAACTTTGAAAAACTAAGTATTTCCAGTGATCTCCCATTTTTCTTTTATGATTCACACATTATTCATTATGAAGTAGGAACTCTGTTTTCCCTCTATTAAGGCAGCTATTATATACCTATTATATACCCTATTTCTCAGGGTATTACTCTCCTATCTAGGCAAACCTTTCCAAATAAAGCATAATTTTACTCTCTGATAAAGACCTAATAGAGTAATATGCAAAGTTATTTTGCTTTGTAGTCATACAGTTAAAGGCTTTAATAAAACAGTACAAAATTTTCCTTCCTGTAAATATTAACATTCCAAGTCTACCATAAAACATTTTAAGGAGTCAAGCAGACCACAATCAGTACGCTCATAAAACAAAACGAAGAAGTTAAATGTCCATTCTATTTCTCAAAAAATAGCTATGAAGTTCCTCATTGTAAAGGCTTTCAAATATGACAGGTACTGAGGAATCCTTTTTTACCACCATAGCAATGAGAATCTCGTGGTTAAATCTGTTCAAACCTAAGACATGAAAACAGTTCATTTTATGGTGTTACTGCACACCACAGTCATGCAAACTGACTGTATCTTCACAAGAAAGCTTTGGAACAACATTTTCTAAAGACTCAGGATTAACTGATCATTTCACAGTGTGAATTCATCTGCACTCTAATAGGGATGACTCATGATGGAACAACGCTGCAGGATTAAAGTTCCTAAAATAACCTTCCCTCTTGCCCAAAACCCACTCAAAAGTCCCCACACTGCACTGGGGTTACTTCCAAAACTACGAGTGCTTTGGACACATGAGTCTGAACTATGCACATAAAAATTTCCAATACTGTTTCCAACATAAATCATACATTAGAATCAAGTTGGTCTCCATTTACCATTCCCAGAACAAATAGCTATTCATATTTTTAAACATTTGTTTCTGGCTTTCCTTAAGTAGAATAAGCTCCTATCTGTTTTTCAATCTTTCTCCCATTTGTCAAGGTTGACCAAAAGATGAGACTTTTTCATTAAAACATCTGTGATCTCTTAAGGTCATAATAATTACCCCTATACTAGTTATTAACTCATTTATTTTGATAGTAATCATTAACTATATACTAGTTTCTCATTATTTTGTGTGCATGCCTCATTTTTCTGAAAGCTCACTAAACACATCCAATATTCTCTTTATACTTCCAATGTACCTAGCATAATAGTGAGCACATCTGAACTGAATATGCATGAATAGTGCAAAATAAAATTCATTTAAACCAAGGGCTCTGTTTTATTGGGGATAAATAGAATTTTTATCACAATTTTGAATAAATAAATGGAAACAAATTATAACTTTATCTGGAAAAATAAATTTGATAAAAAGGAGAGCTGAGTGGTGGGACTAACACCAGGAAAAGTGGTCAGAGGAGACATCTCTCATGTTTCTCTCACTCTTTACCTAACAAATTAGAGAGGGGGAAAAAAAACCAAAGTAACTCAAATTTTAGAGAATTCAAAAGAATGTGATTTGCATAAAATAATTAGGAAAGAACACTGGTAGGAGGTCTGAATTACAGAATTATCTTAAAAGACTATTTCAGACTTCCACATAAGAAGATATGAATAGAAGTACCTGACAACCTCATAATATGCCATTTGGTCACAAATAAAGGAATAAGGGAAAGTAAAATTTTGTTGATCCCAATATCTTAAAGAAATGGTATTCATTCTTGACACTGATAATTTAAAAAATTAAGGTTTAGGAACACTGGGTGGCTCAGCGGTTGAGCATCTGCCTTCGGCTCAGGGCGTGATCCCAGAGTCCTGGGATCAAGTCTTGCACTGGGTTCCCACAGGGAGCCTGCTTCTCCCTCTGTCTATGTCTTTGCCTCTCTCTGTGTGTCTCTCATGAATAAATAAAATCTTAAAAAAAAAATTAGGGCCTAAAAATAATTTACCCTTACAAACATTCCTGAAACTAAAGAAGCCGTGTGCCAACAGGGGGGACACCCTGTGTCTATGGGCTGGAAGACAGAACAGTTACTATGTCCGCATCACTCACTGCAATCCAGACTCAGCATAGTCCCTATCAAAGCCCCAATTACATATTTTGAAGAAACAGAAAAGCCCACGCTAAAATTCATAAGGAATCTCAAGGGACTCCAAATAGGCAAAAGAAATTAGAAAAGAATAAGATTGGAGAACTCACACTTTCTCATTTCAAAAGTGAATTACAAAGCTACATTAATCAAAAGTGTGGTACTGGCCTGGACAGGAACATATAAAACAACAGAAGAGATCAGGGATCCAAGAAACAAAACTTTGCATTTACAGTCAAATGACTTTCAACAAAGGTGTCAACCTAGGAAAATCAGATATCCACATGCAAAAGAATGCAGGTGGACCCCTAGCTTTATAATGTATACAAAAGTTTAACTCAGGGCAGCCCCGGTGGCGCAGCGGGTTTGGCGCCGCCTGCAGCCTGGGGTGTGATCCTGGAGACTGGTGATCAAGTCCCACATCAGGCTCCCTGCATGAAGCCTGCTTCTCCCTCTCCCTCTGTCTGTGTCTCTGCCTCTCTTTGTGTGTCAATAAATAAATAAAATCTTTAAAAAAAAAGTTTAACTCAAATTGGATCAAACACCTAAACTTAAATTTACAAGCTTAAGCTATTCAATGTCTTTATGACATTGAATTTGACAATGATTTCTTGGATATGACAGCAAAATCACAGATAACAACAAAAATCAATAAACTAGATGTCATCAAAATTAAAAATTTTTGCACATCAAAGGATACTATCAAATGAAAAGACAATCCAAAGAATGGGGAAAAATATTTGTCAATTATATATTTGATAAAAGATTAGTATCTAGAATATATTTTTTAATCTCCTATAACTCAACAAGAAAAAAAAACCAATTTAAAAATGGGCAAAGAATTTATTTTTTTTAAATATGGCTTAATTTTTTTTTAAGATTTATTTATTCATGACAGACACAGAAAGAGACAGAGACATAGGCAGAGGGAAAAACAGGTTCCCTGCGGAGAGCCCTCATATAAGACTCCATCCCATGACTCCAGGATTGAACCAAAGGCAGATGCTCAACTGCTGAGTCACCCAGATGTCCCAAAAAATTGGCCAAGAATTTAAATAGGCATCTCTCCAAAGATCTATCAATGGCACAAATAAGATCTATGCACATGAAAAGATGCTCAACCATCACTAATCATTAGGTAAATGCAAATCAAAATCACAATGAAAATACTACTTTACATCCATTAGATTGGCTATGAGCCCCAAAAATTAAAACAAAGACCCAAAACATTGGCAAGTATGTGGAGAAACTGGAAGCTTTATGCATTGTTATTGGGAATGTAAAATAATATAACCACTGTGGAAGAGAATATGAGGTGCTTCAGAAAATTGGACAGAATTACCATATATGACCCAACAATTCCATTTACAGGTATTTATGTGCTAGAACTGAAAGCAGGACTTGAACAGGTATCCGTACACTAATGTTCACAGATGCATTATTCACAATAATCCAAAGATAGAAATAAAGCAAATGTCCATCAAAAGATGAATGAATAAACAAAATGAGGGATATCCATACAGTGGAAGGATTATTATTCAGCCTTAGAAAGTAAGGAAATTCTTCACTGCGCTACAAAATGGATAAACCTTGAGAATATTATACTGAGAAAAATAAACCAAACAAAACGTATTAGATTTTATGATTCTGCTTAAATGAGATACCTAGAAATTCACAGAAACAGAAAATGGAATGGTGATTTCCAGGAGCTGGGAGAGGAGGGAATGCCAAGTTAGTACTTAGTGGGAACAGTTGCGGTTTGAGACCTAAGAAGTTCTGGAGATAAATATCGGTGATGGCTGCATAACAGAGTGACTTTCTTTCCATTCTAGTGAAGTATCACCAACAAAGACCAGCTCACAGAAGTACTAAATCCTTCACACTTTTACACCTGCCTTGAAAGCACCTAGAGGCAAATTAACTTTATAAATGGGACTAGCACTCACAATTCCCACAGCCTATTCAAATGTAGAAGTAAACCAGCTAGTTAGGTGGTGCATTACCACCACCGCCAGCATACTCCCAATCATGACTGTATTTTACCAGTTGTTGTGAAGCAGTTATTTCACTGTTCTCATGCAAGAGCACATGCCAGTAAACAACAGTAAGAGAATTCCTCCAGGGACCACAGTACAAGGTATAGGCATATTTCATCCTAAGAAAAATTCTGTGCCTGACAGGTTTTACTAGCTCAACCAAACAGAATGCAAATAATAACAGTAGTAGTGGTAATAGTAATAATGATAATAAAAAAGAATCCAAATAAATAGTACCAGTGATAAAAACAATAGTCATGAAGCATTATTAGTTAGCCTTTTGAGATACTATTCCGACTCTTTCAGAAGTGGATTTTGTGTGGACCACTGCTGTCAATATTGCTGCCATCCAACTAAGTAGAACGTGATGGATTATAATGCAGCCAAACATAATTCTAGTTATGCCAGAAAACAGAATAAAAGGAAGTCCTTGAATGTATCCGTATTAGACTTAAGAGGCATTACTATACCAGAATCAGGTTTCAATACTTAAACCTGAAATATACAATAATTAGAAACTCAAAATACACAGAGTATGACTCCGGAAGTAAAGATTATAGTGCTAGGTGATAAGACCACTATGATTACATTCTTTTCAGCATTTGTATTTTACTTCAAGTGCCCTTGACAGATTAATTTTTCAAAATGTGTATAAAATAAGAATATAACTGCTTCTTTCCAGATATCCCATAATACAAATGACTCACTGGTTTGTACAAAGGCATTCCTAAGACCTCATTTATTTCAAATAACTGCAAATTCCAGAAGCCAATGAAAATATTTTCTATTGTTTGAAAACTTTAAGGAAAGAACGTTATGTTAAATCCCCAAATTAATACCAGCTTCACTTTTTGGCTATGTTTAAATTTAAACTAGCTTCACTTTTCAAATATATTTAAATGTAAAAACTTCAAACTCACCTTCAAGTGTTGAAATGTGCGCTTACGATAGTCACACCACTCCACAAAAAAGCGTAGGCTTCGGAAAAACATCAATAGATCTCTTCTTTCTTCTGCTCTGTAGGAATAGAAGATTCTAGGATTCATAAATATCCTAAATGAATGCCTCATCCTGGCATTTTTAATCTTATTTTTTATATACCCTAAAGCTAAAAAAAGTACTTGATATATTTCTGTATTTTGAAATCTTGAGTATGTGCCCCTGTGTGGTTGCTAATTCTAATTTCTCAGTCTGAAATGCCATTTGCCCCATCTTAAAATGTTTAAATCCTATTTATTCATCTTTTAAGATATCACTCAAATACCACATTGTCCTTGAATTCTATTTGATGACCATGGTATATAATTAAAGACTAGGGACGCCTGGGTGGCTCAGTAGTTGAGCATCTGCCTTTGAGTTGGGGCATGATCCCGGGATCTGGGATCAAGTCCCATGTTGGGCTCCTTGCGGGAGGCCTGCTTCTCCCTCTGCCTGTGTCTCTGTCTCTCTGCGTCTCTGATGAATAAATAAATAAAAGCTTAAAAAAATAAATAAAGACTATTTCTGGTCTATATCCCTTGTTTTGGGCATAGAGCTTCCAAAACACTTGGAATTCCTTAGTGACAAGTATGTATCTCTTATGTTAATGAGGTGACAACTGGTGGCCCCTAGATAGCCTCAGGATGGGGGCTGGCCACCACAAAGACTAACCACATGCTTAGCAGGTTTGAAATTTGGGCCAACCAGACCTCCAGAAAGGACAGGGGGCTGGAGTAGTTTCATCACCAGGCCAATCATCCCATCAACTATGCCACTGTAATGAAAACTGAACAAAAATTCTACACAATAAAGCTCAGTGGAGCTTTCTGGTTGGTGAACATACTGATGTGCCAGGAGGCTGATATGCTTAGATTCCACAGGGAGAGGGCCTAGAACCTCTAGGTTTTTCCTTCTCCAACCCACTCAACCTGCCCCATATCTTGACTTACAGACTGCTTCCATCTGCCTATTCCTGGGTATAGCTTTTACAATAAAATGATAATCTTTACTATAATACTCTCAGTGAGTTTTCTTAGTCCCTCTGACAAACTAGCAAATCTGAGTGGGTTGTGGGAAGTACAGATGGTCCCTGATGCTTGTGTATGGCGTCTGAAACGGGCAGTCTTGTTCAGGACTTTGTCATTAACCTGGCAGGTCTGCACTAAATCTGAGTAGTTGGTGTCAAGACTGAATTGAATTACAGGACATTCCAGTTGGTGTCAGAGATTATTGTCTGAACAATGACCTCACCCCCACACCATGTCCTATTTCAAAATAGCTAGAAATAATTTCATTCCTATTTTCTGCGAGCTCCCATGGAATTTATCTCGATGCTCTTAATACTCTACCTATTGTTTTACAAATTGCTTAAAAATAAGCAATTTGTAGGCAAAATGAGCGTATTCACTTATCCATTCATTCAATAAATGATTGTGGGAGTTGAGTTCCCATACTAGTCATGATGGAATAGCACACTCCACCTGAACATTCCAATTAGAAGTTAGAAACATGGCCATTAACACACAAAGCAAATATCGGAAGACTCTGAAATGTGGACAAAGGAGGACAGGAATGGGTAAGAAACTTCAGGAATTAAGGGAGGATTGGGTGATAAGTTCCTTGGGGTTTACTTTTGCCTCCTGTATATCCCAATCTGGATGCCACAGCAGACTGTGACTCAGAACTGCCAAAGGTTGGAGTGAAAAGGAGGAGGAGAGGAGAGGAGAGGGGAGGGGAAGGGAGGGGAGGGGAGAGGGGAGGGGAGAGGGGAGGGGAGGGGGGAGAGGAGAGGGGAGGGGAGAGGGGAGAGGGGAGGGGGGAGAGGAGAGGGGAGGGGAGAGGGGAGAGGGGAGGGGAGAGGGGAGGGGAGGGGAGGGAGGGGAGGGGAGAGGGAGAGGGGAGGGGAGAGGGGAGGGGAGAGGGGAGGGGAGGGGAGATAGGAGAGGAGAGAGGAGAGGAGAGAGGAGAGGAGAGGAGAGGGGAGAGGGGAGGGGAGAGATCTCAAGGAAAGATTATTCCCTCTAGCCAACAGGGGTCGTATAAAACGAGTAAAGGAGGTACACTGCTGTTGGTGATGCATTTTTGGGTTTAACACCAAAAGCTAAGGCAACAAAACCAAAACCAAAATAAGGATCATATCAAACTAAAAAACTTCTGCACAGCAAAGGAAATCAACCATAAAATGAAAAGGCAACCTATTGAAGGGAAAACATATTGGCAAAACATGTATCTGATAAAGAGTAGATAACCAAAATATACAAAGAACTCAAATTTTGAATAGCTCCTCACAATCCCAGTACAGTTCTTTCTGCCCAAGGGTCCTATCACTGTGCTTTAATAAAACCATCTTTTTGCACCTCCCCCCACAAAAAAAAAAAAGGAAAAGAAAAAAAGGAACTCATAAAACTCAATAGCAAAAAACTACAATCAGATTACAAAATAGGCAGAGGATCTGAATAGACATTTTTCCAGAGAAGATACACAAATGGCCAGCAGACACATGAAAAAAGGCTCAACATCACATTTGGAAAAATGGAAATCAAAACCACAAGAGATCACCGTGTACCTATCAGAACAGTATCAAAAAGACAAGAAACAACAGGTGTTGGTGAGGATGTGGAAAAAAGAATCCTCATGCACTGTTGGTGGAATAACACAAACTGGGGCAATTTATAGGAATATACATTGCTGTACTGTGGAAAAAAGTGTGGAAGTTCCTCAAAAAATTAAAATTAGAAGTACCACATGGTCCAGCAATTCCACTTCTGGGTATCTAAGATAAATGAATACACTAACTCAAAAAGGTATCTGCACCTCCAAGTCCACTGGCAACATTATATACAATAGCCAAGACATGGAAACCACATAACTGCCTATCAATGAATGGACAGATAAAGAAATTCTGGTATATAATAAACACAATGGAAAATTATTCAGCCATAAGTAAGAAGGCAATCCTGTCATTTGCAACAACATAATGGGACCCTGAAGGCATTCTGTTAAAGTGAAATAAAATCACACAAAGACAAATATCACATAATATTAATTACATGTGAGATCTTAAAGAAACAAACAGATACAGAGACTAAGATTGGTGGTTGCCAGAGGGAGGAGTGGGGAGTGGACAAAATGAGTGAAGGTGATCAAACATGCATTTAGAAAAATAAATGAGTCATGGGGATGTAACATTCAGCATGGTGACTATAGTTAATATTACCATATTATATATTTATTTAAAAGTTGCTCAAAGTATAAACGTTAAAAGTTCTCTTCAGAAAAACAAATTGTGGTGTTGGATGTTAATCAGTCTTACTGTAATGATTTTACAATATATTATATATTGAATCATTATGCTCTACACCTAAAATGAAGACAGTGTTATATGCCAACTAAACCTTAGTTTTAAAAAAAATCCAACATTCAAAATCAAGCAATTTAATCCACTGAACATAATGTTTTAAGTTTCCTCCATGATTTATTACTTAATGGCAAAAGTTTTCAAAAATTAGGGAATAAAATTTTTGAAGTGGTGGTGGGAGTGTGGGCATGCAGAACAGAACCCTAACACCCAAGGGGTTCCCCTTCCTCCCAACCAGCCAACTGGCACTGCTGACAAGAAGCAAAAGCCAGCAAAGAAGCAGAATTGTCACCTCCTGATGGAATGCTGCAGCTGGGAGACTGTGGAAAGAGGATGTGTCTACTTGCCCGACCTGACACCAAGCAAAACCAAGACAAGAGGAGATGCCGTCCCCACCCTCCACCAGAATGGCTCCTGCAAACACGGCAAGATGCTTTGTTAACCTTTCCCACCCTCTACTAAGTGATCCCAAGCACAGAGTGGGGAAAATCAGGGAGAAGGAACTTAGAAAGGGATCCTTTACATCTGTGTATGAAGTCCTGAGATCACTACTGAGTGGCCCTCACACAAAACTGACCAGAAACAATGAAGCAAAAATACCAAGAACTGAAATACACAGCAGAATACTGCCCAGAATTCAGAGTGGCCTCAGGGCCATATATGAGAGGGGCAAACCACAACAGTCCATAAACTATAACAGCCCTTAAACTATCGACCATAAGAGTGAGCCAGGATATGGGTCTGAATAAAACTGTGTTGACAAGGACAACTGCTAAAATGGCAAAGTAGAGACTGAGGACAGTCCTTCCCCAGTAACACCAAAAATCCCCACATACCGGTCAGAATCACACTTATGGGAAATTGGGAAGATAGTAAAATGTTTATAGCAACGCAGCACACACACAACCAGAAGGAAAGGCTGTAGTGTTCTAGCTTATGCTAACCATGTCTACAACCCGAGCATCCTGCTTTCTCTGTGGAACCTCATCTTGGCCACAGCACACTGGACCTTGTTCCCAAAGAACTGTGTTTCTTTTGTGTTCCCAATTGAGTTCTGTTTGTTTGGATTGGTCTGTAGGGTCCCTGAAGACTAATGGAAGGGGCCTGATAATTCTCCACATAACTCATAACTTTCCTCAACACATAACCTTGCAGAGGACATTTCTCAAAGATACTGAGAGTCAAACGAAGAAGCCAGTGCCAACTGGCACAAAATAACAATAAGAGAAACAACAGACACGTTGAAAGCCAAGGGAGGAAATGGTGTAGAGTGAGAATCTTTAGAAAATAAGGAATAAGGAGGAACTGGAAAACCACACGAATATACAGGGCAGGAAGTATAATCAGGAAAGACCTGAGACAATCACACACTTTCATGTCTGGCCGTCTTTAAGCTCAAGACAAACAGGGAATCAAGGCAAAGGCAGAGTGTGGAAAGGCCTCACTAAGTGCAAAAGCAATGTCCCAACACACAGCCAGAATGCAGAGACCAGAGAGAAAATATTTTTGCTTTTGGTTTTTTCGTGTGTGTGTGTGAATATTCAAAATGTCCACATTCGGGATCCCTGGGTGGCGCAGCGGTTTGGCGCCTGCCTTTGGCCCAGGGCGCGGTCCTGGAGACCCAGGATCGAATCCCACATCGGGCTCCCGGTGCATGGAGCCTGCTTCTCCCTCTGCCTGTGTCTCTGCCTCTTTCTCTCTCTCTCTCTGTGTGACTACTATCATAGATAAATAAAAAATTTTAAAAAAAAATGTCCACATTCAACAACCACAAAAAATTTAAGCTTGCAATAAAATGACACAGCTACAAGAAGAAAAAAAAGTTAAAAGAAACTGTCCTCAAGGAAACACGAACAAATGGAACTACTACACAGACTTTATTATTATTACTAAAGATTTTATTTACTCATGAGAGACACACAGAGAGAGAGGCAGAGGGAGAAGCAGGCTCCATGCAGGGAGCCAGATGTGGGACTCGATCCAGAGACTCCAGGATCACTCCCTGGGCCGAAGGCAGGCACTAAACTGCTGAGCCACCCAGGCATCCCACTACACAGACTTTAAATCAACATGTCCTCAATATGCTCACAGAACTCAAGGAAACCAAAAGAATAATATGTATGACAAGGAATATTAATTAAGAGACATTAGAAAAAGGAAACAAAAATCTTAGAGCCAAAAATTGCCAAAAATGATATGAAAAATTCACTAAAGGGTTGGAAATATTTCAGCAGAGAATCCTCAGAATGACAAGATGTAACTCATCAGATAAGGAATCATGAGTAAAATTAATTGCTGATTTATCATCAACAACCATGAAGGACAGAGACATTGGGATGACAAAGTGCTAAAAGAAAAAGAGTTAACCAAAATTTCTATGTCTGGCAAAACTACCATTTAGGAATGAAGGATAAATCAAGACATTCCCTGGTATCAAAAAGCTGAGGGACTTCATGATTAATATACCTGACCTACAAGAAATGCTAAAGAAATCCTTCAGGCTACAATGAGAGAATACTGCATAGTAACTCAAAGTCGTTTTTTTTTTTTTTTTTTTTTAAAGATTTTATTTATTCATGAGAGACACAGAGACAGAAAGGCAGAGAACACAGGCAGAGGGAGAAGCAGGCTCCATGCAGGGAGCCCAACATAGGACTCAATCCCAGGGCTCCAGGATCAGGCCCCGGGCTGAAGGCAGCGCTAAACTGCTGAGCTACCCGGGCTGTCCCTATGCATTTGTTTTTAAATCATATAGGAAAAAAGTGGGGTTATAAATCAAAAGTACATTAATATTATATTTGTAATTTACCTGTTTAACCAGTGTTCTTTATTTCTCCCTAAGACTTTGAGTTACGGGCAGCCTGGGTGGCTCAGCAGTTTAGCGCCACCTTCAGCCCAGGGAGCGATCCTGGAGACCCGGGATCAAGTCCTAGGTCAGGCTCCCTGCATGGAGCCTGCTTCTCCCTCTGCCTGTGTCTCTGCCTCTCTCTCTCTCTCTCTCTCTCTCTCATGAATAAATAAAATCTTAAAAAAATAAAAATAAAAAAATGCATAGAGCAATAATGTGAAATTTATGTTAATGAGAATGCTATGTATAAAAGTGTAATCTATCATCCTAACAATATACAAGAGAAGGAAAGAGAAGGAAACAGTTTTTGCATACCTCTGAAAATAAGTTGATATTCATTCACACTAGGTTGTTACAAGTCTAAGATGTTAATTGTAATTCTTAAGGGAACCAGACAGTAACTAAAAACTACACAAATAAGAAAGGAAAGAGGAATCAAAATGGTTGATTCCGTGGTTGAGCGTCTGCCTTCTGCTCAGGGCATGATCCCGGGGTCCTGGGATCAAGTCCCATATCAGGCTCCACGCAGAGAGCCTGCTTCTCCCTCTGCCTGTGTCTCTGCCTCTCATGAATAAATAAATAAAATCTTAAAAACGGGGCGGGGGGGGACTATGAAAATCAATTCAACATAGAAGAAGTTAGTAATAGAGGAATAAAAATGTCATGGCACATAGACAACAAACAGCAAAATGTCAGAAGCATATACTTCTTCATCATTAATTATTTTTAAACATAAGTGGATTAAACTCTCCAACTAAAAGTCCAATTGGCAGAATGAATTTTTAAAAATATGATCGAGTGCTCGCTTTGGCAGCACATATACTAAAATTGGAACGATACAGAGAAGATTAGCATGGCCCCTGCACAAGGATGACACGCAAATTCGTGAAGCATTCCATATTTTTAAAAAAATTAAAAAATAAAAATAAAAATATGATCGAAAAAACAAAATAAAAAAATAAAAATATGATCCATCTGTATGCTGTCCATAAGAAACTCATTTTGGAGACATATACATACACTAAAGATTAAAAAAGTAAAAGGCGGGATCCCTGGGTAGCGCAGTGGTTTGGCACCTGCCTTTGGCCCGGGGCGTGATCCTGGAGACCTGGGATCGGAATCCCACGTCGGGCTCCCTCTGCCTGTGTCTCTGCCTCTCTCTCTCTCTCTGTGTGACTATCATGAATAAATAAATAAAATCTTTAAAAAAAAAAAAAAAAAGGTAAAAGGCTTAAAAAAGATACTCCATGCAAATAATAACCAAAAGAGAGCTGGGGTGACTATACTATAATCTGACAAAACAGAATTTAAATAAAAAATTGTTACAAGAGGCAAAGAATTACATTATATACTGATACAGGGGTCAATTCATCAAGAGGATACAAACATATCTTATAAATATATAAGATCCTTTGCTCTAACAAAGGATCCCGAAATATATAAAGGATCACCCGACAGAATTAAAGAGAGAAATAAGCAGTTCCGTGACAACTGGACATTTCAATGCCCTACTTTTATCAACAGATACAACTAGACAGAAGATCACTAAGAAAATATAGGATCTGAGCAACAGTATAAACCATTAGATTCAACAGACATAAGAACCATGCCACCCAACAACAGCATAATACATATTGTTCTCAAGTGCACATGAAACATTCTCAGGACAGACCATATGTTTTGTTTGATCACAAAACAAGTCTTGATATACTTTTAGAAGATAAAATCATACAAAATATCTTTTCCAACTACAATGGCATAAAATTAGGGAGTTGATAAGGAAAAATGAAAAATTCACCAATATGTGGAAATTAGACATACTCTTCAACAACCAATGGATCAAAGAATAACAAAGAAAATTAGAAAATAATCTGACACAAATGAAAACACAAGATAGAAAACTTATATAGAGCAAAAGCAGTGGAAAGAGAAAAATTTATAACTATAAACACCAATATTAAAAAAAAAGAAGGAAAGTCCTATCAATAGCCTTACTTTATACTCTAGAAAAACAGAAAAGCAAACCGAAAACTGCTGGTAGAAGGAAAGAAATAGTAAAGACTAAAACAGATATAATGCAATAGAGAACAGAAAAATAAACAAAACCAAAATTTGTATTTGTTTTTTGGAAAAAAAAAATTTTAAAACTGACCACCTTTTTAGTTAGGTGGACTAAGAAAAAAAGACAATTCAAATTACCAAAATCAGAAATGAATCTGGGCAATATTATTAATGATCTTACAGAAATAAAAAGGATTACAGGAGAATGCTATAAACAATGTATGGCAACTAAATTAGATAACCTGAATGAAATCTGCAAACTCTTAACAATATACAAACTACCAAAACTGACTCAAGAAGAAATAGAAAATCTGAATACACTTGTAACAAGTAAAGAGACAGAATCAATCACTGAAGTTTCCCAAAAAAGAAATGTCCAGGACCAGATGTTTTCACTGGTGAACTCTCCTAAACACTTATGGAAGAAATAACATTAATCATTCTCAGACTCTGAAAGAAAAGTAAAAAGAGAAAAAGAACACGAGGCCAGCACTGTTCCGATACAAAAGCCAGACAAAGACATCACAAAGGAAGAAAATTATGAATTGACACCCTTAAATACAGACAAATGTAATCACTTATATATATATATATTTTTTTAAAGATTTTATTTATTCATGAGACAGACAGAGAGAGAGAGGCAGAGACACAGGCAGAGGGAGAAGCAGGCTCCATGAGGAAGCCCAATGCAGGACTCGATCTGGGGTCTCCAGGATCAGGCCCTGGGCTGAAAGTGGCACTAAACCACTGAGCCACCTGGGCTGCCCATCACTTACATTTCTATACAAGTGATGAACGATATGAAAATAAAACAACTCAAAAAAAAAAAAACTCAATTTATAATGCCATCCAAAAGAATGAAACACATAGGAATAAATCCATCCAAGGTCATCAAAACTTGTATACTGCAAACTTCAAAACATTACTGAAAGATATTTAAGTAAGCCTAGAGTCTGCTGGAGATTGCCCCTCCCCCTGCTTGTGGTCTCACACACACACACACACACACACACACACACTCTCTCTCTCTCTCTCTCAATCAATCAATCAATATTTTTGTAAAAAAAAAACAATCTGTGTTCATCGTCAGGAGACTTAACACTATTAGATGTAAATATATTTCAAAGTTGTCTACAGATTCAATGCAATCCCTATCAAAATCCCCATGGCCTCTTTTTGCACAAATAGAAATCCAACCTTAAAATTCATAGGAATTCAAAACAATCTCAAAAAAGGAGGAGAAATAGGGAAGGAGGACTCCTACTTCCCTACATCAAAACATACTACAAATCAACAGTTGTCAAGACAGTATGGAGGGCAGCCCCGGTGGCAAGCGGTTTAGCGCCACCTGCAGCCCAGGGAGTGATCCTGGAGACCTGGGATCAAGTCCCTCGTCAGGCTCCCCGCCTGGTGCCTGCTTCTCCCTCTGCCTGTGTCTCTGCCTCCCTCCCTCTCTCTCTCTGTCTCTATGAATAAATAAGTAAAATCTTAAAAAAAAAAAAGTATGGAATCAGTAAAAACATAAACATATAGATAACTGGAATAAAATTAAGTCCAGAAATAAAATAATGATCTATGTTCAATTTGTTTGACAAGGGTGCCAAAACCATTCAATGGTGTAAGAATATTCCCTTCAAAAACACGCAGGGATGAGAGGATGTTTAACTGCAAAAGAATTAAAGTGGCACCTTTACTTTTACACCATATGCAAAAATTAACTCAAAATGGATCAAAGGACTAAATACAGAACTAAAGTATAAAACTCTAAAAAGAGGGATCCCTGGGTGGCTCAGCGGTTTAGCGCCTGCCTTCAGCCCAGGGTATGATCCTAGAGTCCCAGGATCGAGTACCACATCGGGCTCCCTGCATGGAGCCTGCTTCTCCCTCTGCCTGTATCTCTGCCTCTCTCTCTCTCTCATGAATAAATAAAATCTTTTTTAAAAATAAAAAGAATGCAGAGAAGCAAATATTTAAACCTTGAATTTGGCTATGGTTTCTTAAATATAACAGTAAAATGATGAACATCAAAATAAAAAATAATGTAGACTTTATAAAACTTAAAACTTTTGTGCAAAAGATATTTATCAAAATAGTAAAAAGTAGTAGTAAAAAGACAAATTACATGGTGGCATTTGGAAAACCTGTATCTGATAGGTGTCTGGTTCCCAGAATGAATACTCTTAAAATCCATTGTAAAAATCATTAAAATGCTACAACAAGCTATCATGAATATTGTTGAAAAAATGTAAAAATAACATTTTTACAGAAATAATTTTTTTTAAAAAGTCAAATAAATAATTTAGAACTGAAAAATACAATAACTTTTTATTTTTATTTCGTTTTTATTTATTTGAGAGAGAGAGAGCATGAGTGGGGGACAGAGTGAGAGGGAAAAGCAAACCCCCTGATGAGCAGGGAGCCTGACACAGGACTCCATCCCAGAACCTAGATATCATGACCTGAGCCCAAGGCAGACGCTTAACCAACCGAGCCACCTAGGCATCCCAAAAATACAATAATTTAAATACAAATCTCACCAAATGAGTTCAATAGCAGAATGGAGGTGGTAGGGGAAAGATTCTGTGAACCGAAAGATATATTAACAGAAATTATCCAGTATCAACAAAGAAAACAGATTTTGGGGAAAAAAGAGTTCTTCTAGAAGTTGTGAAATAATAATGAAAGGTTTAACCTTCATGTCATCAGTCTCATAAGGAACAGGGAAAAAGACCTGGAGCTAAAAAATATTATCATTCACATAGTTTCCTTTAGCTCCTTGAACATTTTTAAAATACCTAATTTAAAGTCTGGCAAATCCAACGGCACCTGGGTGGCTCAGTGGATTGAGCAACCAACTCTTGATTTCAACTTAGGTCATGATCTCAGGGTCACAAGATTGTACCCCAAATTCAGCCCTGTGATTGGTGGAGAATCTGCTTGGAATTCTCTTTCTCTCTTTCCCTCTACCCCTTCACCCCTAACTCTCAAATCTTTAAAAAAAAAAAATTCTTTCTCTCTTTGTTCCTCCTATATACCTCCAACCTCCACTTGTTCCTCCCCCACTCCCCCCTTTAAAAAATATTAAAAAGATGAAGTCCTACATCTGGATTTCCTCAGGGACAGTTTCTATTGATTAATTGCTTTTTTTCACCAGGCCATACTTTCTTGTTTTGGTTTTTGTTTTGCAGGTCTTCTAATTTTTGTTGAAAACTGAACATTTTAAATATAGTAATAATTCTTTAAATCAGATTCCCCTTCTCTCCAGGGCTTGTTGTGTTTTTTTGTTCTTTTTGTTTGTACAGTAACTTTTCTGAACAAATCTTTACAGTCTATACTCTGCTGTGTGGCTACTCAAGTCTCTGCTCAGCTACTATGTGACAAAGATTTATTCTATCTCCTAGAACCTATGTGTCTCTCAGTCTCTGCCAAGGGACTCTCTGTATGCCGTGGGGCACATCTTCAGCACTCAGCAAGGTGAATGACAAAGCTCCTTTTGCCTTCACTTGCTACTTCCACAGAACCTCACAATCAACCAGGAGTGAAAAAAGTAGTCAATGCCATCTCAAGTGTCTCCTGCACATGAAGACGACCCTCGACATACACACACTGATGTTCCGGATTCTCAGAAATATATCAGAAGTTTCAAAGTCCTTATGGTGATCCCATGCTCTAGCTTTTCCTTTTAAGATTTTTACTTAACCTATTAATTCCCCCAACTGTTAATGCTCCACCTCAGGCAACCATAAAGTTTAAAACTGCTTCAACGGTTTAGCGCCTGCCTTTGGCCCAGGGCGCGCGCGATCCTGGAGTCCCGGGATCAAGTCCCACGTCGGGCTCCTGGCATGGAGCCTGCTTCTCCCTCCTCCTGTGTCTCTGCCCCCCCCCCATCATAAATAAATAAATAAACCTTTAAAAAATAAAAAATAAATAAAACTGCTTCAAAATATCTTCAACAGTGTGGAATCAGAAAAGACCCCGAATACCCGAATAGCCAGGGGAATTTTAAAAAAGAAAACCATATCTGGGGGCATCACAATGCCAGATTTCAGGTTGTACTACAAAGCTGTGGTCATCAAGACAGTGTGGTACTGGCACAAAAACAGACACATAGATCAATGGAACAGAATAGAGAACCCAGAAGTGGACCCTGAACTTTATGGTCAACTAATATTCGATAAAGGAGGAAAGACTAAAAAAAAAAAAAAACAAAAAAAAAAAAAAAGGAGGAAAGACTATCCATTGGAAGAAAGACAGTCTCTTCAATAAATGGTGCTGGGAAAATTGGACAGCCACATGCAGAAGAATGAAACTAGACCACTCTCTTTCACCATACACAAAGATAAACTCAAAATGGATGAAAGATCTAAATGTGAGACAAGATTCCATCAAAATCCTAGAGAAGAACACAGGCAACACCCTTTTTGAACTCAGCCACAGTAACTTCTTGCAAGATACATCCACGAAGGCAAAAGAAACAAAAGCAAAAATGAACTATTGGGACTTCATCAAGATAAGAAGCTTTTGCACAGCAAAGGATACAGTCAACAAAACTCAAAGACAACCTACAGAATGGGAGAAGATATTTGCAAATGGCATATCAGATAAAGGGCTAGTTTCCAAGATCTATAAAGAACTTATTAAACTCAACACCAAAGAAACAAACAATCCAATCATGAAATGGGCAAAAGACATGAACAGAAATCTCACAGAGGAAGACATAGACAACATGCATATGAGAAAATGCTCTGCATCACTTGCCATCAGGGAAATACAAATCAAAACCACAATGAGATACCACCTCACACCAGTGAGAATGGGGCAAATTAACAAGGCAGGAAACAACAAATGTTGGAGAGGATGCGGAGAAAAGGGAACCCTCTTACACTGTTGGTGGGAATGTGAACTGGTGCAGCCACTCTGGAAAACTGTGTGGAGGTTCCTCAAAGAGTTAAAAATAGACCTGCCCTACGACCCAGCAATTGCACTGTTGGGGATTTACCCCAAAGATACAGATGCAATGAAACGCCAGAACACCTGCACCCCGATGTTTATAGCAGCAATGGCCACGATAGCCAACTGTGGAAGGAGCCTCGGTGTCCATCGAAAGATGAGTGGATAAAGAAGATGTGGCTTATGTATACAATGGAATATTACTCAGCTATTAGAAATGACAAATACCCACCATTTGCTTCAACATGGATGGAACTGGAGGGTATTATGCTGAGTGAAGTAAGTCAGTCGGAGAAGGACAAACATTATATGTTCTCATTCATGTGGGGAATATAAATAATAGTGAAAGGGAATATAAGGGAAGGGAGAAGAAATGTGTGGGAAATATCAGAAAGGGAGACATAACGTAAAGACTGCTAACTCTGGGAAACGAACTAGGGGTGGTAGAAGGGGAGGAGGGCGGGGGGTGGGAGTGATTGGGTGACGGGCACTGGGGGTTATTCTGTATGTTGGTAAATTCAACACCAAAAAAAAAAAAAAAAAAGACAAAGTAGATTCAGCTCCAAGGCAAATTTCGGTTTTCCCACTGAATGCACAAACAGAACTAGTAGAAAAAAATTTTTTTCAGCGTACCCAACAAAAAGTTTGTTATTTCTATATCTGACACGATATGATTAGGTTATGATGACTGGCCTGTGTCCACACTATGCCTTATCTCCAAGTAGACTTCAATGATTTTTTAAAGAAAGAATGAAGAGATAAAACTTAATTGGATGGAGAGATAAAACTTAGTGGATGTTAATACTTTACTTGTAGAATATTAATAATATTTATGGAATTTAAATTAATGTTATAAAATCTAAAATAAATAATTCTAAAGTAAAATATATATATATATATCTTCAACAAATGCTCCCAAAGAAAAGTCTTTTGCACTGGATGAGCTCTACATCAGGTCCAGTAAATAGAGTATGTCAAGTGAGCTCTTTCAGAGAACTAAGTAAAACAGGTCAAATAATAGTTCACTGGGAAGGAGTCTTAGTTTTTGTTTTGATTTTATTCAAATTTAATTACTTAACATATAATGTAGTATTAGTTTCAGAGGCAGAGTTCAGCGATTCATCAGTCTTATATAAGACCTAGTGCTCATCCCATCACGTACCCTCCTTCATGCCCATCACCTGTTTACCGATCCCCCCACCACACTCCCCTCCAGTGACCCTCACTTTGTTTCCTATGATTAAGAATCTCTTGGGATCCCTGGGTGGCGCAGCTGTTTGGCGCCTGCCTTTGGCCCAGGGCGTGATCCTGGAGACCCGGGATCGAGTACCATGTCGGGCTCCCTGCATGGAGCCTACTCCTCCCTCTGCCTTTCTCTCTGTCACTCATGAATAAATAAATAAAATCTTAAAAAAAAATAAAAGAAAAGAAAACTATGATGAGGGAGTATCACATGGATTCAGGAGCCAGTTTGAAGACGTTCCTACTGGTCAAGTCTAAGATAATTTAAACACCAAAATTAATAAAGAAGAGTAAGGATTTATAAATATTCTAAAAAATAATGAAACCATACTATAATAAACAGGCATGTACACAAACACACATGTAGGGGAGAAAGGAGATCTATTTCTTAAGCACAAGGCTTAGTATCTATTGAGATAAGTGGAGGAAGAGCTAGAGTTGAAATATCACCATTTTGCAACCATCACAACAAAGAGCGATCACACAAGAATTACTAGGGGCTAAATCTAGGTAGAAATTTCAATGAAGAGTAGAATCTGCATGGTCATAAGTGTTTGCCCACAGACTGCCTATTATTACAAGAGAGGGAAAAAAAAACAAAACAAAACAAAAAAACCCAAACCACTGATGATACAGTGGAGAATCAAGCAACGGTATGACTCAATGAAAATTACTGCCACCTACAAGGGCAGAGAACTAAGAAGTACAAAATATTAGCTGTATAGTATTTTGCTTGAAAACACATAACAGCAACTGATTGTGAAAAAAAGTCAAAGACAAAATAAGCAACATTTTAATTTGGGATAGGAAAGATAGAAGAACTGTATTTTGCAAAGATGGCAAAAATAATGAAACAAAGTAAGGCTCTGGAGTTGCTCCAAATTAAAGAAATCTATAAAGTCATGACAATTAAATGCAATACTTGACACTAGATTGGATCATGTAACAGGGGAAAAGAAAATGCAAAATATGACATCATCAGATCAACTAACAAATGGGAATAGAGATGGCAAATTAGAAGAAAGTATTGGATCAATGTCAATTTACGAAGTCAATTACTGTGCTGTGAATGTAAGGGAGTATCACTATTCTTAAGAAATGTACACTAAGTATATAGGAGAAAAGAGCCATGATAAATGCAATGTGTTCTAAAAAGGCTCCATCAGGAATAGCAGAAGAAACAGTAAAAATCTGGGAAAATACAACAAAACTATTAGTCTTCTCTTAAGTTTTTAAAATTATTTATGATGATCAAAAGTGAGAAAGCACTAGTGATGGGTTTTCAACATGTATGTGTGAACATAATTCCTATGAAAACCACAACAGTTAGCATGGATGAAAGGGAGAAAGGGATGTATGTGGCTTAAAGCTTCCAGATTGTACTCAATCTAACCAGACCACTGAGAGTTAGGGTATACATGCTGCAAAATCCTGAGGCAGCCAATAGAACAGACAAAAACCCACATATGGTCAAAGTCAGTCAATAAAATTAAAATGCAATTGTAAAATAATATTTAAATAATCCAAAAGAAATCAGGAAACCGGAACTGAGGAATAACAAAAAAACAAAAACAAAAAACAAAACAAAACAAAAAAACAGACAAGGAAAATGAAGAAAACAAAAAGTAGGTGCATTAATACACAGCTCCGTAAGCATCTATTGGACAGGAAAACTGGAGATTAAGTGTTCAGTTTTACTCTGGTACTAATACCTTTTTAACATGTGAGAGAACAAATTACTTTCCAAAGAATATAGGACCATAAAAAGCAGCAGCTGCATCATTACAGCTTACAGGCCAAAGTGACATATTTTAATCTCCATCAGGTAAGGAAGCAAAAATAAGCTCTGAATGAGGAAGGTAGCCAAGGAAAAAAAACTTAAAAATACCAACACTCCAAGTTTAAACACACACACACACACACACACACACACTACAGACACTAGACAGTCAGAGAGCCTGACCTATTACATTGATTAAACACAGAACTTTATTTAAAAGTGTACTGAGTCGCAGTCCCTTCACCCCCATTCGCATCTCCATGAAGGACAAACTATTACAGCACACAGTTTTCCATTATCAAAAGACACTGTGTATGTGTTGGCTCTTACAGTTTAAAGAGTGATTGTAATTTATCTATTTTTCCCAAGCATAGTCCAAACTTCACTAAATGTTAAACAGATGTCATGGATTTCTTTCACAGAATTTTGGCAGTGACACATTTCAATTTGAACTAGAATAGTCAGAAGAGTAAAATAATGCCAAATGTCTTTTTCTTAAGGATAATGCAAAACATAAAGAGAAATGTAGAATAAAGATTCTAAAGTTTAAGTAGATCTAAAATCAGAAGAATACAGAATTATTCACTAAAATATTAATATTCACTCTCAGATCTTGCTGGTGGGAATGCAATATGGTATGGTCACTTTGGTAAACAATGTGCCAGTTTATCATAAATTTAAACATGACAATCACATAACCCAGCAATCCCACTTCTGGTTTTTACCCAAGAGAAAAACTTACATCATACAAACACCTCTAATGAATATTTACAGTTCTATTTATAATCATTGAGAACTGGAAATAGCCCAAATGTCCTCCAATGAGTGAATGGATAAACATGCTAGTATCAGTATATGAAATACTACTCAGAAATGAAAAGATGGATGAATCTCAATTCATTTACTTTATGCTAAGAGACCAGTCTCTATGAAATTTCATTTATTTGACATTTTTAAGGCAAAATCCTAGTGATGATCACAGCAGGATCTGTGCTGATGGAACTGTTCAATATCCTCATTGTGGTGGTAAGCACACAGAAACCAGCCAATCTGAGTAAACACAGAAGGAAAAGATTGAAAAAAAAAGAACAGAGCCTCAGAGACATGTGAGACAAGCCAGAGGTTTTATATTCATGTATTCAGAGACCCAGAAGAAGAAATATATATATTTAAGTAACATGTAAAAAATATAGCAAAAAAACAAATTACTATAAAATATTAAAAAATAATCAATCACAGGTGTCTAGGTGGCTCAGTCAATAAAGATCTGCCTTCAGCTCAGGTCATGATCCCAGGGTCCTGGGATCCAACCCAGTGTTAGATTCTCTGCTCAGCAGGAAGTCTACTTCTCCCTCTACCTTTGCCCCTCCCCCCATTTGTGCAAACACCTTCAAGTAAATAAAATCTTTTAAAAAAAGAGGTGCCTGGGTGGCCTAGTGGGTTAAGCATCTGCCTTTGGCTCAGGTCATGATCTTGGGGTTATGGGATCAATCAAGTCCCCCATCAGGATCCCTGCTCTGTTGGAGCCTGCTTCTCTCTCTGCCATTGCCTCTCTCTCTCTCTCTCTCTCTCTCTCTCAAAAATGAATAAAATCTTAAAAAAAAAAATTCAAATAAGAATGCCTGGCTGATTCAGTCAATACAGTATGTGAGTTTTGATGTTGGGGTCATGACTTCAAGCCCCATGCTGGGGGTAGAGTTTACTTAAAAAAAAAAAAAAAAAAAAAACTAATAAAAATATTCAAATTATCCAGAAAACATATGAAAGGAAAACAGAAGAACAAAACAACACAACAGAATATCACTACTAACTGGGTAGACCTCAATCAAAATATTTCAACGATTATATTAAATGTAAATGAATCATAGATCTAAACATAAAAGTATATTTTTTTAAATGTAAGAATTTTTATGACCTGAGGTTACGTAAAGTGACAGACATACCAAAAGTATATAAAATCTTTTTAAAATAAAAATATTTTGCTCTTCGAAGGATAATGTTAAGAAAATGAAAGGACAGGGGTCCCTGGGTGGCTCAGTGGGTTAAGTGTATGACTCTTGATTTAGGCTCAGGTAACGATCTCAGGGTCCTGGGATTGAGACCCACATCAGGCTCCATGCTCAGTGGAGAGTGTGCTTGAGATTCTCTCTCCCTCTGTCCCTCCTCCTGCTCATGCTCTCTTTCTAAAATAATTAAATCTTTTAAAACAGGGACACCTGGGTGGCTCAGTGGTTGAGCATCTGCCTTTGGCTCAGGTCATGATCCTGAGGTCCTGGGATCAAGTCTCACATCAGGCTCCCTGAGGAGAGCCTGCTTCTCCCTCTGCCTGTGTCTCTGCCTCTCTCTCTGTGTGTCAAGAATAAATCAAATTTTACTTTAAAAAAAAAATCTTTTAAAACAAAACAAAAGATAAGCTACAGAATGGGAGAAAATATCTGAAAATCACATATATGACAAAGGACTTGTATGGAGAATATATAAAGAACTTTCAAAACAATAGTAAGAAAACCAAAAACCCAATGAAGCCCTGAGTGGAAGACTAAATAAGAACTTCCTAAGGAGAAACAGATGGCAACTGAGCACATGTAAAGATGCTCACACTATTAGGAAAATGAGATATACTACCCTCCCACTAGTATGGCTTGATTCAGGCACACACAAATACCATGTGTTGGAAGAGCATGCAGAGCTCTCATACACTGCTGGTAAGAATGTAAAATGGCACAAGCCTTTGGAAAACCATCTTGGCCATTTCTTTTTTTCTTTTTTTAAAATTTATTATTTATGATAGTCACAGAGAGAGAGAGAGAGAGAGAGAGGCAGAGACATAGGCAGAGGGAGAAGCAGGCTCCATGCACCGGGAGCCCGATGTGGGATTCGATCCCGGGTCTCCAGGATCGCGCCCTGGGCCAAAGGCAGGTGCCAAACCGCTGCGCCACCCAGGGATCCCCCTTGGCCATTTCTTAATGTACTTAAAATGTACACCTACATATGACCCAAGAATCCAACTTCCAGGTATTCATCTGATGTAAGTCCATAAATGTTCTCTAATAGGTCAGAGAGTAAATATTTCAGGCATGCTGGCTACATGGTCTCTGTCATAATTATCTCACTCTGCCACTGTACCATCAAAGTGACTATAGACAATACACAAAGAAATGGGCATGACTGTATTCCAATAAAACTTCTTTTTTTTTTTTTTCCAATAAAACTTCTAAAAAATTAGGCAGCTGGTCTGTGAACCAGTTTGCCTATACTTGCCTAAGAGAACTGAAAACTCACATTCACACAAAGCGCTATGCACAAATGTTTACAGCATTTCTATTCATAATAACAAAAAACGGGAAACAACCCAATGTCCCTCAAAGGGTAAATGGATAAGCTGTGGAATTCTCATACAATACACTACTATTGAGCCATAAAAAGGAAAAACCTATTGGTACATGCAAAAACACGGATGAATCTCAAAGGTATTACCTTGAGTGAAATAAGCCAGTCTTAAAGTTTACACACCATGTAATTCCATTCAGAAAAGATAAAAACTATACAGACGAAGAACAGACCAACAATCATCAGAACATATATAGAGAGATTTTATTTATCATGAAAGACACAGAGAGAGAGAGAGGCAGAAACATAGGCAGAGAGAGAAGCAGACCCCTGCGGGGACCCCAATGTGGGACTCGATCCCAGGACCTCAGGATCACGCCCTGAGCCAAAGGCAGATGCTTAACCACTGAGCTACCCAGGCGTCCCTAAATATTTCTGAAAAGAGAGAGAAGGTAAATTATAAAAAATAACTGAGAAATGACCAGTCCTGACAGTGAGATGAAAGACCAACAGATGGGCTGAATAGCAGAGGAGACATAATTTGAATAAATAATTGTGCTTTACTGGAATATATATGTAAGGAGATAATCTAGAATAATTATAGGAAAAACTGTTAAAAATGTATTTAAAAAAAACAGGAATATTTTTAAAAGACACAACTTTTACAAATGACAAGAACTGCCCATGAAAATGAAAATTCAGTGGATGGGAGTTAAAAAGCAAATTAGTCAGAACATAAAGAAATAATTTCTGAACTGAAATACAGATCTGAACAATCATGAATAAATACAAAGATACAAAGAAATAGAAAGTGTAAAGGGTAAAACAGATGCAGAAGATGAATAGTGTGTCCCAAATTCTGGAATGAGAATTAGGGAAAAAAAAAAAAATCAATAAAGAGCTCCGCTTCTACTTAGGATATAAAAAGCCTCAGAGAAGACCATCAGCACATAATATCAAGCCAATCTGAATATTCCATAAAACCATACCCTTTCTTGAGTCCATTAGAGACCCAAAGTCACAAAGCAACCAAGTAAATAAAAATTTTCTCCCTCAAAGGAAAGACATGACACAAATTGTTCACTCTTGGCTAAACTTAGGGGAGGATAGAAGCCCCCCCATACAAACAGGTAGCAAGAAATTAGCTTCTATTTCAGCAAACCTTAGGGACATGTATGAGATAGCATGTCTTTTTGGAATAGATAGGAACCCCAGGCACAAAGGGACACCACCAGAGAAACCAGGGTCCTGTCCATGGCACAGAAATGAAGAGGTGATCAGTCACTGCTAGGGAACCAAATGAGGCTAGAACTCTTCTCTTATGGGTACCAAAATCCCTGAACCACTAAAAAAGAGGCAGCAAAGCAATGAAGAAAAAAAATCCCTTCCTTCCAAGGGAGGAGCACAAGTCAAACCCATCCGACTTTGGTAGAAGGACAGAAAACACTCCTGTTACCAAGACAAAGATCCACTGCTTCAGGAAGAGGGGCAGTGGCAGAGACCACCTGTTCCCTGGGAGGGCCCAGAGACCCACTGGGCCCAGGGTCCCACACTAATACCAAGCATCCATCTGCTACCCACGAGGAGAGGGACAAGGAACTCTCTCCTGCCCAAGACCAAGCCCAGATGCAGGCTGGCTTTGGCTACACTGGGAGGAGAAGCAGGAACACTGAGGAGCCCAGAGTGGCAGTGGATCATGAAAATACAGAAGTCCCATTATTCCTACCGTGAGCATAGCACGAGTAATAAGCATCTACAACTGCTACTGGGGGAACGTCCAGTGTGTGGAGAGACGTTCCCATAAGAAAGGCAGAAAGAGGGCAGCCCAGGTGGCTCAGCGATTTAGCGCCAACTTCAGCCCAGGGTGTGATCCTGGGGACCCAGGATCAAGACCCACATTGGGCTCCCTGCATGGAACCTGCTTCTCCCTTTGCCTGTGTCTCTGCCTCTCTCTCTCTCTCTCTCTCTCTCTCTCTCTCTCTCTGTCTGAATAAATAAATGAATGAATAAATAAAATCTTTAAAAAAAAAAAAAAAAAAGGGCAGAAAGCTCCTGGAACACCGAGGAGAACCCTCCAGCTCCCAAAACCCCATTCTAAGCATAAGGAAGAACTGAACTTGAATTTGCCTCCACAGCTGGAAGAATTTGAAACCTGTGGTGATATGGAGCCTGAAGACAAGGAAAACAATCAAAATCCCAAACACAGCTCAACTGCTGAAAACCTTTGATTAACCTCACACTAACAGCATGATAAAAGAAATGTGTCCACTTCTCAACATAAACACTATTTGCTTCAGTCTCTGTTTTCCACAGATAATGTCCATTATACAATTAAAAAAAAAGAAAGAGGGATGCCTGGGTGGCTCAGTGGTTGAACATCTGCCTTCAGCTCAGGTGATGATCCCAGAGTTCCAGAATCAAGTCCCACCTGCTTCTTCCTCTATGTCTCTGCCTCTCTCTCTCTGTGTCTCTCATGAAAAAGTAAATAAAATCTAAGAAAGAAAGAAAGAAAGAAAGAAAGAAAGAAAGAAAGAAAGAAAGAAAGAAAGAAAGAAAGAAAGAAGAGAAAAGAAAAGAAAAAAGAAAAGAAAAGAAAAGAAAAGAAAAGAAAAGAAAAGAAAAGAAAAAAAAGAAAAGAAAAATCATAACATACAAAAATTCAGGAAAAAAAAAAAAAAAACAACCCAGATTCAGCAGAATCAGGTTCAAAGATGACCCAGACATTGGCACTATCAGACAGGGATATTAAAATAACCTTGATCAGAAGTCAAAAAGACAAAAATAAGAATGGAAGGTGCCAGGGGCTGAGTGGAGAGGAAGATGGGAAGTGACTGATGCATATTGAGTTTCAGTTTTACAAGATGAAAGGGTTATGAAGATAGATCATGGTGCACACACAGTTAAATACATTCTGGGGGTGCCTGGGTGGTTCATCGTCTACCTTCAGGTCATGATCCCAGAGAATCCTGGGATCGAGTGCTGCATCAGGCTTCCTGCTCAGCACTTCTCTCTCTCCCCACTTGTGCTCTCTTAGATAAATAAAATCTTAAAAAAAAAAAATCCTGAATGTATTTAACACTACTGAACTGTACCCTTAAAAATGGTTAGAAGGTAGTTATATGTATTTTACCATAATTTTAAAAATGAGGGAGGGAAAAGGATCTAGTACAAAGATATATGAAACAGTATTGTATCTTGAATGTGGTGGTAGATTTACAAAGCTACAGAAGTGATAAAATTGCATAGAACACACATACATAAGTGTTTATAAAAATAGTAAAACCTGAAAAAGCTCTATGGGTTTTACTAATGTCAATTTTCTTTTTTTTTTTTTTTAATGTCAATTTTCTGGACGTGTGGATATACTTTAATGACATGAGACATAACCATTGTCAGAGGCTCGATGAAGGATATGTAGAATCTCCTTGAAAAAAATGTTTAATAACTTCTTGTGAATCTATAATTATTTCAAAATTAAAACTTTTAAAATGTGTGTGCCAAGATATGAAATAAGATTGGTAAGATATTGATAATTGTTGAAGGTGTGCAGCTACAGGTTACTTATACTATTATTTTTACATAGATATGAAAACTTCCAAAATGAAACACTAAAGAAAAAATAGCTATGATCAATATGTTAAAAGACCTAGTGGAAAAGTTGTACAAATGCATCAACAAGTGGGGAATTTCAGTAGAGAGAGAGAAATTAAAAATTAAATGAGGGACACCTGGATAGCTCAGCGGCTGAGCGTTTGCCTTCAGCCCAGGGTATGATCTCAGAGACCTGGGATCGAGTCCCACATCGGGCTCCCTGTAGGAAGCCTGTTTCTCCCTCTGCCTGTGTTTCTCTGCCTCTGTCTCTCATGAATAAATAAAATCTTAAAAAAAAAAAAATTAAATGAAAATCCTAGAAATAAAAACATAACATTAGGGACGCCTGGGTGGCTCAGTGGGATGCCTGGGTGGCTCAGAGGTTGAGTGTCTGTCTGCCTTAGGTTCAGGGCATGATCCTGAAGCTCAGGGATCCAGTTCCACACTGGGCTCAGAAGAAGCCTGCTTCTCCCTCTGCCTCTGTCTCTGCCTCTCTCTGTGTCTCTCATGAAAAATAAATAAATCTTTAAAAACATGATATTAGAGGTGAAGAATTCTTTCAATGGGCTCACTGGCAGGTGGGACTTCAGCTAAGGAAAGAATCTGTGAACTCAAAGATAGAGTAATAGAAATTATCCAAACTGAAATAAATGCAAAGAAAAAAGAAAGAGTAAAAGAAATAGAACAAAGCATTCAAACCCTGAGACAATATACCAAATGCCCTGATATATGTGCAATGAGCACTGCAGAAGAATAGAAAACAGGACAGAAGAAGTATTTGAAAAGCTGTGGTTTAGAATTTTCACACTAACACACCCTAAAAATAACACAAACTGTGGAAAAACATTAAAAGGTTTCAAGTCCCAAAAGACAAAATTAACAATTACAGCAGACTTCTTGTCATGACCTATATAATCCAGAAGACACAGGAGGAGTATCTTCAAAGATGTGGAAGAAAAACTGCCACTCCAGTTGTCAGTCGTCAACACCACATTCCTAGTTTTCCTCCCACCTCTCATACGGTTGTTCCTAGTCCAGTTTCTCTACTGGACCCTCTCTTCCTTCAGCAGTACAGTCAGAATTCCACACGGTCCCCTATTTCTCTCTATTCTCTCCATAGGCAATCTCATTCCTCGAGTGCAAGGCTTTAACTTCTACCCACTGGCAGAAAACTCTGGGGGTCCATCTCCTAGGGCCTCACGTACTTGGCAGGCCTCATGTCAGAGCACGCCCCAGCTGGCACCCTGCTCCAGTCACTCTCACCTCCTGTCAGTTGCTCACTGACAGCATGCTCCCTCCTTGCACAGTGCCTACACACAACTATTGTGTCGAGGACCTCTTTGTTAGTTTACACCTACACATTTTTCAGATGTTGGCTCAATTTTCAGGAAATGATGCTGTCTGTATTCTCCACAAAAGTCAGATTCCTGATGCAGGCTTCAATAACATTATGTAACTCTTCTCAGCAGCACTGAGCACAGCCACAATTTTAGATTTCTACCATTATTTACCTTACAACTTCACCAATAGGCTATAAACCCCACATGTATCAAAGATTTTATCTGTTCTTCCTCACATTTTAATGCCAAGCACACAGTTAATCTGTAACACATTTTCATTGAATGAAAAAAGGATATAGAGACTATGGGCTTAATATATAAGCCATATATATGAAATAAATATAAGCCATTATAATGTTATACTTTCAGAGACATTTTGATATTTACTTATCAAAAAAAGAAAGGGTAAACTTAAAACTGTAGAGTGAAAACAATCCCTAAAAAAATAAAAATTTACAATATCTTACCTAGACACAAATTCACTTAATTCTGAATATTCGGTGGGCTCCATTATTATGTTGAGGTCAGTAATAACAGAAGACAAACTCTCCTTATTCTAAAATAAAAAAGTTTATATATCAGAACGCAATAAACATTTAAATATAAAGACAAAAATAGTTTTAAAACATGCAAAATGAAATGCCATCAGGCAATAGGAAAGGTAATCAAGAAAAGGCATGGAAATTATTGGTTATTTGTTAAAAAAATAAAATCAGATCTTTACTCCAGACCAAAAACCAAAATGAACTCCAAATGACTTACTTAAATGTAAACACTAAGACCATAAATATTAACAGAAAATACAGACATTTAACTGATTACTGAATAAAGAACTTTCTAAGCAAATAGAAAAAACATAAGCAAATATAATCACATAAAAAACTCAATATTTATATATAAATGACTTTACAACTAAAAAAGAAAAAATAAACGAATGAAGATTTTTTACCATAAACATGACAATGGGAAATGAAAACTGAAAAGAACTAAAGTAAAATACATGAATTAAAAACTCAAACGAAGGGGATCCCTGGGTGGCTCAATGGTTTAGCGTCTGCCTTCAGCCCAGGGTGTGATCCTGGGGACCTGGGATCGAGTCCCACATCGGGCTCCCTGCATGGAGCCTGCTTCTCCCTCTGCCTGTGTCTGCCTCTGTCTCTCATAAAAAAATAAGTAAAATTTAAAAAAAATAAAAATAAAAAATAAAAACTCAAATGTAAAAACTTACGTGGAAAAAAATATTCAATCTCACTAGGAAAAAGACAAATGTGAATTAAACCAAGGAGATAAAATTTTTACCTATAAAATCAGTTTGACAATGCATATTTTAAAATATGCATATTCTCTGTACCAGCAGTTTGACTTCAAGCGTTGATCTTAAGATAGCAAGGAATGAGCACAAAGACTGTGGCTGCCAGCCCAGGTGGCTCAGCAGTTTAGCACCGCCTTCAGCCCAGGGCCTGATCCTGGAGATGGAGGAATCGAGTCCCACGTCAGGCTCCCTGCATGGAGCCTGCTTCTCCCTCTGCCTGTGTCTCTGTCTCTGTCTCTCTCTCTCTCTCTCTGTGTCTCTCATGAATAAATTAAAAAATCTTAAAAAAAAAAAAAAAAAAAGACTGGCTGCCTATTACAAAACCCAGAAACAATTCTATATTCAATACTGGGGATTGTGAAATAAAAAATATTTTTATCTATAAATTCAGGTTTTCTCCGTTAGTAATTTTTCTTCTATAGTTGCCTATCTTGTTTCTTTTCCTGTTTTCATAAAAATCATATTGACTCTTCATGGTCTTCCAGATGATTCTTTTCAATTGCTCTTGCAGGTGATTTTTCAAGATTGTCCTCTATATACACCTCCTGGTTATTTCCAAAGTAGTTCTCAGCACAATAATCAGCTGCTGCTTCTTTCTTTCTCTCGGCTCTCTTTCCTCCTATTCAATTTTCTTTACATGTTTTCATCTGATAGTAAGAGCAGGTTTATAGAGTGTGTTCCTGTATTTCCTGGATTCTTTCAAAATGAACTTATCTTCACTTCCTTATTAATTCGTTTCATGACAGTATGTTTGCATAACTCCTAAATGAAGATTAAAAACACTTGGCACCACATTTGCGCTCTTGTCTGGGGCTACTATGTGTTCATGGGAATAGATCTAGCAACTTTCAGTGTTTCCTAAGAACAAAGTCAGTGGACACTTCTTGACACTTCCCATTTGTCTGGGCACTCTCTGACTTGTCTCTGTACTTTTAGTGGCTAGAGAAATAGAAACTGATATCTTTGTTTAGTTTTTCAGCTGCCTGAAGATACAGTGGAAACTGTTAGGAACAGCTACAGTTTAGGTAGACTGGCTGTCTGTGTGCATCTACCACCATATCTAATCAAAAACAAATTCCAAAAAAAAAAAAAAAAAACCAAATTCCATAGACACTCTTACAACTCAAAATAAAATGACAACCCAATTAAAAACTGGGCAAAAGACCTCAAATAGATATATCTTCAAAGAAGTACAAATGGGCAGACAGCAACTGAAATAATTCCTAACATCATTAGTCATCATCAGGTCATTCCATTTGACCCAGTAATTCTATTCTATTCTTAGATATACAGCCAAATGAAAATATATGCCTTCTTATACACTTACACATGAATGATTACAGCAACATTAATATCCAAAAGATGAAAACAGCCCAAATGCCCATCAACTTATAAATGAGTAACAAAATTGTCATATATCCACACTATGGAATATTATTCAATCACAAAATGAAAAGAATGAAGTAATGATATCTACATGAACAAACCCTGAAAACATCAATCACCTTAAGTGAAAGAAGCCAGTCAACTTAAGTCTATAGTTCTCATTTTTCTCTAAAACTTAAGAATTGTGGGTACAGACATCAGGAAAAGATCCTATTAACTTTCCATAATTTATATACTGCTAATAAATTTAGCACACTGCATCAGACATCAATGTTTTTTTTCATTTGGGTTTGAATGTCAATATATCAGGTACATTTTCCTTAGAGCCTGTGATATGGGATTATATTATTTTTTACTAATGTATAACTGACAAAGAACATATTTCAGGTATACAACATAATGACTCAGTATATGTATATATTGCAAAATGTTCACCAAAGTCTAATTAACATTCATCACAATATATACTTACAATTTTTTTTGTAAGATTTTATTTTTAAGTAATCTCTACACCCAACATGGGGCTTGAATTTACAACCCAAAGACCAACAGTCTCATGCTCCACTGACTGAGCCAGCCAGGCACACCACAAATTTTTTGTTAAATGATGTTTTAAGGTTTAACCACTTAGCAATTTTGAAATAAGCAATTAAGTATTAACTACAGTTGCCATGGGTCCCCATGACTAATTTAAAGCTAAAATTTTGCACCTTTTCAGTCTCTTCACCCACATTGCACACAACCCCAGTACCCGGCCTCTGGCAACCATGAATCTGATCTCTTTATCTTTGAGCTTTGTCATTTTTTTAATGTTTTTGGCTTTCTTAGATTCTACATATAAGTGAGATCATATGGTATTTGTCTTTTCCTAACTTATTTCACTTAGCACAATGCTCTTATAGTCCATCTAGGTTATCACAAACGGCAAGATTTTATTGTTTTTCAAGATTTTTTTTTTTAATCTGAGAGAGCGTGTGTGCGCGCACATGCATACATATGTGCACATAAGCTGGGAGGGGACAAGCAAAGGGAAAGGGAGAAGCAGCCTTCCTTCTGAGCAGGGGGCCCAACATGGGGCTGGATCTCATGATCTTGGATTCATGACCTGAGCTGAAGGTAGACGCTTAACTGAGACACCAAGGAACCCCTCATTCTTTTTTAATAAATGAATAATATTCCAATATATGTATCACATTTTCTTTACTCATTCATCTGTGTATGGATACTTGGGTTGTTTCCATATCTTGGCTACTGTAAATAATGCAATGAGCATGAGAGTACAGATATCTTTTTTAGTGTTTTTTTTTTTCCTTCAGATAAATACCTGGAAGTGGAACTGCTGGATCAAGTGGTAGTTCTATTTTTAACCTCTGAAGGAACCTCCATACTCTTTTCCATACTGACCACATGAACTTACATTCCCACCAACAGTACATAAGGCTTCCCTTTCCATCCTGGCCATTACTTTTTATTTCTTGTCTTCTTGATAATAGCCATCCTAATAGGTATGTGGTGATATTTCATTGTAGTACTGATTTCTATTCATTGACTTTTTCATGTTTTCACATATCTGTTTGGCCATCAGTAGGTCTTCTTTGAAAAATGTCTATTCAGGTCCTCTGCTCATTTTTATTTATTTATTTTTTTTCTTTTTCTCTGCTCATTTTTATTTATTTTTAATTTTTTCCTTTTTCTCTGCTCATTTTTAAAACAAACTAGTTATTCTGTAATTGAGTTATGTGAGGTTTTTTTTTTTTTAAGATTTTATTTATTTATTCTTGAGAGAGAGAGAGACCGAGAGAGAGGCAAAGAAACAGGCAGAGGGAGAAGCAGGTTCCCTGCAGGAAGCCCGACATGGGCCTCGATCCAAGGACCCTGGGATCATGCCCTGTGTCAAAGAGAGAAGCTCAACCACTGAGACACCCAGATGCCGAGTTATAGTAGTTCTTTACAGATTTTGGGTATCAACCCGAACCCCAACCCCAACAAATGAATTGGCAATATTTTCTCCCATTCGGTAGGCTGACTTTTCATTCTGTTGATGGTTTCCTTTGCTGTAGGGAAATGTTTTGGTCTGATGTCCTACTTGTTGATTTTTGCTTTTGTTGTTTTGGCTTTTGGTATCAAACAAAAAAATCCACACCAGGGTACGTCAAGGAGCTCACCACCTACGTTTTCTCCTAGGATATTTATGGTTTCCAATCTTACATTCAAGCCTTTAACCCATCTTGAGTTCAATTTTGTCTATGTTCTAAGGCAGTGTTCCAGTCTCACTCTTTTACATGTGTCTGACCAGGTTTCTCTTTTTTTTTTTTTTTTTTTGATAGTCACACACACAGAGAGAGAGAGAGAGGGGCAGAGACACAGGCAGAGGGAGAAGCAGGCTCATGCACCGGGAGCCCGACGTGGGATTCGATCCCGGGTCTCCAGGATCGTGCCCTGGGCCAAAGGCAGGCGCCAAACTGCTGCGCCACCCAGGGATCCCTCTGTCCAGGTTTCTGAACACCATTTAGCAGTCCTTTCCCCACTGTATGTTTTTGACTATCAAATTAATTTACCACATAAGTGTGGGTTTACTTCTGGGTTCTCAATTCTATTAATCTTTTCATGTCAATACCATACTGTTTTGATTACTACAGCTTTGTAATACAACTTGAAATCAGGAAGCATCATGCTACCAGGTTTGTTCTTTCACAAGATTTCATTGGCTATTAGGGATCTTCTGTGGTTCCATACCCATTTTTAGAATTCTGTTTTCTATTTTTGCGAAAACTCCCACTGGAATTTTGACAGAGATCGGACTTGAATTCATAGATTCCTTTCAGTACCATGGACATTTAAAAAATATTAATTCTCCCAATCCATGAGCACAGACTATCTTCCCACTTATTTGTGTCTTCTTAATTTCTCTCATCAGTGTCTTAATAGTTTTCAGGTCTTTGATCTCCTTGGTTATGTGTATCTCTAGATGTTTCAATCTTTTTGATGCAATTGTTTTTTAATTTTTCTTCCTCATAGGTTATTATTAGTGTACAGAAACAGATTTTTGTATATTGATTTTGTATCTTATAATTTTACTGAATTCATTTATTAGTTCTAATAATTTCTTGCTGGATTTTTTAGAGATTTATATATAGAGAGAGTACCATGTCATCTTCAAATAGTGACAATTTTACTTCTTCCTTTCCAATGTGAATTCCTTTTACTCCTGTTTCTTCCCTAACTGCTCTGGCTAGGATTTCCAATACTATATTGAATAAAAGTGGCGTGGGTAAGCATTCCTGTCCTGTTTCTGACCTCAGAGGAAAAGCTTTCATCTCTTCACTACTGACTATGATGTGGGTTTTTAATATATGCCTTTATTATGTTGTGGTATGTTCCCTCTATACCTAATTTCCTGGGAGTTTACATAAAAAAGGGATGTTTGATTTTTGTAAAATGTCTTTTCTGTCTCTATTGAGATGATCATGTGATTTCTATTCTTCATTTTGTTCATGTGATATATCACATTGATTACTGCAATTATTAAATCATTTTTGCACCTTGGAATTAACCCCACTTAACCAAGATGTATGATCCTTTTAACATACTGTTGAATTCAGTTTGTTAATATTTTGTTGAGGGTTTCTGCATTTAGGTTCATTGCAGATATTGGCATGTAATTTTATTTTCTTGTGGGCCTTGTCTGATTTTGGTATCAGGGTAATGCAGGGCTCCTAAAATGAATTCATGAGCCTTCCCTCTTTTTTCTTTTATTAGAGAAAGTTTGATATTAATTTTTCTTTGAATATTTAGTAGAAATCACCAGTAAACCTTTCTGGTCTTGAACTTTTGTTTGTTGGAAGGTTTTCAATTCCTGATTTAATCTTACCAGTAATCAGTCTCTTCAGATTATTGCTTCTTAACTCAGTCTTGGGGGTTATAGGTTTCTGGGAATTGATCCATTTCTTTTAGATTGTTCAATTTGTTGGCATATCATTGTATTATTTTCATATTTTCCTTTCTATTTTTGTGGTTTCAGCTTTAACATCTCTTTCACTTCTGATGGAGTTCTCTTTTTACTTGGTGAGTCTAACCAAAGGTTTGCGTATTTTTGTTTATCTTTCAAAGAACTTGCTCTTAGTTTCATTTGTCCTTTCTACTGCCTTTTTAGACTCATTTATTTCTGCTTTAAGCTTTATTATTTCCTTCCAACTTGGGCTCCATTTGTTCTTATTTTCTAGGCCACTGAGGTATTAAGGTAGGTTGTCTAAAAATTTTTGTTCTTGAAGTATAAATTCATAGCTATGAACTTCCCTCTTAGAATTTCTTTAGCTGTATCCTATAACTTTGCTATGTTGTACTTTTATTTCCCCTTGTCTCAAGGTATTTTATTATTTCTCATTTACTTAGTTAACCTATAAATTTTTTCATAGCATGCTGTTTAATCTCCACACATTTGTGAAGTTTCCAGTTTTGTTCTTGCAACTGTGGTCAGAAAAGATACTTGCTAATCATCTTAAACTGTCGAGACTTGTTTTGTGACAGAACATTTAATCTATCCTGGAGAACGTTCCATGTGCACTTGAGAAGAATGTATTCTGTTGTTTGTGAATGGAATGTTCTGTATGTGTATGTTAAGTCCATCTGGTCTAACCTGTCATTTAAAGCCCAGGTTTCCCTACTGATTTTCTATCTAGATGATCTACCCATTGATGTAAGGGGGGTATTAAGGTCCGCTACTATTACTGTACTGCCGTCCATTTCTCACATTAGGTCTGTTAATATTTGCCATATATTTAGGTGCTCCTATTTTGGGTACACAAATATTTACAAATGTTTTATCCTCATGTTTATTAACCCCTTTGTTGTTATATAACACTCTTCTTTGTTTCTTATGAATCTTAAAGCTATTTTGTCTGATGTAAGTATAGCTATCCCAACTTTCTTTTGGTTTCCATATACATGAATATCTTTTTCCATCTATCCCTTTACTTTCAGTGTATGTTTGCCCTTAGGACTGAAGTGAGTCTCTTGTAGGCAATGTATAGATGGGTCTTGTTTTTTTTTAATTCATATAGCCACTCTACATTTTTTGATTAGAGAATTTAGTCACTCTACATTTAAAGTAATTAATAGGTAAGTACTTACCGTCATTTTGTTATTTTCTGGCTGTTTTACAGTTTCTCAGTTCCTTTCTTCTTCTCTTTCTCTCTTATCTTGTGGTTTGACTTTCTTTAGTGGCACACTTAGATCATTTTCCCATTATCTTTTGGATATCTACTACAGGTTAATGGTTTGTGGTTACTTACATATAACTTGTATTTATAAGTCTAAGTTGATAACAACTTAAGTTTGAACACATAATAAAGCTCTACATTTTTACTTATCCAAATAAGTTTACATCTTTTTATCATGAGTATCCCTTAACTAATTATGTATTTCCATCTTTTTTTTTTTTTAACTTTCACACTAGATATGTTAAGTGATTAACTCACTACTTTTACTATAGATTTGCCTTTACCAGGAGATTCATACTTTCATGTTTCCATGCACTAATAAGGACCCTTTCTTTTCAGCTTAATGAAGTAGTCCCTTTAACATTTCTTATTAAGGTCAGTGGTCAACTCTAGGTTTTGTCTATCAGGAAAACTTTTCTCTCTCCTTCAATCTGAATGACTTTGTAAGGGAAAGTATTCCTGATTGGGAATTTTTCTTTTTCAGAACTTTGAATAAACTGTGATACTCCCTCCTGGCCTGAAACATTTCCACTGAAAAATCTGCTAAAAGTCTAATGAGGGGGTTTCCTTGTTATTAACAAACTGCTTTTCTCTTGTTGCTTTAAGATGCCCTCCTTTTTTAACTTTTGACATTTTAATAATAATGTGCCTTGGTCTTTTTTAAGTTCATCTTCTTTGGAACTTTTTGGGATTCCTGGGTCTGGAGGTCTGTTTCTCTCTCAAAGTTAGAGAAGTTTCCGCTGATTATTTCTTCACATAAATTTTCTGCCCCTTTTTCTTTCTTCTGAGATTCCTATAATGCCAATGTCAGTTCACTTGATCTTGTCCCATAAGACCCTTAAGCTATCTTTCCTTTATTTCTTATTTCTTTTTGCTTCTCTGATTGGGTCTGTTCCTCTGCCCTGTATTCAAGTTCACTGATCCTTTCATCTATTTAATTTAGTCTGATGTTGAACCCCTCTACTGTATTTTTCAATGCAGTTATTATATTCAATTGTCATTTCTGTTTTGAATGCTTTTTTTCTCCCCTCTTTGAAGTTCTCACTGTGTTCACCCATTCTTCTCCCAAGTGCAGTGAGCATCATTCTGATTGTTACTTTAATCTCCTTTCTGTAAATTATTATCTCCATTTGATCAAGGTTTTTTCTAAAGTTTTATCTTTTTCTTAGTTTGGAATATAATTCCTTTGTTTCTTCATTTTTTTTTTTTTTAATCTGAGAAAGAGAGAAAGAATGAGCAGTGGGGAGGGGCAGAGGGAGACAGAAGCACACTCCCCACTGAGCAGGGAGCCCGACATGGGGCTCAATCCCAAGGCCCTGAGACCTAGACCTGAGCTGAAGGCAGATGCTTAATTGACTGAGCCACCCAGGTTCCCCTTTCCTTGACTTTCTACATTGGTTTCTATGCATCACATGAAACAACTGCTTCTCCCAGTCTTGTATGGTTGGCCTTACACAGAAAATGAAACTTATCGTTCAATATTGCCCTAGCTCTTGATTGTCTCTCAAATTTTTATCAGTATTCAAGGAGCCTATTTTATTTATTTATGATTTTTTTTTTTTGAGAGGGAGAGAGAGAGAGCTTGCAGTGGGCAACAGCAGAGGGAGAGGGACTAGTAGACTCAATGCTGAGCATGGAACCTAATGCAGGGCCCAATCCCAGAACTATGAGATCATGATCTGAGCTCAAATGAAGAGCTGGATGCTCAAACAACTGAGCCACGCAAGAATCTCTATTTTTAATAGTTCTGGTAGTTGAGGATGTGCCAAGACCAGATATTAATTAAAAATTTCTCAGGCAGCCTGGGTGGCTCAGCAGTATAGTGCCGCCTTCAGCCCACAGCCTGATCCTGGAGACCCAAGTCAAGTCCCACATCAGGCTTCCTGCATGGAGCCTGCTTTCTCCCTCTGCCTATGTCTCGCGCCTCTCTCTCTCTCTCTCTCTCTCTCTCTCTGTGTGTGTGTGTGTGTGTATGTGTCTCTCATGAATAAATAAAATCTTAAAAAAAAAAATCTCTACTTTGGAATCATTCTGTTTTACTGGGTTTCAGGAAGAGTAGTTATAAAAACATTCTTAGCCATTTTCCCTACAAACTGACATTGAACTAATTTATTATACTGCATGGAATTTAAACACTGACACATGTTAATTCTGATGTTCTCACACCAGACAGTATATCCAGAGAATGGAATTGTATATTCCAGTGACCTCTGATAATAACAGCTGCGACAAGATGGATAATCATTCAAGCTCCCTTGATGTATTTCCCTATAAACTAAGGGGGTTGGGGTTAATAGTCTATAAGGTCACTTATGGTTCTCACATTGTATTACTGTGATTTTATTTAAACAATATTTTCTAAGCAGGATAATTAAAAACTAACCTAAATGATAAAATTTTCTAGTGGTTAAACATCTCCCTCTAGTGGAAATTCTGTTTTAAAAAAATGTTTAGGATCACAGAAGATTGTATCTTCACTTTTTTCCCTATTAGTCTCAACTATAAAAATCTGCCCAATGTGTAAAACGGTAAAACCATTTTAGAAGGCATTTTGGTAATACCAGGATTTACATGTACATCTCCTATGACCTAGAAACTCTACTACTCTAAAGGCATATTTACACAAGTAAGCCTAGAATATGTGAGGATTTGCCTTTACGTACTAAGTTTTTAAAAATTCTCATCAGCTCATTACATTTGAATTCCAAGCGACAAAGAAATATAGATAGTCCCTTGATTCCTACTTCTCCAGAAAAGCCCAGGAGTCCCACATGTGACTTAATCCTAAAACCTTCCTTACTCGAGAGTTGTTTATTTGTAACATCTTTTTCTTTTTCTTTTTCTTTTTTTTTTTTTTTTTTTTAAGATTTCATTTATTTATTCATGCGGGACACAGGGGGAGAGAGAGAGAGGCAGAGACACAAGGCAGAGGGAGAAGGAGGCTCCATGCAGGGAGCCTGATGTGGGACTCGATCCCAGGTCTCCAGGATCAGGCCCTGGGCTGAAAGTGGCACTAAACCACTGAGCCACCCGGGCTGCCCTATTTGCAACATCTTACTTAGCAATCTGTTTCTCAAGAAAAATCATAAAATTGGAAAGAGAGACACCAAGTATTTTTAACATATAGCCAGGGAAAGTCTGCAGCAAATTCAGTAAAACTGAGCAGTTCAAAGATTCCTATTATTTTGAAATGTGAATAACAACTTACCAGTATTTTAGAGATTTACCAGTTCCTGTACTCTTTGTCTATCAAAGAATATCAACTGTTCCTCTTGTAGATTTTTTTTTCCCTGCATACCCCAAAGCACATTGGACAGAAACTACTGATAGTTCCCAATACTTATACTTCTTTCTTGCACCAATTTTTCACTGTTCTCAAGGCCATGTATAATGCAACCTGAATTTTCAGGCTCCCTTGATACATTATTGGCCAATAGAATGCAGGTGAAATGATGGATGTTGCAACTTCTAGAAAGTATCCTTCAACAGAAAAGATAAGCCCTTGTTTGCCCTACCCCCTCCCCAACACCTGAAGTGATCATCACACCATGATTTGGAAGCCACATGGGTAATGGCAGAGCCTGAAACTCATAAAGTCACCATACCAGGTCTTGAAAACTTAGCTTATAATTTTGTGTAAGCAACAGAGAAACCTCTAGTACTTCTAATACTTTGATCTACCTTTAAGTTTTCTGTTGTATGCAACTCAACTAATTCTTATTTAGCATGTGAAATGGTAGTATACCTTTAAGCCATTACTAAATTGTCACAAAATTTTCAATCATGCTTTGGTGGTAGGAGATCATAATATTAAGCTCAATATACTATTAATAACGACATTAGGTATGGAGTGGTGCCACCATTGCCCGGTAGAAGGCAGGGAACATGGTCACTGCAGCAAAGCCCACAAGGCTCCCATCTTGTGTGTATTGCTTCACGTAGCCACACAGGACCGGCAAGCCAGATCACTATAGAAGTTGCCCAGTGCCAATTCATGATGAGAATGCCAATGCAGCACATCGTAGTACAAAATATATCCCCAAATTGTGATGTCATCCTTGAGCTGACTCATAATGAGACCAAACTACCACGGATATTTTCCTTCAGAGGCTTAAGGTAAGCAAAATATGCAACTTAAACAAAATGAAGTTTAAAAACTGCAGTCTATTTTATCTCTTAGACCATAGCCTCACTAATGAACAGGCTAGTCAATCTTTGGGGATAATCCATTCTGGAATGTATAGCTCTACTGAGCAGCTGGTTCACCTCAATTTCAGAGGACTAACCTCTTTTCAGCTGGACTTATGGACAAGCTTCCCAAGGATGAGCCTAGTTTTGCTAACAGTCTAGCTACTCTCCAGATAACCCATGGAACAACTGTAAAAGATAAACACCAATAGCAAATATAGTCCACAGGACCCCAAGGCTACTAGGATGCTCCTGAGAAGTCTCCCGGGCAATGTCTACACTGTCAGTACAGATTTCTCAGACATGGAGATGGACCTTGGGCCTATGATTCCACCAACCTGACATGGACTGTAGGCCCAAGTCATTAATGGAGGCTAGAATGCAGGGGAGTATGTGGTATATCACCATTCTGACTTTAAGATCTCATTAGCACCACAGAGAAAAAATTCAGCTGGTATAACTACGCAACCCTTTGCAATGGGACAACATCCAGGAGTTCCTGGGGAACCCAAAAGAGAAGCATGGGGGTCCTGGCACAGACTCTATCCCAAATGAGATCAATCCATTTGCATCCACATTCTATTTCAGTCTTTGACAGATGATCTTTGAGGTAATGCAGAATAGTAATTTCACCTTGGTGACCCGACATAGTCCTAAGGCCTGGTGACAACCTGGAAATGTTTACCTCCCATGCCCTGTGTCATATCCTGCTCAACCAGCTTTGGCAATGGTACACTATGAATGTTCTTAGTCACTTCAGCAGTGTTAAAGGGAGAACACTGCTGAGGTGGGAGCAAGTTGGGAGCTCCGTCATCAGATGAGGGGCCTAGACATCCCTCAGCCCCTTCTCAGTCTGCCAGGGCCAGAGGTGGCAACCAGGGATAGGGACAGCCCAGATAACTGAAAGTAAGCACTCTTGGCCAGTTGAGGGGGCTGACACCTTAAAATTTAGGGCTGTTTTTGTGGCTGAGGACAAGGATCAGGAATTCTAGCACATGACTATGAATGTAAGCAAGCATCTTGTCTGTAGGACTTGGGTTATGCCAACTGGTCTACATCTGCTTTGGTTATCCAGTAAGTTGAGGCCAAGAGAGCCTGCCTGCCTGTCCCTGTGTGTCTTTTACACATACTCCAAGTAGGCCTAGTTTACAAAACCAACTGGTTGAACTGTTTTCTGCTATCAAAGTTTGTGCCTGGGCCAAGTCAATTCTTGAAATCATGTCTGGATCTCACAATTCTTAGAGCCATATTTTGAAGGTTTCTGACCCTGTTCTGCCCAACTCTGGACATACGCTGCACATTATCATTCTGTCTGCTTTCTGATTTTATGCAAAGTCTTAGCCAGTACAGATGTTCTCAGACAAGTATCTTGTTCCTGTGTTGTGTCTTAGCAGTCCTGTATAACTTAGAATAACCACAAACTAATTTGGAATCTAAGCCACAGCCCCAAAGAGTCTTCAGGTGATTGTGGTTCCAAATGAGAGGCTCTGAACAGGAACTCCCAACTCAGCTGCTCCCAAACACCTGCTCCACAGAAAAATGAGTGAGATAAACATTTTGTTGTTTTAAGCTATTAAATTTTGGGGAAATTTGCTAAGCACCAGCAGATAACTAATAAATAATAGATAGCTGGCATAAACCACGGAGGGCATCCAGGACTATTGCCATGACATCGGGACTTGCTCTGAGAGAGTAGGAGAAACTTGCTATCTGCCTTCCAATAAAACACATAGAACATCAACAAGACTCTTTCATATGCAATTGCCAGAGCAGTTATACTGTTAAAATGGTATCACTTTGCACAAGTGTACAAGAAGGTCCTGAACCATGAACTTCTCCTCAGCTCAGCCACTGCTTAAGGCTGGGGTGTGGGAACTGCCTAATCACAGCAGCAGAACCTCTGTTACCACAATATACTCCATTTACCTGGATTTCCAGAATCTCAAATTCAAGTTGAAATGTAATCATGTGGCAATTTCCTGATAATCTGTGTTTCTGCAGAACTTTCTTTATACCTATTGATCAGAAAAAAAAAATTTATTTGCAAGTAAGTTTCCTTCAAATATCTATTATTTAATTTTGTGTGAAAATGTATAATACATACGGGTATATGTATGAGAGTGCATATTAGTATTTACATTGCAAATACCTGGAAAACATGTACCAAACTGATTTACTTCTGCAAAGTTAACTTGTTACTTTTAATCTAACTTCTCAATTATACTAAAGATTTTTTTAAGATTTTTTATTTATTAATTCATAAGAGACACAGAGAGAGAGAGAGAGAGAGAGAGAGAGGCAGAGACACAGGCAGAGGGAGAAGCAGGCTCCATGCAGGGAGCCCGACGTGGGACTCGATCCCAGGTCTCCAGGATCAGGCCCTGGACTGAAGGCGGCACTAAACCGCTGAGCCAACTGGGCTGCCCTATACTAAAGATTATAGTAAAACATGCTAGTATAGGGGTATCTCGGTGGCTCAGTCAGTTGAGTTTCCAACTCCTGATTTCAGCTCAGGTCATGATCTTAGGGTCGGAAGATCAAGCCCCACGTCTGAGCATGGAGCCTGCTTAAGATTCTCTCTCCCCTCTCCAAAAAAAAAAAAAAAAAAGATTCTCTCTCTTCCTTTGCCCCTCTCCCCACTTGAGCTCTCAAAGGAAGGAAGCAAGCAAGCTACTATAATCCTACACAAGTTTGAATCATAACTGTTGGATTGGGTTTTTTCCAACACTCTCTGATTCTACTTAAAAACACTAAATGGAATCCACCTATTTATCTTTTACCTTTCAAAATTTATACTTCAATGCGTAAGATGCCCTATTCCTGAGCATACAACTCCATACTTTTTGAGATGTTTCCTATGTAACCACGACCGAGATAAAAGATACAGAAATTTAAAAATACACCATAAAATTGCCTCATCCCCTTGGCCAGGTTATATACTACCCACCCCCCAAGAGATAACCACTAGTCTGACTTTAAATCATCTAATTTTGCTAACAAAGGCATTCTTAGAAGAGCACAACTCTGCAAGGATAAAGAAGAAAAAGGAGAGTAAGTTAAGTTCGGAAGCTGAAAATCAAATGGAGGAGCTAGATATCACACAGAAAAGAACTAAGCTAGCAGACTTATGAAAATTAAAACCTAAGTTAGCAATGGGGGAAGCTCAGTATTAAGTACATTCAAAAGCATTCTGAACAGGCAGCACGAAGTACCTCTGCAGATGAGGGTCAACTCAGGAAGACTCAAAGTGGGAAAACTAAGATTTCTACACTAATAAACTTATACCTGGCCTAACCTCACTCTCCCATCCTCTCTGTATTCCATCTCTTCCTTTCAAGTATCTCAAGTGCCTAAATTCTGTCACCCATTTCTGTATATATTTCAGACTTCCACTGAGATGAGCTACCCAAGACCCTTGGAGGATCAACTCATGATCCCTGTCATGGGGGTTATATCAGTGGAAAAATCAGGAAGCAATTCCAAAAGTGACTCCTTTATTTTTTTCTCTTAACATTTTATTTATTAGAAAGAGAGAGAGTACAAGCCAGGGTAGGAGGACGGAGGCTGAGGGAGATGGAGAAGCAGACTTCTCGCTGGGCAGGGAGCCTGATATGGGGCTCAATCCCAGGACCCCAGGATCATAACCTGAGGTCGGAAGCAGATGCTTAAACAACTGAGTCACCCAGGCCCCCCCAAAAGTGATACCTTCTTTAAAAGATGATACTCTTGTCCAAAGCTCCCAAATTCCAATGCACAGCTGAATTAGCTTCCCTTTATGAGTTAGTGCATCACAGATCCTTGGCAATAAAACTTAGTCAATGAGACTAAGAGCACAATAGATGAGGCAGCTCTCATTATCAGTGGTGAACTCCTAAGATTTACAAATTAATGGTGCTGTTCTTCTTTCAATTTCCAGTAATTATTTCTATTACTTGACTATTAAGACACAATGACAAAGCCTGTGTCTTTCTTAGTATCTTCCTCAGACAGCTTTAGAACAGTATAATGCATACCATAATGTTAAAAAGATACTTGACAAAACAAGTTTACCACAACCACACAAATAGTTACCTTAAAGAATTTTATTTTTTAAGATATATTCATTTTTAAGAGAGAGAACCCATGGGGGAGAGGGGGAGAGAGAATCCCAAGCAGACTCCCCACAGAGCACAGGGCCCAACACAGGGAATAATCCCACTACCCTGAGATCATAACCACCTGGGGCAAAATAAAGAGTCGGACACTGACTGAGCCCCCCAGGTAACCTTACCTTGCAGAATTCTGATTTAATGTCATGACAACCAGTTTCCTATGCATAAGGTAAGCTTTAATATCACTTCTAAATTAAAATTAATGCTTACTCTTTTCTGTCTTCTCAGTGCTTGTTAAGTCCTCTGTCTTCATAGAGTAATTTCTTATATTGATACCAGTAAGTGTGCTTAGAAAAAGAAGTTCTGATTCTAAATGTTCAAGATGACTTTGCAGATCTTTCGAAGAGGCCCATCCTTCAGAATCTGATGGATATATTTCTCGAAGTGATTTTCTAAAAAGCAAATAGAGTAAATAATTACTCCAATGAAGAAACCACTAACAAATACTTTACCTAATAACTACAAATTTCTTAAACCATTTCCATTTTCTTACTCTCTTCCCACAAAAACTATCTCATTTTTCTCAAAACCAAAGTAGCTATTAACAGTGTAATCTTTAATCTCAAATTAACACAAAGCTAACTTAATTATATCACTATATTTCTACCTATTACAAACAACTGTAAAATAAAGTATATCAAGAGTACTCTGGGGCAGCCTCGGTGGCACTGGGGGCAGCAGTTTAGCACCTGCCTTCAGCCCAGGGCATGATCCTGGAGTCCCAGGATCGAGTCCCACGTCGGACTCCCTGCATTGAGCCTGCTTCTCCCTCTGCCTGTGTCTCTGCTTCTCTCTCTCTCTCTGTGTCTCTCATGAATAAATAAAATCTTTAAAAAAATAAAAATAAAAATAAAAATAAAAATAAAAATTACTTTAAGAGATGCCTGGGTGGCTCAGTTAAGCATCCGCCTCTTGATTTTCGCTCAGGTCAAGATCTCAGGGTCAGGTGATTGAGCCCCACATCAGGCTCCTTGCTAATAAGCAAGGAGTCTGCTTAGGATTCTCTCTCTCCTTCTTCCTCTGCCCCTCCCTACACTTGCATGTGTGCTCTCTAAATAAATAAAATCCTTTTAAAAAAATTACTTCAAGCTGAGAAAATAAATGAAACCAAGAAGCAGTCTTCATGTACAAATGATAAATTCCTGCCAAGTAAATACCAAGTATCACAGAAAACTATAAATGAAAAAAACTTCAAGGTATTTCTGACAGAGCAAACTGATAAAAGAATTAAAGTATCACATTGAAAGATAGATACATAGAATCCATAAAAAAGAATATGGCTGAGAAAGGAAAGAATGGGGAGTTATTGTTTAAATACAGAGTTTCACTTTGGGATGATGAAAAAGTTCTAGAGATGGACAGTGGTGTTGGATGCATGACAATGTGAAAGAACTTATTAGTGCAACTGAATTGCATACTTTAAAAAGGCTAGAACAATAAGTTTTATGTTATATATATTTTACCATACACCAAAAATAGACAAACTGCATATTCTCATAGCAGTGATTTACTCTGAGCAAAATATCATTACTGCACTTCAATTAATGTCATGAGTTTCAATGATTTGGAGTTACATGCATTATTGGCTTTGTAGTTTTATCATTTTTTTAAAGATTTACTTTATTTATTCATGAGAGACACAGAGAGACAGGAGAGAGAGGCAGAAGGAGAAGCAGGCTCCTCGCAGGGAGCCCGATGTGGGACTCGATCCCAGATCCTGGGATCATGCCCTGAGCTCAAGGCAGACGCTCAACCGCTGAGCCACCCAGGCATCCCAGTTTTATCATTTGTTAATTTCAACTTAGCATAATTTTTCTTGGTCAAAATTAAGAGTTCCACAAGGAAATTTTCTCTGTTAAAAGAGATCTACAAAAGACCTGATTTTAAAAATCAATGATCTAGGATTCTGGGAAGCTGGTGGAGAAGGGAGCACCAGGAATCCGCTACCTCACCTAAACAATAATTACACTGACAAAATCTGTATGATCAAATTTGTAAACCTGTGGAGTCTGCTGAAGGCCTACAACTTCCAGGGGAAGGCTTGAAGTTAACTGCAGTGACTTTTGGGCAATTTCAGCTCTTAGCACAGTAGTAGCTATGTATCCCTCACTCCAACAACAGGCGCAAAGCTGTGTACATGTTCCTGAAGCAGGGTGCACATGCTTTAGAAAAGCAAGAGGCAAAAACAGACTCTGTCCACCAAATACTGGGTATCTGTGCTGATTGCCGCTTCTGACCAGAAAGGTACAAAGAGATAGCCTTGATGCTGCTGCTTTTCCCTTTGTTACTCCACTCCATCTAAGGTGAGATCCAGGAGAGTTAAAGAACCACTGCTGTTTTCTCCCCCCCTTATTGTTGGCTTTTCCCCATTTAAGTCACACATTAAAGATTAAGACATTCAAAATTGACTAATATATAAGGAAAACTTGAAAGTGACTACACATGCCCAAGGAAAGGCTCAGAAAAGACCTAAGAAGACAATTAAGTTTGCACCTCAGGCTTATCTTCAGCACACAGCCTAAAAATTAACAAAGCTAAACAAGCAAGCAAACAAAAACCACTAAAACAGCAAGCCATAGGGATGGGGTGGGAAATCAGATTTCCAAAGTCACCACCTTATTAGATTAAAATGTCCAGTGCTCAACAACAACAAAATTACAAGGCATCCAAAGAAACAAAGTATGACCTTCAAAAAAAAAACTTTAACAAGATTTGTCCCTGAGAAAGACTTAATGGCAGATATATTATACAACGACTTTAAGACAACAGTCCTGAAAATACTCAAAGATAGAGGATATGAAGAAAATTAAGAAAATGATGTGTGAACCAAATGGAAAGTTCAATAAAGAGATTTTTAAAATCCTAAAAAGAAACCAAAAAGGAATTCTGGAGCCGAAAGGCACAATAACTAAAATGAAAAATTCACTAGAGTGATTCAAAGGCACATGTAAGCAGGCAGAGGAATCAGTGATTCTGAAGATAAGACAACAGACATTATTGAGGCTGAGGTCCAGAAAGAAAAAAGACTGAAGAGAGGAACAAAGTATAAAGGATTGGGGATCCCTGGGTGGTGCAGCGGTTTATCGCCTGCCTTTGGCCCAGGGCGCGATCCTGGAGACCCGGGATCGAGTCCCACGTCGGGCTCCCGGTGCATGGAGCCTGCTTCTCCCTCTGCCTGTGTCTCTGCCTCTCTCTCTCTCTCTCTCTGTGTGACTATCATAAATAAATAAAAATTTTAAAAAAATAAATAAATAAAGGATTGTATGGGACACCAACAAAAGAACCAACATACGCAACATAGGAGTCCCCAGAAGACAGAAAGAGTTAGACCAACAGAAGAAATAATGATTGAAAACTTCCCAAATTTTATGAATGACATTAATATGAAAATACAAGACATTCAACAAACTCCAGAATGAACTCAAAGAGACTCACACCAGATGTAGTCAAATTTTCAAAAGCCACGCATAAAGACAAACCTTGAAAGCATCAAGAAAAAAGCAAACCATCACATACAATGGTTCCTCAATAACATAGGAGACCTCCTCTCAGAAATTTTGGATCAGGGGTTCCTAGGGGGCTCAAGTCAGTGAAGCATCTGCCTTTGGCTCAGGTCATGATCTTAGGTCTTGGGATCAAGTCCTGCATCAGGTTCTCTGCTCAGCAGGGAGTCTGCCTCTTCCTCTCATTCTCCCTCTGCTTGTGCTCTCTCCCCCTCAAATAAATAAAATATTAAATTAAAAAAAAAGAAATTTTGGATGACAGAAGACAGTGGGCCTATATAATCAAAGTGCAAAAAACAAACAAAAAACTGTGAAGCAACAATCGTATGTATACCTCATCCAACTGTGCTTTGCTTTGTTGTGCTTCCCAAATATTACATTTTTTTACTAAAGATTTGTGGCAACCCCGTGTTGAACAAGTTTAATGGTCCCATCTTTTCCAACAGTATTTGCACATTTTGTGTCTCTGTATCACATTTTGGTAATTATCACAGTATCTCAAACTTTTTCACTACTATTGCATTTGTTATGGTGACCAAGGAAGTAGTAAACAAACATTTCTTGCCTGGCTATCATATCATTAATACTCAGTACATAGAAACACCCACCCAGTTCCTTGTCCTTCCTCTGAAAGAGGCATATTCACATACTTTAAAAGTTGCTGCCTGAAAGTCTGGTTCAAATCAGCCTGAATCTGGCAGCTGACTGTCCCCACTTTCAGACACTGACAAATCTTGTCATACCTTGAGTTCTTGATAATCACTAAGAATAGAATAGACTGCTAAGACAATCACAAAGGTTTGAGAGACAACCAAGACCAAGAGCAGGACTGAAAAAAAAGCTCATCTATTACATGAAACCACACCTACAAAAACTGCAAAAATATGGCTCTTTTATCTAGGGCAAAGAAACCAGCAGTCATAGAAAATGAAACAGAAAAATATGTTCAAAATGAAAAAATAAGACAAAATCTCAGAAACAGATCTAAATGAAACGGAGATTGGTCAAACAGTGAGAATTTCAACAAGAGGGAGAAAGCATAAGATACTAAATAGAAGTTGCAGAGCAGCTTGACTACAATAAATGTACTACATTATTCAACAGAGAAGTTTAACATCAGACTAGATAAAGAAGTATCAGTAAACTTGAAGACAGAGCTGTGGATATCATCCAAATAGAGCAGCAAAAAAGTAAAAAGAATAAAACAAAAAGAAGGTAGCTTAGTGGGGTTATGCACAAAAAACAAACGAACATTTGAGTTTAGGGGTCCTAGAAGAAGGAGAGAGAAAGAGGCAGAAAATTTATTTGAAGAACTGAAAATTTACCTTTCTTTTCTCTGGAGAAAGAAAGAGGGATCCAGATCTAGTAAGCCTAAGTAAACCAAATTAGATGAACCCAAAAACCCATACCAAGACATTTTACAAAGTATCAGATGTTAAAGGACAGAATCTTCAAAGCAGCAAAAGAAAGAAAACTTGTTTCGTACTAGGGAACCCCATAAGACTATAAGCAGACTTCAGCAAAAACATTGTAGGCTAGAAGAAAGTGGTATGATATATATAAAATAATGAGAGTGAAAAAATACCAATTAACAATACTCATTCTGGCCAAGTTGTCTTTCAGAACTAAAAGAGAGCTTTTTTTAGACAAGTTAAAGGAATTCACCACCAGACTGGCCTTACAAGAAATGTTAAAGGGAATTCCTTTAAGATTTTTAAATCTTAAAAATAATAAAATAAATATCAAAAACATGAAATGTGCGATAGAAGAGTAAAAACAGAGCTTTACAATGCATTTGAAGTTATCAAATTAAAATATTCAAATTAACATATAGCCATAAATACAAAATATACAGAACATTCCACCTAGTTCCTTCTTTTTTTTTTTTAGGATTTTATTTATTTATTCATGAGAGACACAGAGAGAGAGAGAGAGAGAGAGAGAGAGAGAGAGAGAGAGAGAGGGGCAGGGACACAGGCAGAGGGAGAAGCAGGCTCCATGCAAGGAGCCCGACATGGGACTTGATCCCAAGTCTCCAGGATCACAGCCTGGGCTGAAGGCGGTGCTAAACCGCTGAGTCACCCAGGCTGCCCTCCACCTAGTTCTTTTCAAGCAGAAATGGAACATTCTCCAAGAGAGGTCATATGTTAAACATAAAACATGACTTAACTAATTTAAGACTGAGATCATATCAACCAACTTTTTCAAACACAATGCTTGAACCTAGAAATCACAAGCAGAACACTGGACAATTCACAAATACATGGGGATTAAACAATATACTACACTGAGCAACCAATGGGTCAAAGAAAAAAAATCAAAAGTGAAGTCCAAAAAACCTTGAGAGAAATGAAAATACAGCATAAAAAAACTCATGGGCTGCAGCAAAAACAGTCCTAAGAGGAAAGTTCATAGCAGTAAACACCTACCTTAATTAAGAAACAAGAATCTCAAATAAACAACCTGATTTTATACCTCAAGAAACTAGACAAAGTAGATGAATGAAGCCCAAAGTTAGAAGGAATGATATAACAAAGATCCAGGCTGCTGGCCAGAGAGGTGGAGGGGGAGGCAGAATGGAATGGTGACAAACAGACTCAAAAAAAAAAAAAAAAAAAAAAAAAAAAAGGTTGAAAGCTTGATTTTTGAAAAAATACATAAAAAATTATCTAGAATTACTAAGAGAGAATTCAAATAAAATCATAAATTAAAGGAGATGTTACAACTGACACTACAGAAATACCAAAGATAGTAACACTATAAAAAAATAATACACCAACATATTGGCCAACCCAGAAGAAAATTCCCCGGAACATACAACTCCCAAGACCAAATCATAGAGAACAGAAAATGCACATAGAGGTGTCTGGGTGGCTCAGTTAAGTGTCTGCCTTCAATTTGGGTTGTGATCTGAGGGTCCTGGTATCAAGCCCTAAGTCAAGGTCCAGGGAGTCTGCTTCTCCCTCTCCCTCTCCCCCTGCCTCTGCCTCGCACCCCTGCTCATGCTCACTCTCTTGCTCACTAGAGTTCTCTCTCTCTCAAATAAGTAAATAAAATCTTTAAAGAAAAAAAACAAAAAAAAAAGTAAATAGACCAATTAACAGAACATTTAGTTAGTAATCAAACTCTACCTACAAAGTAAGGTCTAAAACTCGACAGCTTCACTGGGGAATTCAACCAATAATTTTTAAGAAAATTAACACTGACCCTTCCCAAACTCTTTCAAATAACAGAAGAGGAACAAACGCTTACAAACTCATCTTACGAGGATAGGATTACCCTCATATCAAAACCAGACATGAAAACTGTAAGAAAATTACAAGCCAGTATCCCTGATGAGCACAGACGCAAAAATGCCCAACAAAATATTAGCAAACTGAGTTCAACGTTAAAAGGATCACACACCATGATCAAATGAAATTTATTTATTAAAAAATTTATTTATTCATGAGAGACACAAAGAGAGAGGCAGCGACATAGGCAGAGAGAGAAGCAGGCTCCCTGTAGGGAGTCCAATGTAGGACTCGATTCCAGGACCCCAGGATTATGCCCTGAGCCAAAGGCAGATGCTCGACAGCTGAGCCACCCAGGTGTCCCTGATCAAGTGGAATTTAGTCCAGGAATGCAAAGATGGTTCAACATTCACAACAAACAAGCTGATATATAACAAACTTAAGGATAATAATCATACGATCATCTCAATTGATGCTGAAAAAGCATTATGACAAAATTCAACATCCATTTATGGTAAAACCTCTCAATAGTAGGCACAGAGGGAGTATACTTTAACTTAATAAAGGCCATATATGACAAAGCAACAGTTAACATCACACTCAAAAAGCTGAAAACTTTTCTTCCAAGATCAAGGCGAGGATGCCCATTCTTGCCACTTTTGTTCAACATAGAAGTTGAAGTCAGTAGAAGTAGTAGTCAGTAGAAGTCAGAGCAATCAGGAAAGAAAAATAAAAGAAATCCAACTGGAAAAGTAAAACTGTCACTATTTGAAGATAACATGATATTCTATACAGAAAACCCGAAAGAATCTCCAAAAAAAAAAGTTAGAATAAACACATTCAGTAAAGTTATTAAAAGCAATACACAGAAGTCTGTTGTGTTTCTATATACTAATAACCATCAGAAAGAGAAATTCAGAAAACAATCCCATTTACAATTGCATCAAGAATAACAACATACCTAGGAATAAATTTAACCAAAGAAGTGAAAATCTGTACCCTGAAAACTGTAAGACATTGATGAAAGAAACTGAAGGCACAAATAAATGTAAAGATATCCATATTAATGGACTGGAATAAGTAATATCACTAAAATGTCTATACTACCCAAAGCAATCTACAAGTTCAATGTAATCCCCATCAAAATGCCAATGGAATTTTTCAAAAGACATAGAAAAGACAATTCTAACGTGTTTATAGAAGTACAAAGAATCCAAATAGCTCAAACTATTTTGACAAAGTAAAATGCCAGGGGATCCCTGGGTGGCTCAGCGGTTTAGCGCCTGCCTTTGGCCCAGGGCATGATCCTGGAGTCCTGGGATCAAGTCCCACATCAGGCTCCCTGCATGAAGCCTGCTTCTCCCTCTGCCTGTGTGTCTCTGCCTCTCTCTCTCTCTGTCTCTCTCATGAATGAATAAATAAAATCTTAAAAAAAAAAAAAAAAGCAATGCTAGAGGCATCACACTTCCTGATCTCACGCTATATTACAAAGCTATAGTCAAAATAACGTGATACTAAAAAATGTGTTTATATATATGTACATATATATAATATATACATATATACACATATATTATTGGCATAAAAACAGACACAAAGATCAACGGAACTGAATAAAGAATCCAGAAATAAATGCATTCATATAGAGTCAATTAATTTACAACAAAGGAGCCAAGAATACACAACAGGAAAAGAATGGTTTCTTCAACAAAAGTAGGAAAACTGGGTAGCCAATACAAAAGAATGAAACTGGACCACTATCTTACACTACATACAAAAATTAACTCAAAATGCACTAAAGACTTGAACATAAGACCAGAAACTATGAAACTCCTAAAAGAAAGTAATGGCAGTAAACTCTCTGTATCTGTCTTGGCACGGACTTTTTGGATTACATATCAAAAGAAAATACAACAAAAGCAGAAATCAACATGTGGGACTACATCAACTGAACAATTCCTCTACAGCAAAGGAAATCAGTAAAATAAAGGCTAACTATGGAATGGGAGAAAATATTTGCAAGTCATGTTATCTGCCAAGGAGTTAATATCCAAAAAATATAAAGAATTCACATAACTCAGTAGTAAAAGAAAAAAAATCTGATTAAAAAATGGACAGATGGGGGATCCCTGGGTGGCGCAGGGGTTTGGCGCCTGCCTTTGGCCCTGGGCGCGATCCTGGAGACCCGGGATCGAATCCCACATCGGGCTTCCGGTGCATGGAGCCTGCTTCTCCCTCTGCCTGTGTCTCTGCCTCTCTCTCTGTGAATATCATAAATAAATAAACATTAAAAAAAAAATGGACAGATGGGATGCCTGGGTGGCTCAGTTAAGTGTCTGCCTCTTGATTTTGGTCCAGGTTATGATTTCAGGGTGAAGAGATTGACGTGGCGTCCAGTTCCACACTGCTTAAGAGTCTCTCTTCTCCATCTCCTCCTGCCCCTCCCTACACTCCCCCCTCACACATGCACTATACATTCTCTCCCTCTCTAAAAAATAAGAGGGGGTGCGGTCGGGGCAGAGAATCTGAATAGGTATTTTTCCAAAGAAGATATACATCTGGCAAAGAGGTACATACAAAAGGTTTTCAACATCACTAATCATGACAAAAATGCAAATCAAAACCACAATGAGGTATATCTCCTCACACTTGTCAAAATGGATTATCATAAACACAAGAAATAAAGAGTTAGTGAGAATGTGGACACAAGCGAATCTTTTTGCATTGTTGATAGTAATATAAAGTGGTGTCACCAATATAGAAAACAGTATGAAGTTTCCTCAAAAAATTAAAAATAGAACTAACCATGTGAGACAGCAATTCCACTTCTGGGTACTTACCTGAATGAAACTAAAACACTAACTCAGTAAGATAATATGCATCCTCATGTTCACTGCAGAAGTATTGAGAACTTAACTGTCAGCAGATAAATGAACAAAGATGTAGTGGATATCATAAAACTGAAATATTCAGCCACATAAGCAAATCTTTCCATTTGTGACTACATGGATGGACCCTGAGGGCATTATGTTAAATGAATTAAGTCATATCAAGATAGACAAACATATGATCCCACTGATATGTGGAATCTTAAAAATCCCGAACTCATAGAAATAGAGTAGACTGATGGTTGCCAGGGGCAAGGATGAGGGGTTTGGGAAAATGGGTGAAGGTGGTCAAAGGGTACAAATTTCCATTTATAAAATTTTAAAAGCCTGGGGATGTACTGTACAGCATAATGACTATACTTAATAGTGTACTGATATCTGAAGGCTGATAAAATAGTAAATCTTAAAATTTCATATAAAAAAAAACTTGTAACTATGTGTGTATGGACATTAACCAGACTTAGTGTCATATCATTTTGCAATTTGTACAAATATCAAATCATTATATTGTACACCTGAAACTAAGATAATCTTATATGTCAACTATACCTCAATAAAAAACTAAAATAATAATTGGAGACTTCAATACCCCACTTACAATAATGTACAGAACAACTACAGAGAGTTAAGGAGAGTAGTGAAATAACACAATAAGCCAATTAGACCTAATAGATGTATACAGAACATTCTACACAACAGACAAATCTAACAGACAAATAAATTCTTCTCAAGTGCATGTGGGACATTTTCCAGGACTGGGTAGCAAAATAAATCTCTACGTATTTTAAAATATAGTTATCATACAAAGTATCTTCTCCAACCACAATGGTATAAGGATAGATTATCAATAACAGAAGGGAAACTGAAAAATTCACAAAATTGTGGAAGTTAACATACTTTTAAACAATCAAAAGACTCAAGATGAAACCACAAGGGAAATGAGAAAATACTTGAAGACAAAAATGAAAATACAAAATATCAGAATTTAAGAGACATGGGAAAAGATGCTGGGGGACGGAACAGATGGTGATAGGGGAGCAGTGGCATTTGTAACGCAAACACTTAAAGAACAAAATCCCAAATCAACAACCTAATATTACAACTGAAAAAAAAATGAACTAAACCAAAGATAACAGAAAGAAAAAGATAATAAAAGTTAGAGCAGAGAGAAATGAAAGATAACAGAAAAACAGAGAAAATGAATGAAACCAAAGGTTGGCTCTTTGAAAGGATCAGTAAAACTGACAAAACTTAACCTAGATGGGACTAAAAAAGAGTGATAATGGGCACCTCACTGGCTCAGGTGGTAGAGCATGGGACTCTTGATCTTGGGGTCATGAGTTCGAGCCCCATGCTGGGTGTAGAGTTTACTTAAAAAGAAAACAAAACAAAAATAGACTCAAATTACTAAAATCAGAAATGAAAATAGAGACATCACCAATTCTACAAAAATAAAAAGGATTATGGGAGTATTATGAATAACTATATGCCAATACATTGGATAACCTACATGAAATGGCTAAATTCCTAGAAACACAAACCCTACCAAGATTAAATCATGAGATAAGAAATATGAATACTTATAATTAGTCTGACTGAATCCATAATCAAAAAATCTCCAAAAAAGAAAAGTTCTAGACCTGATAACTACATGAGTTAATTGTATTATACATTTAAATAAACACTAACCAATCCTTTCCAAACTTCTTCAAAAAGTTGGGGAAGGAACAATTTGTAACTCATTTATTAGGCCAGCACAACCTTGATACCAAAGTCAGACAAAGACATTCCAAGAAAACTACAGACCAAAATTACTTATGAACATTAATGTAAAAACCCTTAACAGAAGCAGTAAATCAAAAGCAGCAGCATATAAAAGAGATTACACATCATGACCAAACGAGATTTATTTCTGTAATGCAAAGATGGTTCCACATAGGAAAATTGATCAATGTAATATACATTAACAGAAAGAAGGGGAGAAAAAAGACACAGTTATCTCAATTAATGGATAAAAAGCATTTGACAAAATTTAACACATTTCAATGATAATATACTCAAAAACTAGGAACAGAAGGAAATTATCTTAAAATAATAAAAGCCATATAGCAAAAAAGATAAGGATGTCCACTTTCACCACTAAAACATGGTTCTGGAAATCCTAGATAGAGCAATTAGGCAAGAAACAGAAATAAAAGACATCCAAATTGGAAAGGAAGTAAAATTATCTCTGTTTACAGATAATATCTTATATGTTCAAAAGCCTAAAGATTCCATACACACACAAAAAAATGCTACAATAAATGAATTCAGCTAAGTATCAGGATATAAAGTCACCACGCAAAACTCAGATGCATTTCTATAAACCAACAATGAACAATCTGAAAGGCAAATTACAAAAACAATTCCATTTACAACAGCATCAAAAACCTTACTTAGGAATTAACCTTAAAAAGGAATTTACCAGCTGCCTTTGGCTCAGGTCACGATCTCAGAATCCTGGGATCAAGTCCCACATCAGGCTCCCTGCTCAGCAGGGAGTCTGCTTCTCCCTGTCCCCCTCCCCTCTACTGGCGCTCTTTCTCTCTCAAAATAAATAAAATCTTTAATAAAAAAGAGAATTTACCTTAGGAAGGTAAAATATTTGTACAATGAAAATCACAAAACAGGGCAGCCCCGGTGGCCCAGCAGTTTGGCGCTGCCTTCAGCCGGGGGTGTGATCCTGGAGACCCAGGATCAAGTCCCACAACAGGCTCCCTGCATGGAGCCTGCTTCTCCCTCTGCCCGTATCTCTGCCTCTCTCTGTGTGTCTGTCATGAATAAATAAAATCTTAAAAAAAAAAAAAATCACAAAACATCACTGAAAAAATCGTTTCACATAAATAAAAACACATCTTAGTTTAATGAATTAGAAGACAATATAAATAGGTAATAAAATATCAGTATTACCCACAAGCAATCTATAGACTCAATGCAATCCCTACCAAATTCCCAATGAGAATTTTTGCAGAAAAGAAAAACCCATCATAAAATTCAGATGGAATTTCAAGGGATCCCAAATAGCCAAAATAATCTTGATTAAGAACAAAACTGGAGGACTCGTACTTCCTGACTTCAAAACTGAGAGCTAATCAAAACAGTGTAGTAGTATTAGCATAAAGACAGATGAATGAATGGGTTAGAAATAAAAGAACCTACAAATAAACCCTCACATATATGATCACATGATTTTTTAAAAAAGATTTTATTTATTCATGAGAGACACAGAGAGAGAGGCAGAGAGGGAAGCAGGCTCCATACAGGAAGCCCGATGTGGGACTCGATCCTGGGACTCAGGGATCACACCCTGAGCCAAAGGCAGACACACTCAACCACTGAGTCACCCAGGTGCCCCAGATCACATGATTTTTGACAAGCTTACTAATACCATTCCAATGGTGCTGGAAAAACTGAATATCTATATGCAAAAGTATGAATTTGGACCCTTCCCTAATACCACATTGGATCAAACATCTAAATGTAAAACCTAAAACAAACTCTTAGAACAAAATATTGGACAGAAGTTTCATAACATGGGCTTTGGGTAATGATTTCTTGGATATAAGCAGCAAAGGCAGATGTAACAAAAGAAAGAATAGACAAATTGGACTTCATGAACGTTTTAAAAATTTTACAACATGTCACTATCAAGAGAGTAAAAAAAGCAATTCACAGAATGAGAAAATCTCCTATTTGCTAATCATGTATCTGATATGGTTTTAATTTCCAAATATATCAAGTACTTCTAAAGCAACAAAAACCAACCTGTTTGAAAGTGGGCAAAAGACTTGAACAGACATTCCCCCAAAGAGGATATAAGAATGACAATGTAGGACCTGACAGTTGGCTTTTCTTATCCTGAAGCAACTACCTGACAAACTCTGATTGCAGAGGCATCTGCTATTGCCAATAAATAGCGCCAGCCACAGGTCTCAAAAGCCAGGTTGCCTTCCCACACTGAAAATTCCTTTAGAGATCTTGGTTAATTTCAATAACTGACCATTTGGGCCACTTGTTTTTTTCTCTTCCTGTGCTTATAGTCCTACTCTTATGTTTAAGTTCACCAATAAAGTCTGAGCCCTTGAAACTCTAGGCCCCCCACCCTCAACGCCAGTAAAAGCAGAACCGCATCCCTATTATCTTGTTCTGTCTGCACCAATAACCTGGTTGTGTGGCCCCCATGGCATGTCTTGTACACTCCAGTATCATTAATAATAAACTATTTTTTTTCTTCAAAGTTTTCTAAAGGTTCTTACGGAAGGGTATCTTGCAATCCTAAGAAGCACAAGGTTCAGTCCAATCACTACAGGTTTGGAAAGGAGAAAGGTCTCTGGGAAGCTCACTGGCTCCAGGCATTTCTAATCAATAGCATTACTACAGAGAGGCTGTGACCGGTACGAAACGATAGCGAATAAACACAGATGTTCAGTATCACTAATCATTAGAGAATGGACCTCACACCTATTAGAATAACTACTATCAAAAAAGAAAACCAGGAAAAAAACAATATTGGGGAGAATGTCGAAAACATGGAACCCCCACGCACTGTTGGTGGGAATGTAAAATGGTACACCCACTGTGGCCCGCTTGTCCCTCTGCCTCTGCCTGCCGCTCCCCCCCCCCCCCAGCTCATGCTCTTTCTCTATCAAATAAAATAATAAAAAAAAATAACCAAAATCCTGAACATGTAGTATCTCCCACAATCTGGATCTGTCTTCCCTTCCCGACTGGATGTTTGAGAAGGCATATTGCATGAGTGGTCTACACACCTCACTGGGCTAACACTGACAATCTTGTGGCCAGGAGTCTAGCTGCTTCACAAACTTTCAAATATGCATAAAACTGTGTGTGTGTGCGCGCGTGTGTGTGTGTGTGTGCGCGCGCGCATGCGTGCGGGGGGTGGGGTGTTAAAAAGCACAGGACTCATCAGGTGGGGTGGGCCCAGGATTTCTATTTCTACGTAACTGCCAGGTAACAGTAACGCTTCCAACTGGGGAGCACCCCAGCGCAGCAAGGGGCCTCAGCTCATTGGCACCCCGCTCGCACCTCGCACCGCCAAAGAACACAGGTGTCCCGGGTCACGGGCTCTCCTCTCCCTTTGCCCAGTTCCGGCTACCTTCACTGTCCCCATCCCACCCTGCACCTGAGCACTTCCGGCCGCACTCGTCCTCCTCCCCGCTTTCTGTGGCCCTCTCTGAGTTGGCTCAGGAGGAGGTCTCTACACCTATCAAATCAGGGTCCACTGAGAAAACGAAGATCAGTTTCCTTCCAACCGTTTGCAAGTTAGAGAAAGCAGGTGCATCCTGACACTCACGGACCCTCCAGGAAGGGGGCTGGGCTTCCAAGTTAGGTTCCCAGGTTCCAAACCCTCTGCGACCTGATCTCCCCAGACTGCGCGCAGGCAACCGGCCTCCCCTAAGCCGGACTTCTTACTCCTAACAGGTCACACGGTACCTTCCTCAGGTGTGTTAGGCGGTAAGAGGTGATGCCCGAAGGGCCGCGGCATCTCCTGGGGTGGGGCCTACACACACACACCCGCGGGCGGCCCCCTCCACACACACGCCCGCACCGCCCCCGCCGCGGTCCTGCAGTCTCCCATCCTGTTTTCTCAGTTATTCCTCCGCGCCTCCGCCCGCCAGGGCCTGGGAAGAACCGGCCAAGGCTCCGCTTTCCTTTGCCAGCTCGACCCTCGGCTACGGCGGCGCCGGGGAGACGGCGACGGGTGCGCCGCCCGCAGACCTTCGCCCGCCCCCAGTGCCCGCGGGCACGTACTGCACAAGCCCAGCGTCTTCCCCCGCCGCCCGCGGCTCCTCGCACGCCCGCCGCAGGGCCGCGATCTCGGCCTCCAGGGCGCAGACCTCCGCCCTCTGGGCGTCCATGGAGCGGCACTAAGTAGCTGCGGCCAGAGAGACGCGGGCGTACCCAGCGCTTCAAGCCTCGCGCGCCGCCGGCTCGAACCATCCCGAAGCTCGGCGGGGGGGGCGGGGGCGGGGCGGCGGGAGCCCCAGGCGTGCCAGGTTCGCGCGCGCAGAATCTCGGGCTTGCCGCCCTCGCTGCCCTCCTCGCCTCAGCCGGCCCCAGCCGTCCCTGCCCCCGCACATAAAGGGCTGGCTCCCACACGAAGCCCGAGGGCGCGACAGCCTCCCCCTCTCCGAGTGGACTGTGGAGCCGCCCGGGCGAGTCGCAAGGGCGAGCGGAGCTTCCGGGACCACGTGACCCGGAGCCTCGAGCTTTTCCGTCCGCTCCTTCACTTTCGCCATGCTGGTCCAGGAATCAAAGAATCCGAGGCGATGGTTGAATAGTAGGAATTAGGGATTTTCGGTTTGGAGTCCTGAGGACATTGAGGGCAGGATGATGGCGGCCTCACGGCACTCCAGAGGGCCGCAAACGAAGAGTACGCGGGAACTGAGTACGGTAGCGGAACCCTGGGAAGCTGGATTGGAAATCCGGGAGGAAGGAAGACAGACGGCGCCTATTGGGCCACGTGACTAGAAGTTAGGGACCTGAGCACCGTGGGGCGCGGACCGCGCGGTGGTGAAGTGGACTTGGGGTGCGGGAGGGGGCGGGGTCGTCTCTGGGTCTTTGGGAGGGAAGGGCGGGGGGAGGCCCCTGGAAAGCTGGGGGCGGTAGCTCACGCCCCGAGCTCTAGCGCGGCTCTGGGCGCTGTTCGGAGTCGCGCGTGGTGCGGTGGGGGTCTGGCAGTCGTCGGGGAGGGCAGGGTCCGTGCCCTCTAACCCCAGAAGGGCTTTCCAGCACCCTTCCCGGTGCAGCCTGCCGGGCTCTGAGATCAGAGTGGGTGGTCACGGTGTGCTTGAGCGCGGATTCACCCTACCTGAGCCGCCGCCGCGCGAGCTGTGGAAAAACGGCCTGTCCTCGCCTCGCTCGGCAGACGCCCGCGGTGTGGCCGCGCGGGACCTGCTTCCCCCGTGTGCCCGTCACGGACGGAGGAGCACCGGTCGGTGCCCAGGCCACGTCTCGTCTCCACCGGTTGCGCTCCAAGTGGGCGAACGAATGAAGGGAAAACACTAACAGCTGCACACATCAGTGGCGGGGAAGTGTGTCCGCGTCTGCGCGGGTGTACGACTGCGGTTACGAAGTGCGTTCCCAGGACACGGACTCAGGGCCTGAGCAGAGTGTCCCCGGATAAAATTCGGAGGGAGACCCAGGTCCTGGCGACCCATGTGATCTGGAGGTGCGGGGAAAGGAGCAGGGGTTTGCTGCGGAAGTGACAAGAAGTAGGAGACCGTTCCGAGTGGGTGGAGACGTGTTTTCCCGGCAGGATATGAAGGCAGACGACGCGGTAAAGCGCCTGTTCGTGGGCGGCCTCGGCCGGGACGTGACCTCCGCGGACCTTCGGGACCGGTTCAGCAGATTCGGGGACGTTTCCGAGGTGGAGATGATCACTCGGAGAGATGACCAAGGTAACTCGTCCTCGTGGGTCCTTAAGGCCTGTTCAATCCCTCTGATGTGTCATAGAGTAGGGAAGCCCTAGGGCGGAGTGGTGTGTGTACAGCCCCTGCTGCGAAGGTGTGATATAAAATGTGGAACTGGCCCAGGTTTACATTTCTGAAGTCAAAAGGCATTCTAAATTGCAAAACATCTGCTTTCTGAAACATGCAGCTTTCCATTTACAAAGCTAAAATTCTAATATTTACCAGGTGTCCTGTTAGACTGTAACATACAATTGAAACTTTAACTGCTTAACCCTTCTTTTTCTTTTGAAATATTTTGATATGTGCATACAAAAATGCAATCTTTGTATCCAATGAAAAACAAGATTTTTCTTTGAAAAAAGTGAGATTCCAAAGATCATCGTTCTAAGTTAAAAACTTAATCATTTTTACATTGTTCTGCGGGTAAAAGTTTAATCCTTTTTTTTTTTTTTTTAAGGAAACCCACAGAAAGTCTTTGCATATATCAACATCAGAGTGGCAGAAGAAAACCTGAACAAATGTAAGTAAGATTGTTCTATTCTTTCTATTTGCCAGTTGATGTCACTGTATAACTTAGAATAACTTTGGTACTAAATCTAAACCTTAACCACCACTTGAGAAACATCCAGAGGAATAGCCATGGTCAAGAGAATCCCAACATCCTACAACTCAGCAGATTTAGGTCCATCCCATTTGGCGGCAGCAGATATATGGCAGATCATTGCTCAAACATGGTATTCTCAGATATTTTAGACAAGAGAACACATGTTCATAGAAACTGTTAAACATTGAATATTATGCCAATCTCTTCCTTTCCTGGTGTGTTCATTTCTCAGGCAGCATATTCTTGTCATTAATCATCCTTAGGGGGGCTTTACAGCATGCCCTTGTAAGACCATATTCTTAAAATTATGAAATCTCTATCAGTAATGTGTGCGACTTATTAGAGGCTGCAAAGTCAAGACACTGAAAAGAAAACATGCTAATGGAGAAAGAGAGCCATCAGCCTTCTGTGTTCTCATTTGCCAAAAAAAAAAAAAAAAATTTTTGATGTATCCTCTTACTTAGTGAGAAGTAAGTGGTGGTTAAGAACAGCTCTGCTATGTGACTTGTGACAAATTGTTTAACCTAGAAGCCCCAGTTTACTTATCTGAAATGTGACAGAGATACTGCTGATGTCATCACCATAAAGTTTAAATTGAGTAAAACATTTGTGCTTAGTGTAGTACCGAAAACATAGAAACTTCTGTTTGTGGTTATTATTAATGAAGTTGATGGTAGGTAATAAGAATCAGCTTTTGGGGCGTAGCAGTTGAAACCCAGTTTAGTCGTCTGCAGCTAATTTATTTGCAAGTTACATAGCAATAATTAGCGTGAGACAATGAAGTTCTACAGGATTTCAGTGTTTTCTGATTCACTCTCTAAAATTAATTCATGTTTTATAGTTTTAGTAGGAGTGATAACGATGAAATGTCAAATAAATGTCATTCACCTGAGGTTCCTAGCATATCTTTGTGGAAGAATGATAAATTTCGCTCTATGTTTTACATGTTTGCTTTATTCAGTTCTTCCAGGAACACTGGTTGATAGAGAACTTAAGGACTCCTTGGTGGGTCACAGAGCTGACACCAGGATCTAGGCCTTTTCTTCCTTGGTCCTGTTTGCTGTATCTCTTCTGTGCCTCTTTGTGATAAACAAGTGTGCTTTTTTGGTACTAGCTAATTAGAAAAGGCACATCCTGCCATATATTTCTGCATCACTGTGTATTTGGGTAATAATTCTGTGCTTTATAGGTATGTCTATTTTAAATAAAACAAAATGGAAAGGTGGAACACTACAAATTCAACTGGCAAAAGAAAGTTTTTTGCACAGGTAAGATATGTTCTGCATGAATTTAAACCCTATTTCATTATATTGTAAGTGGTTTTATACATTTACATAATTGATTTGAAACTATCAAGTAGTGTGTTACTGCAATCTTAACATTCAAACATTACAAGTAGAGCTAAAATCCCTTTTTTTTTTTTTTAAGATTTGATTTATTTATTCATGAGAGACAGAGAGGCACAGACACAGGCAGAGGGAGAAGCAGGCTCCATGCAGGGAGCCCGACATGGGACTCGATCCCAGGTCTCCAGGATCACACCCTGGGCTGAAGGCGGTGCTAAACCACTGAGCCACCCAGGCTGCCCTAAAATCCCTTTCAACTGTGACTCCCTACAACCCCAGATGCACAAAAAAATGCAGTATGTTTACATATGTTGTTTTTTGGGGTTTTTTTTTAAGATTTTATTTATTCATTTGACACAGAATACACAGGTAAGGGTAGCAGAAGGCAGAGAGAGAGGAGCAGACTCCCCACTGAGCAGGGAGTCCAACTCGGGACTCAATCCCAGGGCCTTGAGATCACGACCTGAGCCAAAGTCAGATGCTTAACTCACTGAGCCACCCAGGAGCCCCAACATATGTTTCAACTTAGGGTATATTTATATTTACCTACTTTATCTTTGTAAACACAACCTTCTGTGAGGCTGTAGATGATCCCCCTTTTTTGTAATGATTTAGCACTGTTTTAGAAAATAGACTATACCACAGGGTTGTCCCCCTCTGATGATGGACATTTAGACTTTTCCACTTCTCATAATAGATGAACCTTGAGGATGGTCTTACATAGTGCAAGGGGGTTTTGGGTTTATGTCCACAGAGGAGTTGCTATATCATAGGCTTATGTACATTTAGAATTTTAGTAGACGCTACCAAATCACTTCTGTTGATTTTGGCTGTTTATGATACAATCATACAAAGACACAAAGATAATAGGAAGTCCCTGTATGAGAGGCATAAGGTTAATTTTGCAAGTGACTTAAAAATAAGGTATTGTAGGGATCCCTGGGTGGCGCAGCAGTTTGGCGCCTGCCTTTGGCCCAGGGCGCGATCCTGAAGACCCGGGATCGAATCCCACATCGGGCTCCCGGTGCAGGGAGCCTGCTTCTCCCTCTGCCTATGTCTCTGCCCCTCTCTCTCTCTCTCTCTCTGAGACTATCATAAAAAAAAATAATAATAAGGTATTGTAATAACCATTAGAGCATATTAAGATCCTGAGAGATACTATTCTCAAGGAGAGAGATTCTGTGGGTTTGGGAACTTTTTCCAAATAGGAACCAGTTTAGGGATGTATAGCTGGCGTAACCAGAATAGTTGATTAAGTTGTTCTAGGACCAGGAAATGGGAAGTAGACTACGGAAGGCATAGTTTGAAGGACGGTGAGAATCTGACATGGCTTTTCAGCTCAGGGCCTCTGTGAACAAGGTAGTGATGGGACTTTATCCATTAGCAATTCAGTGCCTACTCTGCAGGAGGTAGAGCCCTAGTTCTGAGCAGGGTGAGCATGTAGTGCTGCTGCTTGGGAATATCTGGGCATGCATGCTTAAAAAGCATGACTCTGGGATCCCTGGGTGGCGCAGCGGTTTGGCGCCTGCCTTTGGCCCGGGGTGCGATCCTGGAGACCCGAGATCGAATCCCATGTCGGGCTCCCTGCATGGAGCCTGCTTCTCCCTCTGCCTGTGTCTCTGCCTCTCTGTCTCTCTCTGTGTGACTATCATGAATAAATAAATAAAATCTTTAAAAAAAAAAAAAAAAAAAGCATGACTCTGTCATTCTGGAAGGTGGAACATAAAGGAGACAGACCAGAGGCAAAGAAGCCCATGAGGATGATCAGTGTAGCTGCCCAGGCCTGAATAAGTTGGGGGAGTTTGAATTGGAAGCTTGAGATGGCATTCTACATTCTTTCCATTTAGAAGGTGGAAATAATCAGGACTTGGCAGATTGGGTTCTGAAAGGCAACTCTTTCTCATAAAGAGTGGAGCGATTGAGGATGGAAGGGGAAAATTGAGAGGTCCTGAATAATCACTATGAAGTCAAACAGCTTTACAGGATTTTAAAAAAAAAAGAAAAAAAAAAAAAAAAACCCGTTGTTGAGAGCATGGTTAGCTTTCAACTCTTTTATTTATTTATATTTATTCAGATTGGCCCAAGAAAGAGAAGAAGCAAAAGCAAAGAAAGAGAAATCAACAATAGACAATACCAGCTTTTTGGAAAAGATGAAAGTGGTGGATTTCCATATGAAAGCTGTGCCAGGAACAGAAGTGCCAGGGCACAAAGTGAGTCTCTACTGGCAGCCTGAGTAGCCCAGGAACCAAGTCCTCAGTCTGTGTGACCATGGGTGCTGTGTCTAGAGCAGTTGCTTTTTCCCTTGCTTTGAAGCACAACCCAGGCAGTGCTCTATGGTTTTCAGAGTGTGTTTACAAGTCTCCAGTAAGCACAGTTCTCCCTCATCTTACAGGAAGAAATCAAAATCTAAGTGAAGGTGGGTCTCCCAAGGGACATATGTGGTGAGGCTACAACTTTTAATGATTGGTGTTTTTGTTGCGTTCTACATGATTTATATGAGACTCATAGCTGCCCCACTTGTCCTTGTTTTTCTTTACTCATACACTCTTTTTGAAAACTCATGTTTCATCATCAAAGACAAAACCCAACAGTAATCATGACTTACTGTAAGTTTGATTTTTAAAGTTATGTTTATGCAATGCAGTTATTTTTTTCCATTTCTGACATACATAGTAAATGTATTCTTTTTTTTTTCTTTTAGAATTGGGTTGTGAGTAAATTTGGAAGAGTCTTACCTGTCCTTCATCTAAAGAATCAACATAAGCGTAAAATATCCTTTCGGTTGGCCTTTCAAAGTAACTATTATTTACCACAGCAGCGGATACTTACAGAAGTTCACTTCATCCCATTAGAATTTCACTGCCTCTGTCAGTAAATTTTAGATGCTTAAATTTTTATGTTCTACATCTCTAGGCAAGATAAGACCTACCTGCTTACCAGTGTGAAATAATGAGAGGCAAGTGAGAGTGTAAAGAGGTTTTATACTAGTGAGTGACATAAGTGACATTTGTCAAAGCACTTGAACCTGTTAACTCGTTTGACATGATTCAGGGCCATTCCGTCGGTACTACAGAAGGGTGAGGCAGCTCGGCTGTAGTGAAAGAAGGCATTGGAGGAGGTATGGTTTGCATAGCAGAATGTGATAGGAAGAAGACCAGGCAGAGGGAAGGTGGTAGGTAGGAACATGTAGATAGATGGGCAGGAGAATGGTGAGTTGAAGTCATGTGTACCCTGGATGCGCAAATGAGGATACCTGTTCCCTTGAGGAAATGAAGTCAGATTGTCCAGGACCTTGAATTCCTAGCATCACAGACTTGTGGATAGAGCTGTAACCTTGTGTGCCAGTCAGGGAAGCAAAAGCAGCTCCAGATATTCCAGAGGGGATGTGGTATATACAACTGGGATAAACAGGTGCTGAAGGAGCAAGCAGCTGATGGTCAGGGTGTCCACTGCAGCAGACCACTACCACCCAGAGAACCAGAGGTATGTCCTCATTACTCACAGCTGCTGTGCTACCTGGGGCCCCTGGAGGCCTGGCCACACCTGTTCCTGCTCCCCTGCCAGGGCCCCTAATGTCAAGGAAAGCTGACATCTTCTCAGCCTTCCCTGTGTAGCAGCCACCAACAGCAAGAGGAGGACATTCAAGGAGAGTGTGAAGTTGGGCAACAAGAGACACCGCCTGGCACATCTCACATATTTGGTGTGCCTTCAGTAGTTACCAAAGGCTAATTTAGTTGTCATTAGGAGTGATCTCCCAAAGCACCATATGCTTGCCTATTCATGTTTTAGAAAATCAGCAAATGCTAGCTGTCCTCACAACACTTTGACGTTAACTAGAATTTTTCTGGACAATGTTAGCAACAAAACAGGCCTGGAAGAGAATTACTAGCTTTCTAATAAATATCTACAAAATGGGGCTCAGCAGTTTAGCGCCGCCTTCAGCCCAGGGCTGGATCCTGGAGACCCGGGATCAAGTCCCACGTCAGGCTCCCTGCATGGAGCCTGCTTTTCCCTTTGCCTGTGGCTCTGGAGACCCGGGATCAAGTCCCACGTCAGGCTCCCTGCATGGAGCCTGCTTCTCCCTCTGCCTGTGTCTCTGCCTCTCTTTCTGTGTCTCTCATGAATAAATAAATAAAATCTTAAAAAAAAAAAAAAAACCTACAAAATGCGGAGAGTGACCAGAATATGGAATGGATGTTACTGAGCTGGGAGAATCAGAGCTAGAATGAGCCAGTACTGAGGAGGCAGGAATGGCCAAGCACAGTTGGAGTGAAGGATGTGCAACACCCAGCTGTGCCCTGCTCATGCCCCTTGCTCTGCTTTATGGTATCAGTACAGGTTCACAGAGAACTGCTTGTGGCCCCTGTGCCTGGAATATAACCTGAACAGGTTTCCTTTTCCTGCGGGTGAACCATGATGTTGCTCGGTTTCAACTCTGGACATGCCAGTTTCACAGACCTGAGGTCACCCAGGGAAGTGCCCATATTGCTTGAGAAAGGGTGGGCAGGCCAAGTAAGGGAGCTGCTCAAGATCAGACTCCTCCTTGTACTTCACCACAGTGATGGGTTTTCCTAAAATCTGGTGCTTCTGTTTTATTCCTTGACTTGTGGTAACATCATGAAGTATGACCCATCGAAATACTGCCACAACCTAAAGAAGATTGCAGAGGATGTCACACATGCCACCCCTGTCTCCAGCCTCACCTGGGAACTGGAAGGCGGGGATAACCCTATGAATAAGAAGCAACGAGGGGAGTTCTGTGCTGTTCACAGCCCCCCCCAGAAGAGAGTCAAAGTGCAGAATGAGGCACCTGCTGCATCTCCAGCTGTGAGAGCCAGACCCCACACGGTCCGGAGGAGTCCACATCCCACACAGCAAGAGGCAGCACAGGAAGTGCCCTGTAAACCTATCACTACTCAGTCACCCCATCCCCCTGCTTCTCACTGCCAGAAACTTAAAAACGTATTTGTTCAGACCTCTGGCATGGGAGCTGCCAGGAGCAGAGATCATATGTCTGATGACGATACTGATTCTGAAGAGGAGATAAGACTAGTGATTGCTCGGGAGGAAAGCCTGGGGAAAACCACATGGTCCTCAGTGGGTGACTCTGCAGATGAGCCATTTGAAGTCGTACGAGGGGACTTCAAGTCAGGTGTCCAAAAGCTGCCTTCTGTAACAGCGTTAGGCATCAGTGGCGTCTCCTGCCAGGATGGGGAAGGTAATGTCCTAGGAAATGAAATCAACTATGATTCAGGAGATACAGATGAGATTGTCACAGCAAAGAAAAAGGCTGGTAAGATCAAAAACACAGAGTTTTCACAGATGGAAAGGTCTGCATGCAAGAAAACATTTTTGAAAAATAGAAGAAACTGTGAGCTTTCGGATCATTGTGTTAAAGCACAAAAAAGGAAGACTAACCCAGAGCAAGCCATTGGTGCCAGGGTTATACCCCACTGTAGCAGCAGGGAAGATGCAGGTTCTGAGTCAGAATTCTCTGAGTCTTCGGGAGATGAGGAGTATGACGCCATGATGAAAAACTGCCTCCGTGTGCAGCTCACGTTAGCTGATCTGGAACAGCTGGCTTGTGGTGACCTTCAGTCTCCAGAAGATCCTGAGAGCAGTGGCCAGGAAACCACCACCAAGGCTGACAGGACTCCAGGTGGCCTGCACAGAGCCCGGCCGTGTATCCGTCCCGAGGAGATTGTGGCTGCCCTTTTAGAAGGAGAAGAGAATACTTGTGAAAAACAGAAATCAAAGGAAAACAACTTAAAGCCAAAATTCCAGGCTTTCAAGGGGGTGGGCTGTCTCTATGGAAAAGAATCAGTAAGAAAACCCTTAAAAGAGAATGTTGCCTCTGACAATGTAAATACAGATCAGAATTCCTTGAAACTTGGTCCCGGCAGCATGTCTGTGGAGAAGGGGTGTCCACCTGCCTATGGCTCATCAAGCAAAATAACTCTTCTCCAACATGCAAGGAAGACAAATGACCCAAACCAAACTCAGCCTCGAAAGAGACAGTCTGCTTTCAAGAGCCAGGATCACAAGATGGTGTCCCCTAGCAGTTTGGAAGTGGAACGTAGAAATCCTATTTCTAGTCTGTTGCCATTAAAAGATGAGAGATCCTTAAGTATTGGTACAAAGATCCCCACGGTAGGCTTTGATGAAGACTGCTGCCACAGGACCAGGGAGGCTGGAGAGGGCTCCGGACAGAGTGGCCAGCCAGCGACTGGGAAAGCACCAGGGGACTCTTCCAAAAGAGACGCTCAGGAAAGCAATGCCAGCTTCCCTCTTGGTGTGAACAGTTGGTCCAGTGTTGATGCTAAGGAGAAGCATGCTGAAGACAATCAGAAGCGTTTGGCAGCCTTGGACGCAAGGCAGAAAGCTAAGGAAGTGCGGAAGAAGCTGGTTCATAATGCGCTGGCGGACTTGGTGAGTGCGCTCCTGGTCTGGGCACCACAAGTCCACCCTTCCTTCCTGTGGAGGCATCCCAGCACCCACCCTTCTCATGCTGTGTTCCTTGAGTCAGAAGCTTTTGTCACCTTGTATCTTTATACCAGAGAAATCAAGATTGAATTCTGTTCACTGAAAACATTTTAAGGTTTTATTTGTGATTTCTTTTCCTTTGGAAGCTATAACTGGTGTAATTCTGTGACGTGTCCTAATGTGTCAGAATTCACATATATATTCTGCTAAGATTCTCTATGCTGACTTTACCCATTCTTTCAACAACCATGTCTGTGAAGTCCCGGCCATCATAGCAGTGCTAGGCCTGTGGAATGAGGATTGAGGTCCCTGCCTCTGGCAGCCATTGGCTCATGGTGTTGTGGGCACAGAGCCGCAGTTCAGGCCCATGGGAGCCAGAGAGAAGAGTGCCCATGCACCCCAGCAAGTCAGCTGGGAGGAGTGGTAGGGGGCTCCCTCAGCCTGAACAGAGTCTAAGGTAGAGGGATCTATGGGAACTGGCTGATGGAGGCAGAAGGGTGGGAAAGGAAAGGAAAGGAAAGACATTCGGGGGAAGACGGGGGCAGTTTGTACAAAGGAGAGTTTGCAGTCAGTGTAACTGAGATGTACGGGGACGAGGATGCTGGAGTGAAGAGCAGGGCAAGTGGTGGGAAGGCTCTGGATGTGGGACTTTGTTCTGTGGCTGTGGAAAGAAGGGAGTGAAGATTCGTATGTATATATTGAAACAGAAATCCACACACTACAGCTCATAGGCATCCAGCCCAGGGCCCGTTGTGGTATAGCCTCCAAGCCAAGAATGCTTTCTATGTTTATAAAGCATTTTAAAGAAGAAAATATAAGACCAGGATTATATGTAGCCTACAAAACCCAAAATATTTTCTCTCTGGTCCCTCACAGAAAACAGTAGCCAGCCTCGACCTGGGAAAAATGGTTCAGGCCCTAACAACAGGGGAGGTCATGAGCCAGAACCAAGGCAGTGACAGTGGGAATAGACTTAAAAGGTACCAGGAAGGTCCACACTTGGAACTAACTTGAGGACCAACTGGGCAAGAAGTCTTAATTTTCCATCTTAGGAAACAAGTGGGTGGTGGCATTCACACTAAGGAATGAGACAGGGCCTTGGCCAGGAAAGGAGACAAGGGGCTGTCTTATGGTTTGATACCTTTGTCCACTCCTCTAGGATGGTCATCCAGAGAATAAGCCAACACACATCATTTTTGACTCTGACAGTGACACAGAGGAGCAAAGCCATCTGGGTGAGGAGCCCATGGAGGTAGGTAGCTGAGGACGTCCTTGTGGGCATTCCACCACTCTTGGCTACCAGGGCCTCCTGACAACGGCCACATTCAACATGAGGTCCTCCTGAGCCCCCAGGGCACCTCCGACCACCATTCGCACCAACACCTGGGGCCTTGGAGACTTCCCCCCCATATGAATCTCCCCTCACATAATCTGCCAGGCAGCATCACTACTAGTGAAACCCTGCAGACAGTGCCCCCCCCCCCCACCCCCAATCCAGCTGTCCTCAGAGCTCCCCGCTTAGTGACCCAAGAGGCCATGCCAATGTGCTTGAGTTAGGAGTTTCTATACTAACCATCTACCCTTTCCTGGGAGATGCATCCTGGTTACTGGTTCTTAAATGGGAGAGGAAGATTGCAGATTGCCTCAGTTGTTAATGAGCACTCCTGTGTGTGTCCACTATGTGCATCTCTGTTCCAGGAGTCCATAAGCAGAGCAGCTGGGAGGCTGTTTGATAGCAGCGAGGATGAACAATCTGGATCCGAAGATGATAGTCACAGGTTCCAAATTAAACCTCAGTTTGAGGGCAGAGCTGGGCAGAAGGTTAGTGAAGACCAGATAATCCCACCTGCAACATGTCCTTGTTTGTGGTGCGCTGGATCCACCCGGGTAGAGCTGCTGTCCGGGACTCCAGGGTGTGGGAGGGGCACATGCAGGGTCTTGTGTAAGAGCATGGTCATGGGAACATGGCTCCCAGCTGAGCTGTTTGTGTGTCTGTGTAGCTCATGGACTTGCAGTCTCACTTCGGCACCGACCACAGATTCCGCATGGACTCCCGATTTCTGGAGAGTGACAGTGAAGAGGAGCAGGAAGGTAAATATCTCACTGTCCCAACAGTCCTGATGTCAGAGCTGGGGGTCCCTGTGAAGTCAGGTGGTTGACAAGAAACTGCACTCAAGACCTGGAACCGTGAGGCTTGTGCTGCCCTTCTTCCCGGAACACAGTTAGGTCTTGGGTCCCCAGAAAAGCCATTCCTTCCACCCTGCCAGCTTTCTAGTTGCCACTCCCATCTTTTTCATTCTAAACTTGAAATTAAAGCATAAAGTACATGTAATTCAGAAGCGGTGGCTTTTTATTGAAAATGCACACTCTGATTCTTTGAGGTGAGTATTCTATGTAGTCTATGTCTCTGAAAACCAAGGTTCAGAGAGTAATTTTTCCAGGGTCCACACCACACCAACTTGTGTTTCTGAGCCATGGAATAGCTGCTTTGGGTGCTGTGACTGGAGATTGCCTTCTGAGCTTTGGCCTCTTGGATCTGTGTTCCCTCACAGCTGTGGATGCCTGGTTTGTCAAGAGCCCTGGCGTTACCGCAGGCTTCCACCTCTGCAGCCTGCCTGTGGCTTCTGTTGCTTCTGTTGCTATTGACCACTTTGAGATGTTCTCTTCCCCCTGCTCCTGTTGCAGCCTAACTCCCCTCATTTTCCTCCTCATTCCCTTTGCTTCTAGGTTAAGATGCTTCCTGAGGTCCTTAGGTTCCCTGTGGCTTCAGCCTCTCCTTGTCCATGAGTTGTTTCCACATGTGGGTCTCCTCTGCTCCAGACTGTTCTGTTCCCAGCACCTGATGGACGTTTCTCACTGGTGTCCCTGCCCGCAGTAATGCTATGCAAGCCACCTGTGGTTCTCTCTCCAGCAGCTCAGACCCCCCTGTTTCTGCTGGTGGCACATCCATCCTTAGCACAGTCAGAGGACCTTTTATTTCATTCCCTCCCAACTTTTCAGGCTTAATTTTTTGTGAATCACAATGACTCTTCTGCAGGCAAGTGACACAGGTCAAAATGAAAATTGCCATTTTTCCTTTTTTTTTTTTAATTTTTATTTATTTATGATAGTCACACAGAGAGAGAGAGAGGCAGAGACACAGGCAGAGGGAAAAGCAGGCTCCATGCACCGGAAGCCCGACGTGGGATTCGATCCCGGGTCTCCAGGATCGCACCCTGGGCCAAAGGCAGGCGCTAAACCGCTGCGGCCACCCAGGGATCCCCGAAAATTGCCATTTTTCAAAGTGAAAGTTGTCGCATATTAGCACATTCACGTGATTCAACCTAATATACTATCAACACTGCATTTTCTTCAATGTATGTGTTCATTTTGTTTCCTACACCTGGCAGACACCCCCTCAAGGGATCCACTTTTCTTTCCTGCCTTAGACTACACCTGGTTTATAAAGCATTTCTTGATGCAATTGAACATAGTGTCTACCTCCTTTGAATCCTTAGACACGTGGGGGATTTCTATAGAGAACTTACTTAAACTAGTGTTTTATTCAGGTATCTACTTAGTTGCTTATCTTCTGCAGTGAGTTCAGGGATCTTCCAGGCTTCTCTGTATTTTGGTCTGTAATCCAGACTAGCTGTGTTTGTTGTATGATGTTTGCGTTTCTTGTCGTTGAAGATAACAGTGTAACAGCGTTTGGGTCCATGATGCCCTGCGTGTGTAGGACACATAGCTCTTCCTGCAGCATTTATTACTGAATCAAAGGCCGAGGAACTGTCTCACAACGTGTTAGGAGAGTTGCCATCCATCACTATCTTCCATTTTTAAGTTGACATGTAATATAAAATAGGTTTTTAGAGTGTTAGAAAGTCAGAGTCTGTAATCTCCATGGTTTTGTGATTGGCATCTTGCTATGTTACATTATGGATCTTTACCTTAAAAACTTTAACTTGTCACTGAAAGCCATCAAATGCAGATTGTTTTCATAATTACAGGTGGAAATGGGACTTTTCATTTGTTGGTCATGTGACTTCTGGATTCCCTGTGGCGCTGAGGGTCATGGGGTTGGGAAGCTTAGGAAAATGGGTTTGGATTTTTCTCCTGTCTGAACGTGCTTTGCCCATGTTTGATACTTGATAATTGATGATTGAGGTTCCTCAAGTTGTTTGCCAAGAGATTACTAAATGTCCCTTTTCCTCTAAGAGGTAAATGAGAAGAAAACAGCCGAGGAAGAGGAGCTTGCTGCAGAGAAGCTCAAAGCCCTGAACGTCGTGCAGAGTGTTTTGCACACCACCTTGAGCAACTCTATGCACAAAGGATCAGTAGCTGCCAAGAAATTTAGGTGTGGTTTATGTTCTTGTCTGTTACACCCTATTTTCCTTGGACATAAATGCCTAATTGAACTCAGTTTAAAACTAGGCCATTAAAAAAAAAAAATGAGGCCATTTTAACATCCTAGGGAGGGCAGTTGGCAAAATGTATCAGACCCTCAAAAATATACTTATCGTTGACCCAGTGGCTCACTTCAAGAAACTAAAATTTTTTCTCTATTTTTGTGCTTAGATATCAGAGCGGCATTGCTTTCAAGTGAAGCAGCTGGGCAGTGGTTTCAATATTAACTGTAAAGCTATATAAATGTAACTTATCATCACAGAAAATTTTAAACACAAAATTTGTAGAAACTGTTGTATTAAAACCCTGGTACACCGGCTTCTCCAGTCACCAACATGTGATCACTTCTCTGGTTTTTTTGTTTTGGGGGGGGGGCTTTGTTTGCTTTTCTTTAAGCTCTTCGCCCAACAGGGAACATAAACTCACTATCTGGAGATTAAGAGTCATGTGCATTACAGACTGAGCCAGCCAGGCACCCCCACTTTTCTTTTCTATACTTTTACTCACTTCCCCCTATTTTCACTACTAAAATACTTAAAATATAATTAAATTAAATTTAATTTATGTTTAATTATATTTTATAATTAATTTTAATTTAATTAATTATAAAATATAAAATATTTTATGCAAATCCAGCTTTATCTGTATTTTAGTATGTGTGAAATAATTTTTAATGTTAAAAAAAGATTCAGAGAAACTCCAAACTAGGTAACTTAAGATACGACTTTCTGATAAGATTCTGATACTCTTCTTTGAGTATGTGGTTTTGTCTTGCTCAAAAACTGGAATTGTAAAAAAAAAAAAAAAAACTGGAATTGTCCCAATGTTGAATTATAACTTGCTATTAATTTTTTTGCATTATGTTCTGATTTCTCTCTGCCAACTTATTCATGTCCGTTATGTACACAGGGACGTCGTACGTTATGATCCAACAAGGCATGACCACTCCACTTACGAGAGGAAGAGCAATGATAAACCAAAGGAAAGGTAAATCAGGTACTTCTCTCTGTAGCAGGATCATAGAAACTAATCTCATTTCAGACAAGGAGAGAAATAGACAGTAACCCATCTCCACCCATTGGTCCGCATCGTATCTAGTTTAGGACCAGGGAGGGAAAAGTTAGAGTGAAACTATTGTCATGGTGGAAAAAGGCTTCCCTTTAAACAAAGGGATCTCCTGCATATAAGTGACACATGTTCCTGGGCCCGTGTGGTGTCCCCATCTTGTATTACTGTCTCTTGTCTGTGGTAACACATCACCATAGACTTGCTGAAAACCACAGAAGGTATCTTCTCGCATTTCTGGAGACTAGGAGCCTGAGATCAAGGGTATTAGAAGAACTGTGTTCTCTTAGGAGGCCGGGGGCAAACATCTGTGTCCCACCTCACTCCTGGCCTCCACTGACCGCCAGCAGTCCATGGCATCCCTTCACTGCGGCTGCCATGGCCTCCTGTTCTGTGTCTTTCATCTTTGTGTCTATTATGGGGACACTTGTGATTGCACTTAGGGATAATCCTGGAAAATCTCCTCTTTGTGAGGTAGTTAATAACTCTACAAAGACCTTTTTCCAAATAAGGGAATATTCACAGGTTTTAGAAATTAGGGCCTGGACATATCTTTCTGGGGGCAGCGATTCAGTCGCCTACTCTGCTGTAGTGTGATAGAGCTGCTGTTTCCTGCGCATCTGCTGTCACACTATCAGTTTGTTAAAAACTGCGAATACTTGGAGCAACCACTACTCTGCCTGGTTTAGTGCCTTTATTTTCCTACCATTAAAATCACTAAGGACCATGCGGTATCCTGAGTTAGAACCTGGAATAAAAAAGACATTTGGTGAAGAAAATGGGAAAGTGAGAACAAAGCTTGAGTTGAGTTAACCGTAATGTATTGATAGTAACCTTTTAGTTCTGCTGACTGCGTTGTATTTACAGTGAATGCTGCCATTCGGAGAACTAAGTGAAGGCTGTTTGGGATTGGTGTCTCCCAGAGCAGATGACCCAAAGAGAAGGAGGAGGCCATAGCCTTCAGTCTTGACAATCTGCCTTATTCAGTTTTCTTGAAACAAGTCACCAACTCCAGCCCATATACTGTGATGGGGGTGGGGGGCTTGGAAACTACACCTCTTAAGGGGAGAAGTAATGAGGAATTTGTGGACATACTTGAGACTGCCATAATCTGCCCATTGGCCGGCCACAGATTGTGTATACATTCTTGCCACATGCAGGATACACTCACCCCTCCCTGAGGCCCCAGAAGCCTCACTTGTACAGTATCTGTTCACAGTCTGGGGTCCTCTCATCCAAATCAGATCTAGAGGCAGATGAGGCCCAATGGTCATGGCTCCTTTAGTACAGCTCTTCTGATGAGAGACAAAAGGACTGTGAGCTTACAGGGACAAGTCACACCTTTCCCTCCACAAACATACAGTGGTGGCACAGGCTCAGGATGGCTGCTGTCAGCCCCACTGTTCACCTGAGGGAAGCAGGAGGCATGGGGGTCACTGGCCCACAGCAACTCTAAGGTCCAGACCGGGAAGTGTGAGCAGTTTTTGGCTAGAACCACAGGCCTGGTAATAATTCTCTGTGGTTCTTGACTCTGCCTTCTGAATCATCCTTTTGTTTTAGTGAATGGTGGCATGTGTTGGTGACTTAGTGATTTTTCTCAGCCTGCTCTTTGCTTGTAGAAATGTGGGAATCCAAAAGCCTCACCACTGTAGAATGCCTTTATACCTGTTGATCCAAGCTGGTGTTTCCGCTAACCTATTTCTCTTAAACTATTGGAGGGCCTCCTGTGAATCTTCTTGAGGTTTACTCTCATGAGGCAGAAACCACAGCCACCAGTCATTTCTGAGAGAAGCTATTTTACTGTGGGCTTCTGCTGAGACGCCACCTGTAAAGTCTTTAGGAGTTTTATTGGTCAGATGGTTGAGGTTTTTGAGCTATGACGAGGGTCTTAACAAAGGAATTTCCTTTCTATTTAGACTGGGGTCTATAGATTTCTCTGTTACAGATCAGACAGGAAGCATTTTGTCTGTTGTGGTGACTCTGCTCTGCCTTCATGAAAGGAAATGGCCACAGCTGATCAGAAGCAAAGTGAAGGAGGCTGTGTTCTAATAAAAGTATTAGCCAGACGCGTTTACACTCACATAATCTATCCATGTCACAAAATCGTGTTTTTATTTTTCCAGCCATTTCAAAGCATAAAAGATATTCTTAATCTGCAGTCCACATATAGTTAGGCAGCAGCCTGGATCTGGTTCTTGGGCATAGTTTGCCAGCACCTGCTTTATTTTTATTTTTTTTTTTTTTAAAGATTTTATTTATTTATTCATGATAGTCACAGAGAGAGAGAGAGGCAGAGAGACACAGGCAGAGGGAGAAGCAGGCTCCATGCACTGGGAGCCCGATGTGGGATTCGATCCCGGGTCTCCAGGATTGCGCCCTGGGCCAAAGGCAGGCGCCAAACCGCTGCGCCACCCAGGGATCCCGCCAGCACCTGCTTTAGACCATGTTTTCCTGTGTCTTAGATTGAATCTTTGCTTAGAAGCCATTACTTAGATTTCATGTCATTTGCCTTCTAGAAATTAGGGGTCTCCCAAACCATGAGGTCCAAGCTCCTATAAGAAAGTCTTTAGTTTCACTGTCTGCCCACTTTGTACCACAGGCAGCAAGAAGAAACCAGCAGATACCTTCAGACCCTCCCAGACGTCTTCCTAGCTCATTCCCTATTTGTAGGCATTTCCCAAGTTCTCCTTTAATGGAGGCGACACAGTGCTGTCCAGCTTTGTGCCGTAGCAGAGCAAGGATCCCTTCCATCTGGGTTCCAACAGCATTTACCTTAGTGTCCTTTTAGGTCCTATTTTCTGTGGGTCAGGAATTTAGGGGTGCTTCACTGGGTAGTTGTGGCTCACGCTCTCAGAAGACTTCCTGCAGGATGACCCACCCACATGTCTGTTGGCTGGAGGCCTCAGGTGCTTGCCTTACGTGTGGGCACTTGCGTGCTCTTCCAGCATGGCAGGGGCTCCCCCCAAAGCCGGCGATGTGCAGGGGAGAGCACAAGAATGCTGTGGTGCCTTCTGTGACCCTCAGTAGTCACACACCCTTCACATCTGCCTCATTGCGTTCCTCAAGGTCCATGAAGCCCAGCCCATGTTAGGGAATGGCGGAATTCCACATCTTAAGGAAAAAGGATCAAAGGGTCTTCGGACCACTTTTAAAACCACCACATAGTAGTTCAAGGATAATCTCATGGAACTGCCTAAAGTACACCATTTTTCATAGAGCTCAGTTTCATGGGCATCTCTGTCTTAAATCCTAGCAGGTTGGTGTTTTAAATGAAGTATTAAAAATTTCTTTCCAGGGCAGCCCAGGTAGCTCATTGGTTTAGCGCCACCTTCAGCCAGGGTGTGATCCTGGAGATCCAGGATCGAGTCCCAGGTCGGGCTTCCTGCATGGAGCCTTGTTTCTCCCTCTGCCTGTGTCTCTGCCTCTCTCTCTCTGTGTGTCTCTCATGAATAAATAAGTAAAATCTTTTTTTAAAAAAAATAATTTCTTTCCATGATAGTCTCTCCCAATAAGATAACCATTTAGGACATCTTGTTCACTTACTATTCTAGGTAATACAGTTAGAATTTTGGCCCAGTATTATTCATGATATGTGGAGTGGACTATAATAGGAAAAAGGATTTTAATTTTTTTAAGATTTTATTCATGAAAGACAGGCAGAGACACAGGCAGAGGGAGAAGCAGGCTTCATGCAGGGAGCCTGACGTGGGACTCGATCCCGGGTCTCCAGGATCAGGCCCTGGGCTGAAGGCAGTGCTAAACTGCTGAGCCACCCAGGCTGCCCGGATTTTAATCTTTTAATAGCTCAAAACTCATTGTTGGAAACAGCTATGTAAGGTTTTGTCTGAGATCAAAGAAAATAAATGCAGAGCAGGAATATAGTAACAACAGCATTTCATATCAAGATAGACTTAGCATGTTTATAATTCATTTTTGAAATTTAATTATGACAATCTTTTTACACCAATTTTGTAAAACAGCATTTTAGAACTTAGAAGTTAACGGTTTAAGCATGTTTGTTTTGTAGTGAGTAACAGGCATGTTGTAGTTAAGTGATTTTGTTGCTTAAAGCTAATATCTCAGGTGTGATTTCTGGAATGTAGTGCAGAGGAAAGGATGATTTGATTTGTGTATAATGTTTGGAGTTGCTTGGCATAGTTTTGTGTATTAAAAGCTTATTGGTCAGTTTCTGCTTTTATGAATAGAGTCTTATATGTGAATCCTCTTGGTTGTTGAAAGAATGAGATTTGTTTTCCAAGGTAATTTCTTGTAATTTCTGGCAACTGATGGTCTATTTGTGATGTGTCTGTAAATGTCACTGCAGTAAAGCAAAACGGAGGAAGCAAAGGGAGGAGGCCGAGAAGCTGCCTGAGGTGTCTAAGGAGATGTATTATAGCATTGCTGCGGACTTAAAAGAAATATTTCAAGCTACAAAAGTTTCCAGTGAAACAACAGACAACACACCCTCTAATGAGACTCGTGATGGTGAGAAAGTGGAAGTCCATAACCCCACCACTCTGACGACTGGGGCTGAGCAGCCTAGCAGCTTCACCTTCTCCTTTTTCGATTCAGATGTTAAAGATGTAAAAGAAGGTACTTTTTAATTTTTTTTTAACACTTTCCCTTCAGGCAGCTTGAACGTGATTGATTCTACGTTAAGTGTAATGGTGCAACATTAGCAGAGGGAGGAATTTTTTTCTTCCATCAGATGAACAATATAAGATTCGGTGTCATATGGCCAAAAACAACATAGCAGGAGCTCAGTGTGACACCAAGGGAAGCCAGACAGTAACGTGCAGCCTGCCTTCTTCTGAGTAGAAACAATCCCCAAGAGTATATAGTATGCCCTTCATCTAAATAGCTTCATGGCTTACTTGCAGTTAGAAAAGCCAGGACCTGTGGGAAGCCAGTGCCATCTGGTAGGGAAAGGAGGAAACACACTCCTTGGCTCTAGACGGGTCTACTTTGTCATCCATATGCCAGTTGTTTCAGACATTCTCCATGGAAGTGGGCCAGAACCTGAAGAAAACAACAAACATACAATTTTGCATTCCATTTCAGGAAGTTTACCTGTAAAGGCCAACATGAGCCAAAGTTAGCAATGCCTGTTACTTAGGGACAGTCTCCCCTGGTAAGAGAGACCACTGTTCCTCCTCTGGTGTTCACAGTGGAAAGAGCGTTCCTGGAAGTTCACTGTAAACTCCAGAAGAGTACATGCTCACATACACACGGTGTATGTGAAGATCAGCACTCAGTACTTCATGTCAGTTCTGTGCTCCTCCAACAGGAGGTACAGTGGTCCAGTTTTTCAAAATTAGTTGTAAATAAGATACGGTGGTACAGTCACCGTATGCTCTGTTGACAGCATGCTTTGGCCCATGTTGTCCGTTTGAGGACCAGGGTCAGTTGCAAACTCTTGAGTGGAGCTGCTGTGATATTGACGGTAATTCCTGCAGCCGAGAGCCAGGTGAGAGAAACTGGCCTTGGAATGAGCGATGAGACCCCTCCGTGACCTAGGAGGTATGACTTTGGTGCTTGGGGAACCTGGGGCACTGTGCACAACTTTCAGCAGCTCCAGAAAGTGTAAACATACATTCCTTTCCTCAGTGATGAATACAGGAGGGAAACCTGTGTTCACTGCATTGTGCTCTATTTTAAGCTTCTCTTGCTAGCACAAGTGCTACTCTTTGGGTTCCTTCTTTTAAATTATGTTGCCTGTTTATAAACCTTTGGTTTTTATGTCTTTTTATAGTATTATCATATTCCTTATCAGATCACCCTGGCAATGCCAAATATAGGACACCTTCTCTCAATTCGTATTTAAAAATCTAAAAAGATGCTACCTATTTTAAATTAATGGTTAAGATCCTGGACACTTAGAGATATATGTGCATGGTGAAAGTGACCAAATGAGTGTGTGTGGCTACAGCCCTGTCCCCTTCTGTTGCCATGACAACACAGATACCTACAGAGCCGAGGCAGTGAAAACCGGGAAGGTTGTCTGGCAGGGAGCCTCTCATTTCCAAGACAGCAGCTCCGGAGAGGAGGATGTTGCTGAAGAAACAGAAGGCAGGAAGTCCAGGTAAGCAGTTTCTTTCTGCAGAAAGCCTCAGACCTGCTGATGGAAGGATCCACAAGACAACGTAATTTCCTTCTCGGCTCCTTTAGAGTTCTCTAGCCTTTTTTGTGATGGGAAGCATGTTTCCTCTTCCTTCAAACTGGGTAGCACTGGATTGGGGGGTATGAAGTCCCTGGTCTGGAAGGAGGACCCCGGAGCCATCCCACAGGAAACACTGGCTGGTTGGGGTAGCAATAGTGGGTTGAGACCGTCGCAACCAGTGTGGGACTTCAAACAGTCTTTGTTACCAGAGTTTCAGATACAAGAGAGGAATCCTGAATGGAGACAAGGCAGAGTCACTTTAAACCAAAATGAGCAAATAGAGATGAGATCTATTTAAGGAATGGTTCACTTATATTTGCAGTGGAAACATTTCATCTGAAATACTGAAATAAACTAACCAGTATCTGTTTCTCTCTCTCCTCTTTTGCTTCAGAGAAGTATCATTACCTGAAAAAGAGAGCACTAGATTTTTCTTTTTTTCTAAGAATGATGAAAGACTTGGTGGTAAGTCCATTTCTCCATTAAATGGTATAAAACAGGAAACAGTACAGCTCTCACCACTACACATTCCAATACAGAAACACACATCCAGGAAAGAAGCATTTGGCAAAAATTGTGACCCTTTGCAATGCCGTGTGGTTTAGCGGTCCCTGTTAGGCTGATGCTGATGGACTTGTTAAGCCCTGGAAGACAGAGCTCCCACTCACACCTCCCTCCCTCGTTCGTTATTGATGAAATTTTGGAATATAGGTGAGATTTAGTGGGGTGAAGTCCAGAGTTGGCGACCAAGAAAGAATTCTTGAGATGTCTTTGATATGAAATGGTGGCCTTATTAAATATGGGGACAGGACCCATGGGCAGGAAGAGCTGCTGCCCTGGGCCTGTGAGGGGTGGCTAATTATATACCTGGGAGTTGGGAGGGGTTTGGAAATAGCATACTCTGTAAGGAATTTTGGAAGCCAGGTTTCCAGGACCTTGAGGCAGGATAGCTATTGTTAGGAAGAGGTCACTTACCTCCGTCTAATAAAACCTGAGTCATGAGACCTTTCAGATGTATATGGGTGGGCCATGTGCTTGGGGGACGATCACCAACATGTATCTTGGGAGGTTAGAGATAAAGGAAATTTATAAAGGAGTATACTCCTTTATAGTTAAAGTAGTTAGTATAGTTAAAGTATACTAACAGGATCCTGGGGGTCGGGCTAAGATTGCCTTCTGCCCTCAGCAAAGTATTAACATCAAGACAGTTGAGTCCATAGAGGAATGTCCCTCTGCCTGTTGCAAGGATTTGTCTATGTGCTGCCTGGGACTTGTGCTTTGTCCTCAGCTAGTCCTCTGTTCCCCCATCAATTATCATCAACAAGGGCTTCTTTGTTATGGGAACTTGCTTAGATTCCAGACCTGCAAAACTGTTTTTAGGACCCTGAAAGTTCAGGCTCTTGGTGAATTCTTTTCTTAAAGCCTAGCACAAACAGAAACCAAGATACATAATAGTAATACATAAACAGTAAAATCCTAGAAGTTCTATATTTTCATTTTGGTTCTTCTTTTCATTTTGATTTTATTTTTTTATTCATGAGAGAGGCAGAGACATAGGCAGAGGGAGAAACAGGCTCCCCATAGGGAGCCTGATGCGGGACTTGATCCCAGGACCCCAGAATCATGCCCTGAGCCGAAGGCAGATGCTCAACCACTGAGCCATCCTGGTGTCCCTCTCTATTTTCATTTTGTAAAAAAATGGATATATATTCTTAAAACTAACAAATTAGGGGGGGAAATGGTGTTAACTAGAATTGAAGCCCTTGATAATGCCAGCGCTAGTGTATCATCCATTTTAAAGGCATTAATCTCCTGCTTGTAGGTTCTGATTTATTCTGGAGAGGAGTGGGAAGTAATATTAGCAGGAATTCTTGGGAGACTAGAACAAACAACTTGCGAATGGTGAGTAACTATCTCTGTATTGACTGTCTCCTAAAATGTGCTATTTTGTTAGTATTTGCCTGGTGTAATATTTCAGACACAAAGGGTAGTACCTGAGACCATGACTTAAATGCTCAGTTCCAGCGCACAGAGGGGCACTGTTTAGGTCACGACACACCTGGTGCAGGTTAGCAGCCTGCAGAACAGCCAACTTAGGGACCCGAGCTCCAGCCACACTTAAGTATCAGTAAATCACGAGATTTTTGGAAGACTAAAATACAGTTTCCATGGCAGACATTTAGAAAGTTTGAATACTCTGTTCAAAGTGAGCACTCCCATAGTGGTTTACATAATTCTAACATTGAATAACCTGAATTTTATTTTTATAGCTACTGAACACCTTGAAAATGATTCACATTTATTTTTAACAAAGGCTTGATGTTTTTATAGGACTGTCGGAAGAAACATAAAGATGCCAAAAGGAGAGTGAAACCAAAATAATAAATGTCAGCATTGGTTTTGATATGAATGTGAAGAAGCCTCGCCTATGGAAATTGGGTGATGCAGAAAATAATTTTAAGTGAGAAAGAATTCATAGTGAAGGAGTATTAAAATGTGCTTGATGGATATCATTGTCTTTTTCTGTAGATTTCCTTTGTATCTCTTCCTAAGTAATTTTTCAAAAAATAACCTGAATTTTTTTTCAACAAAGCATAAGATAATCCCCCAAAATATTTTTTATATATCATCTCTCTCTATATATATATATATATCTCTATATATCATCATCTAGTTAATTTCTCATTAACTACTGGGTATCTTCTAACGCAGGTTTTACATAGTCTTTTTAAATGTATGAGTAAGAGCACTTTTGTTTGCCAGTTCAGCTTTGTGTGAATTATAGACTACTTGACATACTTATTTCTGATTGTATAGAATATACTTTACCTCCATTTTGCCTTTTTTTTTTAAAGAAGTTGAATACAAATCAGCCTGAGTTCTGTACTTGTGTCCTGATGAACAACTAACTGAAATGCAAGACATTTCAGACAAGCAACACTTGCATATAACAGCCAGCACTCATAACATCACGTGCTCTCCTTAATGCCCATCACCCAGGTACCCCATTACCTATTGACTTCCTACTCTAACAATTGAGATTCGACTCTGATCTGAGTTGTGGATGTTGACCACATTTAACTTTTTTCCTAGAATCTCCCTCCCACACACACACTCGCTCAACTTCTGGATTTAGCCTTATCACTTTTCAACAGTGCCATAAAGTTGTTTCTCAATCCAACTTTCAAATTATCAGAACTGTCATCCCCACCTTTTCTCCTCAAGGCATCTATCCAGGAGCCTTCTTTCCTGCTCTAATCTGGAATGGCTGGACAGATGATAAAAATGAACAACACAGAGTGGAGTCCTTCTGGTTAATAAGCTGAAGAAACACTAGTAGATGTAGGTGCCCAGCTGAGTTCCTGACTAGAGTTTCCCCCTTGAGCAAGGCCACGAGACCCCAACTCTCATCCTGGAGTGGGACTGTGAACAAATGCTTGCACAAACTCGCCCAGGGATGCAGGAAGCTGCTGCAGGATTGCTCTGCATTTGTAAGGCCTCCCCTCTCCTTCAGTCTCTGGTGCCAAAGCCTGAAGCCCACTGCCCTTCCGCTCCAGCTTCCCTTTGGTTTTGAACTAGCAGATCCAGTGCCAGCAGACCCATGGCACTGACAATAAACTAAACGAGCAGATCGATAAAGCAGCAAATACATATTTTCATCACAGGAAATGTTAAGACAGGGATAACTAAACCTGGTCAACAAGAAGCATTTCCTTCCCTTCTATTGTGTTACTGTGTGCGTGAGGCTCGTGAACCATGGCTGTACAGGAGGACGCAGGGACTCCGGAGGGCTGCGGGGCCCCTCGAGGGCTGTGCCGGTAACCCGCCCGCAGGTGCCCCCTCCCCGCAGTACCAGTGGCCCGTCGCAGGTGGCCCCGCAACCCTGAACCCTTCAATGGTCACGCAGGTCGGGGCTGCACGGCACAGCCGCCCGATTTCCATGCCTGAATACGCACAGTCCCCAGCCCCGAGCCCGACACCGCCCACAGACTGCCGTTCCGCTGGAGCGCACGGCCGCCTTCCCAGAGCGTACCGTCGCGCGCGTCAGGGTGGGCGTGGCCGGGGCCCGTACAACCAATCGGCATTCGGCTTGTTGATGGGTGGCGGGCGGCGCACGCTGGTTGGCCGGCGCAGACCAGCCTCTCCTCCCTGCCGGGCGCTGTCAGAGCGTTGCATCACCTCCGGACGCCCGACGCGGCGTGCACGCGGTTCTTTCTTGGCGCGCCCGCACCCGGGCCCTTCAGGTACCTACGCCCTGCGCGCGGTCCTCTTCGGTACCCCTGCCCGCGGGGACGCCCCCAGGTCACCCGGCCCTCTCCGCGGCGTCGCCCCACATACTCCAACCCCGTGCCCTGCCCGCGGGGTCGCCCCAGGTCACTCCCCCTGCCCTGCCCGCGGGCCCCTTCAGCACCGCCGCCCCGCCGCGCCTGCCGGGGGGGGCCGGCTGGCTGCGAGAATCCGATGTGGTAGTTTGCTACGTTGGGAGGCCGGGCGAAGTGGCTTGCGGGAACGCGTGGTGGTACTCCTCCCTTTTCAGTCTAGTCTACTTCACGGGCTCCTCCCGGCACAACCCTTCCAGCATTGGCTTTGGAATTTGATTTTGTTTTTTAAGATTTATTTATTTGAGAGAGCCCCAACGACCGGGGAAGGGACGCGGGGGTGGAGATGAAGAGAGTCTAAAGCCGGCTCCGCATAAGCGGGGAGCCTGACCTCACCACCTCGAGATCATGACGTGAACTGAAATCAAGAGTCAGTATCACTGATGGAAATAAGGGCGCTGGCCCAGCGATTCCTTCAGACAAACACTGAACCCTGACGGTACACGTGCTTCTGCAGGCGCTTCTGCGGGCACCGGGCTTGCAGCTGGAGATCCTGGAGAGTGTGGAGCAGACCACAGTGTGTAAGAGAAACAGACTCAGGGAGGGCTATTCTGAGGAGGAGCGAGCATCCTTTCAGCGACATTTCAGCAAGGTGGCGCTGGAGTGCGTGGAGAGAGGTCCAGATGCAGGAGAGCAGATCAGGAAAGGGGTTTTGTTTCCCAGCCGCGTCCGAGACAGATGTACCTGGAGCTGGAGTTTTGTAAGAGGAAAAGTCAGGAGGAAAAGTCTGTGCATAATATTTTTGGGGAGAGAGGAGTGACTGAGTTTTTTTTAATACGAAAATGATACTTTCAGAGCTCCATTAGGAAGGTGGTATGTCAGGTATACCGTATTTACTTTTCTCTTTATTTTAAAAGTTTTGTAATAAAGCGAATATATATCAAAAAAGAAGAAGAAGAAGAAGAGTGGTATGAGGTAATAAGTAAAGACCCGTTTTTTGATGCCGTACTCCACTCCCATAGTAGTTTGGTAGGTGTAGCCTTCTAAATTCAAATACAAAATTACTTAAACATGGGTGTTATTTACATATTTATGTTTTAAGTCTCTTCTTTTACTTATTCATGGATATTTAAGTTGTTTTCACATATTTATTTGTAGGAACAATGCTTCAGTTAACATCTTTGTGCATATTTTATACATTTGTGTAAGTATATCTGCAGGGTATATGTTAAAAGGATATGACTACACTGAGAAAAGGCTAGAGATAGACCTGCCTCTGGGGTTCAGTTTGACTTAATGTGACATATTATGAAGACCTGGGCAGTAGAGAGAACAGAAATAGAATTAAAGGTCAGATTGACATGACCTTGGTGATCAATTGGATGTGGAAATTATCTGGTACTATTAGGGGGACTCAGATTTCAGATAATGGGAAGGAATAGTGGAACTGCTAGTGCACACGGAAGCAATTGTGGCAAGGAGGAGCTTAAATTTGTATTGTATTTTGTTATGTTTTTAGAAGATGAGAGCGCAGGGGAGAAACAGGGAGAGGGAGAGAGAGAATCTTATGGAGGCTCCATGCCCAGCATGGAGCCCGCTGAAGGGCATGATCTCAGACCCTGAGATCATTACCTGAGCTGAAATCAAGAGTCAGGTGCTTAACTGACTGAGCCACCCAAGGCACCCCATGGATATTTATTTTAAAGATATTTTTGTATGCATTTTTAAGATCTATTGACGTAAACACAAGTAAAAATCAAGGAGGGTATCTAGAAATTTCTAAGTAGAAGGTTGACACTAGGGAGATCTGGGAGAGTCTGGAATACAGAAGATTGGCGGGTGAGGATTGTGGTAAGAGGAGACTGCTACCCTTAGCACAGCCTGGTTACTAATCTCCCTCCTGCTCCCCACACCCCATGCCCTGTGGATACTGGATGCTGTTTGCAGGTACAGCTCTCCAGTGGATGTGAAGGGCCAGAGCAATCCTGTGATTTATGCATGGGGGCTGTTTCTCCTCAGCAGCCGCCATAGCCCGGTCACTGATACATGGTCCTCTGTGCCATTATGTTGAGTTTGTGTTTGGCATAATAATGCAGTGGTCCTTAATACTTTGGGGAATAGGGATGCCTGGGTGGTTCAGCAGTTGAGTGCCTGTCTTCGGCCTGGCGTGTGATCCTGGGGTCCTGGGATTGAGTCCCATATCGGGCTCTCTGCATGGAGTCTGCCTCTCTTCTCTGTGTGTCTCTCATGAATAAATAAATAAAACTTAAAAAAAAATACTTTGGGGAATAGAAGCTCCCTAGAAAGTTTGTAAAATTTATGAGCCATCTTCACCCAAAGCTTAAATCTCATTTTCTCAAAAACTAATTAATTAATTTCAGGTACGTTATCCTGAATAACAGAACAGTTCAAGAGTATGACTTACAAACTTTAATGTGCATGCTAACCCTCTAGAATCTTGTTAAAATGCAGCTTCTTACTTCTCAGTCCAAGGTGGTTCTGGTGATTCTGCTGCAGTCAGTACCCATAGAACTGGCCTTGACGAGTGAGAAGTGACAGAAATGTGTTGGTTCCCAAAGATGTTAATCTTCAGATGAAGCTCCTTCAGTTTCAGGTGGACCCCTCATAAATCATTAAGTGCACAGACTAGTACCCTTTCCATCCATGAAAGGCCAGACATTGTAACAAGATCTGAAGATCCAAAATGCCGTTCAACTCCTATTTAATACCAGTTAATGACACACTTAGTCAGAAATGGATGCCTGGATTCATTAAATGGCCCCCATGTTCTTTTCTTATTTTTCTTTCCTAATATAAACCAAAAGACAGCGTCACATCTCAAAAATAAATGAAGGAAAAGGAGAGACACTGCTGGTTTAAAAAAAAAAAAAAAGCTTAAAAATTAAAAATTTTATATATTTAAAAGGTTTTTTTTGGATGGCGTGGATCAGTTACTGTGCTTAGGTTTTGATGTTTTCAGAATTTAAGTATATAGGTCCCTTTGTTCCTGGACTGTTAAAGTTCTTGAGTTTTTAAGATTTTCTAGTTTCTCTGTTATTTTCTTATTACAGTCTTGTCCCCTTTTAATCTGATGTTGGCTTAGAAACCTGGTCACCAACCTTATTAGAATTATTATGTAAGAATAAATAGGCTTTGAGGAGGAATGGGCTGTAGGATGCTCACTATAAAATTAAGCCCCAGATTGATAAAGTGTTTCTGCAATGGTTATTAAGACTCTAAAAAGCCACTATAAGACTTCTCTCACTGGGACTAAATCCAGAATGTATACAGCTTGTCTTTTGTAAAAAGCATGAGTAAGCAATAAAAGGGATAAAAGAGAAAATTGGAATGAGCTGGCAATTACTTGCCTATAGAAGTCTTCATCTTTTTAGCTTTAAATTTTTTTTAGATTTTACTTGTTCTCCTAAAAGAAATGACGTTATCTCAACAGAAGTGTTTTCTGTCCTGTGAGTGTGGGTAAGAATTCTTACCTACAATGAGATTTACTTTTTCAGGTTATTAATGAATTTTTAGTGTGCTTACATAGAACTTACAAGATTTTTTTGTTTCTTCTTAGAAGTATATTATCTACAATTTTTTAATGTTATATTATACTTAAGAAATAAGTGGAGAATATGATTTTAAAACAAGTTTTACAATAATCAGAAAGTACTGGGGCACCTGGGTGGCTCATTTGGTTCAGCGTCTGCCTTTAGCTCAGGTTGTTATCTTAGGGTCCTGGGATCAAGCCCCATGGTGAGCTCCCTGCTCTGCTGGGAGACTGCTGCTCCTCTTTCTCTGCCCCTCCCCCTGCTTACGCTCTCTCAAGTGAATAAATAAAATCTTTATTTTTTTTTAAGATTTTATTTATTTGTTCATGAGAATACACAGAGAGGAGAGAGAGGCAGAGGGAGAAGCAGACTCCATGCAGGGAGTCTGAAGCGGGACTCGATCCCAGGTCTCCAGGATCAGGCCCCGGGCTGAAGGTGGCACTAAACCGCTGAGCCACCAGGGCTGCCCAATAAAATCTTTAAAAAAAAAAAAAAAAAAGACAACCCATAGAAAGGGAGAAAGTTTTATGCAAATTCTGTAACAATTAGGGACTTTCGTCTAGAATATATGAAGAACTCTTAGAACTCAACAATTTAAAGACAACCCAGGGCAGCCCTGGTGGCCCAGTGGTTTAGCACTGTTTTTTGGCCCAGGGCGTGATCCTGGAGACCAGGGATTGAGTCCCACGTCGGGCTTCCGGCACGCAGCCTGCTTCTCCCTCTGTCTGTGTCTCTGCCTCTCTCTCTCTCTCTCTCTCTCTGTCGTAAATAAATAAAAAATCTTTAAAAAATAAAACAAAAGAACTTAATATTATATTATAATATTATACTTAGACATTGAAGTATGAACCCAGTTTAAACATTGGACAAAGGACAAATGGTAATGTCTCCAAGTAAGATACAAATATTGCCAATAAGCATATGAAAATGTGGTCAACATCACTAATTATTAAGGAAATATAAATCAAAATCATAACGAGATACCACTTCATACCCACTAGAATTTCCTATAATCCAAAAATGGATAGTCAGGAGTGAGGATGTAGAAAAAATGAAATACTTTTTTTTTTTTTTAAGATTTTATTTATTCATTAGAGACACAGCGAGACAGGCAGAGACACAGGCAGAGGGAGAAACAGGCTCCATGCAGGGAGCCCGATGAGGGACTCAATCCCAGGACCCCGGAATCACGCCCTGAGCCGAAGGCAGACACTCAACCACTGAGCCACCCAGGAGTCTGAAAACTGAAATATATATTCACTGCTGGAAGAAAGTAATATGAGCAGCAGCTTTAGAAAACATTTTTTGGTAGTTTCTCTCTCTCTCTCTTTTTTTTTTTTTTTTAGATTTTAATTTATTTATTCATGAGAGAGAGAGAGGGAGGGAGAGAGGCAGAGACACAGCCAGAGGGAGAAGTAAGCTCCATGCAGGGAGCCTGATGTGGGAGTCAATCCTGAACTCCAAGATCACGTCCGGGCCAAAGGCAGGCACTAAACCACTGAGCCACCCAGGGATCCCCATTTTTTTGGTAGTTTCTCAAAAGTTAAACAGTTACCATATGATCCAGCGATTCCACTCCTGGGTATATACCCAAGAGAACTGAAAACATGTCCACACAAAAACTTACAGCTGAATGTTAATAGCAGGCATGTTCATTGTAGCCGGAAAGTGGAAACATTTCTAATGTCCACGAACTGATGAATGGATAAACACTGCAGCATATGCGTACAATGAAATACTTATTCAGCCATAAAAAGTAATGAAGTATGAAGACATGTTACAACATAGATGAACTTTGAAAACACAATTCTGAGAAGCTAGACACATGATTCCATTTATATGAAATGTCCTGAATAGGAAAACTCAGAGCAGAAAGCAGATTAATGGTTGCCAGGGAGCTGGGCAAGAAGGGAGTAGGGAATGACTACTAACAAACATATCCGGGCTTTTGGAGTAGAGCAGGCAGGGCATTGGTGAAGATGTTCTGGAATTAAAGCATGCTCATGGTTGCACCCACAGAATTGGTTTGTGTACTGTATTTCAAAAAAGCTATAATGTTTATTTTACAGTATCCTGTAGTGTCATGGATAGTAATACCAACCCTCATTTTAACATATACTCCTCTGCTATTCCTAGACTTCTCTGTTGAAAGTAATACACTTGATTTTCTCTTGCAGCAACAACAAAATGGTTCAGCAAGTTCCAGAAAACATCAATTTTCCTGCTGAAGAAGAGAAAATCTTGCAGTTCTGGTCCGAATTTAATTGTTTTCAAGAATGCTTAACGCAATCTAAACATAAGCCAAAGTATGTGAATTTCTTTCGTAATGGTAGAATCCTTAAAAACAGTCATTTCTTAGACTGAGTTCATGAAGGCAGAAACGTTATCCTTCCTTGTGCTCCCAGTCACCTAGCTCTCTATGTAGCAGGTACTTGCAGCAGTAGTTATGTGTTGAATGGATGAGTTTCTAATTTTTTTATTTATTTATTTTATTTTTTAAAGATTTATTTATTTATTTATGAGAGAGAGAGGCAGAGACACAGGAGGAGGGAGAAGGAGGCTCCATGCAGGGAGCCTGACATGGGACACGATCCTGGGACTCCAGGATCATGCCCTGAACCAAAGGCAGGTGCTAAATCGCTGAGCCACCCAGGGATCCCCAGTGGATAAGTTTTAAATGAGAGTAGATGCTGCTCTCTTAGGTCTAAATAGAGGTTTTTTTTTTAATCACTCTTTTCTCATTGTTACCACCCTCATTTAAGCACTAGACTGGTCTTAGCTTCCTGTTGGAGTACATCCTGCCTTTGTAGTCTCCATTCACTTAAAAACCAGTCATTTCTTTATTGTTTTCTTCATATGTCTCTGTGTTCAAAAACTATGAGATAGGTGCTTGTTCCTGTTTTACTGATGAGGTAACTCAGGATCGGGATGAATAACCCCCTTTATGTCATGTAACTCATAAACAAAGTGTGGGTAGCCTGATTGGAAGTCATCCCAGCTCCACCATAACTAGCTTTTTTGAAGGCAGAACCTTTCAGTAAATAACTAACCATTCACGTCTGTGAATTTTCTGGTCTTGCTGCTTTTCTTCTCCCTGAAGACTGTGATAGGAGCTGTCTATAGAAAAATGTCCTAAATTTTTGCTGTTTTAAATTAATTTAACACATTTTTATTATCTCTCTTAGATTTACATTCTATGATGGGCCTCCTTTTGCAACTGGACTGCCTCACTATGGACATATACTTGCAGGGACAATTAAAGATATAGTTACCAGATATGCTCACCAGAGTGGGTTTCACGTTGACAGAAGATTTGGATGGGATTGTCATGGCTTACCTGTGGTATGTTTGGGTCACCAGCCTTATAATAATCTGATTTTTTAATAACCATTGGATTTTATCATATAGTATATTAAAGTATGGTGAATTTTTTCTATAATGTACTTTGTTTCTACAATACTATTTATAGTTTGCTTTCTCTATAGATTTTTTTAGACCGAATTTTTTAAAATCTGTGTTATTTTCTAGAGTTGCTGAATTGCATTTATTTTATAGGGCAGGGATATTAACAATCTTATTGCAAATTTTCAGGAATATGAAATTGATAAGACACTGGGAATCAGAGGACCAGAAGATGTAGCCAAAATGGGGATTGTAGAGTATAACAATCAGTGCCGAGCAATTGTGATGAGATATTCTACTGAGTGGAAGGTATGTTGGGTTATTTTCAGTAAGATGAACGAAAACTTTAATTTTTAAATGGGAATTGAAAAGGTTTGCACTCCTTTGGTGCTTTTTATGAGATACGTCCAAAAGTATGGCTGTTTGTATGAGGTTGTGACATAAGAGGATTGACCATCCTCTTTAAAGAAGTATTTTTGCTTCCACCTCCAACCCTATTAAGCTGTTAGGTTAAACTGCACCCTCTCTTCTGGTTTCTATATGCTCGACTTTCTTCAGTGTTTAGTCTCCACCTACTCACTGTGTATGACAGGAATCAGGCTGTCCTAGAAAGTAAATTAACTTGAATGTCACAGTAAAAAAATTCAGGTGTTAAAAACAATTCCAGTTTGGCTTCAGTGTACTATTAATTTGACTCTCATCCTACCTGCTGCTGTTCATAAGTCCTGTGAATGGCTGACAGAGCTCCAGCCTCTCTTGTTCTAAAGGGTAGAGGAGCAGGGGACCCCTTTCCTCCCTGGTTCTCCAGCTAGTGTGTCTGTAGATCTTAAAAACATGTCTGACTCTCACTCTCTTACCACTTTGTCTTCTCAAATTTGTTGTTATTCAGATTTCCCTGTTCTGCCGACAGTAGTAGTCTCCTAGGCTGCACATATTATCCTCACGATCAAATCAAGTGCCATATCCTATCAAGTCTTTCTTCTTCAGGGTCTTATCTGGTCATTGCATTCCTCCAGCCTAATCCCTGGCCTCCTACCTGCCTTCCTGCATTTAACCATCTTCCGATGGGGCTCGTGTTCTGGTTTTTTGCACTCAGCCTGCCAGGTTCTCTCCCCCGTGAGCCTGCTCATCATGGTCTTCTCTGCTCAGAATTTTGAGTAGCTTCTCTTCCTTGATAAATAAAATCTGATTTCATCAACCTGAAAATCAGAACTCCTCAATTCTCTCCCTAACTTTAATTTTTAAATTTTTTTATTAAAAGTAACATTTTTTAACCTAACTTTGTTCAGTCAGACTTTCTTGCCTGGTTGTCAGGGGGAAAAAAATCTAATGAATGTAATATGCATGTGGCTTTTTTTTTTTTCTTAAAGAAAATTTTTTTTTTAAGATTCATTTATTCATGAGAGACACAGAGAGAGAGGCAGAGACATAGACAGAGGGAGAAGCAGGCTTATCATAAGGAGCCTGATGTGGGACTCAATCCCCAGACCCAGGATCACGCCCTGAGCCAAACACAGATGCTCAACCACTAAGCCACCCAGGCGTCCCTTAAAAAAATTTTTTTAACTTTTCATTTTGAAATAATTCAGACTTATTAGAAAATTTCAGAAACAGAATTCCTCTATACTCCTCTCTTACGTCCCAAATTCTAACACCTTCAATAATCATAATTTTCAAAAGCAAGAAATTAACAGATACAATGTAATAGACCTTCTTCAGATTTAACCCCCTTGTTCCAAAATAATTTCTGATCCAGATCCTGGTCTAAGAACACACGTTGCATGTAGTTGTTATTCCTCTTTATTTTACTTCAATCTGAAGGATTCCCTCAGTCCTTGTCACTTTTGTGTCTTTTTATTATTTTTTTAAGTGTTATTTACTTACTTAATCTCTACACCCAACATGAGGTTCGAGCTCACAACTCCCAAGATCAAGGATCACATGCTCTTCCCACTGAACCAACCAGGCACCTGACCTTGTCACTTTAAAGAGTACAGACCAGTTATTTTGTAGCAAGTCCCCCAAAGTCAGATGTCTTCTCATGATTATGTTAGGTTATGTATGCATTTTTTTCTTTTAAAGACTTATTTATTTATTCATGAGAGACACAGAGAGAGAGAGAGAGAGAGGCAGAGACACAGGCAGAGGGAGAAGCAGCCTCCATGCAGGGAGCCTGACGTGGGACTTGATCCCGGGTCTCCAGAATCAGGCGCTGGGCTGAAGGCGGCACCAAACCGCTGAGCCACCTGGGCTGCCCTATGTATGCATTTTTGACAAGAATGCTCAGAAGTGGGATCCCTGGGTGGTGCAGCGGTTTGGCGCCTGCCTTTGGCCCAGGGCATGATCCTGGAGACCCGGGATCGAATCCCACGTCGGGCTCCCGGTGCATGGAGCCTGCTTCTCCCTCTGCCTCTCTCTCTCTCTCTGTGACTATCATAAATAAATAAAAATTTAAAAAAAAAAAAAAAAAAGAATGCTCAGAAGTGACATCATGCCCTTCTTGGTCTGCTGTTCCCAGGAGGCCTGCCTCATTCGTGATAATAATTTTCTTCACTAAGATTAATATGCTAGGTTTCTCCATTGTTAGTTTGTAATTTTTCCTTTCTAATTAAGTATGCTATGGGGAAAGTCTTTACAAATATCCTATTTCTTATACTTTTCTTTATGAATTTTAGCATCCATGATGATTCTTGCCAGCAACAATTATACCTATGCTATTTGCCAAATGGTAGTTTGGGTAGACTTTTATGAAGAAATATTAATATTTGTAAGTAACATCATCTGCATGTAGAATGAATGCCAAGAAAACTGTTTCTTAATCTTACGTAGTATGCTGTTTACAATATAGATTTAATTGAAACATTGGTTATTTTGTTTTCCCAAAATCATTGTATGTGGTGATGATAGAAATGAAATACACTGATGCACAGTAACAATTATCATTTTCTAATAACTCCAATATTCATATTTTTAAAGTCCACTGTTACCAGACTTGGCCGATGGATTGACTTTGACAATGACTACAAAACTCTGTATCCACAATTCATGGAATCTGTCTGGTAGGTTTACTTGAAGTGTAAATATAATGAATATTCTGTTTATTGCTTAGCACAGAGATTGTCTAGCATGAATCATTCTTTCAGATTCACAATTATTTATCTAAAATTTTGGGGCTGATTTTTGTTTGTTTTTAAAGCTTTATTTTATTTTTTTAGAGCACTTTTAATTTCACAGCAAAATTGAGAGGAAGGTACAGAGATTTCCCATATTCCCTTGCACCTATACATGTACAGCCTCCTCCACTACAAACATCCCCACCAGAGTGGGACATTTGTTGCCATTGGTGAACATGCATTGACACATCACCACCACCCAAACTCCATAGTTTGCATTAAGGTTCACTCTGGGTGTTGTGCATTCTTTGAGTTTGGGTGGATGACATATAGGCATCATTCTAGCATCATACAGAGTATTTTCACTATCCTAAGAACCCTCTGTGTACCAACTGTTTATCTCTTTCAGCCTCTAGATTTTTTTTTTAACTCAGTAAAGTTTGGATTCTGCTAAGATAATAGGATACACATAATATTCTGTGGTATATAATGGCTCCAACAGGTTAAGCAGCAACCTGTAATCAAATACATTAGAATTTTTCAATCATAACACACAATTGTTCATGCCAAGCTGATAAAGAATGTAAATGGCCTGATGTCAATTAAAGGTTTGTTTGTTTTTGCCAAATTAGAACCAAATTTTGGAAAGTAAGTTTCAGAAGTAGTTTTCTGTTTGTTTTTGTTTTGTTTTGTTTTTTAATTTTTATTTATTTATTTATGATAGTCACACAGTGAGAGAGAGAGAGGCAGAGACATAGGCAGAGGGAGAAGCAGGCTCCATGCACCGGGAGCCCAATGTGGGATTCGATCCCGGGTCTCCAGGATCGCACCCCAGGCCAAAGGCAGGCGCCAAACCGCTGCGCCACCCAGGGAACCCTGTTTTGTTTTTTAAATAATTAAGTCTAAGAGATTGTGTACGTGAATTTTACACTGAGATAAGTTGTATAGTGTAATCACTTGCATAGCACTTTTAGAATGAACGTTACTTCTTTTTACTATTTTTTTTTTTTTTAAGATTTTATTTATTTATTCATGAGAGACACAGAGAGAGAAAGAGGCAGAGACACAGGCAGAGGGAGAAGCAGGCTCCATGTGGGGAGCCCGACACGGGACCCGATCCCGGGACTTCAGGACCAGGCCCTGGGCCAAAGGCAGGGCCTAAACCACTCAGCCACCTAGGGATCCCCCTCTTTTTACTATTATAAAACAAGTGTTGCAATTCCAAAGTCCTAATAGCTGAATGAGAATCCTAAAACAGAATGAGAATCATTACATATCCTTACTGGACAAATGGGCACTATTATTATGATTTCAGAGTGCCCTAAGTACATACCTCAGGCCTTAAGGAAGTTCTACTTTTATTAAATTATGCATAATGACAGGTGAGTTGCAAAGCTGTTTGTTACAGTGCACTTGGTGCTGCATTGTAGGCTCTTGTGGCTCTTACTGCCTTCCTATCTGCCTGCTTACATTTCTGTCAGTCAAGATCTGATCTATTGTACATGGTTGGCACAAGTCCTTTGCCTTTGAGGAGCTAGATATCTTGGTGGGCAGTTCTCTGACCCTATGACTTGACATGCCAGAGACTTTGGAGAGGGGGCTTCTCATTCACTGAGCAGCCAGAATTCTCATGATTAGAGAAACTCTAAAAACTAGGATTCGGATTAAACACCTGGGGAGAAAAAAGTACTATTAATGCTCTGGATTAGGGCTGTTGAGTGCTTAAATGAGGCTAGTGTGAAGGTTAAAAGACAAAAGTAAAACATAAATAATTAGGCAATACACAAAATAAAAAGATGTAAAATGTGACATCAAAAACATACAACATGTGCAGTGGGAAGAGTGAAAATGTAGTTTTAGAATGCGTTCAAACTGAGGTTATTATCAACTTAAAATAGACCACTACATATATAAGCTATTACATGTGAGCCTCATGGTATTCACAAAGCAAAAACCTATAGCAAATACAAAAAAGATCAAAGAAGAATCTTAAGCATAATACTAAAGAAAGTCATCAATCATAAAGGAAGAGAGACAAGAAGAAAGGAACAATAGAACTACAAAAAGCTGGAAAACAACAAAATGACAGTAAGCACATACCTATCAGTAATTAAATGTAAATGGACTAAAATCATCAATCTAAAAACAGAGTGGCTGAATGTATTAAAAAAAATAAGACCTATCTATATATTGCCTACAACTCACCTCAGGGATGCCTGGGTGGCTCAGTGGTCAAGTGTCTGCCTTTGGCTCAGGCCAAGATCCCGGGGTACTGGAATCAAGTCCCACATCAGGCTCCCTGCAGGGAGTCTGCTTCTCCCTCTACCTATGTCTGTGCCTCTCTCTGTCTCTCTCATGAATAAATAATCTTTAAAAAAAGAGAGAGAGAGACTCACCTCACCTCACATGTAAGGAAACAGACTGAAAGTGAAGGGATGAAAAAAGATGTTCCATGCAAATGGAAACCAAAAGAAAGTTGGGGTAGCTATACATACCAGAAAAAGACTTAAAAAAGACTGTGTAATAAGAGACAATGGCACCGTATGAGAAAAGCACCAATCTAACAAGAAGATCTAACAATGACAAATGTTTATAGAGCCAGAAGAGGAGCATCTAAATATATAGTATGAATATTGTCAGACCTAAAGGTAGAAATTAACAATGCAGCAATAGTATGGGACTCTAATAACCCAATTATTTCCAAACAAATCCAATAAGGAAACATTAGACTTAAACGACACAGCAGACCAAGTGGACTTAACAGATATATATAGAACAAACAACAGAACACACATTCTTAATTGCGCATGGAAACTTTTCCAGGATAGATCACATGATACTCACAAAACAGGTCTTAATAAATTTAAGAATATTAAAATCAGGGCAGCCCGGTGGCCCAGCGGTTTAGCGCAGCCTTCAGCCCAGGGCGTGATCCTGGAGACCCGGGATCGAGTCCCACTTCGGGCTCTCTGCATGGAGCCTGCTTCTCCCTCTGCCTGTGTCTCTGCCTCTCTCTCTCTCTCTCTGTGTCTGTCATGAATAAATAAATAAAATCTTTTTAAAAAAAGAATATTAAAATCACATCAAGCCTGTTTTCTGACCATGTGGTATAGAACTAAAAAATCCATTACAAGAGAAAAAGACTGGAAAAGCCACAAATATGTGGAGATTAATGTGTTACTAAGCAACCAGTGGGTCAATGAAGAAATTAGAAAATTAAAAGGAGAAATTAAAAAACACTTTGAGAGAAATGAGAATGGAAATACAACATAACTAATCTATGGGAAATAGCAAAAGCAATTCTGAGAGGAAAACTGGTAGTGATACAGGCCTATTTAACAAACAAGAAAACTCTCAATCTAACTTTACACTTACAAGAACTGGAAAGTAGAACAGAACGCCAAACATTAGTAGGAAGAAAGAAAGAATAAAGATAAGTGCAGAAGGTACACCTGGGTGGCTCAGTGGTTGAGCGTCTACCTTCAGCTTGGGGCTTGGTCCCGGGGTCCTGGGATCAAGTCCCGCATCAGGCTCCCTGCATGGAGCCTGCTTCTCCCTCTGCCTGTGTCTCTGCCTCTCTCTCTCTCTCTCTCTCTGTCTCTCATAAATAACTAAAATCTTAAAAAAAAAAAAATGCAGAAGTAAATGAAATAAAAACTAAAAAGAGTAGAAAAGATCATTGAAACTAAGAGGTGGCTCTTTTAAAATAGAAATCATATTGTTAAACCTTTAGAGCCACCAAGAAAAAAATCCCAATCCCCAAATTTCTATGGAACCACAAAGACGCCAAAAAGCAAAAGCCATCTTGAGAAAGAAGAACAAAGCTAAAGGTGTCCTGCTTTTTTATTTCAAACTATTTTACAAAGCTATAGTAATCAAAACAGTACACTATTGGTGTAAAATCAGACATATAAATGGAACAGAATAGAAAACCCAGAAATTAACCCAGGCTTACATGGTTAATTAATCTATGACAAAAGAGCCAAGAATGTACAATGGAGAATGGACAATCGCTTTAATAAATGGAGCTGGGAAAGCTGGACAGCCACATGCAAAAGAATGAATCTAGACTAGTGTCTTATACATAAAATTAACTCAGGGGATCCCTGGGTGGCTCAGCGGTTTAGCGCCTGCCTTTGGCCCAGGGCGCGATCCTGGAGTCCCGGGATTGAGTCCCGCACCAGGCTCCTGGCATGGAGCCTGCTTCTCCCTCCTGTGTCTCTGCCTCTCTCTCTCTTTCTATGTCTATCATAAATAAATAAATCTTAAAAAAATTTTTTTAAAAATGATAAAATTAACTCAGATGGATTAAAGATTTGAATATAAGACCTGAAACCGTAGAAGAAACCTTAGGCAGTAAACTATGCATCCATCCTAGCAATCATTTTGGATATGACTCCAAAAGACTGGCAGTCAAAGCAAAAACCAAATGAAATTACATCAAACGAAAGAGCTTCTATACAGCAAAAGAAGCCATCAATAAAATGAAATGACAACGCCTTGAATGGGAGAAAATAAATTTGTAATTTGTATTTGGTAAAGGATTAATATCCAAAGTACGTAAAGAACTTATAAAACTCAGTAGCAGGGGATCCCTGGGTGGCACAGCGGTTTAGCGCCTGCCTTTGGCCCAGGGCGCGATCCTGGAGACCCGGGATCGAATCCCACGTCGGGCTCCCGGTGCATGGAGCCTGCTTCTCCCTCTGCCTGTGTCTCTGCCTCTCTCTCTCTCTCTCTCTCTCTCTCTCCCTCTCTCTCTGTGACTATCATAAATAAATAAAAATTAAAAAAAAAAAAAAAACTCAGTAGCACAAGAAAATCTGAGTTAATGGGCTGAGGACCTGAAGATATATTTTTCCAGAGAAGACATGCAAATGCCAACAAACCTGAAAAAATACTTAACATCACTAATCATGAGGAAAATATAAATCCAAAAAATATATATATGTAAATCAAAACCACAATGAAATATTACCTTATATTTGTCAGAATGGCTTCTATCCGAAAAGACAAATGACAAGTGTTGGTGAGGATGTGGAGAAAAAGGAATGATGAACTGTGGGTGAGAATGCAGATTGGTATAGATACTATGGAAAATAGTATGGAGGGTCCTCAAAAAAATTAGAAATATCGTGGTCAGTAATTGTACTTCTGGGTATTTTTCCAAAAAAAGAAAGAAAACACAAATTCAAAAAGGTATATGTGCCATTATGTTCATCACAGTGTTCTGTACAGTAGCCAGGAAATGATGTCTAAGAGTGCGTTGATGGATAAATAGATAAAAAAGAAGTGGGGTGAGGGGGTGCCTGCGTGGCTCAGTCAGTTAAGTGTCAAACTGTTGATTATGGCTCAGGTCATGATCTGAGTCAGTGAGCTCGAGCCCTGAGTCGGACTCTGGTAGAGTCTGCTTGAAACTCTCTCTCTCTTCCCCCCTCTGACACTCTGCTCGCAAGGGTGTTCGTTTTCTGTCTCTCCTCTCTCTCAAATAAAAGAAAATATTTTTTAAAAGATATGGGAGAGAAGGTTATGGTGGCTCAGTCAATTAAGGGTCTGACTTTTGATTTTGGCTTAGGTCATGACCTCAGGGTTGTGAGATCAAGCCCCACATCAGGCTCCACACTGAGTACAGCCTGTTTAAGATTCTCTTTCAACCCCCCATCCTTTCCCTCTAAAAAGAAAAAGATGTGTGTGTGTAAACTATATAAAATATCCTCAAGCCATAATAAAGAGTAATTCTTGCTATTTGTGACAACATAGGTGGACCGTGAAGGTATTACACTAAGGGACCTAAGTCACAAAGACAAATACCATATGATTTCACTTACATGTGGAATCTAAAAAAACAAAACTCAGACATAGCAGAATGGTGTTTGCCAGAGGGAAGAGGGATTGGCTGTGGGCAGTGGGTAGAAGGGGTTGAGAAGTACAGACTTTCAGATACAAAATAAACCATGGAGATGTAGCATACAGCATGGTGACTATAGTCAGTAATATAGTAGTGCTTCATGAGTCTTGAAGTTCTCATTATAAAACAAAGTTACTGTGACCTTGGTGGTAGACAGTAACTAAACTTACTATGGTGATGACTTTGCAGTGTGTTCTAATATCAAATCCTCACATTGTATGCCTGAATCTAATATGATGCTACATGTTAATTTTGCCTCAATGAAAAAAATTATAAACTTGGGAAACTTTATATAAAACATTTTTAATCTTTATTTAAAGCCAAACAATACTATGAAAAAATATGCACATTTTCCCATAAAAATGTATTTTAGCAAATGAGAACGTTTTAATTCATTTATTATACCAAGCACATAGGAATTGGATTATAAAAATTATGCATAAAGGCAGAATTAAGGGTTCCCACCAATGCTTCCTGACATCCAGCTGGGACTGGTGAGTATTCCCCACAGGAAACCCCAGGATAACTGTTACCATTGCCATATCAGCACCTTGGTACATTTAGCATAAAACAACATGGTTAATGTTTAATAAAAGTTTTTAACTAACTATAGAAATACCCTAATCCCAATTGGTTTATGCTTTTTAAATTGCCTTATAAAACTATCTATTATAGTAAAATTTAAGCAATACACCAGAAAACTATTAAGAAAAGCAAAAACTCTGAAATCCCAACCATAGTTAACAATTGGTAAAAATCTTTTTCAGCATCTCTAAAAAATGTAATAAGTATATGGATATGTACAGTTTTACCCATTGAGTACCTCAGTGTACAATATGGTGTCAATTGCTTTTCTCACACAACTCAAGTCATGAACATCTTTCCATGTACAGTTATTACCACTTTTAATGTACACAATATTTGATACGATTCTGTCCTAATTTACCAGCTGGTAGCCAGTTGAGAGACATGGTTAGCTGATAGAATGTAGACAAACTGGCATAAATGAGTTTGGGGAGATGGGATTTTGGTTGTATCGTTGTAAAATGGTGTCTTTCATTGCTAGGTGGGTCTTCAAACAGCTCTATGACAAAGGCCTTGTATATAGAGGCGTGAAAGTCATGCCTTTCTCCACCGCGTGCAACACTCCACTGTCCAACTTCGAGTCTCACCAGAACTACAAGGTGCGTGTGATGTCATTGGGTGTTAACTTATGCACAGGGAAGTCGAAGGGTTGTAATCCCAGGAACTAGTCCCAGTGAGAAATGTTAGCCTGGGGAATCTGTCAGGTTGACGATTCTTATGGAGTGCTGCTAATGTACTGGTCACTGAGCTGAGGCTGTATGCAGAGTGAAAGTGAGGGATTCTTTCCCCTGTGGGATTGGGAGTGTTGTGTCCTCATGTGACAGACTCTGCTTGCTTCCACTGTATCTTTGTGCCTCTGCCCTGTTTCCCTCCAGTCACTGCTTTTGAAAGAGTTCTTGGCTTGGATGAGAATGCCTTGTCTGAGATTTCGTGTTATTCATTTGTTGAATTTGGAAGCAAATCTGATTTGTTCTTGGTTGATAGTATTAGGATCTTTTTTCGGATGAAGGGAGTCACCACATCACTGCTCTGATAGAGTTTAGATGGGTCTTATCACCAAAGCACACTCACTGCTTTATCTTCTCTCCACAGGCATAACGGCAATAAGTTGAGTCTGAACCATGGGTGTATATTCAGGAGGTCATTCCTCAGACTTGAGCTGGTCCTCATTGTTTTTAAAGGACACTCATTTGTCTGAAATTTGTTTTTTTTGTACATTGTTTAAAACACAAGAAATGTTTATTTTTTAACATTACCATTATAAAAAAAAAGTTCTCAGTCATCCTTGATATGTAATATTCTAAAGGTTTAATTCCTAGATGTCATCAGTGTTTATATTTCGTTGTCTCTCAAATACCTTTTTCCTTCGGTTCTTTGATGTTGTTTTCTTTTTTTAAAAGATTTTATTTATTTATTCATGAGAGACACAGAGAGAGAGAGAGAGAGAGAGAGGCAGAGACACAGGCAGAGAGAAGCAGGCTCCATGCAGGGAGCCCGATGTGGGACTTGATCCTGGGTCTCCTGGACCAGGCCACGAGCCAAAGGCAGCACTAAACCGCTGAGCCACCCAGGCTGCCCTGAGGTCGTTTTCATTGGGATCTAAGGAAGGTCCATGCATGAAAGCAAATGTCTTTCTGTTTTCATCTATGGTCTCGACTTCCTCTCTTTCCCCCTTTTTCTTTCCATGCAAATCATTGTTTAGGAAACAGGTTTTATCTTCTAGAGTTTCCTACAGTGAATTTTGCTAATTATGTCTCTGTAGTCCTCAGTGTTTTGTAGATTTGTACTTCATCTTGTGTTTGTTGGTGTCCTTCATTCAGCATGTGCATCTTTAAGAGAGGTCAGTGTTGACAATGGCATTTGTTGTGTCTGGCTTTTCTCTCTCAGCATGATGTTTGTGACAGCCATCCGTGTTGTGTGTAGCTACGGATCTTTTATTCTAGCTTCTGTGCAAGTGAGTAGTCCACAATTTACAGATTTATAGCACCTTTCTCTTCCCCACGTCCTTCCTCACAACCTGAGAGGAACCACTGTGAATTTGATATTTCTTTCCATTCTCATTTTTATACGTTTACTGTCTGCCTATATATTCACAAACAGTGCGTAGCATTCTTAGGCCTATCTTTAATCTCATCCATAGTACTCACTCTGTACCTTGCCTTTCATAGGAAATAGTATGTTTTAAAGATTCTTTGTCTGATACATGTAGCTTTAAGTTAATTTTTATCGGGGATCCCTGTGTGGCTCAGCAGTTTAGCGCCTGCCTTTGGCCCGGGGCACGATCCTGGAGTCCCGGGATCGAGTCCCACGTCGGGCTCCCAGCATGGAGCCTGCTTCTCCCTCCTCCTGTGTCTCTGCCTCTCTCTCTCTCTCTCTCTCTCTCTTTATGTCTATCATAAATAAATAAATAAATCTTTTTAAAAAAAAGTTTATTTTTATCTGCTATGTAGTGTTTTGTAGAACAAATAGATTGCAATGTCTTCTTTTTTTCTTTAAGACCCTTATTTATTTATTCATGAGAGACACAGAGAGACAGGCAGAGACACAGGCAGAGGGAGAAGCAGGCTCCATGCAGGGAGACCGATGTGGACTCAATCCAGGACTCCAGGATCACACCCTGAGCTGAAGGCAAGATGCTCAACTGCTGAGCCACCCAGGCGTCCCCATTGTCTTCCTTCTTTTGATAGACCGTGTGAGTTGTTTTGAAGGGTATAGCCCTTTTTCTTACTGGGGGCAGACAGTGTTGCTAAGAACATTTTAGCTTAACCCTTGTGTACTTCTGCTGAAGTGTTCTTTGGCTTCTAGATTTCTACGTTAGATCCCCATACTAGCTTGTGAGCTTCTAGAGTTCACAGGGGGCAGACTCTTCTGTAAGTAAACAAGTACATTCTCTTGGGATGAGCAAGCTGTGCAGAGGTAAACTGACTTACAGGATAGAGTACTTCCAGCTGTTCCACAAGGTAAACCAATTGTGTTTAAAAAAATTTTTTTTATGTTGTGTAAATTTTTAGACATTGTACTATATATAAATGACTTGTACCTTACATTCTTTTTTGTGTCTGGCTTCTCTTGTTCAAGATTATATTTGTGAAAAGTCATCTGTGTTGTGTGTACTTGTAAATCATCATTTTAATACTGCCTAGCCCTTAATTTACCCACAGTACCATTGATGGGCATTTAGGTAATTTCCAGTTTGGGAATCTTATCAGTAGTGCTACTGTGAACATTCTAGAAGTTGTCTTTGGGGAGCATTCATGCACATTTCTTCTATGGGTTACATGCCCAGGAGTGGAATTACTGGGTCATAGTGTGTACTTAACATTGAGCTCTAGTATTGGGGTGGGCAAACTGTGAAGTGCCAGATAGTACTTCAGGCCTTGTGGGCGGATGATCTCTGTTGCAAGTATTCAACTCTTGTCAAAACCATTCCTAGCTCCTGGGGTGTGAGAACACAGGTGACCATCTGGGTTGGCCCAGGCACCATGGTTTGCCTTCTCCCACTCTCAGAGGTACCAGCGCACTTCTCCAACCTGGGTGTCCTGATCTGTGCTCCTGCCAGACAGATCTGGTTACTCTGTAATCTTGCCCCACTTAGCGTTTTCTGCCTCCTGTCTCTAGCCATTCTACATTCTGTGTTGGTTGCAGCGAAGGTTTGTTTTTGTTTTTACTTCTGACATAATTTTAGACTTATAGGAATGTTTACCTTTCATGATAGTCACCCTCTTCCACCTTGTCTGTGTTCTCCGCTCTCCAGGGCATGGTGGGAGCCCAGGGCCCTTGGAGAGCAGGTTGAGGATATGATGTCCCTTTTCCTGTAAAGGTTTAAGTATATATTTCTTAAAATCCATATTCTTAAATAATTGAAATTAGAGAATCAACATTGATAAAATATTACCATCTAATCTGTAGGTTGTACCATCTAATCTGTAGACTATTAATCTGTTAATGGTCCTAGTAATGTCATTTTCAGCAAAAGAGAATCATAGGGTATGTGTTTTGCTTGGATGCTCCATCTGCAGCTTTAGAACAGTGCCATGGTGTCTGATTCATGACACTGGCCCTCGAGGCATGCAGGCCGGCACTTCCTTCAGGTTTGTTTGACAGTTCACATGTGAATGAGGTGAAGCTTATAGAGCTCATATTTCTCAGGGCACTTTATTTAGAATGCAGTTAGTTTGTTGGAATCAGAAGATAAGCTTTTCTACTCTGGAGCTATTTATTAAATATTTTTAAATCCTTGATATTTTCGTGTTACCATAGAGGTGGAACCAATTTTTTACTTAATGAACTGAATTAATATTGGCATATTGCAACTTAAGTACATGGTGTTTTAAAATGACTCATCTTTATAGTTTGGAATAAAGAATAACTCTGTCTTCTAAAACAATTATTTTTGACCTAACCTATTATGGATTTATTATAAAAATAGATCATTATAATAGTGAAACCTGTAATCCGTATTCCTCTTAATATACTTAAAGTGTTTTACTTGTGATGACTAAGGTAAGGTAAGGTCATTGTTAAAACATTTTTTAAAAATATTAAAAAAAATAGGGATCCTTGGGTGGCTCAGCAGTTTAGTGCCTGCCTTCGGCCCAGGGCGTGATCCTGCAGTCCCGGGATCAAGTCCTGCGTTAGGCTTCTTACATGGAGCCTGCTTCTCCCTCTGCCTGTGTCTCTACCTGTGTCTCTCTGCCTCTTTCTGTGTCTCTCATGAATAAAGAAATAAATTTAAAAATAATAAAAAATATATAAAAATATAAAAAAAGTATTTGGAATTTATATTTTCTTTTTATAAATATGGCAACTGGTTTTTATTCTGGAAATCTATTTATTCTTTAGGATCAGTTCTTTTCTTCGGTATCTTACTGTTACGGATTTTGTAAAACAGTATCTTATATCATTTTATTTCAGGATGTTCAAGACCCTTCAGTGTTTATAACTTTCCCTTTGGAGGAAGACGAAAATGTGTCTTTGGTGGCCTGGACAACCACTCCTTGGACTCTGCCTAGTAACCTGGCCCTGTGTGTTAATCCAGAAATGCAGTATGTGAAGATTAAAGGTAAGTGTGGGCCTGATTGTTTATGATGGATATGGAGGAGATCATTTTAACTTATTTTGGGATAGAATCAAAGCTTACATTTCTTTTGGAGTAAAAATAGAAGTTTTTGAAAAAGTGTTAGACTTAAACAGAAGAATAATCTTTAAAATAACCTGAAAAAGAAATGCACGTAAAAATTAAAATAGTAGATATAAATAAATGGTCCTTGTAATTTCCAGGTTTTAATACTTTTACACATCATGCCCCTATTAGCAGATGAGGATCTGGAGATTGATAGAGGTGGTGTCTCATCATTGCTAGGAATCTCTGATGTGTATTTTTTCATTACCACCAACCAGTTAACGTCATTCAGACACTAGCTACCTGGAGATAGCGTCAGATCACACTGGTTAAGGGTTCAGGCCTACATGGCATCCCCCCACAGCCTCACTGCAGATGCCAGTTGCAAGTTCTGTGCTTCTAATATTACCATGATCTCTCCTTGATTTGGATTAATTTGCTAGACAGGCTCATAACTCAGGGAAACAAAGGCACCTGGGTGGCTCAGTGGTTGAGTGCCTGCCTTTGGCTCAAGTCGTGATCCTGGGGTCCTTGGATTGAGTCCTGCATCAGGCTCCCCATAGGGAACCTGCTTCTCCCCCTGGCTGTGTCTCTGCCTCTCTCTCTGTGTCTCTCATGAATAAATAAATAAAATGTTTACAAACATTAAAAAAATCTCGGGAAACATTGTAGTGGTTTATTGTGAAAGGATATAAAGGATACACAGGAATCATCCAGTGAGGTACATGGGGTGAGGTCTAGAAGGGTCCTGAGCACAAGAGCTTCTTCCTACCATGGAGCTGGAGTGGGTTGCCCTCACTAAGTGATGTTACTTCATGACTTAATTACGTTAAATCTCTGGCTGTTGGTGATTAAACTCCACCCTTAGGTGAACTGGGGGCTTTTCAAAAGTCCCCTCATCCGTATGACAAAGGACACCTTAATGGCAGTTATCACTTAGGAAATAACAAGGGTTTTAGGAGCCATGCCAGGAAGGAGGACTAAGACTGAAATACATAGTTACTATAAATCTGGTACCAGAACTGGAGAGAGTTCACCAAAGTCCTGATGAAGCTCTTTCCATAGAGATTTATATGAAAAAAGACCTTCAGGTTTAGATAGTTGATGAAAGGAGGAAAAGCCAGGGAAAAGAAGGGAAAATTGTAGCCAGAAAGACACAACCATACAAGATAGGTGACATGATTTACATGATTTACAACAGCTTATGGGGAAAGGAACCCTGGAGGTGCAGGCCTGGAAACCATGTGTTTTTATTACTTAGCAGTGGCCTGGATGCTGATAGGACCAGCAGCTAGCTTCTCGTGCTCTCAGCCGTGGGCACAAAGCCTCTCCAGGCAGGGGGAGATCCCGGTGTATCCCTGGGGATATGGCCCTTCTCTAGTGAGCCTATAGCCTGGGGGGCCATCAGGCAGACAGTTCAATACTGTCCTTCCTCTGCCTACATGCGACTCGCCTACTTGCTGGACCATGTGTCCTAAGTTTTATACAGAAAATGTTGACTCTGCTGACAGACACTGGTGTTGCTGGTGCTAGTGGGTGACAGTGTTGTTCATAGTAACTTTTCAGTGAATTGCAAAGGCCTTCACAGTGATCTATAGATACTGATGTTTCTTATAGTGAACTGAGCATATGTCACAGACTTTAACAAATCCTTGGTTATATCAGAGGCGCCTGGCTGGCTCAGTTGGAAGAGCGTGCAATTATTGATCTCGGGGTCATGAGTTCAAGCCCCAAGTTGGGTGTAGACATTACTTAAATAAAAACCTGGGGAAAAAAATCCTTGGGTGTATCATACTTTACAGGTAGGACTTTAAAATAGTCTGTATTTGTAAGGTGAGTCATCATTTGCTATTAAATTGTAAATGTGTCTACATTTATTCTAGCTTTTCTGTTCCCAGGATAGCATCCTCCAGAAATACTCTAGTAAGGGTACAAATATACGTGCAATGTTATTCACAGTAGTAACAATCTGAAAATAACTTCAGTGTCTAGTATTAGGTGATATGTTAAAAATGATGTGTACTTCCTTAGAATGGAGTACCAGGTGGCTATTTAGAAAAATGAGGAAGGGCAATCTGTGCTAACATATGGAAAGATGTTCACAATATAGTATGTGTAGACAAAATGAAAACTGTACTGAATTGTATCCCATAATTTTTTTTAAAGTAGCCATTCACCTAAGATGTCTGGTAGTGTACACTTAGAAAAATATCTGGAGGGGCGACATTCAGATGGTAGTGTCCTGCGGGGAAGAGAGATTAGCTAAGACTTTTACTCAAGGAGTTTTTTGTTTATTAATGTTACAAATTTTAAGCCTTCACATATATTACCTTTGGTTGGAGAAAATAAGTTTCCATAAAATGGAGAGAAGTTCAGTTAAGTGCATGTGCTGTTTTTGGCATTTTTGCATCTGGCAAGCAGTGTGCACTGGTGCCCTGAGCACACGGGTGCAGCAACACAGGACCCCATGAGGAGGAGCGTACTGGTGCGTGTCTAGACCCAGCCAGTCTGAATGTCACTGAAGTCCACTTCTTCCCTTGCTCTTGTAGATGTCACCAGAGGAAAGTTACTCATCTTGATGGAAGCCAGATTACTAGCCCTCTATAAGGTGGAGACAGACTACGAGATCCTCGAAAGGTGAATATACAGATTGATTTGTGTACATGCGTGTGTTAACTTTGAAAGGTGAGACTTTATTCCCTGTAAGCTCTGTTGTTCAAGTTCAGTTGATGTTACTGAGTGGGTTCAGCTCATACATTTCAGCATTAACAACAAAGAAACAAATAAACCAGGAGCCAGTTGTAACCTGATGTGCCTGCAGTTTCATTTCTTTGAGGATTTTAGTCTAATTATGAGTTTGCCTTTCTCCTTTTTCTAGATTTCCCGGTAGCTATCTCAAAGGCAAGAAGTACAGGCCGCTGTTTGACTACTTTGTGCAGGTAAGCTTAGGACCGTGCTGTGCAGGTGCTGCCTACCTGGGTCAGGGTCACTGACTACTGCAGTGGGGGTCACTGCGTTGCTGTCTGCACGCAGAGTCTGAGTAGTAACAAAGTTTAAACTGTGCTTGTGTTGCTCTCTTGTTTTAATAATCCTATCAGAATGATTTTAATACTTTTCTCAAATTATAAAAGGAAACACTTAAGTTTGTATATTTTTACTGTTTATAGTCTACATATCATCCAAATTTATTGGGATTTTTGGTTTGTTTTATAAGTTTAAGGTAGTGCTAAGAATAAAACCTGTGTGTAACAATAAACAGTTCATTTTAAGGAGACTGATGAGGTGGGTTTTTAGATCTAGGCATGAAGGCAAAGCTCATACATGTGGTAACTTAGTTTTCTTAAGACTCACAAAGCTGTTTTGGGCAGTTTTCATTTTCTGATAACAGAGAATCCATGGCTGCAGTTGCAAGCCCCACCACCACCACCAAAAGATTAGGGTCATCAGGAATTTCCCATTGATCCCTGTCTATTCAAGGATGGAGTTTGGTTATTGCAGTGACCTCTGCCATTTGGACTCTGTCCACAACACTGCTGACATCTGTCTCTTCATTTTTGTTCACTTTGAGTGTTTTCCCATGTTTCTCATCTCCCAGTTGCAGTTGGCCCTTGAACAACATGGGGGGATCAGAGGCACCAGCCTCACCTACAGTGACTTTTGACTCCCCCACACATAGCTACAAACACCCTACTCTTGACTGGAAGCCTTGCCAATAACACAAGCGGTTAACACATTTTATATTTTATATGTGTTATATGCTATACTGTTAAAGTAAACAAGACAAAAAGTATTATTAAAAAAATCATGAAGAGAAAACACGAAGTAATATTTTCAGTGGTATACATATATTTGTTGAAAAAACTTCTTGGTGTTTTAAGCAGTTCTGAACACTCTGTTTTCCCAACCATTAAGTATGTATAAAAGTTTTTCTCCACAAAAAGACACAAAAGTCCAAAGCCCAAACACATCTTTCTTAAAAACCATGTCCATTTTTTATTCTGTCCTAGAATAGAGAAAGCCAGCTTTTATATAGTATGAGGTTAGCAGAACAATGATACATAAGCCTGAAAAAGTTAGCATTTGTGCACAAATATCAATTAACTTACAAGTATAGACGTAGCACTTCCTAGAACAATTGCTCAGTCGAATATGGTGTACGCTAGAACTGCAGCATGATGTAGAGAAGTAGGAATGTTTACAGAATCATATTTGGGGATGTGTGATGCAGTTCACTACTTAAATAGGCAAAAGGAGAAAGGCAGCATCTCAGCAAGTACTAAAAAGTCTGTTAATAAAACTCAGCTCCCCTGTGTTTAAGTCTCTTGGGAAACTAGGAATAAAAGCTTCTTCACGAGAAAAGAAAAAATAATCCCCATGTTGGTGCACCCAGCGAGAACGGGTGACTGTTGGGAAGGCAGTGTCTCACATCCTGGAGGCCTTGGCTCAGCAGCTGTGGCCACATATGGGGTGGAGCACCCGCTAGGGAGGAGCCTGTGCCAGGCTCCCCCAATGCAGCCCCAGAGTCCAGGTCCCAGAGAACTCGGAAGCAGGGGTGCCAGGGATGTGGGTCTCCCTGCACAAGGCTGTGCCTGCCCTGAGGGCCCGTTCTGTAGCCTAGCCTCTTGCAGGTGCTGGACCCACCGCCCTGTCACTACAGGACCTTCAACACTGCCTGGCCTCAGGGCCCCGGGGCTGCTGACAGCCTCGGCAGGCTCCCCAAGTACTCCGGGCAGCAGGTGTGACCTCTGCATTCGTTGCCTTCATTCTGGTTCCCTGAAGCCTGGGCTGGGCAGTTATAAACAAATGCCTTGTGGCTTTTGCCATCCACTCTTAGAACAATGTGTTTAAGTAGATCCGCATCCCACGTTGTTCAAGGGTCATCTGTGGGTTTCTGCTCCCTGAGAGCCTGCCGCCACTTGCCACCCCCTGCTCTTAAGTGTTCTCCTTGTAGCCGACCTGCTTCCGAACCACATCCTCTGATGTTGCTGCAAACGTACCCTTTGCTTCTGTCAAACTGGCCCTTCCTTTTTCTTCCCTCCCTGCCTTTGATTTCATTAAGTTTTCCTCTTGTTTAAAAAGATCCCTCACCTTTGTTACATCAGATGTGCTCAAGTACAACCCATTCTCAAGGCTGAACTCACAGACCATCTGAAAAAACATCTTTTGTAATGCCTCTGGTTTCTCCTGAAAAATATCATTATTATGTTCTTCTGTTGCATATTTTAACATATTTTGTTTTAGGTTGGATTTGTTTTGTCTTAAACTCTCTCACTAAATCTGTGGCTCTTGATCTTTCTGACCACAGACCCTGTTGAGAACCCAGAGAGCTCTGTGCTCTCAGCACATGCACCACCCAGACACTCCAGACAGGAACTTGGGGCTTAGAGGTGTGTCTGGAATGTGCACCTGCCACATACTCCATTCAGTAGCTTCCTGAATTTCTGGGGCCTTCAGCATTTTAGGCAGGTGCTAGAAAATCTTTGTCGTAGGCAAAGTGGTGTGGTGTAAACCTAAGATACGTGTGTTCTGAACTATCAGGTGGGAGCTGTGAGAGCAGGTGCTGTGACTGCTGACTGCTCGGCCTTGGCAGGGCAGTGTCTGGAGCTGGACAGAGAGGCAGGACGCCACGGGGGTTCATCTACATCCACTAGAAACACTTCCTACTTGTTCCTCAGACTCCAAGGGCACACATGCTCCCACTCCATGTTTGAATGCTTGAAGACATACCTTTCAGGCAACAATATTTCCAGGTGGTGTAGGTTACAACAGTGAGACATTCGTGGCTACTTTTCCAAGTTTGGTTTTAGACAACTGCTAAAGAATTGAAGAGCTGTAACATAGATGAAGATGACATTGTATTAGAGCCAGGAGACCTTGACTCAAGCCCAGTGTTTGTCACTGTTAGTTGTGTGATTTGGACAAACCATTTCATCTTTGTTCTGAGTTTGATTCAGTATTTTTGGATCATTGGAATACTGGTGCCTTTTTCACAAGATCACCGGATTAGATGTGATTAAGTGTGAACATCATTTCTGAAAGTACTTTTTACAAAGGCAGAAAGACAAGAAAGTGAAGGATGGATTTGGCTGAACCCGTGTGTGGAAAGAGAAAGGAAGAGGTAAAGGTAGAAGTAGGTCTGCAGCATTTTATGTAGAAATAGTGCTTCCTCCGTACCACAGCACATGGAGCACCTTTAGCTAGAACTTGTCACTCTAGTGCCCTTGGTTTGCCTTATAGTGGGGCTGACAGGAAGGTGACTAAGGGCACCCTGGAGTTGTGCATGAGAAGCTGCACACCGGGTGTAGGGGAGGTTGAGAGAAGTCAGGAAAAGCCCCGTTTTGCCTTTTTTTGTTGTTTTGTTTTGTTTTATTTTTTAAGATTTTATTTATTCATGAGAGACACAGGCAGAGGGAGAAACAGGCTCCATGCAGGGAGCCCGATGTGGAACTCAGTCCCGGAACTCCAGGATCATGCCCTGAGCCAAAGGCAGTCGCTCAACTGCTAAGCTACTCAGGCATCCCAAAAGCCCTGTTTTGTGACTAAGAAGTTAGAACTTTTTCTCTGCAAGTCTTCAGATAATTATCATAGAAAAGACTTAGTATATTTCTTCCCAAACCAAATTATTCTGTCTTGTTTCTGAAAATAATTTTGCCTGTTAAAAATTTTGTCAGGGACACCTGGCTTGTTCAGTGGTTAGAGCCAGGTGGTTCTTGACCTTGGGGTCAAGAATTCGAGCCCCACGTTGGGTGCAGAGATTTACTTAAATAAAATTAAAAAAAAAATTTTTTTTTAGATTCTTGCCAAACACTGTTACGAAATTAATATAAGATGTGCTGGTGTTTCATTGATTTTGCCTGCTCTTGTGTCTATTCCAGCTCAAGGAGAATGGTGCTTTCACGGTGCTTGCTGACAGCTACGTGCGGGAGGAGGAGGGCACCGGAGTGGTACACCAGGCTCCTTACTTCGGGGCTGTGAGTAGAAGTTTTGCAGGCATGTCTGTGGGAAGGGAGGGTCATGGCCTGAGTCGTGTGTGTGTGTGTGTGTCTCATGCTCCTCATTATGGGCACACTGTGGGGTCCAGCTCTGCAGGCCCACTGCCCCCAATATCAAACCTCTGTGTGCAGTGTGTTTTCACCTGAGCTAAGCTCTCAGAATAGTGAGTCCAGTCCCGGGTGTCTCCCTGAAAGGCACTCTGTGTCTTCCTTCTATCACCACTTCCTCAGCTGCACTCTGCTCTCTTCAGCGTGTGGTTCTGTAAGCTCTGGAAAGGGTGTCAAGTCACGCTGTCACCACAAAGTCAGTGTGTGGAGAGTTGCACACCTGCACTGTGTTCGCAAGTAAATACTTTGCTGACAGGGCAGAGCTTGACCCCTCAGAGCTGGGTGGTGTGGTTAAGTTTAAATTTTACCCAGAGTAATTTTTCTAAAAATGCAATCCTTTGGATGTAATTTGTATGTGACTAAAACATCCACCGGGGACCGACTAACTCCATCATTTTGCTTTCATATGTAACCTCTGCAGAGATTTTTAATATGAATATCTTTAAATATACACAGAAGTAAAGAGATACTGGAATAAATCTTAGGTTCACATCTTCCACCTGCACTAATTATCAGCATTTGGGAATTCTGATTCTTCTGTCTTCCTTCTCCTCTTCCTCCCACACCTTCTCCATCTTGGTCTGAGGGTTTTGAAACAAATCCTCAACATCACAGTCTTCATCTGCAGGTGCTTCCGTACACATCTATGCCTGGTTAGGACTTTTATTTTTAATACTGGCACCTTGCCATTGTTGTACCCAATAAAGTGAACTCTTCCTTGGTATCGCCTAATACCTGTCCAGTGTTCAAGTGATGGAAGCATTCTTGATAATACTGTACTAGCCAGATGTTAGTCATTCATAACTACACTGGTAGTAAATAATAAAAAGAAAACTTCCTGGTTTTGATTGTGAATTAGGTTTTCCTATTAAAATGAATTTGGCATATACTGGATATGCTCTTTTTTTTTTTTTTTTTTTTTTTGGTTTTTTAGGCTTCACATGTGAGTGAAATCATGATATTTGTGTTTGATTTATTTCATTTAACATAACCCTCTGGTTCCATCCGTGTTGTCAGGTATGGCGAGGTCTCATTCCTTTTGATGGCTGAGTAATATTCCATTGTACATATACACTACATCTTCTTTATCCATTCATCTGTTGGACATGTGGGCTGCTTCCGTATCGTGGCTATTGTAAATCATGCTGCAGTAAACATGGGGGTGCAATATACATTTTTAACTAGTATTTTCATTTCCTTCAGGTGAATAGGACTGGATTTGCTAGACTGCATGATATTTCTGTTTTTAATTTTTTGAGGAATCTCCATGGTGATTTCTTGAGTGGTCGCATCAATTTACATTCCCACCAACAGTGCACAACGGTTTCTTTTTCTCCTCATCCTCCCTAGCACTTATCATTTCTTATCATCTTAATTCTAGCCATCCTGAGAGGTGTAAGGTAATACCTCATTATGATTCAGATTTGCATTTCCCTAATGAGTGATGTTGAGCACATTTTTACATGTCTGTTGGCATCTGAATGTCTTCTTTGGAAAAATGTTTCTTCAGGTCTTCATTTTTTAATAGGATTGTTTGCTTTTATGGAATTGAGTTATATAAGTTCTTTATATATTTTAGATACTAACCCTTAATCAGATATGTTATTTGCAAATATGTCTTCCCATTGAGTAGGCTGCCTTTTATTTTATTTATGGTTTCCTTGCTTTTGAATCCCTTGACCGGGGAGACATAGCTGTATATATGTTGCCATGGCTGTTGTTCAAGAGATTACGGTCTTTTTCTTTTAGGAGTTTTATGGTTTCAGGTCTCACCTTTAGGTCTTAAATACATTTTGACTTTACTTTTGTGCATAGTGTAAGAAAGTGGTCCGGTTTCACTCTCTTCTGCATGTGGCTGTCATGTTTTCCCAATACCATTTATTGAAGAGACTGGCTTTTCCCTTTCGTATATTTCTTCCTGCTTTGTCATAGATTAATTGACCATATAAGCACAGCTTTGTTTCTGGGCTCTCTATTCTGTTGCCTGGATCTGAGTCTATTTTTGTGCCTGTACCATGCTGTTTTGATTAGTACGACTTTGTAGAATACCTTGAAATCTGGGGTTGTGACACTTCCAGCTTTGTTCTTTCTCAAGATTTCCTTGGCTATTTGATATCTTTTGTGGTTCAAGCAAATTTTAATATTATTTGTTCTAGTTCTATGAAAAACGCTGTTGATGTTTTGATAGGCATTGCATTAACTCTGTAGATTGCTTTAGGTAGTATGGACGTTTTAACTATTTCGTTCTTTCAGTCTATGAGTATGGAATGTCTTTCCATTTCTTTGATTTCTTTGTGTTATCTTTAATTTCTTTTATCAATAACATAGAGTTTTCAGAGTACAGGTCTTTCACCTCCTTGGTTGTTTATTTGTAGGTATTTTGTTACCTTTGGTACAATTATAAATGGGATTGCCTTCCTAATTTCTCTACTACATTATTAGTGTATAGAAATATCAGATTTTCGAGTTAAAGGTTCTTTTGATAGGTGGAATTGGCTTGCTATTAACATGAGTGGTAAAAGTCATGTTGTGAGTGCTATCAAGGGTGCTGATCGGGAGTCGAAAAATAGTAATGAGAAATTAAGGCTGTCGTTAGGTTGATTTAGATAGAATAGGTATATTAATTCTGCATCCTGCAACTTTACTGATTTCATTCTAATAGTTTTTTTGGTGGAGTCTTTTTTTTTTTTAATGATTTTATTTATTTATTCATAGAGACACAGAGAGAGAGAGAGAGAGAGAGGGGCACAGGCACAGGCAGAGGGAGAAGCAAGCTCCATGCAGGGAGCCTGATGTGGGACTCGATCCAGGGTCCCCAGGATCAAACCCCGGGCTGCAGGCAGCGCTAAACCGCTGCACCACCAGGGCTGCCCTGGTGGAGTCTTTAGAGTTTTCTGTAGTCATCATGTCATCTGCCAAGTGGCAGTTTAACTTCTTTCTTACCAATATGGATATCTCATTTCTTGTTGTCTGGCTTCTGTGGCTAGGACTTCAGTTTGTGATGAATAGAAGTGGTGGAAGTGGATGGACATCCTTGTCTTGTTTCTGATCTTAGGAAGAGCTGTCAGTTTTTCACCATTTTAGTATAATGTTAGTTGTGTGTGGATTTTTCATATATGGCCTCAGTTATGTTGAGGTATGTTCCCTCTCAACCCACTTTGTTTTTTTCACAGGTGGGTGTTGAATTTTGTGGAATGCTTTTTCTGTATCTATTGAGGGGATCATATGGTTTTTACCTTTCATTTTGTTAATGAGGTATATATCATGTTGATTGATTCGTGGATACTGAACCATTCTTGCATCCCCAGATTGAATCCCACTTGATTGTGCTGAATGATTCTTTTACTATAGTGTTGAGTGGAGTTTGTGAATATTGAGCATTTTTGTGTCTGTGTTCACCACGGATACATGTGTGTCATCTTACTCCTCCCTTAATGGATGCCCTGCTGTATATAGGGGTCTGTGAGGTAATGGCTAGGGAGATGATGTAATCCCTGTCCAACTGTAAGGCTCCAGGATTGTCCAAATGATCCTGAATTAACTTCAGCTAAGAGGATAATTAAAGTTGATTACAGTTCTGTGTCAGAATACTGAAGCATTTTCTTGTAAATCTATCACCACCCACACTCCTATCTCATTCCCTTTCTCCCCAGGACGACTATCGGGTCTGTATGGACTTCAACATCATTCAGAAAGACTCTCCCCCTGTTTGCCCTGTGGATGCCTCAGGCTGTTTCACAGCAGAAGTGACAGATTTCATGGGACAGTATGTGAAGGTATGTGTCTCTGTCATCACGTGTCTTTCTTTAATCAGCTTTTTATTAAGTAGATTCCAGTATCTGTATTTTTTTTTCCTAAGAAGTTGTTTTTCTTTTGTTTGTTTTGCCTTGGCTCATATAACCAGAAAAGATAGGTATTATCCTGAAGGGTCTAGTGTCTTCAGAGGAGCATGCTGTAGTTTCACAGGCAGGAATCTGTGAAACCAGGCACTGAAGCAGCTTCTGTGGCTTCAGGGCCATCGCTGCTGGAAGACCTCACTACCTCACATGGTATGGAAGTGCTTATTCAACACCAAAACTTAGTGTGTGCCTAAGTAGACTGAGTATTTTATAATCCATGTATGATTTCTACCTTTTATTTATGGTAGAGACATCAGAATATCAGATTGCAATGATACACTTAATTATCTTGTGTTACTAAGTATCGCAGGATATTTTAATGGCTAGATTTTTTTTTTTTAACAGGATGCTGACAAAAACATAATCAGGACCCTGAAGGAAAGAGGCCGGCTTCTCATTGCCAGCACCCTCACTCACAGCTACCCGTTCTGCTGGAGGTGAGACAAAGGGAAGACCCCCAGCTCGAGCTTGCAGCCTGTAGGGGACACATAGTGCATGTGCCCCTTCTGTCCGTCTGTGGTTCCCCTCCCATTTGTACCCTGTAGGGCTAGTGTTGGCAGCCTGCCCTCTTGAGTCCATGAATGTACGGTTACTGTTTTCCTCAACACTTGTCTGAGAAGTGTCAACATGTACAAATGTTTTATGTTGGGGCCACATTTCTTTAGGATGAGACATCTCTAAAATTTTGTGCTAGAACCTGGCAAGAGAGAGAACATGACACAGGTTAGATTCCAAGACCTTGCCATGCCAACAGGCATGGAAGTGGAATGCTCGGTGGTATCAAGCTTCTTCCCACATTGCCTCATTGCTGATGCTGACGTCATTTCTTAGACACCTGTCATACGCCAGCAGAACTATACTTCCTTTCTTGTTTTTTTATGGTTTTTACCTTGGTGTTATGGAGGAAGATGACCAGTGCCAAGGACACAGGCATTAATATTAGCAAATTAAAAAAAAAAAAAAAGGAAAAGAAAAAGAGTATTAGCAGAAGGCCAAAGAGGTGGTGGTCGTGGCGGTGGCATCAGTAAGAAACTAAAAGTTGGTGTTGCCATGAGTGCCCTTGTGCCTCCGTCTGACCAGCCGTGCCCTGCACTTCTGCTCCTCCAGGTCAGATACTCCCCTGATTTACAAGGCTGTGCCTAGCTGGTTCGTGCGCGTGGAGCACATGGTGGACCAACTCCTGCAGAACAACGACCTGTGTTACTGGTGAGCAGCAAGATGTGTGTCTTCAGTGTCCTGTCCCCTGCTTAGGGGGCACTGGCTTACACTTGCAAGCTCATAATAACTATAATAGCCATCTTCCATTGTGTGCTATAAAGCTATTTTTTATTCTGTGTTTTCGGGACCACAAAATAATTTAAATATTACATAAGAGAAGTAGCATCCTTCCTATGATAAGGCCTGCGGAGGGAGGATTTCTGTTTTCTGTTAGCTTTAAATAACTGTCATTTTCAGGATAAATGTTCATTTTTTATTATACCTACAGAAGCCATTTGTACTTCCTGCTTTTGATGTGTGCTGAGTCGTAGACCATGCTGATGGGCACTGCGGGCACAGGAGCCTCTCTCAGCTAGGATGTGACCCGCAGGGAGGGGTTACTCCAGCCTGCAGGGCTGAAGCTGCATATCACAGAAGACAGTTTCAATCACTGCTTCCTACTTCCACAAGAACCCAGCCTGACTTAAACACTGTATTCGTTTTCGAAGAATAGGGAGAATCTGGGGGCAATAAAAGGAAAGGATTATGAACTATAGCTTTCTTTCTTTTTGTCTGTTTTGAGAAAGAGTAAGCATGAGGAAGGGAGGACAGGGAGGTAATCTTAAGCAGACTGCACAGACTGAGCGCCCAGCCCGACACGGGGCTCCCTCTCACAACCCTGAGATCACAACCTGTACTGAAATCAGGAGTCGGAAACTTAACCAACTGAGCCACCCAGGTGCCCCATGAGCTATAGGTTTTCTATACTTTCCAGCAGATTGATCCTGATTGCTCAAGAAAACAGTTTTTCATTTTTTATTCCTTGGAAGTTCTTCAGTTGCCCTACTGTGTGAAGTGCAGGAGGTAGACTATTAGGCTGTGGCCTTGTGATGGTGCAGACCCATAAACTGACCTTTATAATTCGGGGCACAGCTGGGGTGCCCGACCTCAGCTGCTGCTTGGAAGGATTTCCTGCAGAGCTGAACCTCACAGGATAAGCTGTGACTAGTCCCAGGCACTCGAAACCTTGGGGGAGGGGCATGGAGGGAAGGGGGCTACAGGGTGAAGGCTACCACGTGGACCACCCGGGAACCTGAGGAGGCAGCCACCAACCAGCCACTCATAGCCCAGCCTGTCATGTAGGGACAGAAGCCCTACTCATGAGCATCCATGAAAGCAGTGTTGTGTGGATGCCCTGAAAGACGAGTCTGCATGAGGCAGCTGGCTGGATCGCAGTGACTGGCCAAGGGCTGAAGCCATCCCCTCACCAGGGAGCAGTACAGGGGAGCATGTGTGCTGTGGGGTTCTTGTTCCAGAGCAGGTGAATTCAGATAGAGGCAGCGCTGTGAGCTTTCTGTGCTGTCTCCGCAGGAGTGAGCACAGCATCCAGGGCAGCGTCAGCCCACAGAGCGTACACAGAGAGTCATGTGGATCTCCACAGGTTTACTTACTAACGTCTCGGGGTGGCCGTCTGACCTGTTTATTGCAGGGTCCCAGAGTTCGTGCGAGAAAAGCGATTTGGAAATTGGCTGAAAGATGCACGTGACTGGGCAGTTTCCAGAAACAGATACTGGGGCACGCCCATCCCCCTGTGGGTCAGCGATGACTTCGAGGAGGTGAGACAGAGGCCATGCGTTCTTGTGTTGATTTTGGCTAAAGCACTTCGTTAGTGCATGTGGATTAGTTCTTTCTTTGCTCCTTTCTTATTTCATCTGTTTCTCTTTATTTCTCCCTAGAATTGTATAAATAAGAATTTATTTGGGGGTTTAAGTTTACTTTATTTTCATTAAATATAACTTTTGTAAATCTCCCTCCAAAAGAATGCAGTTTGTATTTTTCTCAGGGAAATCCACAGGTTGAATTGTTTTTCTTCTGTTGCTCACCCCGTTTTCTCTCGTTGTGAGGAACTGATGATCAGACCTGCACTGAGTCATATCATGTGAAACCCTCCTTGTAGCAGATAAAAAACATTACCAAAGCATTGCCAACCTTGAATTTGTAAAATCAAGTGGTTGTGTGTATAAATACGTGTATGGGTCTAGATGTACGCCATGCAGCCTCTGTCCAGCACGGACACACTTAGGGCACAGGGACATGGAGGATGGCCGGGAATCTGCGGAGTCAGACCTTTCAGGACTGAAGAGGAAGGGCTGAGGATGTTATGTTCTTGAGCTGGCAGGCGCCCTGGGCAAGAACCCACCGCAGCTCCTACTCAGGCTGCCAGCATGTCAACCCTGTCGGGCCCCAGCTGCACAGAGGGCAGCCTTCTTGCCTGGGCGTAACCCTGAGTGATGTCTTGTGATCTCACTGGTTTGATCCAGTCCATGCACAGTCATTTAGTTCTAGCTTTGATTTGGAAAGATTCCAGATTAAAGAGCCAAATTCATGTGCCAGGAAGACGGTGAGATGTCTCAGAGTCACAGTCTAGGCATCTCACTTACCCTGGTTACACTGGGCAGAGATTTGAGCCTAGTAAGCTCTCAGCAGGTATGCGTCTGGAGATGTCGTGAGGTCCTCTCTGAGTAGGGACTCCTAAGACAGTGGCAGGTGTGGAATAGTGGAGCCCACTCACCCCTTCGGTGACCTGCAGTCTCAGGTGAGTGTGAGCCACATTGGTGACACCTGTCCTGAAGGTCAGAGGTTTCCGAGCCGAGCATGAGTGTTGCATAGACAGAAGCTGTGTGGTCTTTGGCTCTGAGGTTCCCTTCCCCTTCAACTTTGCCCTGACAGGTAGTCTGCATCGGGTCGGTGGCAGAACTGGAAGAACTGACGGGAGCAAAGGTCTCTGATCTCCACAGAGAGAGGTCAGTTTGTGAGCACTGGGGTCACACCTGTCCTGCCCTTCAGAGAGTGCCGACATGGTCTCTGGAGCAGGTGGCAGTGCTGTGTGCAGAAGTCAACCACTCATCCCCTTAATTGCCTGCTGATGGCTCCTGCACTGCTGGGGAGGTGGGCTCTGTGCTAGAGTCAACTGTGGGGCAACATGGGTCTGAACCCCAGGGGAGCCCTCCCAGTACCTCTAAAGACCTGTGGGGCTACCAGCACGCCCGTTTGCAGATGTGTATGTCATCTTGTCGGGCTGTGTTTCTTCTCGGCTATTAAACTATAAGATCTTCTGTGGTTAAAATTCATAGAAGTGTCTTTGCTTCGTTCTCAGTATTGACCACCTGACCATCCCTTCTCACTGCGGGAAAGGAGTGTTGCGGCGCATCTCCGAAGTGTTTGACTGTTGGTTCGAGAGTGGCAGCATGCCCTATGCTCAAGTTCATTATCCTTTTGAAAACAAAAGGGAGTTTGATGATGCGTTCCCTGCAGACTTCATCGCTGAAGGCATTGACCAGACCAGAGGATGGTACGTTCCTTGTTCCTTTAGTCATTCTACTGATTCGATTTCGCCCTGAGCACCTGGCGTTTATCAGCTGGGTGCTGCAGAGATTGTGTCAAACAAGACAGGTTCTGCTCCTGCCCTCTGCCCCTCACCGCCCCATGCACTGTTCAAGATTTTTTGGGGTTGGGATCTCTCACTACAGTGAAGCTGTGGTTTCAGAGTTTGCATTATTTTATTGAGATTTTGGAATAGATTTCATATCCTTGAAGATTAAGTGATACAGACCAGTGTGCGTTCTTAACCTGTTTAAGTCATTTGCAAATATTTAATGAGTACTTAATGTCCAGTGGTTTGGATGCTGACCTAAGGGTTCACTGGAATTGTACTCCGATGTTAAAGATAACCTTATAAAATTACCATTCCAAAAATTCCGGGCTGGGGAAGAAGGACACACTACAGTGGGGAGGGTTTTGGCGTTGGTTTGTCTCGTGCCTGGTGAAAGCGATGCCCTCATTTTCTGAGGTGGAAGGTGAGGTACTTTCTCCTTGTGGATGAGAAGCTCAGCTGGTCATTAGTTCTAACTATGCCGTCATTAGTGATGTTGCAGAAGTATCTGAGGAATGTTGTCGTTGTCTCCTTACACCCTGCTGTGGACATCCCAAATTGATTGAATTCCAGCCTTAATGTTCCAGAAGGTGTTATTTTCAGTGTCCACCCCATTTTTCTTTTAGGAACAGGTCCAAAACCCTTCTTAGGGGAGGCCAGATGCCTTGCCCCTAAGCTGTCTGAGGACTGGTGATGGCTGCCAGCCATTCACCATCCTCACATGGTCGCTGTGTGCTCGCTGCCTCCCTCCCCTTCCATCACACTTGGGCTGCCTGTCCCACCTATTCGGTCCATCCACGTCCTGGGGTGGCTGTAGGGCTGTGGTAGATTCAAGGGAACAGGCTAGCTAGCAAGGCAACAGCAGAGACATCATCTGTGCTCCTGCAGACTCAGGCCTTCTGATGTCCAACGTGAGAACATCTTCTGCATGTTTTGTCATCAAACTGTCCCATGTGACCTTGTGCTGAGGTCACATGTGTCTCTGCATTTCCAGCCCAGTGTAGCTGGAGGTCCTGACCGGCCGCCCAGTCCTGTCCCTGGTCTGCCTTGTGGCCGCCAGCCAGTGCTGGCGAGGAGGCAGTACTGTCCTCGGCTGCTGGGGCCAGTATCTCACTCCAGGCCTTCATTTGCTTTAAATACATTTTATTTTTTTCTAACCTGACTGGTTTGTGGTTGGTCCTGTGTGATTTTTCAGCACACCTGGGTGATTCTGATGTGTTACCAGATTAAGAACCTTTGCTATAAAGGATAATTAAGTGTAACCAATCTGAAGTAGAAATTCAGTCCAGGGATCCCTGGGTGGCGCAGCGATTTGGCGCCTGCCTTTGGCCCAGGGCACGATCCTGGAGACCCGGGATTGAGTCCCACATCAGGCTCCCTGCATGGAGCCTGCTTCTCCCTCTGCCTATGTCTTTGCCTCTCTCTCTCTCTCTCTGTGTGTGTGACTATCATAAATAAAATAAATAAATAAATAAATAAGAAAGAAAGAAAGAAAGAAAGAAAGAAAGAAAGAAAGAAAGAAAGAAAGAAAGAAATTCAGTCCAGTAAATAAACCTAGGAATGCTTAAGTTCCCTTTCTCTTGTCACTGATATGTTTCTTTGGATTTTTCCAGGTTTTACACCTTGCTGGTGCTGGCCACTGCTCTCTTTGGACAGCCGCCTTTCAGGAACGTGATTGTGAACGGGCTGGTCCTGGCAAGGCAGGTGCACGTTGTGTAGAGGCTGGTCCTGGTCCCAGCCCAGCCCCCTCTGCTCTGGCAGCCACTCTCTGTGCACACGGGCACTTGGGCTCGCCCTAACTCTGCCATCACTATGTCTCTGTGCTCCCTCTCCAGCATACCCCATGCCACTCACTTCTCATCCCCAGGGGAGGGGCGGTTGGACAGCTAGGCTAACAGGGGCGGGGCAGGTGTGCATCCTGTGGTAGTGCTGGTGATAAAGTTACAGTGGTCGTTGAGAATTGGACCAAGTACATGGGTGCCTGTAGCCCTGGCTTCCAGAGCTCTCCAGGATTATGGGGAGTCTTTTTTTTTTCTTCTATTGCCTATAGTCTTAATGGTAAAAACAGAAATTAATAAGAAAAGACATTGCTGTGAGTACCATGCCTCATATCCTGTCCGAGGGGTGATGGCCCCGACACCGTGTAGGCCCTGTAGCAGATGTGCATCTTTTCTCATCAAAGCCCCACAACTGTTGAGGTGGATTCTTTTCTTGCCCAAGTTTGACATCTGAGGAATTTGAGGGACAGAAAAATTAAGCATCTTGATCAAAGTCACACAGCAAACGATGGTAAATTCGTGTTTCATACCCAGAGAGTCTGGCTCTACAGTCTGCTCTGTGGCGTTTTTTTTTTTTTCATTGAAAATGTTATTGAATTTAGGTTTGCATGCAGCTAGGAGACCATGACAGCCCTTGTGTGCTGTGCCTGCTCAGGTTGCCCCGAACATCAGGTTTTTTCAAATCCGGTGTTCAGCACTGGGCCAGGCTGTCCGGCCCCAGTCCTCCTGACACTGCCCACTTGCACATCCTCATGTGCTGCCATGTTGGCTTGTATTTACCAGCAAGGTCCAGGTTCCTGGTATGGTCCTTCGTCACCCTGGTCTCTGGCAGCCGCTACCTGCTCCCTCTCTCCTAGTTCTGTCATTTCACGTATGTGACCTGTGACCTTAGGGACGGGCTTTCCCACTCAGTGGGATCCTCTGGGGATGGTTCCAGATGCTGTGTCCTCCATCCCTCCTCACTGCCCAGACCGTGAATAGAGCTGTGAGCTCCCGTCACAAGTTTTTGCATTGATGTGAGTTTTCATTTCTCTGAAATAGCTGCTGAACCTGTGTTCTTAGCTGAATCACCACGGGGTTCAGAGAGAAGCTTGGGTGTTGCTGTGTCTGATCCCACTAGCAATTCTGTGTCCCAATCTGCACATAACCTGGGACCATATATAAAGAGACAATCAGCATCTCTCTTTTGTTTTTCAAGTGATGGTCAGAAGATGAGCAAACGAAAAAAGAATTATCCGGATCCACTTTCAATCATCCATAAATACGGTGCCGACGCCCTCAGGTAATGCCAGCCCTCTGCCTTGTGTCTCATATCCTTTTTATGTAAGCATCACCTGTTCCTGTTAATCGTGTTCCATAGATTTGGAACTAAGAGCTAAGTATTCTTAGCTCTTTCAAGCTCTGTGTCTGTTATGGGGATGGTTACATTGGTGTGGTGTTGGCTCCAAACCCACAAGGCAGTTTCTCACTAACGAGTGCTTGGAAGCCCAGAGGTGTTGTGAGGACCAAGACCTGTGCTGTTCCCAGGCTGGCTACTTGGGCCTCTGCCTCACTCCTGCCCCAGCTCGCCATCTCGTCCATTTATTTCATTTCTGTACATACTCCTCAAAAGAGCCCTGTGAGCATATTTATGCTAGAGCAATTAAACATTAATACTGAAACGCTTTTTTTTTTTTTAAAAAAAAAAAAAGATTTTATTTATTTAATCATGAAAGACAAAGAGAGAGAGGGGGGCAGAGGCACAGGCAGAGGGAGAAGCAGGCCCCATGCAAGGAGCCCGACGAGGGACTCGATCCTGGGTCTCCACGATCATTCCCTGGGCGGAAGGCGGTGCTAAATCACTGAGCCACCGGGGCTGCCCCTGAAATGCTTTTAGAGAAACGTGAGCCATTGTTGAAATGTTAGTCCTGGTCATGCCCACAAAGTGTGGGGAAAGGAGCCACCACGGTCTCATTCCGCATTGTCCTGTGGCAGACACAAGACCCACACCCAGGGGCTATGCCTGAGCACATTCAGGCTGCCCCGGAGTAGTTCACGGGGTGTCCGACCCCCCAGTTAGCTATTAGACCACCCCTGGCACACCGGCAACCTGAGCCAGAGAAGTCTTCGCAGTGGGACTGTCCATAGGATGTCTGGCAACATCCCCACCTCTTCCTTCTGGGAGCCCACTGGTGGCTGCTCTTCTGTGAATCCCGTGCCTGTGCATGGCGTCCTGGGAGGGGGGCCGCACTGCTCCCTCTTGGTCCACCCAAGGCCCGCATGCATACGAGCACAGGGCCTGCTTCCTGGTTGCTCGAGGGCCCCATCCATATGGGGTTAGGTCTCCCCTTAGTATCCGCTGGTCTCTTGCACAGAGTAAGAGTTCTGTCAGTTTTACATTGACCATAAGAAGAGTATTCATAATTCTCTCCTTTTATATTAAAAAAATGCTGATTTTGGTGTTTTCAGTATCAACAAGTCTAGTAATAGTACTTGTTTTAATCTGTATATTCCTCTTCTATTTAACGTTTCTCCTCATTCAGATTATATCTGATCAACTCCCCAGTGGTGAGAGCAGAAAACCTGCGATTTAAGGAGGAGGGTGTGCGTGATGTCCTGAAGGATGTGCTGCTCCCTTGGTACAATGCCTACCGTTTCTTCATCCAGAACGTGCTGAGGCTGCAGAAGGTGTGGGTCAAGTGGGTTTGCTCAGGTCATTGCTCCATGGGGGCGCGACAAGCAGTCCCTGTGGGTAGGGATCAGAGCCACTGGGGGCTGTCATGCATCCCCTACAGAAGAGCCGCATTGGAGGTTCGTTCATTGCCCCACTTGCCTCCCGTCATGGAGCCAGGGCTGGTGGGGGTAGGGTGAGGCTGCTGCACGCAGGGCTCTGAGGGGGCATCTCGGTCCAGACTCTGAAAGTGAGAGACGTTCCACTGGTTATTAGGGAAACGGGGGTTGTGGTGTGTGTGCACTTGAGTCCTGGCCTGGGAGGCTGCCCTGCCTCTGCTCTCAGGGCTCCCCTGGGGTCAGACCCCAGTACCACGCATCCCTTACATCATGCAACGTTATTCCTTTCCAGAAATTGGCTGGAAGCCTAAGCTGTGAATATATCTGCTCCTCTCCCACCGCAGGCTTCTCCCTGGGCCCTGGTATCGCTCCTGCCTCTGTTGTTGCCACCTCCTGGCCAAGTGGGCCTCTGTTCATGTGGGGCTTGGGAGCACAAGCAGGGGTGTGGGGGCCAGAGGCCAGCTCCATCAGCACGCTTGGATCAGGGCTGCAGTCCCGCCAGCCTGGCATTGCTGCTGCATGAGGGGACGTGAGGCACACCTTCAGCCCAAGGAGGGTTTTGTAAAGGAAATGCCAGTCCGACAGAGCATTCTGGGTAAAATGGACAATTTTAGCAGAGACCTTAATTCCAAGTGTGTGTGTTCAGTCTATAGGCAATCATCCCATCCTAGCAGCCTTACTAGCTTTCCTTCATCAGGTTTAAAGTGACTAAACCCTGCATTTAAAAGATTTTGGAGTATTTCTCAACTTGTAATCACTGGTACAGAGAAATAATTTTTTCCTAAATTCTATTTAGTTCAGTAAAAATGCAATTCATTAACTGGGGACTTAATATCCTGTTTAAAGCTTATTTAGAAAGCGTTGCTGAGAATTAGAAATTTAAATTGCCAGTGAGGTCCAAGGTCTTGTGGATTGCTCTGGGGGCCTACTTTTGGGTGACGTGAAGTGTTCATTTCTATACGGTATTTTCCCCTAAGTGTGCAGATCGATGCAATAATTGTCACTTTCCAGGAAGAAGAAATGGAATTCATCTACAACGAGAACACAGCTAGAGAAAGCGCTAACGTCACAGACCGGTGGGTCCTGTCCTGCATGCAGTCGCTGGTTGGGTTCTTTGAGACGGAAATGGCAGGTATGACTCCTGGGCTGTCCTCCTGGAAAGAAGAGCTCTCCTCTGATTGCCCTTTCATATTTATCCATGTTGTTTTTTTTTAAAACACAGGAAGTTTTATAGACATTTTGAGACATATAGAGCAGTAGGTTATTGGTTGTGTCTTTCAACATTTCAAATGTTATTTTTGTTAAGACTTGCAGAAACACACTGGTCTCAGCCTCACCCTGCCTGCCACAGGCACCACATGGGTTTCCATGGTTCTAACCCACCTAATCTGTTCCTTACGGTGGGTACTATCCAAGGACACCTGGGGACAGCAGGGCCTAGCCATGCCTGAGCTCGTGTGTGCCGGCTGGGGTCTGTCTCCCTGGGAACCAGAGGTCAAGCAGCCGTTGTGTCCACGGCCTCTGCAGGGTTCCCGGTGCCATGGTCTGCCAGCTCTGTCCCTCAAGCCCTCAGGGTTCTGAGGACCTGGGGGTCTGCAGTTCTCATCAGGGAGCCCAGCAGCCATGCTGTGAGGCCTCGGTGTGCCCTCCAAGGGTCGACACCTAAGCACAGGGAGTTCTGGCCTCCTAGAAGGTGAGGGGCATGATGAGCCCTGGAAGTCACCTGTCTCCTTGAGGCCAGGCCGCTGGCGCCTCAATTCTGGTCTTGGTGAGCTGCCCTCTGCCTTGGTGGCTTCTCGTCATGGAGGTCTGGACCAGAGGCCTGGTCACTGAACACTTATCAATACAAGTTATATTTGTTTGTAATTGTTGGTCTCACTCTTGGTTTTGCAGTGTGTATGTAATGGGGAGTATCAGTTAACAGAGAGGTGGATGGGGAATCCTAAAAATAGGCCCACAGCTTCAACAAGACTGGCTGAGCACCCCTTCCTGATCACCCCCTGGGTTCCTCAGAAGCCCTCACGTCTGTCCTCTACCACCCATCCCAGCTGTCTTTCCTGTTCTATAGCCTCTGGGGAGCCCATTCTGCTGACAGCTGGGCCGGGCTTTCTCTGGAGGGGGTTGGGGTCCACCTGCCCCATGGGTCAGCCGGACTATCCTCACATTGGCAAAGTGGCTCTGCTTGGAAAGCCCTGGCCTGTGCTGTGCTTCAGCCTCAGGGGTGTCGATGCATTTAGCATGTCCTCACAGATATTCAGGGCAGCCCAGTGCAAGGAAATCAGGCTTTGGTGGTGCTGCCTCCCCGCACCACACCAGGAAACGGGGCCACAGGGAGCCGTGCGGCATGCAGCCTGAGCCTCCCCACCCTGGGTCCTGGGCTTCTGTTTTCCTCATTGATCACGGGAGCCTGTAGGCACTCACAGGGTGGTGGTGTGCATGCCTGGACACCCTGATAGCCACATAGCACACCTTGGGCAATGCCGTCAGTGCGGTGTGGCTTTGATTCTTCCTGCCTCCCCTGCGGTGGCAGGGCCCTTGCTGCCCCAATATGCTCAGCTGTTCTCACCGCCTGGTCATTGTTCTCAGCCTACAGGCTGTATACCGTGGTACCTCGCCTGGTCAAGTTTGTGGATGTCCTCACCAACTGGTACGTCAGGATGAACCGCAGAAGGTTGAAGGTGAGTGCCCAAAGGCTGCTGCTGGGAGCGGCAGGACTGTGGGAGGGTGACTGTTGAGAGAACGGAGGCCTTCCAAATGCTCTGCGTTCTGAAGCTCTTTCTCCTTCTCCTTTTCACATTATACATAAGCTGTATTTATCACCATTTGATAGATAGGAGCCTGTAAGTTCTAGAAGTCCACTTGCAAACCTTCAAGACAGCTCAGGACATGTCCTGCTGGAGTGAGAGTCTCAGGGCCATACAGGACTCAGCTCCACAGATTCTTTTAAAACACAGAAGAAACTCATGTAAACTCATACAGATGTCAGCAGGGCTGGCTGTGATCTCAGGAGGGGCCCCTTGTGTCATCCTCTAGAGGGCCAGTATGTGCGGACAGTTGCCCTCTGGGGACGGGCCAAGTGATGGAGCCCCTGCCTGCCAGTCTACTCCCAATGGGTGAATGACGAAAGCCCTTCACAAAATAGTGATTTCATTTTTGTTAAAATTGATCACACCACACACCCATGTGCAGAGGGGCTCACTCCTCTCTCTACACGGTTCACATCACCTGTGTCTGGAACTTCACTATGGTTGACTTCTGTAATTTATAACCTTTACTAGTGTTTTTCCTACGATGAATTAGAGTCATTATTTCTTAAAAACACACAGTATATATGTTTTTTTTAAAATAAGAAATCTTCTCTAAAAGTAATTTAAACTTCCTGTTTGTAACCTTCTGCATGTGTTGTATGTGCACAGCCTCCAGGCCCTCAGAGGTGGGGAGCGCAGGGCCCACGCCAGCCTCCTGCCTATCCACCTCTCCCAGCCTGTGCCTTGTGCTCTCTGGGCCACTGCTCTTCATTCACCTGACCAGATTCTCACGGTCTCCTTCACTAGGGTGAAAACGGGGTGGAGGACTGTGTTACGGCCCTGGAGACCTTGTTCAGTGTCCTGCTGTCTCTGTGCAGACTGATGGTAAGCCGTTGTGGCAGTGCCCTCGGTCTGAGGCTAGTCTGGGCTCATCTCACAGACCCAGACGTAGAGGGAATCATCAAACAACCTAAATCTCTAGCCCCATCCAGAAATCTTGTGTCTCCTCTATGTCAGCAAGGGCTAAGAGAGATGTGCTGCCAGAGCTGGCTCTTCCTGTCCACCACTATAGAGCACTTAGGGCCAGCGTGCTGGCCTCGAGATGGCAGAGCCACAGCTCCCTATGAGCATGTGCCTCGTCTTTATGCGGCTCCTGCTGATGTAACAGGGAAGCTCCTGAAAGTGTAGCTAACCAAACAAACACATCACAAATGATGTTTTACTTGGAACGTGTTCCTACCAATTGAAATACTCAGTGATACACAAGTGAAGGTGCCAGTTTGGGTTCCCTGTGTCCTGTCACTGCTGCTCCAGCCTGATGGCATGATCCTTCCCTTCGCTCCCTGAACACACACGAGCAGGAATCTGACCTCACTCCCCTTCACCCTAGGAAGCATTTCCCCAGCTCGGCGACAAGGTTTCTAAGGTGTGAGGATGTTTGGTCATGGCCGGGCTCCTGTTTTGATTACAGATTCCCTGAGGGATGCACTGGGGCCCCGGCTGTACCTCTGCTGCTGTGCCACACAGGGTCCCTCCCACCAAGGTCAGAAAGGCCATTTGTCTCCCGATGGCGTGTGGAATACAGGCACGTCCCCACGCGTGCGTGCAGAGCTGCTGTTTTCCTCTCCCTGAGGTCAGTTAGCAATGGCTGTGTGTGAATGACATGCCTCCCTCTGTCCTCGTGCAGGCCCCCTATACACCTTTCCTCACCGAGTTGATGTACCAGAATCTAAAGCTGCTTATCGACCCTGTTTCTGTCCAGGACAAGGACACACAGAGCATCCACTACCTCATGCTGCCCCACGTTCGGTAAGAATCAGCCTCCCCACCAGCCTCCCCTCCTCACTCTGTATGCCTGTCACTGATACTGTCACTGGAGGCCTGTCACTGGCCTCCCCTGGGGACTCCCTCACACCCCAACTCTGCCACCAGAGAGGAGCTGATTGACAAGAGCACGGAGAGCGCAGTGTCTCGGATGCAGTCTGTGATTGAACTGGGACGAGTGATTCGAGACCGCAGAACCATTCCAATAAAGGTTTGACGCCTTATCATATTTTCTGTGCACAGGCCCAAATAATTAGACCTTTGGAATATTTTCTTAAAAGAGAGCACTTCCAGGAAGGACATTGGTTTTTGTTCCACTATAGGGTGTGAAAGACTTAGTGCTGGGTAAGCCTGAGCAGTCTGGAGCTTGAGATTTGAATAAAACATGTAACATTTTCCTTTCATGCAGTTTCAAGGGTTGGCTGCTTGGTAAACTCCTTGTCCCCTTCCTCCTAGTATCCTTTGAAAGAAATCGTGGTTATCCATCAGGATCCGGAAGCTCTTCATGAGATCAGGTCTCTGGAGAAGTATATCATTGAGGTAAGAGTGCTGGTTCATCTGTTTCATCTGAATAGATGTCTGTCTTTGAGAAGATCATCAGGGCTGGCACTCTTCCTCCCATACATCAGCAGCTCCACGTACCTAACCGTCCACGGAATCTCACACGTTGCTCAGAGTCAGCATGGGGTTTTGCATTTTTACAATGTAATCGTAATTGTCTAAAAGCAATTCCAAGATCAGTGGATTTCTTTACCTTGGTTGGGTCACTGAGCATCTTCATCCACTTACCTTCTCCAAAGTACCCTTTGATAATTACCCAAAAAACTATTCCTTCAAATCATCAAGTAACAAGTGGGCATGCGTTGGTTGTGAGCAGCTCACACTCTGGCATCGGGTACAGGGTGAGTCCCTTCCCACCTACCCAGCCTGGGGATGTTCATGAGGCGTTCCCCACCAGGCTGTTGGAGTGCTGTGCATACACACACACACACACACACACACACACACACACATATACATGTGTGCACATGCCATTGTCTTTGTGCTAAAAAGGGCCATGTTTATAGTCTTCAACTTGCATTTTTTGACCTGGCAGTGTTTCATTTTTGTTATTAAGATTTTATTTACTTAGAGGGTGAAGGAGGGAAAGAGAGTCTCAGGCAGACTCCCCGCTGAGTGTGGAGTCTGACACAGGGCTGGATCTCACGACTCTGAGATCAGGACTTGAGCCAAAACCAAGAGTCAGACCCTTAACCAACTGAGCCACCCAGGCGCTCCTCTAAGTCTAGAATCTTCTTAATTGAGTTTTGCTCAATTGTCTTGAATGCTCTGGACAAGAAAGATTTTTTTTTTTTAAGATTTTATTTATTCATGAGAGACACACAGAGAGGCAGAGAGACAGGCAGAGGGAGAAGCAGGCTCCCTTCAGGGAGCCTGATGTCGGACTCGATCTCAGGACCATAGGATCATGCCCTGAGCCAAAGGCAAACACTCAACCACTGAGCCACCCAGGTGTCCTGGGACAAGAAATATCTTTAATTTATTTATTTATAGAGTTGTACAGCCATTAAAATTTTATGATATTGTCATCACCCCAAAAAGAAGCCCAGTACCCATTAGCATTCACATGCCATTTTTGCCTTCAAGAGCCCTCCATGCCCTGGAAACCACATGCTCTGGATATTACATGTAAACAGAACCCGACAGCAAGTGGTCTTTTGAGGCTGGCTTCCTTCACGTGACACCAAGGGTCATTCATGGTATAGCCTGTGTCGGAGCCTCAGTCCTTTATTTTGCTAAGTAATATTCCCTTGTGTGGATAGATGACATGTTGTTTATACTTTCCCAGTTGGTGGACGTTAGGGTGGTTCCACTTTTTGACTGTTGTGACTAATGTTTTCAGCAACGTTTGCATGCAAGTTTTTGTGGACGTGTGTTTTCATCTCCCACTTGCTGTTTCATCTTGGCTACCAATTACAGGAATTGAATGTTCGAGAGGTTACCTTGTCTACAGATAAAAACAAGTATGGCATTCGCCTCAGGGCAGAACCTGATCACATGGTCCTAGGGAAGCGTCTGAAGGGAGCCTTCCGGGCAGTCATGGCGGCCATCAAGCAGCTGAGCAGTGAGGAGCTGGAGTGCTTCCAGGAGAGTGGTGGGTGTCTGCTCTGCCCGCACCATCCGTGGCCCCCACCTGGCGTACCTCACCCCTGGGCTCCTGCTTGACCTACATTGTCACAGCCCCTTCTGGTTATAAAAAAGTTTATAACGTAATTTTGATAATGTAGAAAAAGGAAAGGCTGAAAATGATCCCTGAGCCATCACCCATCCATTTACTGCAGACTGAGTGCCTACTCTCTGCTGGTGCTGGGCAACATAAAAATTCTGGTATGCAGACAGTCACTAAGCACAGCTTCACAAAGTGGAGACCACACTGTAATTGTAAATATGTTTTTCATGCTTATATTTTTATATTCCACATTCACTTTATTATTTTACAATTTTTACTCTATATGCATCATTAGTCTGTAAAGAGCTCTTTTGAGAACTATTGCAATGGTTTTCCTTCGTGGGGATGCATGTTTGCTCTTTGGATTGTTTCCATTCTTCTACTATTGGCAGTAGTACGGCAGTGAGCATTTTCACACATCACTGTTCTGTGGAATCAATTCCTTTGGGCTGAATTTCTAGGTAGAATGACTGAACCAGGTGGGTCGACCTTCGGTTACACTGAACCTGCACCTGCTCATAGAAGCCTAGAAACTACCCTAGTGAGAGGGAGAGCAGAGCCCCTGGTATCAAAGTCATTGCTTGTGAAGAAAAAACATGATGGTTTTTAGAAATGTGTGAATGAAGACCGGAATACATTTGACAGAAAAGATAAAGTAGATTTTGAGAAAGGAACTTAGCAATAGGTTTGGAGCTGCTTCTAGGGAGAACTGTACAGAACTTATCATGATTTCTCTAAGACATCAAGAATTCATAGTTTGGTCTCTTATTTGAGCAAGACTGGATTTAGACTAATTTAGCAAATACTTTGTAAAGCCCTCATGTTTGGCTGGCATTGGGAACCCAGAAATGAGTGCGACAGACATCGTCCTAACCCCCCATTGATGATTTGTGGAAACAATGGTAGTTTTGTTACGTGCCCCGAAGGAAAAGTCTAGGACAACAGAAGGAGGTTAGCAAAGGGGACTTCGCCCCTGTCCTTTCCTTCGAGGGACTTTGCAGGTGCCCAGGAATTCTCAGCTCTGCCACGAGTAGAACTCGCGTCTTGCTATGGCTGCTTGACCTCGTGCAGCCATCTTGGGGCACGAGGTGTTTGATTGCCTGGGCTCCTTCTGAAATTAAAAGTCATGAGGAAAGATGGAAGGACTCAGAATTCAGATGAATGCTTATGGGGAATTGGGATAAATGTCCCGTAGAGGCCCCATATTCTTTTTTTATAAAATATAAGCTAGTGACTAAAAGTTGAGTCATTACTTTTTTTGTTTTTGTTTTTAAGATTTTATTTATTCATAAGAGACACAGAAAGAAAGGCAGAGACACAGGTAGAGGGAGAAGCAGATCCCTGTGGGGAGCCTGATGTAGGACTCCATCCCAGGACCCCAGGGTCATATCCTGAGCCAAAGGCAGATGCTCAACCACTGAGCTACCCAGGTGTCCCTCTAAACTACTTTCTGAATGGATTTCTACGCTGATGAAAAGCAGAGTAGTTTTCAGAACAGAGTGACGTAGTCAAAATGACAGCCCAGTGCTCAGGGACCAAGATCATTGTGGGTGACTGCAGCAGGCTTCCCTGAAATCTGGGAAAATTGCCATCTCCCACTCTTCATGCATTCTGCCTGTTGTGGGAGGATGGCACCCAGACCTTGACACTGCTTACTTCATCCTGTTCCCCACTCTGCTCAGCAGACAGTGGAGCACCAAGGTCCTACAGCCAGTGAGGGGAGAGCCTGGGTCCTCCTGGACTGTTAAGCCTGCCTTCTTCCGTGCATCATTCTACTCTGTGTTTATGATGTGGGGACACATCATCTTGGGGCATATGCCTTTGGACCTGGGTGCCTGTTTACATGGGTAGATGTTAGCAATGATTTAATTGTCTTCAAGGCAGTATGCGGAAGTGTAGGAAGTCTGTTGCATCCTTGACTGCAATGATGACGTGAGTCGGGAGAACATGACCCCTCCAAGTCTCTACAACTTGATGTGGTGAAGTTTTAAAATTTGGGATGATGGTACTGCAGGTGGTTGGTGTGAGGAGGAGGACACAGAGGGACTGGCTGACAGTGGCATTTGCTTCTCCGACAGGGACCATTGTTGTCGAAGGCCATGAGCTGCATGAAGAGGACATCCGCCTCATGTACACCTTTGATCAGAAAACAGGAGGGACGACGCAGTATGAAGCACACTCAGATGCCCAGGTATGTCTCCTTCCTACCCCGTTTCTTTACCAGAAGGTAACAGAAGAGGAAAAAGTATTTACCTGTGCCTTTCCTGAGTGTTGACAGCTTATCTCAGAGTAAATAAACCAGGTATTCATTTTAGATGGGCTTTGTCAAATTACTTCATTGTTTGCTCTTAACATGTGCACATTTTTAACATGTGTGTAAATAGACATTTTATGACTTCTGCCTGTAATTGTTCCATGTGTTGGGCCCTACAGAAATGAACAAGATGTAACCCTACCCTTCAAGGAATGAGCCAGTTATAGAGACAGTGAAGTAAGCTAGTTCTTACTCTTGTGCCTCACAGGTTATCTGGTAGAAATGAGCAAAGAGCTCCTTTCCAAATCCTGGCGTGGAGACAGGCGAAGGAAGGATGCCCTAGAGGAGGGTGTGCAGCAGTTCTGGATTCTAGGGCCAGCGCTTTTTGTTGTGATGGGTCAGAGTATCTCTCTCTGCTCTTGACCAGCCTTCTCTGGGCAGACAGTTCATAAGATCTGCAGGGTGGGAGTTGGGGAGCTTGTGGAAGCCCCTCTGTGGGTAACAGGCCATGTGCAGGGGGCATGGCGATTACCATGTGAGGAAGGCCAGCCTCCTCAGACTGCTCAAGCCTTTCACAGTGGCTTGAATTAGATGTAGGCCAAGCTCCATGTGAGCAGACAACATGAGGAGCCACCAGGGAAGAAGCTAGGAGAGGAGGCCAGGAGAATGTGTACATACCCTGATGGCGGCCAGCATGAAGAGTCACTGAAAGAAGTATCCTAGTCTTCTGAGATTGCTGACATGGTTCATGTTCTAAAGGCTGGGGGGGGCTCTGTCCTACCTTGCTGCCGTGAAGTGGATCAAGTTGTTTACCTTCCTGATAAAGTTTTCTCAGAAACGTCTGTGGGACTGGTGCTTGATTTACAAGTGTATCCTTCTCTGTGCCAGCTGTGATACCACATCGTCATCGACATATTTCACCACAGATGGCGTAGGAAGTAGGCAAAGTCAAGAAGATGTGTTTTAAGTCCTGTCAAACTTGTTGTAGTCCTTGTAGAACCATGTCTTGATTCACACTGATGGACCATCAAGCCCAGCGTGACAAGCCGTGCAGCCCTTGACCCCACTTCCTGCAAGGGCAGTGACTGCTGGACTCCTCATCACACAGATGAGCAGTTCCACAGGAGACTCACTCCCACATCTCCTTGAGTGGCACCTGCAAAGAAAAGGAGGCGCTGGACCAGTCCTGGTGGAAGAAATAACTCTTTACAAAGAAGCACCTGAACCATAATAAAACTAGTTTAACTATCTCCTTTGCTCATGTGGATGAATAAATAGTGTTACATGACATACTTCTCAGAATTTAACTCCTAGACCATTTTGCTGAGTTTAAGAGAACCATTCCTCCTTGTTTGATTGTCATGCTGTGCACTGTTAATTCCTACAGGCTTTGGTTCTCTTAGATGTCACCCCCGACCAGTCAATGGTAGATGAAGGAGTGGCTCGGGAGGTCATCAATCGCATCCAGAAACTTCGCAAAAAGGTGAGTTTGTCCCGTTAAAAACAAGCTAATTGGGAGTTTTGTTTGGTTTTTTGGTTGTGGGGGAGGACAGGAGAGGCAGGTAGTATAAACCATTGTAATTGAGTAATGAAAATTAGCCACTCATCTGCGGTCCGTTCCCATTGTGCTCTGCAGGAAAAGTAGGCCCCTTCCACCCCCTTCTCATTCACCGCAAACTGGACGTGGCTTTTTTGTTTCTCTGACCAGGAGCTTTCAGCCAACCTATGCCTTGTCCACCTCTGTCAGTTCTTCAGGGTTTCTACAGAATCATCATCTGGATGTGCCTCCTGAAAGGCACAGAATGTTGGAGATGGCAGTGGGTATCTGAGGAAGGGCTCCTAGCTCAGGGAGACATTGTTGGATCTGGACAAAAGGGTGGTTCTTCCTCACAAGGGAGCTGGGAGCCAGGGCAGGTGCACAGGCCTCTTGCCTGCCCACCAGGAGAGGGAGCCAGCAGCTCCCACCCCTCAACCCTGAGGAGGGGCTCCTGCACCTGCCACCCGTCCTCCTCAGGCTGGGTGTCTGAGACCTGCAGTTCCAGGTCGCAGGAGTCCACTCCAGCTGGTGACAGGATGCATGTAAGCTCTGCCTCAGCTCAGAGCTTCGGGAGTGGGGAGTGCTTTTTTGCTCAGTCACTCCTTTGTTTCCGAGGAACATTGGGCAGGAGCACAGGAGTGTCAGCTCTGTTCAGCACTATACATTTTGATTAACAAATGTGTTTCCCTTTAAATTTTTCTGTATGTGCTTTTAGTGCAATCTGGTTCCGACTGATGAAATAACAGTTTATTATAAAGCAAAGTCTGAAGGGAAGTATCTGAATAATGTTATCGAAAGCCACATGGAGTTCATATTTGCCACCATAAAAGCTCCCTTGAAACCGTATCCAGTTCCAGTGTCTGATAAAATCATTATTCAAGAAGAAATGCAGGTGAGTTCTGGGTTCTGTTGAGCTGTGAAGAGACTTAAGGTTAGATTTTATATTGTTGATGGGGTGACCCTTTGATATTCTCCCCCCAGTATTGATTGGTGTCATCCTCTGTGCTGGGGTACAGGTGGGGCCCGGGAGGGGTGTCAGGGAGTAGAGGCAGGGATGATGGAGCTGTTCTCCTGGGGAATACTGTCAGGGGACCAGGGGCCATGGGCCTGCTTTACCTAAAACCAGAGACGTTACTATTGTGGATCCTGTGGCTGACTTAAAAGCAAATAGCAGTTGACTTGAGCAATTAACTTTTCTGGTAGTAGGTCGTACATAAAATTACAGTTCCATTTCCTATTGGCACATTTTAGATGCAACTATGAAAATCTAATACCAAGACATGGAAGATACTGGCCATAATTCAGAAATAGGTCATTTATAACAAGGGAGGGAGTTCTTTTCTGTATCATTCATTGACTCCATCATTTACCCCTTGTCTCACTCCTTTCTGGGGGGCAGATTATACCAACAGGCAGGGGCTGGGTGTCACTGTTGGGCTTTTCAGTGGGGCAAGGTACAAGATGGTTTCATTTTCTGTTTTGTGTATTTTTAAAAGAACAAGGTGCAAAGAGAAACAAAGGGAAAAGTCATAGCTTTGCCTATTTCATGATGAGAGTGAATATGCTCTCAGAATTGTATGGAACTCTTGGTATGAAAAGTAGCTGCTGTTAGTTGGTGACACTGTGGTCGATGCTCCAATTACTCAGTCACATACTCTCATGTGCTCAGTTAAAGGGTTCTGCCCTGGAAATTACACTCACCAGAGGATCCTCCCTGCCTGGTCCTGTTTGTGCATATGTCAATCTTAACATTTATGCAAATGGCAGCGAGCAAGGTAAGAGTAAATGAATCCATGGCTTGTACTTTACTTTTTAGTTAAACCTTTGAATGTCTTTGAGGCTATTATAAGAGAATTAGTAAAATCATATAACTTTCTGTCTAATTGCCATCGGAAGGAATCCACAAAAGTAAATGATTGGACTTGCACTTCCAGGAAGATAAGAAAAGACATACTTTTCCCTATTCTTCCCTCAGCATACAACCAAACACCCTGGGTAGGATATATAAAAACAAATGTCAGAGGACTTTTCAAGGGGGAGGGAAGAAGGCTGATTTTTCTTTTTGCCTCATGTATCCCAGACTTGGAGCTAAAGGAGCCAGCAACCTGGAAATGCCTAGTGCAGACAAAACGCTCAAACAAAATTCCTCTTTAGACGGAGGACCAGGAAAGGTGCCCCCTAGCAAGACAGAAAACTTCTAGACAGTATCTGTTCTACTCCAACCGAACACAACAGAAGAAACTATGGCCCCACTGGCATTCCCACCAGCAAAGACCAAGTGGGAAGCCTAGACTTTTGTCAGAGCCTCAGACGGCTACCACCATCGTGGTGTCAGAGAAACAAACACAGTGAGCTGGGACGTTTACCCTCCTTAGGCAGTAAGAAGCCCCTCTGCCCAGTACTATGAGTAAGATCATGTGGGAGCCTGAACTTCCATTCCTACCAGGCAGTAGTAACAAGGCATTCCTCCCCTCACCAACACCCAGGGGTAATGAAGCCACATAGTCCCACCATGCCGCTGAGGTATCTATGAGGCCACAGGAGCAGTAATAAGTCACCCCTCCTCTTGGAGGCCAGGGAGGTACCCGTTGAGGCTTACAGGAGTGTAGGAACTCTCTCATCTTGCCCCTCACCCCTGCAGTGTTGAGGAATCCTGACCTCTGTGACCCTGCAGCTGAACTGGGAGCTTAGACTTCTCCCACCAGTGCCTTTTCCCCCTGCCAGTGTGTTGTCGAACAAAGTCATCTAAAATAGATGACTTAAATAAGAACCAGAGTCTCAGGACCTGACACATCCAAGTATGGGGTTTTTTTTCACATCCAAGTTTTAATTGAAAATTAGTCATCATATCAACAATGGGGAAGATCTTTAGCTGAATGAAAAAAGACAATACATATGAACACCAATATGACAGAAATATTAAAGTTATCTGACAGAGGGTTACCTGGGTGGCTCAGTCTGTTAAGCATCCAACTCTTGATCTCAGGTCAGGTCTTGATCTCAGGATAGGGAGTTCAAGCCCCATGTTTGGCTCCCCAGGATGGAGCCTACTTAAAAAAAATTTTTTTTTAATCTCGCAGAGCATAAAGCAGCATAATAAAAGTTTTCCATGGGGCAATTATAAACACAAAAGAAATAAATGAGAATAGGAAGTCTCAGCAAAGGAATGGATATCAAGAATCCAATGAAAAATTTAAAACTGATAAATACAAGACTAGAATACAAAACACAGTGGATGGTTACAATGACAGAATTGTGTTCGCATTGACTGGAAGATAGAGCAATAGAAACTACTATTCTGGACAGAAGAGAATTTTTTTAAAAAATTTGAATAAAATGAACAGTCTGAAGGTTCAGTGGGCTATTAACAGAAGTTTAATATTCTGTCACTGAATTTTGGGAGAACTAGAAGGAACGACAGGACTGAACAAGTATTCAGAGAAATAATGGCTGAAAACTTCCTAAGTTTGGCAGTACATGAGCACCTATAGATTCAAGAAGCCTATGCCCCATAAACCCAAAAGAATTCACATCAATACATGGTGTACTCAAAGCCCTGAAAACTGAAGAGAAAGAAGACATGCTGAAAGCAGCAAGAGAAATATGCTCCCCTAACCTAACAGGGGGAAACAATTAGAACACTATTGGATCTCATCAGAAACCCTGGAGGCTAGAAGGCAGAATAATGCTGGAAGAAGAGTGCTTTTGACCCAGAATTTGGTATCAAGAAAAATACTTTTCATGGTGAATCAAGACATCCCCAAATGAAGGGAGACTAAACTCTTTACTAGTATGACTTAACCTGAAAGAATAGGTAGAGGAAATTCTTTTTTTTTTTCTCTTAAAATTTTTTTTTTTAATTTATGATAGTCACACAGAGGGAGAGAGAGGCAGAGACACAGGCAGAGGGAGAAGCAGGCTCCGTGCACCGGGAGCCCAACGTGGGACTCGATCCTGGGTCTCCAGGATCGCTCCCTGGGCCAAAGGCAGGCGCCAAACCGCTGCGCCACCCAGGGATCCCGGTAGAGGAAATTCTTAAAACAAAGAAAAGACTGGGACACCTGGGTAGCTCAGCGGTTGAGCATCTGCCTTTGGCTCGGAGTGTGATCCCAGGGTCCTGGGATCGAGTCCCACATCGGGCTTCCCGCACGGAGCCTGCTTCTCCCTCTGCCTGTGTCTTTGCCTCTCTCTCTCTCTCTCTGTGTTTCTCATAAATAAAATCTTTAAAAAAAAAAAAGACAAAAGAAGAAATGTGGGGACATCAGGACAGAAGAAACAATAGAAAAAGTCAAAATATAGGTAAATTCAACAGGATTTCCCCCTTGAATTTTCTAAATTATTTGGTGGTTATAACAAAAACTATATTTTTGTGTATACACAAAAAACATTTAAGAAAATTAAAAGTAGGAAAGAGCAAAGTGATGTGAAAATAGGTCAGGTTTCTGTGCTTCCCTCAAACTGGCCAAATGCCGACAGCAGGCCAGTTGTTGTGTGTATATGAGGTAACACCTGGTGCCACCACTAAGCCTGTTCCTGGAGATTCACACAGAAACACTACAGAAATAAAATGGAATTCTAAAATATGTTCCCATAACCCATAGGAAGGTTAGAAAAAGAAAACAACAAAAGCAGAAAATAGGACAGAGAGAGCTTAAGCTTACCATCAGTAATTACACTAAATAGGAGAAGGACCTGGCTGGCCCAGTCAGGGGGAATATGTGACTCTTCCTCTCCAGGCTGTTAGTTCAAGTCCCACCTTGGGCATAGAGGTTACTTTTAAATAATAATAATTACACTAAAGGTAAATGGTTCTGAATAAACCAATTAATAGAGATTGGCAGACTTAGGATAAAATACGTTACCAACTATATGCCGTATATAAAGAAGTCTTCAAATGTAACAGTATGAGTAAATTGAAAAGACATACCATACAAATGTTAATCAAAGAAAGCAAGAAGGGGCACCTGGTTATTTCCATCAATTAAGCATCTGACTCTTATTTTTGACTCAGGTCTTGATCTCAAGAGTCGTGGGATCGAGCCCCATGTTGGGCTCTATCCTCAGCAGAATCTGCTTCTTTCCCTGTGTCTCTGCCCCTTCCCCCTCATACCTGCTCTCTCTCTAAAATAGATTTTATTTATTAATGAGAGAGTGAGAGGGAGCACAAGAAGGGGGAAAGTCAGAAGGAGAAGCAGACTCCCCACTGAGCAGGGATCCCAGGACCCTGAGATCATGACCTGAGCCAAAGGCAGATGCTTCACTGACTAAGCCACACAGGTGCCCCATAAATCTTTAAAAAACAATAAGAGCAGGAATCCATACAATTGAAAAAGAGAACAGTAGAGAAAATCAATGAAACCGTGTGGTTCTTTGAAAAAATAGAATCAATAACAAAATTAATAAGCATCTGGTGAGATTGCTTTAAAAGACACTATTTACCAACATGAGCAAAGACCAGATATCAGTACAGACTGCAGAAATCAGATACGTGAATCCCAGGGAGAGCTCTCCACACATAAATTTGACAACTTGAGTGAAATGAGCCAATTCTTCAAAAGCACAAACCACCTCAACTCACCCAATATAAAATAGATCATTTCAGCAGCTCTTAGCTATTAAGGAGATTGAATTTGTAATTTAAAAGCTCTCCAGAGGGATGCCTGCGTGGCTAAGCAGTTGGACAGCTGCCTTCGGCTCAGGTCATGATCCTGAGATCCGGGATTGAGTCCTACATTGGGCCCCACGGTGAACCTGCTTCTCCCTCTGCCTATGTCTCTGCCCCTATCTCTCTCTCTCTCTCTGTCTCTCTCATGAATAAATAAATAATTAAAAATAATAATAAAAATAGAAGCTCAACAGAAAGTTAGCTTATCTGGTTGAGTCTAAGACCATCACTGAGAATGTTGCGTAGTGCACACGTCCATCAGAAAGTGAGTACTACATACTAGTTGAATGTACTATATCTGTAAGTTTTTCTATTTCAAAAATATTTCTAATGAAAGAAGCAAGTTTCACAGTTAGTCATACAGTGGGGCAGCATTCATGTGTGAATTCATTTATTTGTTGTATATAGATAAACATGGACTTGAGAAACAAAGTTCATGGTAAGTTTGTCTTAGAAAAGGGAGGAAATGGACTCCCAGTGGCTCAGTGGTTGGGCACCTGCCTTCAGCTTAGGTCGTGATCCTGGGATCCAGGATCGAGTGCCTCATTGGGCTCCCTGCGAGGAGCCTGCTTCTCCCTCTGACGATGTCTCTGCCTCTCTCTCAGTCTGTGTCTCTCATGAATAAATAAATAAATCTTTTTAAAAGGGAGGGGGAGGATGATCTGAGGAGAAAAATAAAAGTATCATTTTTTAAAATTTCTTAAAGTTGGACACAAAGGATTTTGCTAGAGAATTCAACCAGACTGGAAAAAAATTAACACCAATTCTACACAGATTCTTCTGGAAAAAAGAAGAGGAAAAAAACACCAACTCACTTTATTAAGGTAGCATTGAGACCAAAGCCAGATATAGATAATACAAAACATTATGAAATAGAATACAGCTATAAATACAGAGAATTTTGATAGGTGGGGTTTATTCAAAGGATATAAGACTGGCTCAGCATCCAAACACCAGTCACATGAATCCACCATATTAACAGGTTAAAATATCAATTGTTACAGAAAAAGCATTTGACAAAATTCAACATCCATTCATGATTTTAAAGAAACAACTAAGAAAAACATGGAGAAAAATGTGGACATCTACACATAAGCCTGCCGGTGACATTATACTTAAAGGGAAGAGATTGAATGTTTTCTATCCAAGATCAGGGCAAGGGTGCCTATTCTCACTGCTCTGACTCTGCATTACCCTGGACTAAAGCAAGAAAAGAAAGGGCATAGAGATTGGAAGGGATGAAATAAGATTGGCCCTGTATGAAGAGAACATGATGGTCTATGGAGACACTCCCAATGACTTTGCAGATTAACGTGTATGTCCTGGGACCCCTGCACTGGATTGCCCACCAGCACTGTCACCAGGTAGCACCTGGTGGTAGTGTTTACTTCGGGCCCGTGACAATGGTCCCTAGACTGTTACTATGGTTCCATGCTGTGTCCGCGATCCTGTGGAAGGAGGTGATTGGACGGGCAGTGGGTGTGCATCGTGGTGTCCACAGGCCAGGGTTCTGTGTCACCCTCAGTTACAGGGCAGCAGCAGGAGCAGCAACAGGACAGATGGGGCCTATGTCCCCATCTGCCGACTGCCAGGACTGCTGGGCCCCACTCTAGCAACGGTATTTTCCCAGGATCCTTACAGGTGCTGCCTTCACGTGATCTGGTTTGTAATTGACCTTTAGGCTGAAAGCACTCACATTGTGAGAAAAAAAAACTACAAATGATCTTTAAATTTATTGTTTTAAAGTATTTTTGGTGTTGTATATACCTTCTGGGTTCGTGCATTAATTGGTGGGATTTGTTTTCAAAGTTAAACATACAAAAGTCAATTCAATTTTTGTACACTAGCAACAAACAGAATGATATTTAAAGTGTGATACCATTTACAGTTGCTCAAAAAAGAGACACTTAAGTGTAAATCCGGTAAAACATGTACAGGACTTGTTTGCCCAAATCTATAAATTACTGATGGAAAAACAGACATGCTGTATTCACAGATTGTAAGAGTCAATGTAGTAATAAACACATCAGTTCTCCCCAAATTAATACACAGGTTTAACTCAATTCTGATCAAACCTCAGCAACATTTTTTGTAGACACAGAAAATATCCTAAAATGTCTCTGGAAAAAAAAAGGAAATAAAATAGCTAAAACAACTTTGAAAAGTAAGACAAGAATGGGAGAAACTGCTGCACCAAGTTTCAGGATGTCTCAGATGATGGTGGCGTGAGCGTAGTGCAAGCACAGGCCCATGTCCTCGGTGGGGAGAACCCGGAAATAGGCCAACATGTTGCCTGCCCACATGTTGCCTGCAACTTCTAGAAAGGAGCAAACGCAGGTGAGTTGAGGCATCTTTTCATTTTGTGGTACCAGAGCCTTTGGTGTCGGTATGCAAGTGAAGCCCTGGAGCTACGCCCCTAAAAGGAAAAAGGTCAATAAATTGAACTTCCTTAAAATTTAAAATTCTGCTCTGTGAAAGATCCTGTGGAAAGGATAAAAGCGTGAGCTACAAGGCAGGTCCTTGCAAACCATTTCCAGCCCTGGGGGTGTCCAGGGTACACAATGAACTCTCACCACTCACAGATGATGGGGAAGGGACAGAAGCAGACATTGACCAGAGAGGACATACAGGTGCTGGGTTGTCCTGGAGTTCTCTTTCAAATTTAACTTTTGTTTTTCCCTCAGTTTCACTCATACTTGTGGTTCTTTAGGTGGAGTATTGCTTCTGGAAAACCCAAAAGGCGATAACAGGTTGGATGTTTTAAAGCTGAAGAGCATCATTACTAGTATTTTTGGTGTACGGAATTCTGAGCTGGCTGTCCTCCATGGTGCAGTGGGTATGTGGAAAGGGTCAGCTGTCCTGGGACATGCGGTGGCCCCACAGCCATGCCTCCTCCCACATCCGAGCAGGCCTGGCCCTCAGCAGCCCAACTGGGATGGTGACTCCTCAACCTGCAGACCCGCCCTAGTCCCTGCAGCCCTCAGGAGATGGACCCTCCCATCCTGCCCACTCCCTGCTGTGCCTTGACCTCACTAAGCACTAGTGCCTGTGTCTTGCGAGACCCAGATCATCAGTAGGACAAGCTAAATTAGGAGAGAGACCTGTTAGTTCGTCCCTTGCATTCTACCAAATGTGATCTTTGGGGACAAGGTCATTGCCAGCGTGATGAGGTAAGAGGGTGTCGCCAGGAGCACTGGGGTCAGGGCCATGTGATGACAAAGGCAGAGCTGAAATTGGGGAGGTGCAAACAGAAGGCTGGGAGCCTCCAGGAAGTAGGGACACAAGGGGCAGGGCCACCCCGTGGGCTTCCAAGGGGCCAGGGCCCACGGAACACCTCAATTTTGATGTCTCGCCTCTGAGACTAGTTGCCTGATGTCGTGAGCCCCAGGGTTGTGGTTCCTAATGGCAGCTATGGGAGATGAGTACCTGCTCTTTAGTAAGAATCCAGATGCTCATTTTCAGGAACTTCTACATAGCCTAAAGGTGGAGCTGCCAGACAGGCAGAGAATAGGGCAGGCCTGAGGTGCCAGATGTTGTTACCTCTGTGACCAGGCCCAGGGCAACTAAGGGAGCCACGGGTGTGGGTCCGGAGCAGATGCCCTACACCCCTACTCCCCGGGGACCTGCCCCAGCTGTGTGGCTCGTCCCATTCAGCCCACCCATGTTTATCACCCTAAGCAGTGTTCAGTTTTAGATAAATGAGATCTGTGTGTGTTTGTATGTCCTATTTTTCACATGTGTTTATGGGTCAAAATTATTCTCTTCTGACTGTAATTATCATTTTTTTATTATAATGCCTTTTTTCACAGTGAAGTTTAGCATGTAGGAGATTTTAAGAGGATCTATAATATCAGAGAACATACTAAAGGAGAAAAAACAATCTGCCATATGCTTTTAAGTTATTATGCAGTCTGTTTTGCAACATTCAAATTTCCTGCTATTTGCATGTCATTTTATCCTATTTCTCTTTGACAAAGAGAAATTAGGTAGAAAACATCACTGCAAAAGTATAGTTTAATAAGTGAATGACTTCAGCTCTGCATTATATACCCTGAGTGATTTGTCATTGCTGTTTTTGTTGTTACTTCTAGAAATACAAAACCAGACTGATTTACTGAGTATTAGTGGAAAAACACTTCGCGTGGCGGCAGGGTCAGCCCCCGCTGTAGTGGACGGCCCCAGCACTGCACTCTGCCGTTACATCAACCTACAGCTCCTGAACGCAGGCCCGCAAGGTGGGCCCTCCCCCCCAGCTGCCAACAGCTGCGCAGGCAGTTGGCGGGTTGTGGGGTCGTGGGGTGCTGGGTGGCAGGACTTCCTTTCTCAGTCCACCTCTCCCACAGCATAAGGTGCGCTCCTATGCTCCCCGGGGGCACAAACGGGCTTGTTTCTCATGGTGTGTTTGTGTGGAAATCCCTCCATCTGCACAGTCAGGGAGTGTTACTGCTAAATGAAGTGGTATTAAATGCAGAGCCACTGAAATGCTTAATTTTGCCTTATTTTTTTCTGGGAAGCATCCTGAAATCTGTTGTGCACATCTGTGCTCCGGTCAGCAGGCTAGATGGATGTGTAGTCTCCCTTGGGCTCTGGGCACTCATCGTGTACTGCATGTGCTCATGGAGTAGCTCTTCCCCAGCCACAAGTGTTCAGACCTGTTGCTAATTCCGCTGCCCCCTCCCCCCGCCGCCCCCTTGCAGACTGGACACCAGCTCCCAGGCCCTGCTGGCTCTGGGAGCCTCTGCCCTGCACGTGGCCTGCAGCTGGGGTGGCGGGGCACCCAGCTCTCAGAAGCTGACCCAGTGGTGCTCTCTTGCGCAGAGTGTGTGAAGGGAACAGTGGGCACACTCCTGCTGGAAAACCCGCCTGGGCAGAATGGACTTACCCACCAGGGCCTCCTGTATGAAGCAGCCAAGGTGTTTGGTCTTCGCAGCAGGAAGCTCAAGCTGTTTCTGAACGAGACTCAGACACATGGTGAGATCACAGTACCTGCTACATCTGCTTTATTCCTTGTTTTCTATTGTCTTTTTTAAAATTTTTTTCCTTTGGCTCTTTCTCCAGAAATCTGCCAACTAGAGCGTTAGAATAATAATTAGAAGGATGATTGCTTTTTGCTTTGAAAATAACCTAAAAGGGGATCCCTGGGTGGCGCAGCGGTTTGGCGCCTGCCTTTGGCCCAGGGCGCGATCCTGGAGACCCGGGATCGAATCCCACATCGGGCTCCCGGTGCATGGAGCCTGCTTCTCCCTCTGACTGTGTCTCTGCCTCTCTCTCTCTCTGTGACTATCATAAATAAATAAAAATTAAAAAAAAAAAAAAAAAAAAGAAAGAAAGAAAGAAAGAAAATAACCTTAAGGGATCCCTGGGTGGCTTGGCGGTTTGGCGCCGCCTTCGGCCCAGGGCCTGATCCTGGAGTCCTGGAATTAAGTCCCACATTGGGCTCCCTGCTCCACGTTCTCCCTCTGCCTGTGTCTCTGCCCCTCTCTCTCTCTCTCTCTCTCTCTCCTCTGTATCTCATGAATAAATAATTAAAATCTTAAAAAAAAGAAAGAAAACCTTAAAATTATGTTGGTAGTTATTAAAAACACATGCTTCTTGATAAATTAGTACGATTTGCTGGTTCTAAGATCACTCTTTTAGAATGATGACAGTACAGCAGTTGGTGGGAAGCTGGTAACTGGCATTGTGCCTCCATAGCGTGAAAAGCACGCACAAAGGCTTTTCGCAGCAAGCACATCAGAGTGGAGAGCCCGGCCCAGTCGCCTGGGAAGGACTGTTGCACCTCTCCCCAAACCCACTCAGGTCTCACTGCCCCATCGTCAGCAGCCCGTTCCCTCCCTTCCTCCCGGGTGCACATCAGGCACTCCACATGGTGTGGCTGCCACTGGGACCCTTTCCCCAGACAGCTCTTCTGTGTGCCCATCACTTGCTTCTGTCACCACAACTCAGCCTCGCAACCTGCGGTCAGCTGGATGCTCTGATGGCATCTGACACCTCTGTGCGTTCCGTCCTGTCTTTGGTTTGTGCCCAGGTGTACGTGTTTCGGTAAAAGGGCCCTTTGTTCCTCCTCAGAGAGCCCCTGTCTTGAGTCCCTTCCCTCTTCCTTTTGTGTGTTTCTTTTTTGCTATGTTCTTAAGTATTTCTCATGGGGATTACAGATAACATCCTGAATTAGCAGCCATCTGGTTTGAGTCAACACCAGTTTGACCGTTTGACTTCATTTGCAGAATCTCTGTGCCTGTACAGTTCTGCTCCCATTTATACTCTGCAGAACCTGCTTTGTGTGCCTCAAAACATAAATTTTTAATTGTGTCTTATGTATTTGTTTTTTAAGTCCTGTGGAAAAGAAAAAGTGGAGTTGCAAAGCAGACACGGGGTAGCACGCAGCTCTGCATTCCCGTTGTGTCCTTGCATCCTGGCCCAAGGCCCTCCCGGGGTGTGGACTCCCTGTGCTTTGGTTATTCAGAGTGTCTTCACTGCCCTTGGCTCCACCAAGCTGCTCCTGCTCTGATCATTAGGCACATTTGGCTAGAAAAGCTATTATTTTCATAGCTGAAAGCTTGGCGTCTTCCTGGACCCCTTGTGTGCGTGCATCCTGCCCTGGGCACACGTACAGCTTCCTGAATGGCACAGAACGCCTGGTTTTCAGAGCTGGGTGGCTGTTCCAGGAGATGCCATCCTGGAGGCTTTCCAGCCAGGCTGTGAGCCTGCAGTCAGCTGTCACAGGCTGCAGCGGCAACCTCGCACCCTGGCAGCTGTGGACTTTGCCCAACGGCGTTTTCAAGCAATGCTGCGCTTTTCCTCCCTGAGTGAGTTCCAGAGTGGAGACAAGCACCCCATGTGAGCTCCGCAGGCAGCCCCTGATCGGGTTAGGACCCAGGGTGACTTTGCTCAGTTCCTCCTGAGCCCATGGGGACCTCAGGACATGAGGACATGAGGGCCTGGCGGCCAGGCACACGTGTGACAACCACAGACCTGTCCCTGCAGGTTGCCTTCTCAATGCGGATTCGAATGGTTGCTGTGTAACTTTGGTTGTTTCTAGAGTCCTGACAACAGCGGTTTGTGGTGTTTCTGTTTAAACCCCATTTAAAGGAACATTTCTGTTGTCTGGAGACACTGTCAGTGCAGGCCAATTTCACTTCAGTTACTTGGGGCCACGGGGGTGTTTGGATAGAGGAGGACCAGAGCCTCACGGGGCTGTGTCCTGTCTGTCCCGGCCCCACAGCCAGGCAGAGTGAGGCAGGTTCTCATACGGTTTGCTGAGACCGGCCCCAACACATCACCATAAGCAGGGGCCGTGAAACCGAGTGTCCTCGGTTCTGGAGGCCAGAGGCCTAGTGTCAGCAGGGCCGCATTGTTTTTGAGGCTCCAGGGCAGAATTTGGCCTTGGCCTCTTCACACTTTGGTGGTTCCAAGTGTCCTGGACTTGTGACCCTGTCCCCCTGACCTCTGCCTCTGTGGTCACAGGAGGAACGTGGGCATATCCTCTGGAAGGCTGTGATTAGACCCACTGCATCTTCTTGACTATCTTTCAAACAGAAGGATCTGTTTGAAAGCACTCTGGCCATGGGCTCCTTATTCAGGGGGCAAGAGGGGCAGGTAGTGGATCCAGTTCATTGGACTTCCCAAGCCATAGACCCCAGGCTTTTTCTTGTCTCACTTTGATACCTTTAGGGCCAAAGTTTTGGGCCACCAGGACAGCCAGAAAACCAAAATGTTCAGGTACCTCTTGGAATTCATGATTTTTGGCCTAAAGATTTTCCTCATTTTTCTTTCCTTGCTCGGTTTTTCTTTTCTTTTCTTTTCTTTTTTTTTTCTTTTCTTTTCTTTTCTTTTCTTTTCTTTCCTTCCTTCCTTTTCTCTTTCTTTCTTTCTTTCTTTCTGTCTGTCTGTCTGTCTGTCTTAGTTTTCTATTACACTTAAAAGTTTTCTGCTACATTGTTGAGGACTGGAGCCTCCTCTGCACCTGGGTTCCTCTCTACCTCCAGTTTGCTGTCAGGGTTCCCTGTGTCCTCAGCCCTCCCTGGCTTAGGGTCCCATCCTCCGTCTCCACCAGAGCTGTCCTCCTGTGCATTCCTCCCGTGACAGTGTCCTCACTCAGAGTCCCCTGGGGCTCACCATTAGCTAATGCGTCAGATTGTCACTTGACGCATGAGATCCTGTCTGTTCTGGCCCTTGTCTGCCTCTGGTGATGCCCACAGACTGTCCTGCCATCAACAGGCTCCTTCCACTTTGCCTCCGACATACCTGGTTCTTCTGTGTGGTTGGTAGTAAAGCTCAGCGTCCTGTCTTGTTCCACGCAGGTGAAACTTTGAGACTCTTACCTCTTCCTTATCCCCAAGTGCACCAGTCCCAGGTGCAGCCACGCTGTAGACATGGAGAGGCATCGTCTCTGGTTCTGTGCACATGCAGGCACCTGGCCAACACTGACCAGGGCAGAGCCACACTTGTGGGAATTCGACCTGTGACTCACAGAGCAATGCCCTGAGGTTGGTGAGGCAAGTTGCATCCGTGAGACCACGAAAGCTCCGTGGCCCACCCAAGGTCACCGAGAAGCCTGGGGCTCTGTGCAACCCAGTGTCTCTGCCCTGCCTCATTTTCATTGTGTTTTTCCTCTCAAAGTTGTCTTTTGTAAAATAGTGCTAATTTGGTAAATTGCAAGGATCATATAATGGTTTCCTTCTTGTTCCACAAGATGCTCGGTATCATCTCAGACCCTGTAGTCATCTATGAGGAGGCAGCTTCAGGACAGATGTCCAGCATTCCTGCTGGGACATTGGTCCTTCCCTTTGAATTCAGATCTGCTAGAAGCAAAATGCCCCCCAGTGGGTGAAGAGCACTTTAAGTTTTTTCTTTCCTCTCTCTCTCTCTGAGTTTTCATCTATTTCGTGTGTTTTTAAGATTTTATTTGAGAGAAAGAAAAAAAAATATTTTGAGAGAAAGCAAGAGCATGAGGAGAGGGAGAGGGAGAAGCAGACTCCCCGCTGAACAGGGAGCCCCATGCAGGGCCCTATCCCAGGACCCTAAGATCATGACCTGAAACAAGGGAGACGCCAAACCAACTGAGCCCCCCCAGGCGCCCTCTGTTTTATGTGTTTGGTCCTCGTAAGATGTTACAGGCTTATCGTGTTCTCGTACTTTGTAGACCTACACGGCAATTCCTCCTGCTGTAAGGAGTTAATCTCTGGAGAACGATGAGGAAAACACCTGTTTGGGGCGGGGGTGTGGATGTCTGGGTCAGTGCACAGGGCTATTGGGTTGAGGGGCTTTATTCCAGAAGGTCAGCCCAAGACTTCTCACCCAAACTGTAGGGAGTTAGGCGACTTTGACAAACGCAGGGAAGAGGCCACATAAGACCTTGTCACTTCTGTCACCAACTATAAGTTCGGAGGGTTTTCCAGAATCACCCTTGGGCTTGATAATATACTAGCAAGATTTACAGAACTCATGGAAACTATTGCACTTAGGGCCACATTTGTTATAGGAAAAGGTACAGAATCTGGGAGGGGTCCAAACACGCAGCTTCAAGCTGTCATCTCCTAGGGAGCCATGAGCAGTGTTCCCTCCTCCTGGCTCCAAAGCATGAACAGTGGTGCCCATGCTGTGTTACCAACCAGGCAGCTCCCCTGGGGCTGGGGGTCCAGCATTTGCAGTGAGGCTTCATTACATAGGCACCATTGGGTCATTGCCCACAAAGTTATGCCATGTCGGCTGATAGCATGTGAGTGAAAGCTTCCACCCGTACATCATGTAGCTCGTCTTTGTGGCGTGGCTGCCTCCACCTGGAGTCACCTCACCAACAGAAACCCTCAGGGACATTCAGCAACCCCTGTAGCAAAGTACTCCCATCGCTCAGGAAGTCCCAGAAGCCTAGCGGGTCTCCCCCACAGCCCGAAAAGGCCAAATTCCACACACAGGCAGTCAACGGATTTTCAATATTCATACAGAATAGGTAGAAAATTAATTTTGTTTAATCCTCTTTCTATTCTAGAAATTACAGAAGAAATCCCCATGAAGGCTTTGAACATGAAGACTGTGTATGTTTCTGTATTACCGACGACGGCAGACTTCTAACGGTCATCATCCTCGTGGTGGAGTCAGCCTATCCCCGGCACACACGGAAGGTGTTCTTTTCAGGTGCATGTATGATTTGCTACTTTGGGTACACAGTGGAAATGGGACTGATTCCTCGGGTGACTTGGCACCTCACATACACAAGTGCCTGTATCCCGCGCAGCCAGGTTGGGGGCAGGCCGCACCTCCGCTCACTTCTGCACTTGCACAGCATGGAAGTGATTTCAATGGCAGATATTTATCATTCTGTGGCATTTTAAAATTTGTTTGAGATGTCTTGAAGGAATGTGTTAAATATCTGCTACCTGGATTTTCCTGGGTAATTTGATGGAATACGTTAAGCTTCAGTAAATTAGAACAATAAATAAATTTTCTCTCAGACAATAAATGTGTTAGAAATAATATATCCTTCCATAGTCGAATGAAACTTGGAATGTGTAATCTTTAAAGAACACAAAAACTTCATAGTGACTTCTTTGTTGAGACACTGCTGAACATTTAATTTCACTTCTTCCCCAAATCCTCTTTCAGAGAAGCAGATGCCAAGACAGAATCAGCTGCAGGAGTTTATTGGGGGAACACAGATGATGGGTAAAGGTGGGGATGGGTGGGACGTGCATGTGGGTCTGGCACACGTGGACAGAGACGTTTTTAGAAAAAGCCCAGACTGTAGGGCAGCCCTGGGAACGTCTTGGTCAGGGGTTCCTCATAGGAAGAATCCAGAGCTGGGCAGACATGACCTGGCTTGTCACACCCACCTTGGTCAGTCCGTGGCCAGATGCCAGTGGGGCACAGCGCAGCCACCACACAGACACCTCAGTTGGATTTGAAAAAGTACAGTGGTAGGAGGCTGTCCACCAGCTGTCCTCCTGCACCCAGGTCTCCTGGAGGGGAGCTGAACGGGCGCGTCTCTGCCTGCTGCAATAAATGTATTTCAACTCCACAGAGTTGGAGAGAAAAAAAACAAAAGAACAAGTGTTGGCCAGGATCAGAGAAATTGGAACTCCTGTGCACGGTTGGTGAGAATATAAAATGTGGTCACTGTGGGAAACGGAGTACGGAAGTCCCTCAAAAACTTAACAGATGGCCAGCCCAGGTGGCTCAGCAGTTTAGCGCCGCCTGCAGCCCAGGGCCTGATCCTGGAGACCTGGGATCGAGCCCCACATCAGACTCCCTGAATGGAGCCTGCTTCTCCCTCTGCCTATGTCTCTGCCTCTCTCTCTCTCTCTCTCTCTCTCTCTCTCTCTCTGTGTGTGTGTGTGTGTGTGTGTCTCATGAATAAATAAATAAAATCCTTAAAAAAAAAAAAAAAAAACAGATAATCCAGTTACCTGAACCAATACCCCAGAGAACTGAAGGCTGGGTCTTGAAGGAGGTATTCAGCACACCCAGGTTAACTGCAGCGTTATTATCTAGTATACACGTGCAGTTGAATAGCATCCAGTGTCTAAAAAGAAGGATGAGCCTGCAGGACGTTACGGTGACTAGAACAAGCCAAAGAGACAAGTGTTCCAGTATTCCACTTCTGAGGTCTCCAGAGGAGCCAAGCTCATTGAATGAGGTCAAGTCCAACCATGGCTGCAGCAGGACGGGGAGGGGGATTGTTCCACCGGACAGGACAGGTTTGCAAGAGGAAGAAGTTCTAAAGGTCACACCTGTGAATATCGTTAGTACTTCTAAACTGTTCCAGTAAAAGTGGTTGGTAAATTTTAGGTATCCGTTACCACAATTTTAAGATCCTTTTACTGTCAAAGGGAGAGAAGCCAGCCTGAAAGAGCTCCCGCTGGCCAAAGCCGGAATGGTTTGAACAAAAAAATAATTAAGTATTGGATTAAAATCCAAAGAATAAAATAAACTTCCATGAGTCCATACTTCTATAAATGACTATAAATGTGGCCCCCGATAACCAGTCACCCAGTCTAACCATGAGGAACACCTCAGACAAACCCAAATTGAGAGACGTTCCACACAGTACCTGACTCAGAACCATCAAGGTCATCAAAAACAAGGAATGTCTGAGAAACTGTCGCAGACCAAAGAGGACAAAGCATGTTCATTAGGGCTGCAACATGAATTTTGAAGGAACAATTCAGTTCGTAACAAAGTCATGGATCTCCAGACCCAAAACTCAGAATTCTCCCCAACTGATATATAGATTCAATGTAATCTCAATCAAAATCCCAGCAAAATATTATGGTAAGTGAAATAAAGAAATTCAAATACCGTATGATTTCACTTATGTGGAATTTAAGAAACAAAACAATCGAGCAAATGGAAAAAAGAAACAGATAAATAGACTTAACTACAGAGAATACAGTGTGCCAGAGGGGAGGGCCGTGGCGGGCAGGAGAACAGGTGATGGGGCTGAAGGAATGCACCTGCTGTGATGAGCACCAGGTGATGTATGTAAGTGATGAATCACTATGCCGTACGCCTGAAACTAATATTACAGTGTATGTTAACTACTGAAATTTAAATTAAAAGTTCTTTAAAATCCCAGCAGGGTTTTTTTCTATAGGCATTAGCAGGCTTATTTAAAAATTATGTGGCGGGCAGCCCAGGTGGCTCAGCGGTTTAGAACCGCCTGCAGCCCAGGGCCTGATCCTGGAGATGTGAAATCGAGTCCCACGTCAGGCTCCCTGCATGGAGCCTGCTCCCTCTGCCTGTGTCTCTGCCTCTCTCTCTCTCTCTCTGTCTCTTATGAATAAATACATAAGATCTTTAAAAAAAAATAAAAATTATGTGGAAATGCAAAGGATTTAAAAGCCAAATAAACTTTGAAAGAGAAGTAAAAAGTTAGAGGACTTAAATAATCTGATTACAAGACTCTAATAATTAGCTTCGCACAGTGGAAGTATTGTAGCCAATGAGGTTTATCTGAAGCGCACAATTATTGCTAATTGAAAACTATAATAATTAAAACTATGGTATTGGCATAAAGATATAAATAGATCATTGGAACAGAGAATCCAGAAAAAAATCTATATATATATATTTTTTTAATGATGCCAAAGACATCATTAGGAAAAGGATAATCTTTTCCCAAAATGGTATTGGAACAAGCAGATTGATGTAGTAGACATGCACACACAGAACCTCAGCCTATACCTCTCCATATGCAAAAATTAACTCAAAATGCATCAAAATATAAACATAACAGACTCGTGTATTTTGCCACAATAAAAATATATTTAGAGGACTAAATGTAAGAGCCAAAACATCATTTTCTGTGAGGAAACAGGAGAAATTCTATCCCTAGTGGGATAGGTAGACTAGCCCCCAAAGATACCTACCTACACCTTAACCCTGGAACCTACAAATATAGTAGATGCCACAGAAACTGCAGATGTGATTAGAGCTATAGGCCCTAAGGTTATAGATGCTCCTGATTTATCTATTAGGCCCCAGTCTAATCACAGGGGCTTTTGGAAGCAGAGAACCTCTGGCTGGAGGCAAGAGAAATTGGCAGAAGCATCTGCTGTGCCTTTGCTGGAGCCTCTCACACCTCCTAAAACAACTGTCAAACATTCCAAGTGCAAGACAATTATATCCGTGAAGTTAACGGTTACATAAATTAGAAATACTGGTCCCAGCCTGTCCATAACCAGTGTCGTGACTGGACCAGCTTATGTGGCTCTTACAATTGCAGGACACTCAGCGATAAACATCAGGCACAGTGAGAAAAAAGTGTATGAGCCGCACATCCCAGGAAGCAGCGAGCTTGCCTGGGGTTCCATGTTCACTGCGGTCCACGGTGGGGACCTAGAGTTTCAAGGGCTCGCTCTTTTATCGGTGATCATAAACTTAAGAGCCGGAATTTAAAGCTGAGGAAGAGAAAAACAAGCAGCCCAAATGGTCACTGATTACAATTAAGCAAGATCTCCAGAAACAGAGGAGCCTGATGGGGGAGGGAGTGGGCGGGGTCTTTCTCTGGTCTTGTGGCCAGCTTGTGTCGCTGGAGACCACCAGCTCCCTTGACCCTCATAAGCTTGGGATTGCAGAGTGACGTGAGGAGTCCCTATAAGAAGCACACCCACCCCCACCCTGAGCATCACCGCTTTCTCCAGAACTAACAGGGTTCTTGTACCACGGAAGGGACAAGCTACAGTCTCCTTGGGCACCTTTCTACAGAGCGGTGCACACGCTGTCCTAACTAAGCCTTGGCAACATATTCTAGGTCACTATCCATTACCTAGTTGATTTAATGAAATCACACTGCAAACAAAACCGTAGAAGCCCCGGGCTCATGAGCGCAGAGGCAATGTCCCATCACTCCTGTGCACTGCAGGAAATGCCAGCACCCAAAACTCAGATGGGATGGCCTGCACCTTCCAGGTCACGTGGGTTCCCCGTCAAGGACCCACACTTTGCCACCACCTGTCCAGGCAAACCAGGAGGACCCGCTTGGTTATCCTGAGATCGGTGCTTTACCACAAAATGCGCTTATGGAAAGGGATGGGACAAGCTGCAGAAACCCAGGATGCCTGAGCTCAGACCCTGTAGACCTTCAAGTGGGCGAGCAGGAAAAGGGGCTCCTCCCCAGGCTGGGAGTCGCAGGCAAGACGATCTCTTAGAAAACTCCAAGCCTGCCCTTCGGGCGCCATGGAGGAAGCATGGCAATTGGGGAGTTCTATGGCTCTCCACGGGCTTCTATTGATGTAGGACGGCTCTGGGCTGGGCTCAGCCTGGCTTGCTTCTGGGGCCTCACCATGGCTTCTCCCACCTCCCATCACAACAAAAAGGAACCTCGTTCCCAACTCCGTCTCTCTCTGTCTCTGTGTCTGTCCATGGGTCTCACTGAACTTCCTGAGAGCTCATGGCTGACACCCCAGGACGGGCAGGGTGTAGAGGCTCCTGGGCTTCAGACAGTCTCCCTCAGCAGGACAAAGAACGCGACTCTGATGTCACCTTGTGCTGACAGCCTTAACATCATCCTCTCCTGTGACTCAAGGCCACTGTCTCTGAGCCTCTTGCACCCATGAAGGCCACCTGCCAGTGTAGACGCTCCACAGCCCTCCCCTAGCTGGTTGTGAGCAGAGCCTAAGCTAAGAGTCACAAGTCACCCTGATGAAGAACATTTCAGAAAATTCAGACTTTATCTTATACTTCTAGTATATGCAAGGCTGCGGGCTTTGGAGACACAGGAATGGAACCCAGACGTTTACTCTTATCTTTATTTGACATGTTTCTTGTAGGTTATCTGCTACCAACACGGATGCAGCGTGTGCTTGGGGCAGAAACAGCCCTGCTCTGAGGTTTGGGGAAGTTATCCTGACCTTGGCTGGCAGCCCAGGAGCAGGGCCCACCAGCGTGAAAAGTTGAGAATTGTCTCTATGGCCCTGCAGCTCCGGTTCCAACCTGGGATCAGCAGAGCACCTCTCAGAAATTATCAAGATTCAAGCATTGGGGGAAAAAGAGAGATCATTTTATTTAGGAAGCCAGCAACTGGGGAAGAGAGAAGACAGATGTCTGCAAGGCCACCACCCTCCCCATCCAGCAGGCGGGGGCCTGGGTCAAAGCTGTGAGCAGGGGCACGGGGGTTAGCCAGTCATCTGTCCTTCAGGGCTTCCAAGTTCCTCTGTGCTGCCAGGAATCAGCTGCCCGCTGTCTCACTTTGGGGACACCAGATCACTGGGGTAGCTTCTGAGTACTGTCAGGCCTTATCTTCTGAAACTCTGGTCCCTTGTTTCCTCAAGGCCAGTGGTCCACAGGGTCCCAGGGTTGGCTCTGCGGCAGACACAGGGCAGGCTTAAAGCGGGTGTGCCCTCACAGGGCAGCTGTCACAGATCCCCATCAGTCCTTCACTGCGTTTGTATGAACTATGGGTGCGGGTCCATCCTTGGGAACTGGTAGGGTGCGGAGTGACTCTGCAGTACAAGGAGTCAACACCACTCAGGGTGTAACTTCTGGTCCTTTGTTCCAGTGCAGGGGGTCCTAGAGCCATTCCCGTGTGTGAGGTCACTAACCTTATCCCCGGGCTGTTCCCAGAACAGTCACAGTACATATGAGCCCAGGGTTATCATCCTTCTAAAACGGATCCAGTACCAGCAGGTGTCCCATAGACTCGGTCAGCAAACCAGTCCCAGTCGCCTTGGAGAAGTGAGGAGTGGCGGTGTAGACATCTGGCAGCTGAGTGGCTTGCAGCCTGGTTTTCTCTGTACTTACGTCCACCTGTGCTGATGTATCACTGCAGCTCTAACCTGGGAGCTGGCTGTTGTGCCCAAGATTGCGTATCCAAGAAACCACCAAGGAGCCAACACTGATGCAAGCGCACGAGGGTTTATTTGCAAACTTGAGTTTGGGTCCAAGTATACCCGACACAGCAGAGCAGGGACTTGGACCCCGAGGTTAAGAGGCATAGCAGTTTTATAACAATTTACCCTATAGTGACCATTTGAACTAGCCTATCACTCTGGTCAGAATTGGCGCACAGATTTGGCGGGCAAAAGGTGGGGTTTACATTCTTTGGTGGTTAGGGGTTCCGCATTCCTATATGAGCCGGTTTCCGGTAAGGGTATGCTCAGCAGCTTGACTAGGGTGGGGGAGTGCCTTAAGCAATAAGCAGGTCATGTGGGGGTTATACATGAGATGGCGGGTGTAGCACAAAATGGAGTTAGTCCTGCTCTGCTTGTCCAGGGGTAGGGGATTTTTGTTAAATTCCTTGGGTCCCACACTGGCAAATTGGTGAGCTGCAACCCTCACCAGGGAAGCAGATGCACACAAAGAAATGCCATGGACTACTCCTGGGAAGTCCCAAAGCACGTGAGTCATCTCGGGGAGCTACACTGACCACAAGCAGAAGAAACCACAGCTGTCTGTGTCCAGGGGGTCTCTCTCCCCCTAGAATGAAACACACCCCTGTCTGGGGGGTGATTGAACCAGGATCCAAGGGGAGGAGTTTAATTTCTCCTTCCAGCCATTTGCGAGCTCCAGGGTAAGAAAGAAACAAGGGCTCTGGATGAGGAGCCACCAGGCGGACTGTCCATGATGTTTCTCTAGGTCAGGGGCACAACAGAGGAGAGGTAGGTGTTCTGTCTTCCCAGAGGCCTACAGGACGGTGGCCGTCCAGTGACTTCCAGAAGAGCGGCCACAGGCTTCTCCCCTTCAGGCGGTGCTCTGTTCACCCTGGTGCTCGGGGCCCAGAATGTCACACCTGCACGTTTAACAGATGTACATGGTCAGTGACACATCTTGGGGTCCTGTCCACTCTTCTGCCCCCTGATGGTCAGGTCCTCATTTCTTCTGGGCTTTTAGAAACACCTTATCCCCGGACTGGAGGGACGGGAAGAATGGGAGGGCTCCTTGCTGGGAAGAGCAGACTGTAGCCAAGCAGCACCTGGTACCATCGCTGTATATACTGTTTGCTTGGTTTCCACTGTACCCACATGAGCGCGGGGCCCGTTACATGGTCTGAGAGTGTGTCCCCTGCAGGCTCAGTGACGCCCACTTTGGGGAACAACCCATATTTGGAGGAGATGATACTTGATCCCATTTCGAGTGGGTTTCCTGACATTTGGGCCGAAGGCCTCTTCAGGGTGCAAGTCACCTCAATGATGTTGCCAGCTGATGGGGCTTCCAGACGCATGCAGAGGACGTGAGTTGCTGAGCTTTCCTCACTTGTTGAGTCACTTCGGACACAAGTGAAGGAAGGGCTGTTATCACTCTCCACAGTGTTGGTGGTCCAAACTCAGTAATTATTTCTTTTTTTAATATTTTATTTATTTATTTGTGAGAGACACAGAGAGAGAGGCAGAGACACAGGCAGAGGGAGAAGAAGGCTCCCTGTGGGGAGCCCGATGTGGGACTCCATCCCAGGACCCTGGGGTCATGCCCTGAGCTAAAGGCAGACACTCCACCACCAAGCCACCCAGGAGCCCCAGGAATTACTTCTTTTCATAGAAGTTTTGCGACATCAGAGGCGTCTTCTGTGCACGTGGTGGGACCCCACCAACCCCGAGAGGGGGTCCCAAACCCAGCAAAGACCCTGGGCTGCCCCATTATCCTTGGCGTCTGGCCGGTCTGTTCGTCATCCTCAGTAGGAAGGTTCCCCTGTGACAGGGACATCTTTTAGGCTCAGGACTGTTTCTTTTTTTTTTTTTTTCAGGACTGTTTCAAGCACACAGTTCACATCTGTCAGTCATGCTCTGGCTGGTTCCCTCCCGCGCGGCCTTGGGTTGGGGCACGCCAGAGCTTGGGCAGCAGGACAGCCCATGAGTGTCACGGTCTATGATAAAGCAGGGCTACCGTAAACCCCCTTCCTCAGGCTCTTTCTTCATCCCATGCAGTATCATGAGCCTTCCTTCTGACGAGTCTTTCTGAAGGATTCAGGCTACCCGGATCCAAATCTGCCGTTCCTCTGGTTCCTGCCTTCCTGGGAGTCCATCCCTTGGTGTCCTGGATGAGCTACCTTGACTCACAGAAGAAGGACCACCTGCTGATTTAAAATGTCCTAAGTGTGTTTGTGTCCTGTTACTGGAGGCCAGGAATCCTCTCTTTCCAAGCCTCCTTAGAGCCAGTAAAAATGTTTATGTTTTTCTCCCCAGAAAGTTCTAGGACTCTGGTCAAGGCTGGCAGCTCTGCCTTTTGTGCTCCTTCTCCTGCAGGGAGTGGCTGCCCTGTTTGCCTGTGCTCACACACATTCCATGAAGCAGCTCGGTCAGTGAATGGTTCCAGCAGGCATCCTCCTGCCCTGTGAGGGCCAGGGCCCTGTCCAGATAAGGTGCCCTTGGGTTGTAAAAGGGGCACCATCCCATCCGGGGGTGGAGCCTGTGCCCCTTCCTTTCCAGCCTCTACGGGAGGCGGAGTGAGGTCGGCTTGGGCACTGCTGCTGAGCCCACACTTGGGACCCAGATCTAGGAATTTTGGCATTGGTCCCTCTTCCTCCCACCCTTCCCATTAGTCTGACCATTGGAGAGGGAGTCATGTGTCTTAAATTTTCATTTATCCTTCTCTCTCCGGACCATCAGTCGGGTCCCTTCCTGTGAGGTGTCTTCATTTTTTAATTTTTTTTTTTTTTTTTTCATTTTTTAATTTTTTAAAAGATTTTACTTATTTGAGAGTTAGAGATGGCGAGCACAGGAGCAACCACGTGGGGGGGGGGGGGCGCAGAGGAAGAAACAGAGTCCCCGCTGCGCAGGGAGCCCTACCAGGACTCCAGGATCATGACCTGAACCAAAGGCAGGTGCTGCACCCGCATCACCGACAGAGCCACCCAAGTGCCCCTGTGCTTCAATTTTTGAGAAATGTCCAAAACTGTTTTCCCAAGCAGCTGCACCATTTTCTATTCCCCTAACGTCATCTATGGTTCCAGCTTCGCCACATCTTTGCCAACACAACCTGTTCCCTGTCTTTGGGTCTCAGCTGTCCTAGAAGGGAAGGGGGACCTCATGGTGATCTTGGTTGCATTCTCCTGATAACTAATGATATTAAGCACCTTCTCATGTGCTTGTTGGTCATTTTGTATCTTATTTGGAGAAATGTCTGTTCATCTTTTGCTCATTTTAAATTGGGTTGTCTTTTTATTGTTGAGTTGTAGCAGTACTTTATGTATTCTGGATACAAGCCCCTTTTAAGACATATGAGATAAATTTTTCTCCCATTCTGAGGTGTGATATTGTAATTTATAGTAAGAAATATACATTTGGTTTTCATCCTCATTTCTTTTTCTATTATATTTTTCAGAATTTTAAATATTTTTCACTTTCTTTGAAACACATTATAGATCAATGTTGTATGTAACCCATTATCTGTATCATCTGAATAGTAATTCAACAATCATAATAACAGTAAGGCAATACTAGACTAGCAAAGATAAGAAAATCAGTAGTGTACTTACTTTAGGTAATCTGTTGTAGTAGGTTTTTGCTAGAATATCTAGATAAGACAGAGAAGACCCTAGTTTTAATTTTTTTAATGTCCATGTAATTGCCTCATTGTACAGATTCCCCTTTACGGGTCTATAACTATCCATTCTATTACTCATAACTCCATCCATTCTTTGATGTTTTCAGAACTATGAAGCTTACCTCTATTTCTCACATTTTCCAACATTCCATTGCCAGCCAAGTATATTCTTTTTTTTTCAATCAAAGTATATTCTTTATTTTTTATTTTCCATTTTTTCAAAGTATAATTGACATACAATAGCCTATGAGTTTCAGGCACTCATCATAGTGATTCAATATTGTTGTACATTATGAAATGATCCCTATGAGAAGTTTAGCTGCCAGATATCACCAAAGTTACAGTATTACTGACTGTGTTCACTGTGTTGTTCTTTCCAACCCCATGACTTATTTATAACTAGAGGCTTGTGCCACTTGATTCCACCCCCCCCTTATCTCACCCCACTCTGTTCACCAATGTTTGTTTCCTGTATCTATGAGTCTGTTTTTCTTTTGATTGTTCATTTGTTTTGCTTTCTAGATTCCACATATGAGTGAAATCATATGGTATTTGTCTTTCTTTGTGTGACTTATCCCACTTGGCATCATACCCCCTAAGTCCATCCAGGCTGTTGGAAATGGCAAAGCTTCATTCTTGTTATGGCCGAGTGATACTCTTTTATTTATGTACATTGAGTTCTAACCCCCAATACCTCAGAATGTGATCTTATCCAGAAATAGTCACTGCAAATGTGATTAGTTAAAATGAGGTCATGTTGCAGTAAGGTACACCCCTGATCCAATATGGCTGTCGTCCTTCTGAAAAGGGGAAACTGGACATAGGGAAACACACTATGTAACAAGGAAGGCAGAGATTTACAAACAAGGAAGCCCAACGATAGCCAGCAAACCACCAGAAGCCAGGAGGGAAGCAAAGCACAGATCCTCCCTCGAGCCTACAGGAGAAACCAACCCCGTCAACACCTTGATTTTGGGCTTCTGGTGTCCAGACTGAAAGACAGTAAGTTTCTGTTGTTTAAGCCACTCAGTTTGTGGTAATTATTTTCTTTAAAAAATATTATTCAGTTTGTGGTAATCTTTAATAGTTTTTAAAACATATTTATTTGAGAGAGAGAGAGAGAGCATGAGCAGGAGGAGGGGCAGAGGGAGAGAAAGAAGCAGACTCCCTGCTGAGCATGGAGCCTGGTCTGAGACTCAACCCCAGGACCCCGGAATCACGATGTGAGCTGAAGGTAGATATGGCTTGGCTGACTCAGCCACCCATGTACCCCAATTTTTAGTTTTTTATTAAGACTTTTTTAGAGCAGTTTTAGGATTATAGAAAAGTTGAGGGGAAAGTGCAGAGATTTCCCATATACCTCGTCCCCCCACTCACAGCCTCCTCAGCTAGCACATTTCCTACCAGATGGTACATCAGATGGTACGTTTGTTACAACTGGCAAACCTCCACAGACACATCATAATCATCACCCAGAGTCCACAGATTCACTCTCAGTGGTAGATATGCTGTGGGTCTGGACAAATGTACAAGGACATGTTTGCATCATCATGGCATCACATATTTTCATTCCCTAGAAACCCTATGTGTCCCACATTTTCGTCCCTCTCTGTCCCCCAGCCCCTGGTGCCACTGGTCTTTTCACTGGCTCCATACATAGTCCTGTCTTTCCTGGAATGCTGTACGGCTGGGACCTGCACCCTCACCTTGCACATGCCTTATAGTACAGATAATGCATTTCCTCCTTATAAAGGTCAAGGAATTATTTCTTTGAAGTCTTCCAGCACAATAGATAATACCTAAGGAGTGACCTAGTGGAGTCACTGGGTCATCATACCAAGACCACTGAATCCTTGAGACCCCTGGTTCTGGAGTACAAGTGACTTATGGAGGACACCTAAACACTTATCTTTGTTCCTGGATACCTGAGAGGACACATGCACCAGACCTCAACCCTCAAGGAAAACCCCAGACACCAAGCAAAGAGGAGACTCACTCTTCTTTCCTTTCTGAGTCTCCTGGACCCTCTGTGTATCTGTTCCCTCTAGGTCTTCCATAAACTCTGCTCTCACATCCTCTCAGCTCACATTCAATTTCCATACTGCACAAAGCCAAGCACCCTCTTGGCAGGTCCTGTGAGATCCCCTCTGGGTCTGTGGACCCAGCCAGCCCGCATCAGCCTGACCTTTGCTGCCTCACCAACCCACACAAAGCTGGGTACTTGTTTAACCTCAAGGATGCTCCATGTTCAAACCAGAATTACTATATCCCAGTTGACTTCAGCATCAGCCCACTGCCAAGGCAGAAACAAAAGAACACCATCGTTTTGCAGTCTTAGCATCTTTAGCAAGGAATACTCCCCATTTCTTTCCAGTAATCCTCTGCTCTTGACATGTGTGGATGTTCTCATCCTCAAACGGTGGGGACATTTTCTAGGATTTCCCTGATAGACATGTCTTTGGTGGAAGAACCAGAGGAACTGGAAGAAGGCCTTGTTTAGGGACCTGATGCTCTATGTGGACATTTGAGTTGTTGCTTACTACTGCTCAGTTAGACTGACTCCTTGAGGAACAAGCATAATCAACTATGATTTAATCTTTCTTTGTGGCTCCAAAGGTCACCTCTTCATATTGACTGTAGACCAAAAAGCAAATTTCTTTGAAGGTTTGTTTCCTTTCTGTTCTTGCCTTCCTTCCTTTCTTTTGACCTAACAGAAGTAGAGATGCCTATACCACTCCATGCATTATTCTAGTAATTTTTCTTATAAAATTTTTGTTAATATTAGAGAAACAAACTCACCTTCCTCTATTAAAAAATGCATTGAGTTCTTTTTTTTTATTTTTATTTATTTATGATAGTCACACAGAGAGAGAGAGAGAGAGAGAGGCAGAGACATAAGCAGGCTTCATGCACCGGGAGCCCAACATGGGATTCGATCCCGGGTCTCCAGGATCACGCCCTGGGCCAAAGGCAGGCGCCAAACTGCTGCGCCGCCCAAGGATCCCGCATTGAGTTCTATATACCAACAACAATGAAAAAGATTAAATCCAGGTGAAAAAACTTTCAATAAAATAAGATGACTGACCACATAGGAGAAAACACCTGGAATTAATTCAAAGTAAGGAAGGTGAGTGATTATTCAAAATATGTGTTTCTATCATTCAATAAAAAAATAAACCCCACAGGGGTGCCTGAGTGGCTCAGTCAGTTAAGGGTCTACCTTCAGCTCAGGTCATGATCTCAGGGTCCTAGTAGTCTGCTTCTCCCTCTGCTCCTCCTCCCCGCCGGCTTGTGCTCTCTCTCTCTCTCCCCCCAAAATAAATAAAATCTTTAAAAAACACCACAAAATAATAGGCCAAGGAAATGCAATCAACAGAAACAGAAATATAAATGGTTAATAAATACATACAAAAGATGTTCAAACTCAAAAGCCATTAAGAAATGCAAATTATAATGAGATACAACCCATTAGATTGGTCAAATACTTTATCTTTTTGAATAATAAATGCATAGTAAAACATACAGATTCACAAGCACAGCCACAAAATTTACAAAGTAGAAAGAAAGGGTTACAGTAAAAAGATGTCTCATGGCACCTGGGTGCCTCAGTCAGTTAAACACTTGACTTCAGTTCAGGTCATGATCTCGGGGTCCCATGTCAGGCTCCCTACTCAGTAGGAAGTCTGCTTCTCCCTCCCTCTCTGCCTCTCCCTACCTTTTGTGTGCTCTCTATCTCAAATAAATAAATACAATCTTAAAACAAACAAACAAACAAACAAAAAAAACGTTGTGTCTCCCACCCCAGGGACCCATTCTCTGGTTCTGTGATCCAGCCAATTTATGTGCTCTGACAGGGCAATCCAAGAATGTAAAAGTGTGCACAGACATACCCCTTGCAACACAGTGGCTAGCATGGTAGGCAGTTTCTCATACTGTTCATGGAAAAGTCAGGTTCATTACATTCATCAGCATCTTGAAAACACTTCAACCCAGTACTCCTACCGCCAGAATGCTCGCTTCCTGACCACATCCATGTGTATGAGGAAGTTCCTTGATTCATTGCTGGAAACTGCCAAAAATGTAAACCACTGAATGAGCCTCTCTAGACTCTAGTTATCCAATCTCATGGAGAAAATTTTACCCAATACACAACAATCACACAAACTGACGACGGTTGAAGCTGGTGATATATGGAAGTTCCTGAAACTCTTCTATTTTGTGTTCTGTAGAGAGCAAGATGGTCACTCATGTCAAGCAATGATGCAAGCGGCCAAAGACACTGCGGCTCAGACCAGATGTCATCCAAACCAGCACAGGCTGACTGATAATCAGCAGAACCAGAGGGTGTCTGTAAAAGTCCAAGACTAATTAAGTCCTTTAAAAGGGGGCGATTGGGCAACCCAGGTGGGAGGCCCAGGGCAACCTGAGTGGCCCAGCGGTTTGGCACTGCCTGCAGCCCGGGATATGATCCTGGAGACCCGGGATCAAGTCCCACATCGGGCCCCCTGCACGGAGCCTGCTTCTCCCTTTGTCTGTGTCTCTGCCTCTCTCTCTCTCTCTCTCTGTATCTCTATGAATAAATAAACAAAATCTTTAAAAAATAATAAATAAATAAATAAATAAATAAATGGGGGGTATTTGGGAGTGCCTGACTGTCTCAGTTGGTGGAGCATGAGACTCTTGATTTCAGTGTTGTGAGCTTGAGCCCATGACGGATGTAGAGGTTGCTTAAATAAATCTTAAAAAAAAAATAAGATTTTTGCAGCAAACTGTCAAACTTTCCAGACGCTGACTCTTTCACATCTGACCGTATCTAAAAGGCAGCTGCCACGGAAGGCTCTGCTGAACTGATCTCAGAACAGAAAAGATCCTCCACTGCATGAACGTAAGCAGTGTGTGCCGAGGGCTGACCTAGACTGGACTGAGGCCTTCCTTCAACTGCTCACTCACAGACTGACTTCACATGTGGTTCATTAACCTTCTACCTTTTGTTCTATCTTGTTTGTCGTGTGACTTTATCTTGTGCTTTGCTTGATGAGACATGTAAGGAGCCAAGTTAAACATGTAGTGAAATATCATTGAGTTTACAATTATGTTAATCTTGCCTGAGGACTGGATAAAGTGGACTCTGTGTGTGTGCCTTTGTAGTGTGCTTGTGACATGTGTATTTAAGATTTTCCATAACAAGGAAATCATTGTTAGATGATAGAGCCTAATCATTGTCATCTCCAAGAAATACTGCAAAGTTGCAAATGTAATCCTTTATTTTTTAAAGATAAACTTTGTTTCATTATCTCCAGTTTGCAAAATCAAGTCACAAGATGTTCTGTCCCATAGCTTCCTAGGAGATTTTGGTCTTCCTCAAGTAGATGTTCTCTAAATGCTCCTTTTCTGTCCCACTTCCTCAAGGATGACAAGGCCTGCTGGTTTTCCTTTTTCACTGCATGTCCTTGCTAAAGCATCCTGAAATCCATTGGCAAAGCAAAAGGTAATGCAGGGAGCCTGATGTGGAAATCAATCCCAGGACCCTGGGATCATGCCCTGGGTGGAAGGCAGATGATCCATCACTGAGCCACCCAAGCGTCCTAGTTTTCTTTTAGTGTTATTTAGTGTGCTATAGCTTTCTCTATTACTTTTAATCTATTTGTATCATTTTTTAGTAACTGTTTTTGAGTTTGAATCCATCCTCCAGCTTTACTGAGATCTAATTGACATATAATGTTGTGTAAGTTTAAAATGTACAATGTGATGATTTAGTGCACATATATATCATAAAGCCATCACGTGATGCCTGGGTGGCTGAGTGGTTGAGTGTCTGTCTTCGGCTCAAGCTGTGATCCCAGAGTCCTGCATTGGGCTCCCTGCATGGAGCCTGCTTCTCCCTCTGCCAATGTCTCTGTGTCTCATGAATGAATGAATAATATCTTAAACATAAATAAAACCATTTCAAAAATAAGGTTAGTTAACATATCCATTATCTCACATCATTACATTTTTAATTGAAATATAATGGACATATAACTAGTTTCAAGTGCATAACATTATTTGCTATAGCATATATTGCAAAGTAATCACCATTATAAGTCTAACATATCACCACAGAGTTACAATTTTATTTTATTTTTTACAATTGAGAACTTCTAAGTTCTATTCTCCTAGTAACTTTCAAATATGCACTACTGTATTATTAACTATAGTCACCATGCTGTGCATTTTAGCTCCAGGTTTATTTATAAATGGAAGTAGGCACCTTTTGAGAATCTTCAGCACCCTCCTCTCCCAACCTTTGGCAACCACCAATCTATTCTCTGTATCTATGATTTCAGGTTCGTTTTTGTTTTTTCATTTCTTGGATTCCAAATAAAAGTGAGAACATACACTACTTGTCTTTCTCTGATTTAAATAAGTCCCAGCCATATTGTTGCAAATGGCATTTCCTTTTGTTGTGGCGAAATATTCCACTGCGTATATGTACCTCATTTCTTCATCCATTTGTGTGTTGATGAACACTTTGGTTGTTTATTTTTGGCTGTTGTGAATAATGCTGAAATGAAAACAGGAGGGCACATACCTCTTCTACATACTCATTTCAACTTTTTTTTTCATTTGTTTTTTATTGAAGTTCGATTTCCCAACATGTATAACACCCAGCGCTCATCCCCCATCAAGGGCCCTCCTCAGTGCGGGTCACCCAGTCACCCCCCCTCAACCCCCGCCCACCTTGTTTTCTACTGTTTTTCAATTTCATTGTTTCTACTTTTTTTTTGTTTGTTTCTACTTTTTATTATTTCCTTCCTTCTTACTACAGGTTTATTGCTCTTCCTTTTTTAGTTTATTGAGGTGGGAGTGTAGGCAGTTGATTCGAGAATTTTGTTCCTATGTAATGTAAACCTTTGCAATTTTCCCTGGTACAGAATTTCCTCTCACCACTGCCTTAGCTACAACCTACACATTTTGAGATACTGCGTTTTTATTTTCATTCATTTCAGTGTATTCTAAAATTCTTGAGACTTCTTCTTTTGGTCTATGGGTTACTTAGAACTGTGTTAATTTACAAGCGTTAACTTCCCGTTGTCTTTTAGTTCCCAATTTCTACTGATGCCACTGTGTCCAGAGAACAGAGCCTGTACGATTTCAGTTCTTAAATTTTGTAAGATTTGTTTTATGGCCCAAGTTAAAATAAACCGCGATAAACGCTCCAAAGGTGCTTGAATAGAATGCGTACCCTACTGTTTTGGGGTGTTCTGTAATTGCTGATTGGCTCAAATGGTGCTGCGCGCAGACGCGCACGCAGAAAGGCCTTAGGCAGCTCTGAGGAAGAGGCTCCGGTTTTCTGGCTTACTGCCAGAGCCGGGCCGCCGCTAGCCGCCTGACGGCTCTGAGCGACGAAGTCTCACGTCACTTCAACATGGCCGCCCGCAGGCCTGGCTGACGATTGCCGCCATGTTGGGCTGAGTCAGCCATTTGGAGGGGGCCGATTTTAGCAGAGAGCCATGTTGAGTGGGGAGACCTCCCGCCAAGCAGCAGCTGCGGAGCATGCGCACACCCAGGCGGCAGCTGAAGGAGTCCCGCAGGGACTGAGAGAGAGCGAGAAAGGAAGTCGGCCAGGTTTAGTCACTGCCTGAGGTAAATGGCCACGGTCCTAAGAGAGCGTGGGTGAGGGGCAGGTGAGTACAGCGGTGGGAACGTCGGGAGCTGAGCGGAGAAACGTGTCTGATGTCTGTGATTAGCATCGGGTCAGTGATGAGAGCCGGCAGTGGATGAAATAATGGAGCCCATGGGGTCTCCGTCAGCGGGGGCGAGTCGGGGTCCTCGGGGTCTCCGTCGGTTGGTCGGCGGGGGCAGGCCCGGGTCCCCGGGGTCTCCGTCGGTCGGTCGGCTGGGGCAGGCCCGCGTCCCCGGGGTCTCCGTCGGTCGGTCGGCGGGGGCGGGGCGGGGTTTGTAGGGTCAGTGGGAGTGGATAACTGTGGAGACTGAATAGTGGGGAGTCTGAGGGATGAGTGATGTTAGACATTAATTGATATCCTCTGTTTTTTAGGCTTTTTGGTTTAGGAATATTTATGATTTATTTGTGCTATATTTTGCTAGAGATTTAAAAATTATTGCCATGAAGCATAAATTTTCATTTACCTCATTTTGATCTGTTACCCAGATTAGGAGCTACTTTGCTACTCATAATATGTTTTTCTTTCTTTTTTTTATTATTAAACGTCTCAAATTTTATTTTATGGACCATTTAAAAGTACATTTAAAGTATGGACCAGTTTAAAGGACCATGGTTGTCTTTATAATCTCTACTTCTTTTTTCTTCTTAAAGATTTATCTGTTTAGAGAGAGAGCAGGTGTCCACAAGAGGGGTAGGAGGGGCAGAGGGAGAGGGAGAGAATTTCAGGCGCGCTACTCTAAGGAGTCCCAGGGGAGGCCCCATCCCAGGACCCTGAGATCATGACCCTGGCAGAAATCAGGAGCCGCACACCCAAATGACTGAGCTACCTATGTGCCCCATCTCTACTGTTTTTATACTAATTTAGTCTCTCCCTTTTTAAAAGATACTTTCTCTTATTTTTTCACTTTTTGATGTAAATTGTCATTCTTCCCCTTATTTTTTCAGTTTTATGCTGCATACTTATAGGAGTATAAAATTTCCTTTATATCAATTTATGAAGTGTATAGTTTTTTTATGTTTTTTTTGAAGATTTAGAGAGAGAGAGTGTGAGAAGGGGGTGGCAGACTTCCCTCTCCCACAACCCTGAGATCATGACCTGAGCCAAAATCAAGAGTGGGAGGCTTAACTGGTGCCTTTTCTTTTCTTCCTTTTTTTTTTCTTTTCCTTTCTTTTCTTTCTTTATGAGAGACACAGAAAGAGAGATGGCAGAGGGAGAAGCAGGCTCCATGCAGGAAGCCTGATGTGGGTGGACTTGATCCCGGTACTCCACGATCTCGCCCTGAGCCAAAGGCAGACACTCAACCCGGGAGCCACCAGGCGTCCCTTCTTTTTCTTTTTTAAAGTAATCTTTGCACCCAACATGGGGCTTGAAGTCACAACCCCAAGATCATGCTCTTCAGACTGAGCCTGTCAGCACCCCTATCAGGTGTCTAATTTAAATTTGATGTTTTTTGATCCTGAGTTATTTAGGAGACTTTCTTCATTTCCAAAGTATTAAGATCTGTTTTATTTTCAAGTTGACTGTGTTGTAGCAAAATGTAGCCTGTAAAGTATCAATATTTAAAAATGTATCAAGATTTTCTTTGACTTATACAGTAAACTTTGTTCAATGGATATAAGAGAAAGAGTGTATTTTGTTTGTATGTTGCCGAGTTCTCTATGTATATTAAATAGTCTACTTGTAGTTTTAAATCTTTTTCCTCTTTTTTAGTTTTTGGTCCACTTGATTTATTGTATTCTAAAAAACAACAATCTCTCACTGAAGGTTCACTTTATAGATCTATGGGTGTTTTGTTTTTTGCTAGTTTTATTCATATGTGTTTTGGGTTCAGGTATGTATTTTGGGTGCAGGCATACGTACATGTAATGGTTAATGTATTTTGTATCATTTTTTTTCATTTATCAAATGCTATTATTATAGAATCCCTCTTTTCAACAAAAAAGCACATTAACTTCGAATTTCACTTTGATACTCATATTGCCGTCCTTCTTTTGTTTTTATCTCATTTTGATAATGTAATCTTGCCCAGGGCTTTATTTTGTATTCATATTTGTCTCATTGTTTATGTTAACTACCTGTAAATAAATAGATACATTTTGGTTTTTCCAAATCCAACATATAGTCTCTGTTTGTCAGTAGGATCATTTTCTCTCTTCAGTTTAATGTTGTAATGGTTTACCTGATTTTGTATCTTCCATTTTATTTTATTATTATTTTTAAAGATTTTATTTATTCATGAGAGACATGCAGAGAGAGAGGCAGAGACACAGGCAGAGGAAGATGCAGGCTCCCTGCGAAGAACCCAATGTGGGAATCTATCCTGGGACTTTGGGACACGCCCTGAGCTGAAGGCAGACGCTCAACCGCTGAGCCACCCATGCATCCCTGTATCTTCCATTTTAATGTTCACTATTTAAGTCATTATTTTCTACATTTCCTTTTCTTTTTCATACTTTCTACTTTCAGAAAATTCATGAAATTTCTGTTTATTGTTTTCATCTTACACTCTACATAACATCTGTCTTTTCCTGAGGTAATTAGAAATATTTTCTCCTAGGGTATTATTAATTTTCCTTTAATGGCCTCATTGCATCACTGTCATCGTCCTTTTTTATAATTATATTTCTTGAAAAATAATTGTTAACTTTTTTCTTTTTTAAGTGTTATTTGAGAGAGTAGAAGTGGGGGGAGGGGGCTGAGGGAGGAGCAGACTCTCGCAGAGAGCCCTTCCCACCAGGCTTCATCCCAGAAGACACCCCCCCCACCCCCCAACCCCCTCACTCCCCCCCCCCTGCAGTGCTTTTATCTTACCGGATCATGACCTGAGCTGAAGGCATACACTTAACTGACTGAGCCACCCATGTGCCCCAAACAGTATTTTTCTATTTGGGATTTCTTATCTGATTCATTTTATATATATTTGTAATACTTTATATTTTCCTCAGATAGAGATAGTCTGCAAGTGCTTTTTGGTTTTTTTGTTTGTTTGTTTGTTTGTTTTTGTAAGTGCTTTTTGAAAAGCACTTTGTTTCTTTCTCTGGCCCTAACAGAGAAATGATCTTTTAGATGATATTTCTGATACTTAATTTTCATTACTGCAGGTGAAGAATCTTGATTTTTGGAAAATTTTCTCTGTAGATGACCTATTATTTCACATGCACATTAGATTTATGTGTTTTCAATTTTTTAATTTGTCTTTAAAATTTAAGAATAAAAAAATAAAATAAAATAAAATTCAAGAATAGGGGGCAGCCTGAGTGGCCAGTGGTTTAGTGCTGCCTTCAGCCCAGGGCGTGACCCTGGAGACCTGGGATCGAGTCCCACATCGGGCCCCCTGCATGGAGCCTGCTTCTCCTGCCTGTGTCTCTGCCTTTCTCTCTCTCTCTGTGTCTCTCGTGAATAAATAAATAAAATCTTTATTTAAAAAAAATAATAAAATTCAAGAATATCCCCAGATTTGTACATTCATTGGGTTCCTTATATGTTTGTGTGTGTGTGTGTGTGTACATGTGTGTGTAAGTTTGTGAGGAAGGCTAATGGTATAGGCCTAGATGGTAAGTGTGTTTGAGTGCTTTCTTGGGCCTGTTGTAGGTGCAGGTGTGTCTGGGATTGGGACTCTTAGGATGGTTGATGGAGATGCATGGTGGGTAGTGATAAAAGTGTGGAGGCCAGTAATGGGAGCCTATGCTCCCATTGTGATATAATATGGGATCACAGTTATCCCATATTGTGATATAATAAGAAATAGATATTTTAAACTTCGTCTGTGGTTCACAGCACAGAGCTCCTAAAACCTTTGTAATTTCCTAAATGGTAAGAGCTATAGGAGCACCTTTTGTTCCTGGCTCCTGGAATAACTCCAGAGAAATGAATGTGAATGAATGTTTTTATTATTCATAATAAATTCCTTTGAACCACACCTGAGTTTATGTTAATGAAGTAATTTTTGGAAAGCCCTCAGATAGCCACTAGATGGCGGCTGGTTGAGAAAGGAACTAACCATGTGATTAGAGGGTTGGAACTTGAAACCCATCCCCTGGATGGAGGTTGAGTCCATCACCAATGGCCAGTTATTTAATTAATCATCTGTATGAATAAAGCTTCCATAAAGCCCCCAAAACGTAGAGTTTGGAGAGTTTCTGGGTTGAGCACATGGGAGAGAGGGGCACCCTTTCCCATATACCTTGCCCTATGCGTTTCTTCCATCTGGTTGTTCCCGAGGTATGTTCTTTTATAATAAATTGTTAATCCAGTAAGTTAAATGTTATCCTGAGTTCTGTGAGCTGCTCTAGCAAATTAGTGGAACCCCCCACAAGCTGGGGGTCCAGGGAACCTCTGATTTAGCCAATTGATAAAGTACAAATAACAACCTAGACTTCAGATTGGCATCTGAAGCTGGAGTAGGGAGTACTCTTGTAGGACTGAGCCCTCAACCTGTGTGATCTGATGCTAACTCCAAGGTGTTGATGTCAGAATTGAGTTAAATTGTAGGACACTGTGCTGGTGTTGCAGAATTGCATAGCGTGGAGGTCCCTTTCTCTGCCAACTTCCAACACATACACATTTGGTGACCAGAAATATTGAGAATAGAACACATAAATGAGTTTTTTTCCTTTATAGGGCATGGGATTGATTGGTGGAGAGCCAGGGCCATTGGAGGCTCTGTGATCAGGAACTGTAGAATGAGTGATTCGGGGTCTGTGGGCAGCAAGATGAGGGAACCAGTGATTCTGAGGTGTGAATAATGGCTTCTGAGGAAGGTCACTGTGGAGCAGCGGACAGTGGAGCACATTGAGGAGTGGGAGTGAGGAACTAGGTGATGACTTGAGCAGACTCTAAAGTCCGATGACCTCTGATATAGTAAAATGCATTCTGCGTGGATTGCTGATACTGCAATAATAGCAGTAGCTAATGTATAATAAGAATTTATGTGCTGCACGTGGGCTGAGTGCTTTTTAAGTATAAGTTTGTTTAGAAAGTATGAAGATGGAGAAACTGGAACAGAAGTGAGTTCTCCAGATTGTCACAGCTAGAAGATGTAAGAGCTGGGATTTAAACATCCATTGCTTTGGCTCTGTACTTCTTATTGTCCCGTGTGCCACCTGTTCCACACTGTATGAGGCTCTTGGGAGGACAGCTGAGTGGCTGTCACCATGTGGTGCTCTCTTTGCAGGATCCATTTGTGTTTCCACAGAGCCTTGATGTTAGAGCATTCAGTGAGCCTTCAAGAATCTCTGAAGAATCCACTGACTTCAGGTCAGTGGGCGTCAATGTGATAATTCCACACTTACCAAGTCATACCTAGTCATTTGTCATCTACACCTTCCTTTCCCCATATCATTTCTCTTCTGGATTATTATTATTATTTTATTTTATTTTATTTTTTTAAAAATTTTATTTATTTATTATTATTCATGAGAGACATAGAATGAGAGAGAGAGAGAGAGAGAGAGAGAGAGGCAGAGACACAGGCAGAGGGAGAAGCAGGCTCCATGCAGGGAGCCCGATGTGGGACTCGATCTGGGGTCTCCAGGATCATGTCCTGGGCTGAAGGCAGGTGCTAAACCTCTGAGCCACCCAGGGATCCCCTATTATTATCTTTTAAAGATTTTATTTATTTATTCATGAGAGGCACAGAGAGAGACAGGCAGACACAGAGGGAGAAGCAGGCTCCATGCAGGGAGCCTGACGTGGGACTTGATCCCAGGTCTCCAGGGTCACACCCTGGGCTGAAGGCAGTGCTAAACCATTGGGCCACCCGGGCTGCTCTCTTCTGGATTATTTTAAAGCAAATCTCAAACATGTCATTTCACTTATAAATATTTCAATATATAAACCTAAAAATAAGTACTTTAATTAAAAATAGCTGCTGTGCTATTATCATACCTTAAAAGATTATAATTTAAAAATACCATTTCATGTAGATTGGATTGGTAAGTAGATTTAGAGGCTTGGTCAGACTCCGGTTCCTTTTTTGAGATAAGACTACTTCTTAAGTGGTGGTGTGTACTTCCATCAAGAAGCACACAATGTCTGGTTGTCTTTTCTGTGTGTGATGTGAGCAGTTGTTGATTGTTTCCTAGGCCCACTACTTCATTAGGGATGCGAGATGGACATTTTCATTTCTACCATTCCTTCGTTTATTAGCTGGAATATTATAAAAAGAGGAAAAGAGAAACTCCTTTATGAAGTGTTTGGAATAGCTATATAGGAAAGACAGCAGAAATGCTTTATAGGTTTCAAAAATAATAATTTGAATCTCTAACACTTTCCAAAGGTTTTGGAAATGTTCCCTATCTTGATCTGAATGACAGATGCACATGTGTGTGAAGAAGGGAGAAGTTCTAGATACCTAATATTTATGTATTTTATCTACATTATGCATAGTTTGAAAATTAACAAAGAAGTAACTAAAATGTTTATGTTAGTGACTAGGGGCACCTGGGTGGCTCAGTGTTTGAGTGTCTGCCTTCGGCTCAGGGAGTGATCCTGGGGTCCTGGGATCAAGTACTGCATTGGGCTCCCTACAGGGAGCCTGCTTCTCCCTTTGCCTATGTCTCTGCCTCTCTCTTTCTCATGAATGAATAAATAAATAAAATATTAAAAAAGAAAAAAGTGTTTAATAGGAATACCTCTAATATAAAAGATAAAAGCAAAAGTAAATCTTAATGATCTGTCATAAAAAAATATTGTAGGGCAGGTCTAAGATAAAATAGCCAATGACTAATAGTAAAATGACTAGTGTGTGAGTTTTGATTAAAGCCTGCTTCCAAACACAACAGCAAGAAAAGGTCTTTCTGAGATAATTGGGGTATTTTGAATATGAGCAGAAAATTAAAATGATATAGAATTACTAGTTATTTTCTCAGGTATAATGATCTTTTCAGAGATTTATGTAAAGTATTTAGTCATGAAGTGTCATGACATCTGCAACTTTCAAATGATTCAGTAAAAAATGTGTACACATACATACATCTACTTGTGACTTTATGTGTATATAGAAAAATTAAGCAAATATGGCAAAATACTAACTGTTGAAATTAGGTGGGAGGTATGTATGTGTTTTTTGAACTAATCATTTAACTCTTCTTTGTGTTAGAAAACTCATTAAAATTTTGGAAAGAGGCACCTGGTTGGCTCAGTCAGTATCTAGGGGTCCTGAGTTTGAGCCCCACATTGGGCATAGACATTTTTTTAAAGATTTTATTTACTTACTCATAAGAGACACACAGAGGCAGAGACGCAGGCAGAGGGAGAAGCAGGCTCCTCCCAGGGAGTCTGATTCAGGACCTGATCCTGGAACTCCAGGATCACATCCTGAGCCGAAGGCAGATGCTCAACCGCTGAGCCACCCTGACGTCCCTTGGGCATAGACTTTAAAAAAATTTAGCCAGTGCCTGGCTGGCTCAGTCAGTTAAGCATCTGGCTCTTGATCTCAGCTCAGACCTTGATATCACGCCCTACCATTGGACTCCATGTGGGTTGTGGAGCCTACTAAAAAAAAAGAAGGGAGAGAGAGAGAAGGAAAGATTTTTATTCTATTCTATTCTGTTTGTTTGTTTATTTTTAAGATTTCATTTATTTATTCATGAGAGACACAGAGAGAGGCGCAGAGTGTCTCAGCCCATGCCCTGGGCTAAAGGCAGACACTCAGCTGCTGAGCCACCCAGGTGTCCCAAAACAAAGATTTTTAAATAAAAAAGTAAAAATAGGGATCCCTGGGTGGCGCAGCGGTTTGGCGCCTGCCTTTGGCCCAGGGCGCGATCCTGGAGACCCGGGATCGAATCCCACGTCGGGCTCCCGGTGCATGGAGCCTGCTTCTCCCTCTGCCTGTGTCTCTGCCTCTCTCTCTCTCATTCTGTGACTATCCTAAATAAATAAATAAAATATTTCAAAAAAAAAAAAAAAAAAAGTAAAAATATTGGAAAATAAGTGACTCAGATCAGCTTTTAAGGTTTGTTATTAACTAGAACCAAATCCACTTACCACATTGTAGCCAAGAAAAGTTTCAGTTGAAGGTACCCTTTTAAGAACTGTAAGCAAGGGACTTCTGGGTGGCTCAGTAGTTGAGTGTCTGCCTTTGACTCAGGGCGTGATCCTGGGGTCCTGGGATCCAGTCCCTCATCGGGCTCTCCACAGGGAGTCTGCTTCTTCCTTTGCCTGTGCCTCTTTCTCTATCTCTCATGAATAAATACATAAAATCTTAAAAAAAAAAAAAACTGTAAGCAAAGGAGAAAAGTGAAAAAGCTGTAGGCTCTCTCTTTGGTCTTTCCTGTGAATGTTCTCACTAGTTGGGATGGGCTATTCACAGAAGCTCAGAGCAAACTCATTATAGTCTTTAAAAAGTTACTTTGTTTTTTACTAGCAAATAAGAAGAATATAAAAATTACCTGTAATTTTACCATCACCCAAATAATATATCCGTAAATATGGTAGTATATTTCCTTCCAGTTAATTTTCTTTTTTGTGCGTGAATATTTTCATATACCTGTATACGCATGTATGTGTGCATGTGTATGTACACACAATATTCAGTGAAAATGGAAACATACTGTTTCGTACATCATTTTACTTGTCAGTTTAACATGTTTTTCTACTGTAATTTAATTTTATATAACTTTATGTTCTCAGGATAGCCTATAAATTAAGCAGTCTACAATTATTGGATATTAAGATGTTCTGGCTTTTATATTTTGTTATTAGCCATGCTGTGGTAAGACATCTGCAATTAAATTTTTGTGCAATACAGGATGATTTTTTTTATGATACAGTTCTAGAAGTAAGTTTTTGGGTCAGATACATGGATGCTAAGTGATGTATGTGTCCATGTGTGGCACACTTCCTTTTCTCATCTGTCCCTCTATCTCTTTTCTCAGATCTCTGCCTCTTTCCCAGAAGAGCCAGAAATGACTAAGTCCCTGGTGAGTTCTTATTTCTTCATATATTTATTTGTTGCTTTATTTTCTAGTGGATTTTAGGAACCATTTAATAATCTACATAGTAAGACACAGAAGCATAAATAAATAAAAACTAAGATCAGGGAACAAAAATGAAGTGACTATTAAGTCCAGGTCAAGCTTGGAGTGTAGAAACATGTGACTTGTGTGGTTTTATGCAGCTGTGAACTTTGAACTGAAAGATTATCTCTGATCTTCCTGAAAGACCTAGCAATAATGGAAATGAGATGCTGGTTCATATTGTTGATAAGTAATTTATTTCATCTGTAGTAAAGATATCCTGGTTCTTGATATTTGAGAAAAATTTTGACAGCTCTTCAGGTGGATGGAGACAGAACTGTGTCTTCAGCAACAGCTCTGTTAGTAGAAGTGCACTGACAGGTTTTCTGTTCTTAGAAAGCAGTGCTTCTCACACTTCATATGACTTCAGATTCTTATTTAATAGGATTGGCATTCTCACAGGATGTCATTGGTCCTTGTCCAGGGACTACCTTATAAAGCAGAGTTTTGAGGCTTTATGATGAATGAGTGTTGAATTTTGTTAGGTGGTTTTTCTGCATCAATTGATATGGTATTTTGTTTCTTTGGTTCTTTAGCCTACTGCTGTGATGGATTATATTGATTGATTACATTTTCACATCTTGAGCCAGCCTTGCAACCTTTGAATAAATCCTATTTGCTCATGGCATATACTTCTTTCTGTGTATTTGTATGTGCTAATACTTTGTTAAGTATTTTTATTTCATATTTATGAGGGATACTGATCTAATTTTATTACTACTGTGTATGGATGAAAGTTCCAACTCCCCACCTGGCTTTTTCCCACACCAACCTCTGGAGTGTGAAAGGAGCATCTCTGTCTTTAGCTAGGCAAGAGTGGGAATCTAGGCTACTCACTGGTTCTTTGCTAATGGGTGTGGGATTAGGCCCAAAGTTTCTTTTTTTAATTTGTTGTGTCTGGCTGGAGTATGTTCTGCATAAAAGTTTTCTGCATTTCTAGGTTGCCCCTTTGCTGGTCTTTTAGCCAGAGAGAGTATATTTTTCTTTGAGCTCTCTGTGTTCTCTTGTTGGTGGCTGGTTGTAGGCTTTCCTAGCATCTGTAAGGCTGTATGAAGCAGTTTCAGGAACTCATGCTGTGTAGTTACTTGGTTCCTGAGGTCCTTAGCCAGTTCACCATGTTTTCTTCAGCTTACAGAGTCTTCTCATATTTGGTTTATGGATGATGTCTGTGGTTTTTAGATGTACTTAGTGGGTTGAGAAGGGACAAGTACATCTATTCCCATCTTTCCAGGAATGGAAGTCAGTTCACTGATTCTTTTTTTTTTTTTTTTTTTTCCACTGATTCTTTTTTTTAAAGAAGTACTTATTTTATATTAAGCATACTCTTACACATTTTTTTCAATTATATTTACCTCTTTGTTCCTTGGATTTTAACTTTTAAAAGTAGGTATTTCATTTTGAATATCATGAAATTAGGCTTGTATTTGCTTAGCTCTCAAATTCTAGCTCTGTGAACTCAATTGAACTGTGTATTTTAGTACTGACTTTCATATATTTATATTGGTACTTCTTGGCTTTCAGGTTTAGGCAGTATCTACTGACTGGAAAATAAGAATTTAACTACCTTTGAGACACTTAGTCCCTCAACATTCACATGCACATTTCTTATGTCCCCTTATGATAGGAATGCCATAGTTTTAGGTAAGTCAATAGGCTGTATTTATTATGAAGAGTATTTTAATTATATTCACAGGTGAGCCATTTACTTTACCTTTTGTGCACTACTTTTTGTTTTGCCTGTAATCAGTAATTGTTTGGTTTAATTGTTTGTTTCATTTTCTACATATGTGTACCTTGTGATTATAAAATGATTAATTCCATAAATCTTCCCAGGTATAGAAAAATCTTTTCAATATGTTAAAATATATTAGATAATAACAGTAATGGTAATCACAAGCCTTATTATACTGCTTGCTGTTTACCAGGCACTATAAGCACTCTCTCTATTAACTAATTTAATTACAACTCCTATGAGGTATCTATAATCATTATCCTCACTTTACAGAGGAGGAAACATCCACAGAAAGGGTAAGTAACTTGCCCAAGATTGCACCACTAGTAAGTGTTGAAGTCAGGTGGAAGCCAAGGAATTTGGCTTTAGAATATAGGCTCTTCATTTCATCTCTAAAGAAACTTCACTCATAGTCTTTGACCTGCTCAAAGTTTGATACTCAGCTACTGACTTGGGGCTTCCCTTTGGCATAGTCCTAGGAATTCCTCTCATGTCGCTTAAGTGTTGGATCTCTTGTTTTAGGCTCCTTCTTGATTTATTCTTTCATTTTTAGAGCCTGTCGTACAGTAGCTCTCTATAAAGTGTGTGGAGGAAGTCAATTTTTTGAGACCTTGCCTATCTGGAAATGTCTTTATTTTACACTCAGTAACTTTATAGTTGGGTTGGGTGTAAATTCTAGATTGTAAATCACTTTTACTCACGATTTTGAAGCCATTGTTTTTACTTTTACCATCTCATTTTCTCTTACTAGATGTGGTAATAAGAATAATTGCCCCCAAAGATGTCCACTGGAAAGTGTGAATATGTTGCCTCACATGGCAGAAGGACTCTACAGATGTGGCTAAATTAAGGAAATTTTTTTTTTTTTCATAAGAGAGAAGTAGAGACATAGGCAGAGGGAGAAGTGGGCTCCTCGCTGGAAGCCCAATGTGGGACTCAATCCCAGGACCCGGGATCACGCCCTGAGCTGAAGGCAGATGCTCAACCGCTGAGCCACCCAGGCATCCCTAAATTAAGGATTTTTAATTAGGGAGATTATACTGGGTTTTCTGGGTGGGCCCTGTGTAGTCACATGGGTCCTTATAAGTGAGAGAGGGAGGCAGGAGGCAGGGAGAGATTGGAAGATGACACTTGGCTGGCTTTGAAGATAGAGGACGAGGCCATGAGCCCCTAGAAGTTGTGTAGGTCAAGGAAACGAATTCTCCCTTTGAGTGTCCAGGAGGAATGAGCACTGCAAACATCTTGATTTTATTTTATTTTATTTTGTTTTGTTTTGTTTTATTTTATTTTATTTTATTTATTTTATTTATTTTATATTTATTTTATTTTATATTTATTTTATTTTATTATTTTATTTTATTTATTTTATTTTATTTATTTTATTTTATTTATTTATTTATTTATTTTTAATTTATTATGATAGTCACACAGAGAGAGAGAGAGAGAGAGAGAGAGGCAGAGACATAGGCAGAGGGAGAAGCAGGCTCCATGCACCAGGAGCCCGACGTGGGATTCGATCCCGGGTCTCCAGGATCGCGCCCTGGGCCAAAGGCAGGCGCCAAACCGCTGCGCCACCCAGGGATCCCAACATCTTGATTTTAGCCCAGTAAGATCCATATTGAACTTCTGGCCTTCAAAACCATGAGATAATAAATTTGTGTTGTTTTAAATTTGTGGTATATTGCTGCAGCAGTAGGAAACCATTGCAGATTTTGGTCCCTGGTAGTGGGTTGCTACTGTAATAAACACCTAAAAATGTGGAAGTAGATTAGGAAGTAGATTTGGAATTCAGTAGTGGGCAGAAACTGTAAGAATTTTGAAGAACAGGATAGCAAGAGCCTAGGCTTCCCTAAATGGACTGGTAGTAGAAATATGTTAACCACTCTGCTGGAGGACTCAGAAAGAGGTGAGGAGCACAGTAGGAGAAACCTGTGTTGTTTTAGAGAATACCTAAAGTGTTATAAACAAATTCTTGGTAGAAGTGAGTATTCCAGGTGCTGCTGGTGATGGCTGCAAGGAACTGAGGAGCATGTCACTGGAAACATGTCACAACTCTGTTGTGCAGTGGCAGAAAGCCTAGATGTGTTTGTCCTGGAGTTATGTGGAAAACATTTATAGTAGTGAACGTGGATTTTTCTCTGAAGAGATTTCCAAGCAAAAGATTAAAGATGTAGCCAAGTTTCTTCTTCCTGATTATAGTGATAGGTGACTGTTAAGATGGATTGAGAAGACAGCTGTTAAACAAAAAAGGAACCAGACTTGATGACTTGGGCAATTTTCAGGCTATCAAGATTCCAAAAGATGCCAAAATTAGTTTCACTGTCAAGAAAGCTGTCGAGAGGAAACCAAGGATGTGGATAAATGTTTTATGTTTTTTTCTAGGTTTTGGGTAAATAGCAGGAAAAATAGCACGTACTCCTTTTATTTATTTCTAAGAACGAGAAGTCTCAATCTTTGATTTTATTTTATTTTATTTTATTTTATTTTATTTTATTTTATTTTATTTTTTAAACATTTTATTTATTTACTCATGAGAGACAGAGAGAGAGAGAGAGAGAGAGACCAGACAGAGGGAGAAGCAGACTCCATGCAGGTAGCCCAATGCAGGACTCGATCCTGGACTCCAGGATGATGCCCTGGGCCAAAGGCAGGTGCTCAACCGTGGAGCCACCCAAGCATGCGTTATTTTATTTTTTTATTGACACACAATATTACATTGGCTTCAGCTGTACAACACAGTGATTTGACAAGGCTATACATTGTGGTATGCTTACCACAAATGTAGCTACCATCTGTCACCATATAACGCTGTCATGATACTATTGGCTCTATTCCCTATGCTGTACTTTTTATCCTCATGACTTACTCATTCCATAACTGGAAGTCTGTACCTCCCACCCCCCTTCACCCATTCTACCCCTACCCTCTGTCAACCATTAGTTCTCCGTATTTATGGGTTTATTTCTGCTTTGTTTTGTTTTTTAGATTGCAAATGGTATTTGTTTTTCTCTGACTTGTTTCACTTAGTAGAATACCCTCTAGGTCCATCCATGTTGTCACAAATGGCAAGATCTTATTCTTTTTGGTTTCTGAGTGATATTCCATTATATGTTATATTATATATATATATATTTTTTAACAAGTTTTTAAAAGACTTTTTTCATTTATTTATTTTTTAAAGATTTTATTTATTTATTCATGAGAGACAGAGAGAGAGGCAGAGACACAGGCAGAGGGAGAAGCAGGCTCCATGCAGGGAGCCCGATGTGGGACTCGATCCCAGGACTCTAGGATCACACTCTGAGTCCAAGGCAGGTGCTAAACTGCTGAGCCACCCATGGATTCCCATGTTCATTTATTTTTTATATATAGAGAGAATATGTGTGAGCCTGGGGAGGGGCAGAAAGAGAGGGAGAAGGAAATTCCCAAGCAGACTCCCTGCTGACCAGGGAGCCCAACACAGGGCTCAATCTCATGACACTGAGGTCATGACCCAAGCTGAAACCAAAAGTCGAAAGCTCAACTTACTAAGCCACCCAGGTGCCCCACTACATCTTTACTCATTCATTTATCGATATGGACACTGGGATTGCATCTCTAACTTGACTGTTGTAAATAATGCTGCAGTAAACATAGGGGTACATGTATCTTTCTGAATTAGTGTTTTTGTTTTCTTTGGGTAAATACTCAGTGGGTGACTGGATTATATGGTATTCCTGTTTTTATTCTTTTGAGGAACCTCCATACTGTTTTCTTTTTCTTTTCTTTAAAGATTCTGTTTGTTTATTCATGAGAGACACAGAGAGATAGAGAGGCAGAGACACAGGCAGAGGGAGAAGCAGGCTCCATGCAGGGAGCCTGACGTGGGACTTGATCCCGGGTCTCCACGATCATGCCCTGGGCTGAGGGGAGTGCTAAACCCCCGAGCCACCTGGGCTGCCCCCATACTGTTTCCTGGAGTGGCTCCATCAGTTTGCATTCTCACCAACAGTGCACATCCTCATCAACACTTGTTATTTCTTCTTTTTGATACTAGCCATTCTGACAGGTATGAGATGATAAGTCATTATAGTTTTGGTTTTTATTTCCCTCATGATTAGTTATGTTGACCTTTTTTTTATGCTGTTGACTATGTATATCTTTTTTGGAAAAATGTGTATTCCGGTCCTCTATTTTTAATCATTATTTGGGTTTTTTTGGTGTTGAGTTGTCTAAGTTCTTTATATATTTTGGATATTAACCCCTTATTGGATATACCGTTTGCAAATATCTTCTCTCATTCACTAGGTTACCTTTTCATTTTGTTGATCTTTCCTTCCCTGTGTAGAACTTTTTTATTTTGTTGTAGTCCTAATAGTTTATTTTTGCTTTTGTTTCCTTTGCCTAAGGAGACATATCTAAAGTGTTGGTAAAGCCATTGTCAAAAAGATTATTGCCTATGTTCTCTTCTAGGAGTTTTATGGTTTAAGGTCTCACATTCAGGTCTTTAATACATTTTGAATTTGTTTTTGTGTATGGTGTAAGAGTATGGTCCAGTTTCATTCTTTTGCATGTAGCTGTCCTGTTTTTCCAACACTGTTTATTGAAGAGACTGGCTTTTCCCTATTGTATATTCTTGTCCCTTTTGTTATAGATTAATTAACCATATAATCATGGGTTTATTTCTGGGTTCTCTTTCTGTTTCATTGACCTATGTGTCTATTTTTGTGCTACTATTGAACTGTTTTGATTACTACAGATTTGTAGTATCTCTTAAAATATTGGATTGTAATACCTCCCACCTTCGTTCTTTGATTGCTTTTACTATTCAGGATATTTTGTGGTTCCATAAAAATTTTGGTCTTATTGTAGATCTGTGAAAAATACTTTTGACATTTTAATAGAAATTACATTGAATCTACTGATTGCTTTGGGTAATATGGAATTTGAACAATATTCTTCCAATCCATGAGCATGGTATGTTTTTCTATTTGTGTTGTCTTCAGTGTCTTTCTTTCATCAATGTTCTATAGTTTTCAGGGTACAGGTCTTTCACTTCTTCTGTTAAGTTTATTCCTATTCCTAGACATTTTATTCATTTTTTTAGACATTTTATTCTTTTTGATGCAATTGTAAGTAATTTCTTTATCTTTCTCTTTCTTTCTTTCTTTCTTTCTTTCTTTCTTTCTTTCTTTCTTTCTTTCTTTCTAGATTTTATTTATTCATGAGAGACACGGAGAGAGAGAGAGGCAGAGACACAGGCAGAGGGAGAAGCAGGCTCCATGTAGGGAGCTTGACGCAGGTTTCGATCCCAGGTCTCCAGGATCAGGCCTTGGGCTGAAAGTGGCGCTAAACCGCTGAGCCACCGGGGCTGCCCATTAATTTTTCTTTCTGATAGTTGTTAGTGTAGAGAAACATAACCAATATCTGTACTTTTTGTATATTAATTTTGTACCTGCTTTACTGAATTTATTTCTAATATTTTTTTTGGTGGAGTCTTTAGGGTTTTCTATGTATAGTACCATGTCATCTGCAAATAGTGACAGTTTTATTTCTTCCTTATCGTTTGGATGCCTTTTCTTTTTTCTTTCTAATTGCTATGTCCTGGACTTCCATACTATGTTGAATAGAAGTGGTGAAAGTGAATAGCCTTGTCTTGCCCCTGAAATCTAAAACAGTAAAATTTCAATTACTAGTAATGAAATTGAACTGATAATGAAAAAAACTCCCAAGAGACAAAAATCTGGGACCACATGTGAATTCTAGCAAACATTTAAAAGAGTTAATACCTACTCTTCTCCAACTATACCAAAAAACAGAAGAGGAAGGAAAGCTTCCAAACACATCCTAAAAGGACAGCATTACCTTGCTACTAAAACCAAAGACACTACAAAAAGGAAAACTTTAGGCCAATAACTTTGATGAACATAGATGCAGAAATCCTCAGCAAAATATTACCAAATTGCATTCAACAATACACTCAAGGGCTCATTCACCATGATTAAGTGGGATTTATTCAATCTTTGCTTTATCTTGAATGTTTAGTACATTTATGTTTAATGTAATGGCTGATATACTTGCATTTATATATACTTATTATTAGTTTTGCATTTGAACCATTAATTTAATATTATTTCCCCATTCCTTTCTTGATCTTCTTTTAAGTTATTCAAAATTCTACTTTTCCTTAGTTAACTTGCTCATTATATACATTCTTTTATTTGTTAGCATAGATATAACATTCATCTTTAAATCATTATTTTTTTTAAGATATATTTATTCATGAAAGACACAGAAAGAGAGGCAGAGACATAGGCAGAGGGAGAGGCAGACTCGCTGCCCTATATGCGACTCGATCCCTGTGTCTCAGGATCACAACCTGAGCCAAAGGCAGATGCTCAACCATTGAGCCACCCAGGCATCCCTCTTTAACACATTATTATGTATACTCCTTTCTCAATAATTCTAGGATTCTAAATCACCTTAATTTCATTTACTATCTCACTTTTGCATTAGTATTTTCATGCATTTAAATTCTATGTTTTAAAAATTGCTAGATATTACTATTACTGTTTTTTTGCAGTCAGTATTTACAGTTTTATAAAGTTGGATTTGAGGAGCTTCTTGAATCTTTGGGTTGATGTTGTTCACTGATACTCTCAAATACTGCTTTTGCCTCACACTCTCCCCCCTAGTCTTTTCAGACTACAATATATTATTCCTTTTCACTGTGTCATATATTTGACACATGTCACATGATTTTGTGTTTATTTTCATTAAAAAAATCTCTGTGATTCAGTTTGGATAGCTTCCATTTTCTTGTCTTCTATTTTATTAATTCTGTATTCTGCTGTTATACCTATCTCAGTTCTTGATTTAATGTATTAAATGTTTTAACTTGAATTTTCATTTGATTCTGTTTTTTTTTTTTTTAAGATTTTATTTATTCATGAGAGAGAGAGAGATGGGGGTGGGCAGATACATAGGCAGAGGGAGAAGCAGGCTTCATGCAGGGAGCCTAATGTAGGACTTGATCCTGGGACCCTGGGATCACGCTCCGAGCTGAAAACAATATGCTCAACTGCTAAGCCACCCAGGCGTCCCTTGATTCTATATTATAAATCCTAATTCTTTGATGAAATTCTCCATCTTTTTATCTATCTCCAGTTGCCTGTTGGACCATTTTTATTGAATATTTTTTTTACCTGATTTTGGCCATTTAAACCTATCTTTGGTATACCTAGGAGAGTGAGAGAGAGAGAGAGAGTGTGTGTGTGTGTGTGTGTGTGTGTGAGAGAGAGAGAGAGAGAGAGAGAGAGAAACAGGGTATGAAGCATTGTAAAGGATCTGGATGATGGTAATTTTTCTCAACAGAGGATTCATCTTTTTCTTGGCACCTTTATCCAGTCAGGCACAGTGTTGGATCAAGGCTGAGTTGAAGCCTTAACCTCTGGTTCATCTTGACCATCCAGGATTTTCTGCTGAGAGCCCGGTTTGTCCTTTGTACACCCTCCTGGCAGATGCCCAACTATGTTTTCTTTCCAGACTACTGAAATTTTGCTTTGCTTTTTCAGATGCTATCTGGTTTTTAGTCTTTTGCCCATGTAGCCCTAGAATTTGGCAGATGTCTCAAGGGGAAAACTGGTGTGTGTTTGAGTCCTGGTTTCTCTATCATCCAGCTACAGCCTTCTACTGGTTCAAAGGTGGATTCTTATCTTTGCTAACACCTAGAATTGATAAATACTTCCTGTATAAAAGTGGCTACATACATCAGCTTAAATTTTTAATGTTCTCTCCAGAGTCTTAGCCCCTAATAGCTTTCTTGTACTTTAAAACAGATGATTTCAGTATTCATCTGGCATTTATAGTTATGCTTGGAAGAAACACCGGACTCCCAAAAGCTCTTGTGTCCCATCTGGAGATGGCAGTGCCTCAAAGAGCCCTTTTTATATACCATACAGTTCGTCCATTTAAAGTATATGTTCATTGGTTTTTAGTATATTCACAGAGTTGTGTAACCAACATCAGTTTTAGAATATTTCCGCTAACCTCCCCTTCCTCCTATCCCTAGACAGTTACTAATATTTCTATAATAATAAGTACTCCTGTTCTAAACATTTTATATTAATGGAATCATAGAATATCTGGCTTTTTGTGACTTTTACTTCAAGATTCGTCCACACTGTAGCATATATCAGTACTTCATTCCTTTTTATGGCTGAATGACATTCTGTTGTATGGATATAGCACATTTCTTTTTAGCCATAATTAGTTCACAGACATTAGGTTGTTCTATTTTTTAATATTATGAATAATGCTATTATGAACATTCATGTGCAAGCTTTATGTGGACAGATGTTTTCATTTCTATAGGGTATATGCCTAGAAGTGGATCTCTTGGGTCATATTATAACTCTGTTTAACTTTTTGAGGAATTGCCACTGTTGTGCAAAGTGGCGTTCCATTTTACATTTTTACCATCGGCACATGAAGATTCCAGTTTTTCTACTTCCTCACTGATGTTTATTATTATGTAATTTTTATTGAAGCCATCCTAGGGGGTATTTTTCCCTGATGACAAACAATATTGAGCATCTTTTTTATTATAGTCACCTCAATGAATTTGAGCATCTTTTTTATTATAGTCACTTCAATGAATTTGGATTTCTGTATCCCTTATGACTAAAGATATTGAGGATATTTCCATGTGCATTTTGGCCATTTGCATATCTTTGAAGAAATGTATATTCAGATCCTTTACCCATTTTAATTGGATTATTTATTTTTTATTGAGTTATAAGAGTTCTTTATATAGTCTAGATACAAGTCCCTTTTGGACATATAATTTATAAAACTCATATCCCAGTTTTTGGGTTGTCCTTTCACTCTTTTCATGATAGTCTTTTTAAGCACAAAGGTTTTAATTTTTTTTAAAGGTTTTAATTTTAATGAAGTCCAGTTTATTTTTTTTTTCTTTGCTTGTGCTTTTGATTTTTATGTCTAAGGAGTTATTGTCAAATCCAGTGTCAAAAAGATTTACTCTTTTATTTAATTGTAAATTTGACTAAAGAAAAAAAAATTTGGCTAAAGATGAGAACATTTAGGCCTTTGATCCACTTTGAGCTAATTTTTTTTTAAGATTTTACTTATTTATATGAGAGCCAAAGTCAAAGATAGTGACAGAGCACAAGCCGGGAGGAGAGGGAGCAACAGGTTCCCCACTGAGCAGAAAGCAGGACATGACCTGAGCCGAAGGCAGATACTTAACTGACTGAGCCACCCAGATGGCTGAGCCCTAAGCTAATTTTTTTATGATATGAAGTAGTGGTCCAACTTCATCCTTTTACCTGTGGATATCCACTTGTCCCAGCACTGTTTGTTAAAAACTTTTTTTTTTTTAATTTTAAATTGTTCTGACACCCTTGTTAAACATCAATTGACTATGAATATGAGGGTTTACATGTGGATTCTCAGTTACATTCCATTGATGTATATGTTTCTCTTTATGCTAGTACCACACTGTTTTGGGAGAAAAAACCTTTTTTAAAATCTTTTTTATTTTATTTTATTTATTTATTTTTTAAAAGATTATTTATTTATTCGTAGAGACAGAGAGAGAGAGAGAGGCAGAGACACAGGCAGAGGGAGAAGCAGGCACCATACAGAGAGCCTGATGTGGGACTCGATCCCGGGTCTCCAGGATCACACCCTGGGCTGCAGGCGGCGTACCGCTGTGCCACCAGGGCTGCCCTAAAATCTTTTTTAAAGAAAGAATGGACTTATTCAAAATGAATGGCAGAATATATTTTATTGTTCACACAAAGTGTTAATGACATGGCCTAGAAAATGCACAAATCATAGATTTACAGTTATGAATTTTCACAGCTTATTTCTTTGAAACCAGCACACCAGTGAAAACAAGACCAAAACTACCCAGAATATCATCAGTACCACAGAAAGAATGGCATATTTTTAATGATTTATTTTTTCCTTCAAAATAATAATATGTGTTTAGTGAGGACCTTATTTGTTGTAATATGTTAAAAATCATTAAAAGTAAGTTCCTAAATATCTTATTTCCATTCTTCAATCCTCATCCTTCACATTGAATAGGAATGTGTTTTTCAGGGATCAGTGTCATTCAAGGATGTAACAGTAGACTTCAGCAGGGAGGAATGGCAACAATTGGACCTTGCTCAGAAAAGCCTATACAGGGATGTAATGCTGGAAAACTATTTCAACTTGATCTCAGTGGGTAAGCACAGCTCCACTGGGAATAAGGCTGGGCTGTTTGAGTATATTTTCATTCTCAGTGGAATTTTTTTTAATTATTTGGGATTTCTGAGGTATGTGGGAGTTCTAAAGACTGCAGGACATCTGAAATGTGTAATAGTTTTGTCATTTTGTCCTATGTTATTAATTATCCCTTTGGGAAAAAAATTATCCCTTTGGGGTATTATGAAATATACCTTTGTTCTGCATGAACTTTTCTGAAAAGTAAATGAATGTCTCACTGAATGGCCTCTGAAACCAAGTCTTCTACCATTTCCTGTTAATAGGGTGTCAAGTTCCCAAACCAGAAGTCATTTTCAACTTGGAGCAAGAGGTGCTACGTATGCTGGCTGGTGACATCTGCAGTCACAGTCATCATGGTGAGTAGGAAAAAACCAGGAGAGGGGGAAGCAGTGTGAGTGAACCTCCCCTGGACTGGCAGAGGCTTCAGCTGTGAAGCACTGTTGATGTGCTGCTTTGGTAACTAGTTGGTCTACTCCCCTGGACATCTGAAGCCCCTCCCCACACAAGGCCTCTTCCTGGATTAGTGTCTTTATCTTTGTAGGAGGGAATGTGCTGTAATTACTGGTACTTTGGATCTAGGATCCTGCTTTATGCTTCTTCTCCCTTTCTCTAGCATTTTTATTCTTTTTACTTTCATCATATCAAGGTCTTCAATCCTTTTCTTACACATTCAGAAACTAATTGTTTCACCATTTTATTTTATTTTTTATTTTATTTTTTCTTTTTAATTTTTATTTATTTATTTATGATAGTCACACAGAGAGAGAGAGAGAGGCAGAGACACAGGCAGAGGGAGAAGCAGGCTCCATGCACCGGGAGCCCGACGTGGGATTCGATCCAGGGTCTCCCGGATCGTGCCCTGGGCCAAAGGCAGGCGCCAAACCGCTGCGCCACCCAGGGATCCCCATGTTTCACCATTTTAAAAAATTACTGTGGGACATATTCTTGTAAGTTGTTTTTCATTTTCTCTCTTTCCCTGAGTGTTTCAGAATTGCCATTTAGAGATAGCCTTCCTTTATTATCTCCCATGCCTCTCCTCTGTCAACTTTGAGGGTACCATTACTACATGTAGGAGGCAGCTTTTTGCTAAATAGGACACTAGTAGTTATGTGTTCTGACATTTTCTTTTTTTTTGGCTAGTGTAATACAACACTGAGTTGATCTTTCTAACTAATTTACTTTGACATTTTACAAAAAGTTGTACTTTGTTAACAGGAAATTGAGTTGATTGTATTCCTTAGTTTTTATTTAATTTTATCATAATGTATTTAACCCCCCATTTTGTTTTTTTGTTTTTCCCTTTTAACTCTCACTCCTCATGTTTGTTGTTATCCTTAGAGGTAACTGCTCTCATGTAGTTGATATGCTTGCTATCTATCCTTGAATTTGTAGGGTATTTGTAAAATTTAAATTGTTGATACTTTTTAATTTGTAGAAATGGTACTATGCTGTATGTCCTACTCAGTTTATTTTTTTCCTCTTAGCACCAAATTGATTCATGTTGCAAAGTGTTTTTTAGAAAAATTCATTGCTCCTAACTGATGCATATCCTTCCATACTTTGGATATATATCACATTTTACTTGCCCAGCTTCCCACTATTACAATTAGTATTGTAATAAATTTCTTCATGAACTATTCTTTGGGGATGAGAATTTCTTTGGAAAGAGTAATAGGATTGCCTATAATTGGGTTATAATATTTTATTTGATGGAGTATGACCACATTATTTTCTAGATTAGATATGTCCTTCTATAATACAATACAAGAATATCAGTTTTTCTGTATCCCTGCCTCTGTTTCTAATAATTTCTAATAATTTGGCCAATCCAATAGATTATAATTTCTAAATTACTACTTTGTGTTTCTCTAGTAAAATATTTTGAAAATCTCATCATGTATCTAGTAATAGATTCTGACTTTATTACTCTTTCCAGTTTTATTGAGAAATAACTGATAAATATCACTGTATAAATTTAAGGCATACTACATGATTTGATTTGCATATATTATGAAATGATTACCACCATAGGCTCAGATAAATCCATCTTCTCATACAGATACAATTAAAAAAAAAGAAAAAAGGGGGAAATTGTTTTTTCTTTTTGATGAGAATTTAGGATCTACTCTTAACAGCTTTTCTATATGCTGTACAGCAATGTTAGCTCTAGTCACTGTGCTGTGCATAATATCCCTAGCACTTATAGCTGGGGGCTTGTACCTTTGACCACCTCCCTCCACTTTCTCTCCGAGGCCCTCTGCCTCTGGTAACCACAAGTCTGATCTCCTTTTTTATGAATTTGAGTTTTTTATTATTAATTTTTATTTATTTATTTTTTTAAGATTTTATTTATTTATTCATGAGAGACACAGAAAGACGCAGAGACACAGGCAGAGGGAGAAGCAGGCTCCACGCAGGGAGCCTGATATGGGACTCAGTCCCAGGTCTCCAGGATTATGCCCTGGACTGAAGGTGGTACCAAACTGCTGAGCCACCCGGGCTGCCCAATTTGTTTTTTGTTTTTTTTTTTAGATTACACATGTAAGTGAGACTATGTAGTATTTGTCTTTCGCTGACTTAATCTCACTTAGCATAATGTTTTCAGGATCCACCCACGTTGTTGCAAATGGTAGGATTTCCTTATTTTTTTATGGCTGAATAATATTCCATTGTATATATACATTACAACTTTATCTATTCATTCGTTCATTGATGGACACTTAAGTTACCATGTCTTGACTATTACAAATATATCTATAGTGAATGTGGGGTTGCAAATATCTTTTCAAATTAGCATTTTTTTTCCTTTGGATATATTCCCAGAAGTGGAATTGCTAGATCATATAGTAGTTCTATTTTTAATTATTGATGATCCTCTATATATAGTGGCTACTCCAGTTTACAATCCCACCAATGGTACATAAGAATTCCCTTTTCTACATATCCATGCCAGCATTTGTTATCTTTTGTCTTTTTTTTTAAATTTATTTATCTTTTTGTCTTTTTGAAGATGGAAATTTCTAACAGGCATGAGGTGGTATCTCATTGTAGTTTTTTTTTTTTTAAGATTTTATTTATTCATGAGAGACACAGAGAGGCAGAGACACAGGCAGAGGGAGAAGCAGGCTCTGTGCAGGGAGCCTAATGTGGGACTTGATCCTGGGAGTCTGGGATCAAGCCCTGAGCCAAAGGCAGACCCTCAACCACTGAGCCACCTAGGCGCCCCTCTCATTGTATTTTTTTTTAAGATTTTTAAAATTTATTTATTCATGAGAGACACAGAGAGAGGCAGAGACATAGGCAGAGGGAGAAGCAGGGTTCCTGCAAGGAGCCTGCTGTGGGACTCCATCCCAGATCCCTGGATCACACCCTGAGCCCAAGGCAGACGCTCAACCACTGAGCCACTCAGGCACCCCACCTCTCATAGTAGTTTTTTTTTTAAGATATTTATTTACTTATTTACTTATTTATTTATTTATTTAGACAGAGAGGCAGAGACACAGGCAGAGGGAGAAGCAGGCATCATACAGAGAGCCTGATGTGGGATTCGATCCAGGGTCTCCAGGATCACGCTGCAGGCGGCGCAGGCGGCACTAAACCATTGCGCCACTGGGGCTGCCCTCTCATAGTAGTATTTTTTTTTAATATTTATTTATTTATTTTTTATGAGAGAGAGAGAGGCAGAGACACAGGAGGAGGGAGAAGCAGGCTCCATGCTGGGAGCCCGACGTGGGACTCGATCCCGGGACTCCAGGATCGCGTCCTGGGCCAAAGACAGGCGCCAAACCGCTGAGCCACCCAGGGATCCCCTCTTGTAGTTTTAATTCACATTCCCCTAATGGTGATTGAGCATCTTTTCATGTACCAGTCAGCCTTTTTACATATCTTCTTTGGAGAAATATCCACTCAGGTCCTTCACCCATTTATTTTCTGATTTAGATGATATTTATTTATATTTTTTCAGTGTTTATTTAAATTCCAGTAGTTAACCTACAGTGTCATATTACTTCAGCAGTACAATATAGTCAACATTTATTTAGCACCCAGTGCTCACCACAAGAGCACTCCTTAATCCCCATCACCTATTTCTTCTTTCTTTCTTTCTTTCTTTTTTCTTTCTTTCTTTCTTTCTTTCTTTCTTTCTTTCTTTCTTTCTTTCTTTCTTTCTTTCTCTCTCTCTCTCTCTCTCTCTCTCTCTTTCTTCTTTCTTTCTTTCTTTTTAGATTTTATTTTTTTCTTTATTTGAGAGAGAGAGAGAGTGCAAGAGAGAGCGAGCACTAGTGGAGGGAAGTGAAAGGGCAGAGGGAGAGGGAGAAGCAGACTCCCTGCTGAACAGGGAGCCTGATGTGGGACTCCATCCCAGGACCTGAGATCACTACCCGACCCCAAGGCAGATGCTTAACGACTGGAGCCACTCAGGTGCCAAGGGTATTCTCCCAGGTTGGGGGCATAAGTATTACATGATCTTGTGATGGATAGACCCCTTAATTATGATATGGTATTCTTCTTCTTCATCTCTTGTTATTGTCTTTGGTTTGTATTTTATTTTACGTTTTTAGTGGACAGAAGGTGAGAGGAATCCCAAGCAGGCTCCATGCCCAGCACATGAGCCAAATGAAGGACTCAGTCTTACAACCCTGAGATCATGACTTGAGCTGAAATCAGGAGTTGGACACTTAACTGATTGAGCCACCTGGGTGCCCCTAGTCTTTGGTTTAAAATCTAGTTTGTCTGCTTTAAGTACTGCTACTCTGGCTTTCTTTAGACATTTATTCACATGGTTAATGGTTCTCCATCCCCTCACTCTCAATCTGCAGGTGTCTTTAGGTCTAAAATGAGTCTCTCATAGGCAACATATAGATGGGTCTTGCTTTTTATCCATTATGACACCCTGTATCTTTTGATTGGAGAGTTTATTCCATTTACATTCAGAGTGATTATTGATATATATGTATTTAGTGGCATTTTATTATTTGTTTTGTTGTTATTTCTGGAGATTTTCTATGTTCCTTCCTAGTCTTTGTCACTTTTGGCCTCTTCTTTCCACTGAGAGTGTTTTTTTTTTTTTTTTTTTAAAGATTTTATTTATCTATTCAGGAGAGATGCAGAGGCAGAGACAGAGGCAGAGGGAGAAGTCAGGCTCCATTCAGGGAGCCCAATGCGGGACTCAATCCCAGGACTCCAGGATTACACCCTGAGCTAAAGGCAGACGCTTAATGAGCCACCCAGGTGTTCTGAGAGTCTCCTTTAATATTTCTTGCACAACTGGTTTAGTGGTTATGAACTCCTTCAGTTTTTGTTTGTCTAGGAACCTCTTTAGTCCTCTTTCTATTTTCAACAATAGCCTTGCTGGATAGAGAATTCTTGTCCTTTGCCCATTTTTTAATTGGGTTATTTGATTTTTTGCTCTTGAGGTGTGAGTTTTTAAGATATATTTTGGATATTAACCTCTTATCAGGTATATGGTTTGTAAATATCTTCTCCCATTCCATGTATTTTCATTTTGTTGTCTATTTCTTTTACTGTTGCAGAAGCTTTTTAGCTTTGGTTCTACTTGTTGATTTTTTTTTAAGATTTTATTTATTATTAGAGAGAGAGAGAGAAAGAGAGGCAGAGGGAGAAGCAGGCTTCATGCAGGGAGCCTGACGTGGGACTTGATCCTGGGTCTCCAGGATCACGCCCTGGGCTGAAGGCGGTGCTAAACTGCTGAGACACCTGGGATGCCCCGATTTGGGTTTTGTAGCTTTGCTTTAGGTGTCACATCTGAGTTCATTTTCCATGTTTGACTGCTGACATCCTCTAAGTCTCATCCTTCAGTCTCACATCTAGGCAAACCAATAAGAAAGCCCAAGTGCTCCCTCCCTTGGTGCTGATGGGAAGCTGCATAGGAGCAGTCAGCCTGGCCTCACTCTGCAAACACCATTAAAAAACCCAGTCCTTTTCCTCTCTCTCAATCTACTTTGAGCCTGCTTGGGAGCTCTCCCTTGAAAGTTTCATTACTAAAAAAAAAAAAAAAAAAAAAAAATTTCGTTACTAAGTAACAAATGGTTTCATACCTTATTGGTGTGTGTGTTGCATAATCACTCTTGACATCTGAACCAAATTGGAGTGGGGGTCCATTCTTCCTCTACAGATGACTTAACAGATGGTTCAGTGAGTAGGATGTCTAGACGGTCCCTACCACCACAGGAGTCTTTTTCTTCTCTTAATATCAGGCTCCCCTGCCTGCTGATGACTACATACTTTGAGCTGAACTGCTTTATGCTGCATTTCATAAGTCCTATAAGCCTCTATCATATATATAACCATCCCACTTGAAAGTTATTAGCATTTAGGGACAGATGTGTGTCTCAGATTGAATTAAGTGTCTCAGTTCCCACATAACTTGTGACCAGCATTAGGCTTGGCTCAGGGAAACAAATACGGTGTCACCATTGGTGTGTGTCTCAATCAGCCATTGGCCCTTGTATAGAATACTCAGGGTAATGAGTGATAGCTTTTGCATATAAGGGCCCCTCAGGTGGCCAGTTATGTGAAGGAAGAGCAGGTATAGTACAGCATGCTAAAAGCAGAGCACTCTCTTTTCAAAATTTTGTCAGGTTCTCTTGGCAGTTTTTTATTTTCCCTATGGCTCATCTTCTCAAATAATTCTTTCTGCCCTTTATAGTAACGTTTATCTTCTAAAAAATATAATTTGGATGCCCTCTTCCTCTTACTTTCCTGTGATATTACTCAAAACCATGTCTATATTTTCTCATGCTTTTAGGTTATTCTAACCCTATTTGGATGGGCTAATCCTCCCCACCCTGCTTTTTTCACTAGTTTATCTTAGGTGCTACTAATAGATTTCACTGCTTAAAACACCATGTTTGGAGTGCCTAGGTGGCTCAGTTGGCTGAGCTTCTGACTGTTGATTTTGGCACAGGTCATGATTGAGCCCCACATCAGTCTCCATGCTCAGCACCAAGTCTCCTCGTACCTGTCCCTTCCCCTCTGCCCCCTCCCCGCTTGTACTCACGCTTTCTAAATAAATAAATAAATAAATAAATAAATAAATAAATAAATAAATAAATAAAACAAAAACACCGTGTTTATCCTGTCATAGCTATATGGAGCCACACTAAATGTACTGCCTATTATATAACACCTGAAAAATATTTCTCTCAGTGGGTTTGTAAACTAAAGAAAGTAGTTTGCAATTCATATTGCCTCATATTTGCAATTCATATTGTCTGTGTTTAGTGCCCATGATTATGTTTACTTTGTTCTAATTTTTTTTTTTTTAAGATTTTATTCATAAGAGAGAGGGAAAGAGATTGGGAGGCAGAGACACAGGCAGAGGGAGAAGCAGGCTCCATGCAGGGAGCCTGACGTGGGACTCTACCCAGGGTCTCCACGATCATGCCTTGGGCTGAAGGCAGTGCTAAACCACCGAGCCATCCAGGCTGCCCTGTTCTAATGTTTTTTAATGATCCCCCTGCATCTATTTGTTTTGCAATCTGTCTGCCTATTCAGATACTTACTCTTTTGTTTAGTCTTCACTTCCCCTTGAGTGTGTACATGACCAGTACAGCATACATGGCTTTTTCCTTTTCTAATTCAGCAGTCCACAGAAACAGACAAAACTACATTAAATTATGTGATAACTGAGTCTTCTCCCCGTTTTTCATTTAAATGTTTCTGTAGAGAATTATTTAACAAAATTAAATTCTTGAATTTATGTGATGAGCTGAGAAGGTTATTTTTCTCTTTGTGAGCAATGTAAAAATTTTTTCTGCTAGGAACAATTCTAAGGGCCAATAATTATATTAGGAAAGGAAAAATAACTGCATGAAATGTTTAAAATGTCAGCCATTGTGCATTAAGCGTTGGTTACAGTGCACATATGTGCCAGTTAAGTATGAATATGAGTGGCTCAGAATATCTGGTCTTTGTTTTTGAGTTAAAGAAAAGAAGGACCCCAGATGATCTGTGAAAGAGTAATGAATTTTGAATAGGAACAGAGGATCAGAAAAAATAGCTGAATGGGGAAAAAAATATAGTTGATCCATGGACAGCGTGAGGCTATATGACCCTTCATATAGTTATGAATCCACATGTAACTTTGCCCCAAAACCTAGCTACTAATAGTCTTCTGTTAACCAGCAGCCTTATTGGTAACATAAACAGTCATTTAACACATATTTTGCATGTTAGATGTATTACATGCAGTATTCTTACAACAAATTAAGCTAGAGAAAAGAAAATGTAATTAGAAAATCATAAGGAAAATAAATTTATAGTACTTTACTGTGTTTTTTGAAAAAAATCCATGCATAAGTGGACCCATGCAGTACAAACCTGTGTTGTTTAAGGGTCAACTGTATATGTTTAGATTTAGCAATAAAAGAGACTTTAGTGACAAGTGGGAAGATAGTTTGCATATTCACATTTTATTGACCTGAAATTATGATGCTTTATTTTACTGAAATAGCAGTTGAATCAGTGGTAACAGGAATAATTAAACTTTTTAGTACGTAAATAAATTTTTACACTGAACATTGTTGATAGTAATGTAAATGTTGTCAGATGTAATAATAGGTTTGTAAAAAAAAATAATAATAGGTTTGTAAGCTAAAGAATATGAAAGATTGCCAAAGATCAAAATCCATGTTCAGGATTCCATTATTAGATGTTCTTAGGATTAATAAAAGCCATTAATGTGTGTGAGTAAAAATATAAAATAGCATCTAAAGAATATGTCCTGGGACATGACAGGGCCCTGGAGGCAGAAGAAAATGCATATGAGGTTAGACTGTGTCTATATTCAAGAACTCTAGTAGAATAAGATAATAGTATCTATTTTTTATATAAATATTTACTGAGAAGTTACTATGTCTTATATGCTCTTCCAGAATTTGGAATATTAATGATCTTATTCTGGGCAAGAATAGTGTATTGGAGAAAGCCAAGCTCCTATCACCAAGAGACCCCAAGAAATAGTGAACATAAACATAGTGAACATAAACATTGGCCCAGCATCACATGACAGCTTCCAAGTCATTACACGGCCATCCCCTAGAGCAGAGGTTGGCAAACATTTTCTGTAAAGGCTCGGACGTCATTATTTCAGGCTTTGTGAGCCATATGATTGCTGTCATTACTACTTGGTTTTGCTGTTGTTGCCCCAAAACAGCTATAGGTACTACATCAATGAATGAGTAATAAAATAAAAGAACAATAAAAACTTTATTATATATTTATTAAATATATGAAATTTGGATTTCATGTATTTTTCATGTGTCATGTAATTCTTTTATTTTTTTTTTAACCATTCAAAAATGTAAAATCCATTTCTAGCTTTTGGGTGGAGGCCTGGATTTAGTCTGGGGGCCATAGATTTCTAAACTGTGCTTATGACATTACCAGCCACAGAGCTGGGTGCCACAGTCTGGAATACAGTCAGCAGGAAGAGAAGAGGGTTGTGGACACACGCCTATATCCTTAAGACATGGGCTTTGTCACAACAAACATAATTTTTACTCCCATTTGACTGGTAAGAACTGAATTACTTGGCTTCACCTCACCATAAATGAGGCTGTTGTTCAGGGGCAGCCATGAATTTGGTTACAAACTTCATACTGCTGAAGAGAGAGGACAGGTTCTGATGGAAGACTTTCAGGCCCTGAATCAGGCAGCTATTCCTTTCTCTTGTTACATGCCTCCTGTTGAGCACATATATCTCTGCACCCCAAACTAGAACAAAGGATTGAATCATAGACATTTTTTGTCAGTTGGCTAAGTCAGAATGAATGAAGCTATAATAGTTTTACTCTAGGGGTGCTCGGTGGCTCAGTTGGTTCAGCAACTGACTCTTGATTTCAGCTGAAGACATGATCTGGGGTCATTAGATTGAGCCCTGCTTCAGGCTCTGCACTTGGTGTGGAGTTAGCTTGTTCCTCTCCCTCCACCTTTGTTACTTCCCCCATCGCCACTCACAGATGTGTGCTCTTTCTCAAATATATTTTTATTTATTATTTTTTAAAAGATTTTATTTATTTATTCATGATAGAAGCAGAGACACAGGCAGAGGGAGAAGCAGGCTCCACGCCGGGAGCCTGACGCGGGACTTGATCCCGAGCCTCCAGGATCACACCCTGGGCCAAAGGCAGGCACTGAACCGCTGAGCCACCCAGGGATCCCCTCAAATAAATACATCTTTAAAAAAATAGCTTTACTCTACATGAATCAATTGATATTTAGGACACAGTGATTGATGAGGAAGCGAAAATAGATGAATTAGTGGTTGAAGGATTAAGAATAATAAAGATAACAAGAATATAGACTCACATACTTTTTTTTTTTTTTTTTTTTTAGATTTTATTTATTTATTCATGAAAGAGAGAGGCAGAGACAGAGGCAGAGAGAGAAGCAGGCTCCATGCAGGGAGCCCCATGAGGAACTCGATCCGGGGACCGCGGGATCATGCCCTGAGCCAAAGGCAGAGGTTTAACCGCTGAGCCACCTAGGCATCCCCACAGTTTTATTTTTAAGGTTAACACTGTTTAGAGCCTCTTTTCCCAAGACCCTGCTGTGTGTTCTTCTGACCTTACCTAAGAGTGAGCTTGGAGGTTTCAACAGTCCGATAAACCCATACTAGGAAAGCCTTGCTCAGAGATGCTGAAAGGTTTCTTCCCTATTAGTGTTGGGAATTCAGCAGTAGAAACCCATGGGTTAAGCCTAATCATATATTTTCATGACTCCTGGAGTGATCTCCAAGAGGCCTTGAGACTTCACTTTTGCTGTCTCTCTCTCTCTCTTTTTTAACTTTTGACTCTTTGTTTTTCTCTCTGGTTACTGGCCAGGTCTGTTTGTCTGCGACTTGTCTAGCTTGTTTTGGGGCTCTGTCCCTTTTCATAGCTGGTCCATGAGCAGAAGGTATCGGACCGCTAGGCCAGGCTGGACGGCATTGCTGAGAGCACAGTGTATACACAAGAGTCTGATTGTGCAGGGGTGGTGCATTTTCCCCATGGGATGCACTGATAGTCAGGAATCTCTGACAGGTGAATGATGAGCTCTTTTAGATCACCAGGTATTATAAAAAGGATAAAAACTTAGGAAGAGCCAGATGGAAAAGATGCATAGGGCCAGCTTTCATGCCCTCTCCAGGCATGCTGCTGTCTCCAAATATCCATGTGTTCACCAACCCAGAAGCTCCACATACTTCTTTTAAGCCACACAGTTTGTTACTTTGTTCCTCTGACAGCTTACTATGTAGTTCTGCTACATACATAGAGCTGATGCGGCTTTACTTTAAATCTTCTCTAAACATTTGGTATTTGGCAAATACCTGACTCTTCTGTGGCTTAGTTTCCTCATCTGTAAAATACAGACAGTACTGATACGAAGAGCAGGGGTTGTGATGATTAAATGAATTAGTTATAGAACTTAGAGCAATGCCTGGCATATCTAAATGCTACTGCTTCTTATTTAGTAAACGTGAGATAAGTATTCATTTTATTGCTATATTTTATATATGAATTTATTACTACTCATACATGTTTTTACATATATTTGTTATATAAAGTCTCTTACAGTTCTCTCTATTCCTTAATTAACTATATGTATTCTGCCTTTTGTGTTCTCTTAACTGTTCATTGTACATTTTATTTTTTCCTTCTTTCTTAGATGGAGATATTGGTTTTGAAACTTCACAGCATGGAATGTCTGAAGAAGTTTCCATCCAGTTTGAGAGAATTAATCTTTTCACAAGCGGTGACCCATATTCCATTTTAGAAGAATTGTGGCAAGATGATAAACAGATAAGGAGATGTGAGGAAAACCAGAACACAAGTGCAGATCATGTCACGTTTATCAACAAGGGAACACTATTTAATGAGAGAGACTGTGAATATAAAAGCACTCAGAAAATTGATCATGTAAACACATACCTTGTTCCTGCGAGAAAAAAACTCCAGAACTATGACTCATTTGGAAGGAGTTTGAAGCCTATTGTAAGCTTATGTGATTATAGAAACAATGCAGCAGAAAATCTTGATAAGATTATTGGATGTGGTAATATTTTTACTCATATGGATTCTCATACAGAAGCACATGCTTGTGAATATAACCAGTGTAAGAAACTTCTGAGTCATGAGCAAGCTCTCATTCAACATCAAAAAATTCGTACTGGGGAGAATCTCAGTTTATTTTCTGATTATGTAAAAATTTTCACCAGGAAGTCACACCTCTTTGCATGCCAGAGTATTTATACTGAAGAGAAACAGCATCAATGCAGCAAATGTGAGACAGTCTTCAGTCAGAAGCTCCAACTTGCTGTTGCTCAAAAGGCTTCTGTAGGAGGGAAACCCTGCACATGCACTGAATATGAAAAGGACTTTTCCCTCAAGTCAAATCCTGAGAAAACTCACACTGAGGAGAATCACTGTAAATGCAGTGAATATGGAAAAGCCTTTATCCAGAAGTCAGATCTGTTCAGATGCCAGGGAATTCATATTGGAGAAAAACCCTATGAATACAGCGAATGTGGGGAAAATGTCTCTCAGAATTCAAATCTCAATGTACATAAAAAAATCCATACTGGAGAGAAACACTTTGAATGTACTGAATGTGGAAAAGCCTTCACAAGGAAATCAACTCTGAGTATGCATCAGAAAATTCACACAGGAGAAAAACCGTATGTGTGTACTGAATGTGGGAAAGCCTTTATCCGGAAGTCACATTTTATTACACATGAGAGAATTCATACTGGAGAGAAACCTTACAAGTGCAGTGACTGTGGAAAATCCTTTATAAAGAAGTCACAACTCCATGTGCATCAGCGAATTCACACAGGAGAGAATCCCTTTATATGTACAGAATGTGGGAAGGTCTTCACTCACAAGACAAATCTCATTATACACCAGAAAATTCATACTGGAGAGAGACCTTATATATGTACTGAATGTGCAAAGGCCTTTACTGACAGGTCAAATCTAATTAAACACCAAAAAATTCATACTGGAGAGAAACCCTATAAATGCAGTGATTGCGGAAAATCATTCACCTGGAAGTCACGGCTCAGGATACATCAGAAATGCCACACTGGAGAGAGACATTATGAATGCAGTGAATGTGGGAAAGCCTTCATCCAGAAGTCAACACTAAGTATGCATCAGAGAATTCACAGAGGAGAAAAGCCCTATGTATGTACTGAGTGTGGGAAAGCCTTCTTCCACAAGTCACACTTTATTACCCATGAGAGAATTCATACTGGAGAGAAACCCTATGAGTGCAGTGACTGTGGGAAATCCTTCACAAAGAAGTCACAACTCCATGTGCATCAGCAAATTCACACAGGAGAGAAACCCTACAGATGTGCAGAGTGTGGAAAGGCCTTCACTGACAGATCGAATCTCTTTACACACCAGAAAATTCATACTGGGGAGAAACCCTATAAATGTAGTGACTGTGGAAAAGCCTTTACTCGGAAGTCAGGTCTCCATATACATCAGCAGTCTCATACCGGAGAGAGACACTATGAGTGCAGCGAATGTGGGAAAGCCTTTGCAAGGAAATCAACGCTAATTATGCATCAGAGAATTCATACAGGAGAGAAGCCCTATATTTGTACAGAATGTGGGAAATCCTTTATCCAGAAATCACACTTAAATAGGCATCGAAGAATTCATACTGGAGAGAAACCCTATGAATGCAGTGACTGTGGGAAGGCCTTCATTAAGAAGTCACAACTTCATGAACATCATCGAATTCACACTGGAGAGAAACCATTTATATGTGCTGAGTGTGGAAAAGCCTTCACCATCAGATCAAATCTTATTAAACACCAGAAAATTCATGCCAGACAGAAACCCTATAAAGGCAATGACTTTAGGAAAACCTTACACTGGAGGCCACAGCTCAGTGTATGTCAGAAATCTGATTCTGGGGAAGTAGAGTGCTCGGTGCCGCAGTCATGGTGTGGGGATACAAAGTAGTGAGAGGCTACTGCTTCACTATGAAGCAGGAGGTGACCAAGCCACCATATCTCTGGTCAGAAGCGTGAATGTCTGGATCACAGAACTGGTGTCTAATTACATGTATGGAGGAAGACACTGAAGAAAGTGCTTAAACAATGTGTTTGGGCCATAGTTAATTACTGGACTCCTGCAAATAATAGTAAATATGCCAGCAGAGGACTTGGTAGACTTTGTTTCATGTTATGGATAAAAAGCTTTATAAATTCAGGGCTGTATTCCCTATTGACCAAAGTAATTTCTTAATGAGTAGAGTGCTAAGAAAATTTTTCATTGTCTAAGGATGCTGAAATGAGGGCAAAAGTATAGACAATTCAAGCCTGTAACTAAGAGAAATCAGAAGTTTTTGTGAAAATTGACATAAAAGACACAAAGGAAGGACCTCCTTTTTTCCTTCAGGAAGTCACTATTATTTATTTTTTACAGTATCAGTGTGTAGAAATTCGGATAAACATTTTTTTTTATTTGACTTTGAGATTGGCAAATTAGAACCACAGGCTTACTTGAACATTAACAGGCCTCTTTAGTTATCCAGTATGTTTCCTTACTTAATAATTCCCTGCCATGGCACAGGTAACTCACACCTAAGAGGCATAAAGTTCTGCCAGCTTATATCCATCCCCAAAGTGACCAATGAGGTAAGCAGCAGCTCTACAGACTATTTATTTGTTACCTTAGAACTGGCCCTGAGACCATGCGACTAAGCCTTGGGTCACAGATATAAAAGTCTTAGCCTCATCCACAGAAATCTGTAATTTTTACTGATTTCTGTTTGGAAAAGAGACAAATTAAGAAAATGGGTTTCAAAACCTAGAATTCTTTCCTTCTAATTTTGTTAATACATTCTCTACATAGTCATCACATGCTACATTATCTTTGGACACTACTGTTTGCCTTTGAGTTTGTCTTCTTAGAAGACAGAATTGCACATTTGGAAGAGTACTCTTCCTGTCCCCTCTCAGACTCTACAAATTAATCTTACTGTGTTTTGAACCCTCTTTCTATTCTTACAGATTTATTCCATCAGATTCTAAAAGAAGTGTTTTATCTTCCAGAATATTCATGAAATTGTCTCTCCTTTTTAGTTTTCTATATTTTGAGTCTTTGTTTTTACATACATTCAAATTTAGAACTCTTCCTGGTTACTTGAACCCTAATCATCATGAAATGTCCATTTTTATTGATACTGATAATTTTTTGCCTTAAGATTTACTACATCAGAAGTTAATACCGTATGTATACTTCACTTATTGAAGGCTGATATAAATTAGTACCCATATCACTCTCTGGACGAGGTGAGCAGCTACTAAAGTAGCTCCTTTATTTCCCTCTTGAGTTACATGGTGTTAATGTTATGCATTTGGATTTTTATGTAGTTGATGTCGTGGTTATTGTCTCAGAGTCGATATTCATCTAGATTAATCCTCATACTTACCCTTTTTATTACTTTTTTATTCCTTCTTTTCCTTCAAGTTTCATTCTAGAATATTTTTTTTTTCTACTGACTGAAGAAGACCCGTTAGCAATTTTTTTTTTAGTGTGTGCTTCCTAGTGACAAATTTTGTTCTTTGGAAGATGTCTTTATTTTGCTTTCATTTTTGAAAGATATTTTTACTCAATATAAGATCCTAAGCACACAGTTCTTTTCTGTTAGTATCTTGAATATATTTTGTTAAAGTCTGTGTTTCACTGTTTTGTTGGAAAATAAGCTTTCAATGTAATTACCTTTGAAGGTAATGTGCTTTTACCCCCTTTTCTCTAGCTCCTTCAAAATTTAGTCTTATCAGGCACCTGGATGGCTCAGTGGTTGAGCATCTGCCTTTGGCTCAGGTCGTGATCCTGGGGTCCTGCAGGCAGCCTGCTTCTCCCTCTGCCTTCGTCTCTGCCTCTCTCTGTGTCTCTCATGAATAAACAAAATCTTTTAAAAAAATTCATGTCTTAGGCTGCCAAAAATCACACATTGAAATGCCTAGGTATGATTTTCTATGTATTTGTTTGGGGTTTGGAGTGTTTTTTAAATCCTTAGTTTAGTAAGTTTTTTTTTTCTTCACATTTTTGGAAATTTCTTGATATTATCTATGTATTCTTCAGCTTCATTACCTTGCTCTGCTTGTCTAGAAATAACCCTATTATTTACATCCCCATTAACTTTTCTCCATTAGTTATTTCAGATTTAGTGATGCTTATCTTCTCTTATACCTGATGATTTTAAATCAATGACCAGATACTATAAACTAACAATTGTAGAGATACTGAGATGGTCTGGTTGATATCTTCTTCCAGAGATTTGCTTTTCACTCTTAACAGGTGGCTAGGTGAGAGCATGAGCACCCCTGCTTGTTTTTCTCCAGTCTTGTAGTGACAGTGTGTAAAACTGGGCTCCAGTCTCCATGATGGCTTGTCTGGTGTTTTTCACTCTTATTTCTAGGGGATACCCTAGAGACGTGGACTTTGCCAGATATCTCATTCTGGGAAGGAACTTAATTTGTCTAAGAGGCCCCATAAGCTTGTCAAAAACTTTAACCTTTCTTGCCCAGTATTTGCTTTAAAAATGAGCACACTTTTTTTTTTTTGAAGATCATATTTATTTATTTGACAGAGAGAGAGAGAAAGAGAGAGGCAGAGAGAGTACAAGTAGGCCAAGCAGCAGACCGGGAGAAAGAGAAGCAGATTCCCCGCTTAGCAGAGAGCCCAACTCGGGGCTCGATCCAGGGACCCTGGGACCACGGCCTGAACCAAAAGCAGACATTTAACCAAGTCACCCAGGCATCCCTGCAAACACCTCTTTTTAATAAATAGCCCTAAATTCCAGAGGTCTGTCTTTTTTTTTTTTTTTTTAAGATTTTATTTATTCATGAGAGACAGAGCTAGAGACAGAGGCAAAGGGAGAAGCAGACTCCCTGCAGGGAGCCCGATGCAGGACTTGATCTCAGGACCCCAGTATCATGCCCTGAGCCGAAGGCAGATGCTCAACCATTGAGCCACCCAGGCATCCCCAGAGGTTATGTCTTATCTTTAATCTTATTCCTGTAGTTTCTTACTTCTTGGTAGCTCTCAGTGCCATCACAAAATTAAATATATTTAATATTTTCTTCCACCATTTTTAGTTTTAATTACCAAAACTTTCCAAACTAAAAAATGAAAGTGTTCTGATTTGTGACACTATTCCCATTTCTTTTGGTGGTAAAAGTTAAGACATTTACTGTTTGTTTCAGATTTTGTGAACTTTGATACATAAGGGGAAATTACCTTTTTTTGGTAGTGTCAAATTTTATTATGGTAGTTGCCAGACTTTAGCAAAAAGAGATTGACTAAGAGACTCTTGTGTTTCTTTTTTAATAGTATGTTTTTTTCCCCCTTTGGATGGTAAATAGGAAGTGAAGTTAATGAAAACTGGTCTAACAGCCCAGGGGTTTGAGAATAAGGATTTCAAAGATTAATTAAAAGGATTATTGAGATAGTGATTCTCAACCTTTTTATTCCCAGACACGTTACTTAATTTTTTTTTTAATTTTTTTTCTTAATTTTTATTTATTTATGATAGTCACACAGAGAGAGAGAGAGAGAGGCAGAGACACAGGCAGAGGGAGAAGCAGGCTCCATGCACCGGGAACCCGATGTGGGACTCAATCCCGGGTCTCCGGGATCGCGCCCTGGGCCAAAGGCAGGCGCCAAACCGCTGCGCCACCCAGGGATCCCGTTACTTACTTTAAAAAAAAAAAAATTTTTTTTTTTTTTTAAGATTTTATTTATTTGTTCATGAGAGACACAGAGAAAGAGAGGCAGAGATGTAGGCAGAGCGCACCATTGGGGATCCCAATGCGGGATTCCATCCTGGGACCGCAAAATCACTCCCTGAGCCAAAGACAGATGCTCAACCACTGAGCCACCAGGGGTCCCTTATTTATTTATTTTGAGAGAGAGCACAAACAGAAGGAGCAGCAGAGGGAGAGGGAGAAGTAGCCTCCCCACTGAGCAGGACTCGATCCCAGGACCCTGAGATCATGACATGAGTTGCAGGCAGAGACTCAGACACTCAGCCAACTGAGCCACCTAGGCACCTCCCCAGGCACATTTAAAAAAATACAGTTCTACATTATTGAGCTGAAAAAAGAAGAAACATTACCTTTTGTCAACAGGGTAGTAACATCTAGGAGAAAGGAAGACTTCCTTTTACTGGCCTCCACATATTTGAAGAGGGACTGGGAATTGATTTGGGAATGGATGATGGACAGTTAGGTGTTAAATGGGAGAGCTAAATCTTACTTAGATGGAATTCCAAGGTTGGTAAAAATTGAAGGCATGTGCAGTAAGGACCTTACCAGGGAGAGTAGTGTGAAATAGACATATCTTTTTATGCCACTACTATAATACAGTTCATTTATATTTATAGCAAAGCTTTTTAAAAACAATTTTATAATCTAAATTTTTAAATTAAAAAGTAATTTTTAAAACCTTTCATTCTGTGAGTTAAAAAAAAGTAAGAAAACTCATTCAACCCAACATTTAATCATGCATCAGATAATTCATAGGAGAGAGTAATTTTCTGTCTTACTAAATGTGAGTAGGGCTTCATTTACAAATCATTACATCATTACAGAGAATAGCAGAGAATTCATGCTGGAAAGAAAACTTATGTATACAATAACTAAAAAATCATCCTTAAAGTGAAAAGTTAACTTTTTGAAGAGCAAATTCCTATATGAGAGAAATAACAGATCAGAAGTTGATTTTTCCTCAGAAACTCATTTTAGAGAGAGAAACCTATAAAAGCAATTACTGGAGAACCACATGGAAGTTACAAAATCTCTGTTGCAAATGTATTTCATGTGGAAATAGCTTCATTCAGAAATCAATTTTCAGTATTTGCATGAGTGAAATTGTATTTCCTGAAAATGATAAACACTTCTCTGAGTTTGAACAAGTTACTCCTTTGACAGAGTTGTTGTATTTTATTTCTTTATTTTTTTAAGAGAGTTTTTGTTTTATTTGAGAGAGAGCAGCAGAGGGAGAGGGAGAAGCAGGCTCCTCGCTAAGCAGGGAGCCTGATGTAGGGCTCGATCCCAGAGACCCTGGGATCGTGACCTGTGCTGAAGGCAGATGCTTAACCAGCTGAGCCATCCAGGTGCCCCGAGTTGTATTTTAAAAAGTCTTTGTGTACAGTTTATATCTTACCAGACATCATAAAAATGGAGGAGAATAACTTTTATGAGGATACATCATTTTCTTAAAATGCCATAAAATTAATATCAGGAGGAAACTGGAAGAGCTTTTCCCATAGAAGCATTTTATAAGGAATAAATTTCATTTTGTTCATTGGTTAAGTTTCATGTCCATGTCTTAAACCAGTTGGGATAATAGGCCAGCCCAATAATTGCCTTTCTTTTTTTTTTTTTCTTAACTTTTTATTTAGGAATGGTTTCAAACATATAGAACAGTGTTTCGATAATAGGAAGGGCAGAAAAATTACATAGTAACCCTTTACCCAAATTCATCTGTTAACATTTTGCTCCATTTGTTTATCAGCAATATTGGCAAAAAGCAACCAGATTCTATGAGTAAGACAGCTAATTTTCTATTTTTTTTAAAGATTTATTTATTCATGATAGACAGAGAGAGAGAGGCAGAGACACAGGAGGAGGGAGAAGCAGGCTTCATGCCAGGAGCCCGACGCGGGACTCGATCCAGGGCTCCAGGATCGTGCCCTGGGCCAAAGGCAGGTGATAAACTAACGAGCCACCCAGGGATCCCCTAATTTTCTATTATTTAGAAAAATATTACAATTCAAGGGAAATGAAATTTGAAGGCTTCTACCTTTTCTTCCACCACTTTCAAGGCCTTTATGCTGTCCTTATTTCCCAAAATGCAGATGACAGTTTCAGCATGGGACTGAAACACTGTAGCGGACTGAGGCCAGCATGTGAATGAGATGAGATGGGCTGTGCATGGGTAAACATGGCACTGCCATAGCAGCAAGGTACAGGCTGAAAAGGCCTTTTCCCTCCCTTGTGAGGACTGGACCCCCAACATGGTAGAAGTAACGTAGAGGTAGGAAAGGACAGTACCCAGGATAGGAGCCCCCACCCAACAGAGGGCAGTGCCAACTCACTGACAGAAATGCCCACAAAAACCTTTCTTTTAATTAAATAACATTGAAACACACATGTAAGTATGACTTATATTTTATCTCTTGAATCCTGCACTTTGTCCAGTTATAGCAACTCCAGGCACCAACAGTCTGTCACTAAATAAGCAGTGGTAGTCAACTTCATAGTTTTCTTTTTACTTAATCATTAATAATATATGTGCGCACATGAGTGTGATTTCATTGTCTTAAGCTGGAGTTATATTACACGGTTTTGCATCTTTTGCACTCAAGAATAACTTAACTAGCTGAAAAAAAGTCTGTGGTGTGGACAGGTCATAGTTTGTTCAGCCCTCTCTGCCACTGTTCACATTTTTGTCATTAGAGAAAATGGTCCATAACCACCCTCAAGAGGTGGGATAGTGTAATGGGCTAATAGGCAGTCATAACCATGCCATTACCTATTGGAGCTTTTCCTCTTTCTGTAAGCTACTTCTGGCAGACTGATGGATTGAATTGTGTTTTCTTATTTTGATAGAAATTGTCAGATGTCTATGGAATAAATAAGAGTAGCATTTCATATTTCCCAACATCAGTATATAAAGCCACCCTTCCCCTCTACTAAAAACAATGGTTACTCTAACTCTGAGAAGTTTTCTGATTTCAAAGTGATAACTTACTTTAATTTACATACTAATATACCTCTTTAAATGTTTCTTGGCCATTTAATTAGCTAAGTTGCCTTTATAAACGTTATAAACCATCTTTCTTTTTGGATTGTTGTCAATTTGCGACAGGTTTATTTTTTTATGCTAAAGGTAATAAGTCCTTTAAGAAAACTATTGCTTGACTCTTAACTTTGTATATATTTTCCCATTCACATAATTTTATTTTTTACATGTTTAAATGTGTTTTTTTTTTTTACAGTTTCTGAATTTCTAGTTTGAGTTAACCTCATGGAATAACATTTTTAAATGTCTTTTTTGGTGTATGTTGTATATCTTTTGGGAAAGTAATTTTTTTTTTCCCTTGGGCATGGATAGCCACTTTCACAATTGTAGACATGTTGGTTTACAGAGCAAGTCCAGTGCTTCTCCCTCACTACTTTGTTAGCATCTTTTGAAGTTGGTAGTGGCCAGGTGACTGACTCAGGTCAGGACAATCAAAACACTGGTAGATGCATTCTGGGAAAACCTTTGCTTTCCTAAGAAAAGGGGTAGTTTTAACTGATGCTATCAATTTACCCTTCTTCCTGCCTTGCACATGATGCCTGGGAGAGTGGGAACCTTCTCAACTGTAGGAGAAAGAAACACTGGTCATGACAGTATTTAGTCAACACTAATAGCAAGTTACCTCCAGACTTTTGCTTGGTGATCGAAATAAAAGGTTTTGTATAAGCCATTGTATTCTAAGTTTATCTTGTATCTGAAAGCATGCCTAAATTTATTCAGGCATCAAGATGTGTAAAGTAATCCATCTTTTTTTCCCCAAATTTTTATTTATAGTTCGTTAACATATAATGCAATATTGGTTTCAGGGGTAGAATTTAGTGATTCATCACTTATACACCCAGTGCTCAACAGAACAAGTGCCCTCCTTAATGCCCATCACCCATTTATCCCATCCTCTACCCACATCCCTCCTCAACTCTCAATTTGTTCTATAGTTAAGAGTCTTTTATAGTTCACTTCTGTCTCTTTTCTTCCCTTATGTTCATCTGTTTTGTTTCTTAAATTCCATATGTGAGTGAAATCATATATTTGTCGTTCTCTGTAAAGTAATCCATCTTTTCTCTTTTACAGTAGAAAAATATTTAAAAACCCCAGTAGATACTCCACATGAACTTAAAGTAAGGTAGAGAGATAGAAAATTTACATAAGATTTGTAATGAGTAAGAAGAACCACAAGTGATATTGGATCAATTAATAGGATCAAAAAGAATACTACCTAGAATGAATGATTTTACGGCAAGACAGAGTTGACCAAAATTGAATAGGAAATTAAAAAGATTGATAGCTATAAGATAAATTGTAAATATCATTACAGAGCAATCATTTAAAATGTACCAGAACCATAGGAAGAGATTTCTTAAATAGGTCAAATAATGAAGTAAAAAAAAAAAAAAAAAAAAGTTAAATTTGGCTTTTCAAAATTAAAAACTCTTGGCACTGCTAAGAAAATGAAAAGGTAAGATACAGAATGGGAGAGAATATTTGCAGTAGATATCTGACAAAAGATTTGTATTCTGAAAATACAAATTTACAACCAAATTGTAAGAAGGCAAGTAATCCAATAAAAAATGGTAACAAACTCAGACAAATTGTTCGTGAAAGATGTGACATGGCCAAGAAGGAAAAAGGATTTTCAACATTAGCCATCAAAGAAATGCTAATTAAAATACAATGATACCTCTATGCATTCATTAAAAAGACTAAAATTAAAATGATTGGCAGCAACAAGTGTTGGAAGATGTGGAGCAACTGGAAATCCTTTGCAGCAAGTGGAAATTTGAAATAACACATACACTTTGGAAATCAGTTTTCAAATTCTTGAACAGTTAAAATACACAGCTACCATACAACCCAGCCATTCCACTCCCATATTCAACCCAAGAGAAATGAAAACTTATGTCCATATGGATTTGTACATGCTTGTTGATAGTTTTATTCATAATAGTCTCAAACTGAAAATAGACCTCATGTCCATCAAGTGAATAAATGTCTAAAATATGGTCTATCCATAAATGACTACTGTCGTGCTCTTCAGCAATAAAGAGCAGTGACTACTGACATATGCAACAACACAGATGAATTTCAAAGTCATTTTGAATAAAAAGCGAGTCATAAATGAGTATCACACACTAAATAATTGCATTTATATGAAATTTTGGAAACTAATAGGGAAGTGACACAAATAGTGAAGTGAAATGCAAACTCAGTGACACAAAGATTGGTGGTTGCCTGGTGCTGGGGGCAGGGAAGGTTGGCCTTTAAAGGTGTACAAGAAATGTTTTAGGGGTGATGAAAATGTTCTGTATTTTTATTGTGTTAGTGGTTTCATAGATGTATACAATTATCAAATGCATTGAACACTAAATGGATGCAGTTTATTGTATGTAAATTATATCAATAAAGTTGATTTTTAAAAGGCAACATGAAGAGATGGATTCATAATCTCATTTTAGTACATGTTTAGAGACCAGATAATTTTATCAATTCAAATTACTCCAAATCCTAGAGATAGCATTTCTCAATATATTTTTATAATTCCCAATATATTTTATATTTCTCATTGTTTTCATTGAAATTTAAAAATATACCATCACTATAAAACCATCATAGTAAATGCAAAAATAATTGACTCATCACTTATGATGCAAATATAAATAAAAGCATATAGAATGAGTTTTGCAGTATATAAAGTTATTTAATTCTAAAATTCAAGAGTAATGGAATATCAATGAGTGACTAAGTTAAAAGAGGAAATATGTTTTAAAATATTTACTGAAAAGTACTTGATTAATTCACTCTTTACTAATAAAATAGGTATGGTAAGAAATTACTTAAATATAATTATTTTGCTAATAGCAACAACAAATACTTTATTTTTTAAAGATTTTATTTATTTATTCTTGAGAGACACACAGAGAGAGGCAGAGGGAGAAGTAGGCTGCCTGTGAGGAGCCTGATGTGGGATTTGATTCCAGGACCCTGTGATCACGACCTGAGCCAAAGGCAGATGCTCAACACAGCCACCCAGGTGCCCCAAATTTTCTTAACTTATGTTGAAACTTCAGTATAATTTGAATAGCAGTAGTACTAGTGGATATCCTTTTACCATTTTTTAAAAATTTTTATTTATTTATGATAGTCACAGAGAGAGAAAGAGAGAGGCAGAGACATAGGCAGAGGGAGAAGCAGGCTCCATGCACCGGAAGCCCGATGTGGGATTCGATCCCGGGTCTCCAGGATCGCGCCCTGGGCCAAAGGCAGGCACCAAACCACTGCGCCACCCAGGGATCCCCCTTTTACCATTTTTTAAATAGGGATTTTGATACAGATCTTTATATCAAAAAGCTTGAAATATTTTATTTATGGTGAATTTTTAGTCCATCTGCAGTTTAATCCTGTATATGGTGTAAAGTAGTAATTTTTTCAAACATATATTTGAGAATGTGTATGTGTGAATGGGGAGAGGGGCAAGAGGGAGAAAATCTTCAAGGAGACTCCCTGCTGAGCATGGAACCCAACTCTAGGCTTGATCTCATGACCCATAGGATTAGGACCTGAGCGGAAATCCAGAGTCAAATGCTTAACCAATTAAACCACCCAGTTGTCCTTAATAACCATTTTTCACCATCATGTTTTGACTATTCTCATTCTCCATCATCTGGAACATCTGGAAACTAACTTCTCCAACACAGTAAGATCCCAGAACACGTTTTGTCTCTTTTGGGCTCTCTTCTTCATTGGGAAACCTTAAATCCATGTCACTACTAGACTAAATTAATCAAGAGAATGCAGTGAAAATGGTCAGTCATTTCTGAGGCTGCAGTTAAGATTTGTTTTGTTATATTGAAAATGTAGCTACTTCTCTTCACTATATGTGCTTTTTCAGTTATGTTCAGTGATTTGAGTGCAGGCATAGTACAAGCAGGATGTTGGATTGGACCAGAGTTGGAGATTGATTCAAAAGTTATAGTGATAGCTCAGATAATCAAAGCTGAATAAGCAAAAAATGAGAATGAGACAAAGATTGGATTGTGAAAAAGTATTGCTACTTAGTAGAAGTTTATATGAGGGATGGGTTTAAAATATATTTCCTAATTCTTTTAGTTGCCAAACTCTTCTTTCACAGTTATAACATTTAATACAGATTCTGTATTTATTGAACACTTCTGTTATGCCACGGATCTGTAGTCTTAATCCTCACAATTCTATGAGAATAGTTATTCATCAAATGAGAGTATAGGGGTTCAGGTTAGTTAAGTAATTTACTGTGATACAAAGGTAATGGGACTTGAAAATATTTTAATAGTGTTCCAGTCATTTCCATATGGAAATCATGTGAAGTATCCTTTTCTCTAAATCTACTCATTCTACTTTGTCACTGCTGGAACCCTCAGTGAGTTCTTCCTTTCTTCTGTCAGTGACATTTAAAAATAGGTAGATAGCAGTTGAGGAGTTCCTACAAATACACTATGCAGTATTCATGGAATTCTGTTTATCCTCCATTTTTGTAGACCTACTTAGCACCTTACTTTTTTTTTATTTGAGAATGTTTTCAGCCATTTACTCCTACTGAACCTGATTTTCTCATCCAATTTCTGCCATAGAAGTTTTATTTTTCATGGAACAGGAATACATTATATGTATACTTTGTTATTTTTCACAGTTACACTGCATGTGTGATACTAAGGTGTTATTTTCAAGAAACAGCATTTTTGAAAAAGAATCACTTCAGTGATGTATAATGGAAATATTAAAGAACCACCTTGTTGGATCCAATCTTAGAGGCTTATCTGAAATAGGACAAAGAACTGAGGAGGAATATTTCAGACAAGGGAAGTATGAAAAAATGCCCATATTCAGCCAGCATTCAGCAGCATACATCCATAAGATTTTTCATAAGAATTCTGAAAAGCTGCATCAGAGATTTTATACAAACAAGCCACCTTATGAATGAAAGGAATGGAAAGCTTTTAGTTATGGATCACAACTTACTCAACATTGGAGAATTCATACTGGAGAGAAACCCTATGAATGTATGGAATGTGGGAAGGCCTTTGGTCATTCCTCACAACTTAATCGACATCAGAAAATTCATAATGGTGAGAAATTCTATAAATGTAGGTAATATGGAAGGCCTTCATTCAGTTATTACACCCTATTCAACATCTAAGAATTCATACTGATGAGAAGCCATATGAATGTAAGGATTGTGAGAAGGCTTTTCCTTGTGGCTCAGAACATACTCATCATCAGAGAACTCATACTGGTGAGAAGCCCTATGAGGGTAAGGACTGTGGGAAGGCCTTTGGTCTTGGTTCACACCTTCTTCAATGTTGGAGAATTCACAGTGGTAAAAAACCTTATGAATGTAATGAATGTGGTGAGATCACATCTTATTGGACATCAGAGAATTCAAGTGGTAAGAAATGCTAAGTATGTGAAGAATGTGGGAGGGCCTTCCTCTGGAACTCCAAACTTGCTCAGTGTCAGAGACTTTATATTGGAGAAAAACAACAACTAATACTGTAAGCAAAGTGCAAAGGTCTCCCTTTATAACAGACAATTCATATTTAGAGTAATCTTACAAATAAAAATAATTTAGAAAATTATTCAGAGGTCATACTTAAGTCAGTATCAGAAAATGCATACTGTGAGAAATACTGTGAATGTAAGAATTGTGGAAAAGCCATTAGTCTTAGCTCAAAACTTAAATATTACAGAATTTATATTGGAAGGAAAAAACCCTCTTATGAATGTAAGCAATGTGCAAAGGTCTTTAATCATGGCTCAAAATTATACATCAGTGTTTGTAAGCTAACTAGAACAGAGAAGGGAAGAATGGGAAGGCTGTTAGTTATGGTTCACCTGCTGGCCAGAAATTTTTTTATAAGCTATGTGGCAAAGTCTTCACAGCTCAGAATCTAATCACAGCTTTTCAATATCACAAAATTTATAATCATGAGAAACCTATGTTAGGAATACAGAAAAATTTGCTTCATAATCTATATCTTAGCATGAGAAAATTTATTTTGGGTCAGTAGTATTTGAATGTTACTGTTAATGTAATTTGAATGTAGAAAATCCATCACATTTAAGACTTTACTGTAAACTTGAACTTTTAGTAGAAAACTTTTTTAAAAAGAGAGGCAAACCATAATATAAACTTATTTAAAAAAGATTTTATTTATATATTCATGAGAGACATACAGAGAGAGGCAGAGACATAGGCTGAGGAAGAAGCAGGCTTCCCATAGGGAGCCTGATGTGGACTCGATCCCAGGACCCCAGGATCACGCCCTGAGCCAAAGGCAGATCACTGAGCCACCAGGTGTCCCCCTATAATGTAAACTTTTAACTATAGAGAACAAGCTGAGGGTTGCTGGAGGGGAGGTGGGCAGGGGATGGGCTAGATGGAGGATGGGTATTAAGGAAGGCACTCGTTTTGAGGAGCACTGGGTGTTATACGTAAGTGACGAGTCACTAAATTCTCTTGAAACTAGTATTACACAATATGTTAACTAGAATTTAAATAAAAACTTGAAATAAAAAAAAATTCCAAAAAAACTTCTTAAAACCCACATTACATATTGTAGTTCTGTCATTTTCTTACTACTGGGGCATTGAGTTAGTTAACTTCCATGTTTACTTAGTTTTAAAGTGGAAGAAATTAAATATTTCAACCCATATATTGTCTGCCAAATATTCCCATAAGTGTTGACAGTATCACTACCACTAGTAGTATTATGAGACAGTGAAAATGAATGCAGAGGCGCCTGGGTGGTGCACTCTATTTATTTAGGTGGCTCTCTCAATTAAGTGTCTGACTATTGTTTTTGGCTCAGGTCATGATCTTAGGGTCATCAGATGAAGCTGTTGGGAATCTGCCCTCAGCAAGGAGTCTGCCTAAGTCTCTCTCCTCTCTTTCTTCCCCATTGCCTCTTCCCTACCCTTCAATAAGTAAATAAATCTTTTTTTTTAATGAAGAATCCTTCCTGTTTAACATAGGAAAGCTTTTATCTCCTACTGCATGTAAGAAAATTATCTCCAGAATAATAAATATGAACAGGCCATTATTTGGATCTTTTTTGCCATGTCTGTAAGTTCATACTGGGAAAATAGTAACCCCATGATATAGTGATTGTAGAATCATTAAGAGCATAGCTCCTAGACACGTTTTATTAAGTAACTTCACTGTAACAAATCCTTAAAAGCAGAAGTTGTATAGTTTTTATTTTCTACAATAATTATGGATGTTAAAAGATTCTAGGGCCTTTTAAGCATACAGTAACATCTGTATGCTTAATTATTTAAGAAAATACAACAGAAAATAGACTTTTAAGGGGAATGACTATGAACTGGTAGAAGATATAGGATGTGGTCAAAGCTGTTTTCAGAAGTTAATACATGCATTATTATTAAAAAGTCAGGGGCAGGTACTGAGCGTTTTCACACTGTACCTTAAACATGTTGGGTACCGCATATTTGTTGAATAGTTATGAATTCAACTCAAGAAATGGGAAAAAGTTCTAAAAAACCCTGAAATGAAGATGGAAGAGTCTAATAAAAGATTAATGAAAACAAAATCTAGTTTATTTGAATTTGCTGGAGTAGACTTTGTCATGTCACATCAGAAAAAAAACTGGTCATAATTCAACACTATGAAAGAGAAATGAATTATAATGATGTGAAGATGTTTGTAATACTAATTTTATTACAAGAAATTTGAAAATCTAGAGAAAAGGCATAATTTTATGTTACAAATTGATTCAAGGTAGAAGTATCTGAAGACATCAATTAATAAAGGAATAACATAGTTATAGATCTTTTCTCTTTGGATGTAGTTAATTTTACAGGTAACACCTGGAGGGGACAGATATCAGCTCATTATATTACACATTATTCTGTTAAAAATGCTGGAGCAGTGCCTCTCACACAGGCCACTCTTTCCCCTCCCATTCATAACAATTGATTGTTAAAAATATGGAGGTTTATAGGGCAGATTGTTGTTAAACCTACCATGTACAGGACAGCCCCCCACCTCACCGCAAAGAATTACCTGGCTGGAAATATCAACAATCCTGATCAGAATACCTGGGTCCAAGGTTTGTACAGTAAGAACAAATACTAAATATCAATCAAAGTATTTTTGATCTTTAACATTTTCACAGCTTTCATTTAGGTTTTTCACTGTTATTTTGTATAAGCTTTTGGGTTACTTTGAATATCATTTTTTGGAAGTTTTTTAGTCTTTGGTATCATTTGGTGTATATATTTGGGTATGTAATGCGTGTGTAAATGTGTAAGTATATTCCATTTAATCATATATATTTTTTCTTTGTGGTTTCTTATTTTTATGTCTGTCTTATAAGTATTCTCCACATACAAGATTAAACAAATTAATATCCTTCTTATAATTTGTTTTCTATGTAGATTTTAAAAGACTTGAGGTGTGCGGAGGGACGGAGGGAGAGAGAGAGAGGGATGAGAGTCTTAAGCAGGTTACACGCCCAGTGAACCTGCTGCAGGGCTTGATAACATAATCCTGAAATCATGACCTGAGCAGATATCAAGAGTCAGAAGCTTAACTGAGATACCCAGGTCCCCAGATTTTAAAAGGTTTTTGAGGGTTATGTGGCAAACAACTATATACCTACTACATAGTGTTAAGTTTTTTAGTAACTAGACGGAAATGAGACCGCCAAGGCAAGCGAGGGTCCAAGAACAGATTTTATTGCAGGCACCCTCGGGCGAGGTTCCACGACTCACGGGGAAAGAGAGTGAGTCGAGGAAGTCGCGCCAAGACAGGGTGGTAGGGGGTTTACATAACGTTGTAAGGCAGAACGGTTTCCTATTGGTTGGCTCATATGCAAAGGAAGGATTGCAATCCAACCAGTCAGAGTGACCCTCACTATGCAAAGGAAGGATTGCAATTCGACCAGTCAAAGGTGACTTCCTCCTCTGGGGTTTGAAGGGCATTGGGTTCGGTTGGGGAAGTCCAAAGGAGAGGTGTAAGGGTCTGCTCAAGCTGTCGTCCCAAGTGGAGGTGGTGACAGGAACCTCAGCCATTTTGGCGTATCCGCCATCTTGAGGAGTTTCTCTTCCCGCCTGGCCCCAACACATAGAATTAACATTCTAACAAATTTTCTTTCTCATTTTTCTTGGTCTGTTCTTCATTTTCACTTTTCTAGTTTCCCACCTCTCCCCCTGCTATTGGGCGCTCTATCTCAAATAAATAAAATCTTTAAAAAACATGAAAATCCTTTGAAACCTCCCTTTTCCTTAACTCCCCCAACTCCCAAGTATATAATCAGCCGCCCCTCACAACCTCGTAGCAGCTCTTTCTGCTCAAGGGTCCTCTCCCAGTGCTTTAACAAAACACCTTTTTTTTTTTTTTTGCAAAGACGTTGCAAGAGTTTTTTCTTGGTCCTCAGTTACCTCATCCCACCAAACCTCACCTATATTCTAAAACTACCTCACTCACAAGTGGTTTTTAGATCTTCAACGGCCATTCCTTTCTCCTCCAGGCGCCTCTTGGAGAAGGGTCCAACTGGGAAAGTGGAAGATTCACAAGACGGCAAGATTTTCTTGGGGCTCTAGATTGACCAAATTTGAAACTACCCAGCTCCAGCCCCTACCAACGGCCAACCACTACTCACACGCAGGGCCTTCCTGCCAACTCCCCGCATCACAGGGGCTAGTCTGGGAAGGAATCTGGCAGGGGCGCTGGAGGCAAAGGCGCCCCCCGCCCCCACCAGGTGCGGCAGATGGTCACCGACGCCCTCGGGGTCGACGGCGGCCGCACACACCTCCGTTAGCCTCCACCACCGCCCCTCGCCCTCCAAAAGCTCTCACCAGGTCGCCCTGCCCAGGATTTGGGAAGCCCCCGCTTTCCGTGTCCTCCGGGCGCAGTCGTGAACGACCCACACTGCCCTGCCGATCTGATGCGCTTGTGCCCCAGAACCTGTGCCCACAGAGGCCGAATTCTCCCGCCAACCCCTAAAGAAGCGCCCAAACCCCGGGGTAACAAGTTGCCAGGCGGAGCCTGAGAGAAACGGGGTGCGTCGCCCGCTCAGTGGCTCAGGACAGCGAGGCCCGTACCTGCAGGCCTGTACCAAGCCCACTCTCACGGGCGGCAGCTAACCTGGCAGTCCCGGATGGTCCCGGGAGAAGCGTCTTCCCGGGGAGCCCACTGCCGGGGCGCCAAGCGGCGCGGCGATTCACTCCGCAAACATCGGGGAACCGTTGCGCAGAGCTGTAGAAGCGCGGGGACTGCCGAGGGAGGCGCTGGGCACGCGCTGCGGGGATTCCCGGGAAGTGTCGCGCAGAGCCGTAAAGGCTGTGGTTCCGACGAGCGAGACGCCGGGTTCAGGCACACATTCCTTTGCCTCGTCGCGCAGCGCCGTGAAAGCGGCGGGAGGACGAGGGAAGCGCTCAGCTCGGGAGCTGGGACTCGGGAAGAGTCGCGCAGGTAAGAGCTGCCGGCCCCACAAGGCAGGTGGCCCCTCTGCCGCTTCGCGTCTGCCTGGTCGCCCCTGAGGAATTCTGAGTTTGCCCCAGCTCCGGGCCTTCTCGGTGGCGGTTAGTGCCGGGCTGATCGAGGATGTGGTGTTGGTGGGTGGAGCGGCTGCTTCCGCGAGCCGGGGAGGGGTCTAGCGGTGTTCGGGAACTTGGGCCATTAGGAATATGTGTTTGGCGATGAGATACCACCTCACACCAGTGAGAATAGGGAACATTAACAAGGCAGGAAACAACAAATGTTGGAGAGGATGTGGAGAAGGGGGAACCTCTTGCACTGTTGGTGGGAATGTGAACTGGTGCAGCCACTCTGGAAAACTGTGTGGAGGTTCCTCAAAGAGTTAAAAATAGATCTGCCCTACGACCCAGCAATTGCACTGCTGGGGATTTACCCCAAAGATTCAGATGCAATGAAACGCCGGGACACCTGCACCCCGATGTTTCTAGCAGCAATGGCCACGATAGCCAAACTGTGGAAGGAGCCTCGGTGTCCATCGAAAGATGAATGGATAAAGAAGCTGTGGTTTATGTATACAATGGAATGTTACTCAGCCATTAGAAACGACAAATACCCACCATTTGCTTCCACATGGATGGAACTGGAGGGTATTATGCTGAGTGAAGTAAGTCAATCGGAGAAGGACAAACAGTGTATGTTCTCATTCATTTGGGGAATATAAATAATAGTGAAAGGGAATATAAGGGAAGGGAGAAGAAACGTGTGGGAAATATCAGAAAGGGAGACAGAACATAAAGACTCCTAACTCTGGGAAACGAACTAGGGGTGGTGGAAGGGGAGGAGGGCGGGGGGGAGGGGTGAGTGGGTGACGGGCACTGAGGGGGACACTTGACGGGATGAGCGCTGGGTGTTATTCTATATGTTGGTAAATTGAACACCAATAAAAATTATTTTATTAAAAAAATATTAGCAAAGAGAAAAAAAAAAAAAGAATATGTGTTTGGGCCAGGATTGGGCTGTGTCTGCAGGTGAGACCGTTTGGGATGCTGAGTAGGAATCCACGAGGAGGGCAGCCTGGGTGGCTCAGCGGTTTAGCGCCGCCTTCGGCCCAGGGCATGATCCTGGAGACCCGGGATCAAGTCCCACGTCGGGATCCCTGCATGGAGCCTGCTTCTCCCTCTGCCTATGTCTCTGCCTCTCTCTGTGTGTCTCTCATGAATAAATAAATAAAATCTTAAGAAAAAGGAATCCACGAGGATACGGGGGGTGGAGAGAGTTGCTGTGACTCTGGCAGGTAAAGGAATCCAAGAGGATACGGGGGTGGAGAGAGGTGCTGTGACTCCGGCAGGTGGGTCAGGTGATGGGACAGGAGGTTCGTGAGTATACGAGAGCCATAAACCGCTGACGTTCCTCTTTGACCGGTCAAAGAAGCAGTATATTTCACATGTGGAGCTGCAGCAAGCATTTAAAGTAGATAAAAACACGTTTATTTCAGCATGTGTGCAAAATC